>NC_059341.1:62596694-63196694 GCF_018350155.1 Leopardus geoffroyi
CATTATAACAGAAGTAACACAATAAACTTTCAAGGCCAGGTCACAGAAGACAATGCAGCTTCCATTTTGTTTGGTTAAACCTTGCACTTGGAACCCTAAACTTTCATATAAGAAAGCTGATTACACTCCCAGCTCCACCCTGAAGAGGCCACATATTGGTGCTCTGGTCAACTGCCAGTCCTGTAAGAGTGAGCCATCTTGGACATCCAGCCCAACTGAGCTTTTTTAAGATGACAGAAGCCCCAACCAACATATACCTGCATAAGTGATTCCAAATAAGAGCTTACCCAGATGAACCCTGTCTAAATTCCTAACCCACAAGTCATGAGCACAGTAAAATCATTGTTTTAAACTGCTAAATTCTGGGATATTTTGTTATGCAGCAACAGTATCCAGAACAATATGTGAAGTGGGTGGCTGATCATTCCCATTTTAAAAATGAGAATGGCTTCAGATCATTAACATGCACTAAGTACTGGGAATTGGTACAAAGAGACTTAAGATGTAAGCCCTGTATTAATGACCTCTCAGACTACTAGAGAAGATGACTTGTAACGAATATGGTATGTGGAGTCATGAATAATATGATCAAAGCACTTCAGAGATGAGGAGAACAAGATTGTTTTAATTCGTATGATCAGAGAAGGATTCTTACAGGTGGTGACATTTGAGCTTGACTTTGAATGATATGATAGACCTTTTTTGAAGAAGAAATAATATAAACCAAGATCTAGAGATTGGGAGTAGGAAGTGTTTTTGTGATAGTGAAGTCTTCAAGCAACGGAACATGAGCTCTTTGACTTCCCACTCCCTTTCTGATTATTGTTTACTGATATCTAAAGTTAAGTTATCTATCAGGAAACCATCTGAACAATTTTACCAGGAAGAGCAGCAAGACTTTGAAAATGCCCAGAACTACCAAGAGACACTCCTTACAACATCTCTAAAGTGAGATTTTTAGGGTTTTAAGAATAAATTGTGTGTGATATGTTAGAAAAAGTCTTTGCAGTTGTCCTTGGAACATTCAAAAGAGAGCTAAAAAATTCCCATTGCTCTACTCTGTTCAGTATTTTATACGCTAAGTGTTTATTTAAAAAGTAGCATAAGTCAACCTCGAACCAATGGCAAATATTCCTTATATCCCAAGACTTGATATCTGAGATATTCCAACTGTTTGTTGCTGCTTTAAGACCATGGTTTTAGGCGGCGGTGGAGCTGCGGGCCGGAGCCGGTGTGGGTCTCTTGGTAAGTGAAGAGCCGCGCGTTGCTGAGCCTGCCATCCGCCGTGGAGCCATGGAGATGGGCGCCGAGATTAGCCACAAGATCCGGAGTGCCATTAAGGGGAAATTGCAAGAATTAGGAGTTTATGTTAGCTTCATGGTGTATTAGATAAACTTCGTTCTGTTACAACTGATCCCTCCGGTCTCAAGTCTTCTGATACCAACATCTTTGATAATAACGTGTCTTCAAACAAGAGCAGTTTCGGTCGGGGAGACAAGAGAAGGCCTGAAGCTGCAGTGCCACCCCTCGCAGTTGCTAGCACAAGACCTGAGAAAAGAGATTCCAGGGTTTCTACTAGTTCACAGGAGCAGAAAACCACTAATGTTAGACAGACTTGTGATGATGGAGCTGCAACCCGATTAATGTCAACTGTGAAGCCTCTGAGGGAGCCAGCACCCTCTGAAGATGTGATTGATATTAAGCCAGAACCAGATGATCTCATTGATGAAGACCTCAGTTTTGTGCAGGAGAATCCCTTATCTCAGAAAAAACCGACAGTGACACTTATGTATGGTTCTTCTCGCCCTTCTATTGAAATTTATCGACCACCTGCAAATCCAAATGCAAATAGTGGTGCTCATTTAAACCGGTTGCAATTTCAGCAGCAACAAAACAATATCCATGCTGCCAAGCAACCTGATATACAGAACAGCCGGGTATATGAAACAGGACGTTTGTGTGAACAGGAAGTGCTTAACAGCTTAGAAGGGACTTCTAGTCCCTTCTTCAGAAACAACTCAGAAAAAATGAGTATTGAGGAAGAAAACTTTCAGAAGAGAAAGTTGCCTGTGTTAAGTTCAGTTGTTAAAGTAAAAAAATTCGATCATGATGAAGAAGAGGAGGAGGAAGATGATGATTGTCGGTCTCATACAGGAAGCATCTCCAACAGTGTGTCAGTGCCAGCAAAGCCTGAAAGGAGACCTTCACTTCCACCTTCTAAACAAGCTAACAAGAATCTAATTTTGAAGGCTATATCTGAAGCTCAAGAATCTGTAACAAAAACAACGAACTATTCTACAGTCTCACAGAAACAGACACTTCCAGTTCCTCCCAGAACTCAAACTTCTCAAGAAGAATTGCTGGCAGAAATGGTCCAGGGGCAAAGCAGGACCCCCAGGATAAGTCCTCCCATTAAAGAAGAGGAAACAAAAGGAGATAATATAGAAAAAAGTCAAGGAGCTCCACAGAGGCAGTTGTTATCCCGACTACAAATCGACCCAGTAATGGCAGAAACTCTGCAGATCAGTCAAGATTACTATGACATGGAATCCATGGTCCATGCAGACACAAGATCATTTATTCTGAAGAAGCCAAAGCTGTCTGAGGAAATAGTAGTGGCACCAAACCAGGAGTCGGGGATGAAGACTGCAGATACCCTTCGGATACTTTCAGGACACCTTATGCAGACACGAGATCTTGTACAACCAGATAAACCTGAAAGTCCCAAGCTTATAGTGACGCTGGATGGTGTCCCCAGCCCCCCAGGATACATGTCAGATCAAGAGGAGGACGTGTGCTTTGAAGGAATGAAACGTGTAAACCAAACTGCAGCCGCGAGCAAGGGACTCAGAGGTCTCCTCCACCCACAGCAGTTGCAGTTGATGAGCAGGCAGCTTGATGACCCAAATGGTAGCTTTGCAAATGCTGAGATGAGTGAACTGAGTGTGGCCCAGAAACCAGAAAAACTTCTGGAGCGTTGCAAGTACTGGCCTGCCTGTGAAAATGGGGATGAGTGTGGTTACCATCATCCTGTTTCACCTTGCAAAGCCTTCCCCAATTGTAAATTTGCTGAGAAGTGTTTGTTTATCCAAATTGTAAATATGATACAAAATGTACTAAACCAGATTGTCCCTTCACTCATATGAGTAGAAGAATTCCAGTACTGCCCCTAAAACCAGTTTCAACACCAGCACCACCTTCTAGTAGTCAGCTGTGCCGTTATTTCCCTGCTTGTAAGAAAATGGAATGTCCCTTCTATCATCCAAAACACTGCAGATTTAACACTCAGTGTCCCAGACCTGACTGCACATTTTATCCCACCATCACTGTACCGCCACGACATGCCTTGAAATGGATTCGACCTCAAACCAGTAAATGACACTCAGTGCTATTTGGGAGAAGATTGTGGAGTTTGAAAGTTTCCATCTACTGATGAAAGATACTCTGCAGAACTTGTCAAACCTTTGAAACTTGGAATATATATTGCTTTCATAATACGAAGTTTATTGCCTATCTGAAGTGTCTAATTTTTCTAGTTTGTAAGTTTATTAAGTGGTTTTAACATTGGGTGTTTTTTGTTGTTTGTTTTGACTGTGAAAAGACAGTTTAAAGGAAAAGCTAAATCCCATTAAAACATTTGAGGCTTGTTTGTAAAAAAAAAAGACCATGGTTTTAAAACTCAAGCCAATCTTTATTACGTATGTGACCTTTTAACTTTGAAAAATAAGTAATTCCTTCTCTTCCCTTTTTCCTCTGCCACCCTTGAAAATACCCCCTTTACTACTTATGAACTTACAGCCGTATCCTAGATGTAAGGGTTTTATTTTTAGTATTGAAGGAAACATTATAAAATAAAACTGGAAAATGAATGAGAAATAAGCAAAGACCATTAGTTTTTTAAAAAAAATATTTAAATGTCATGGCCTTAATGCCTATATTATAATGAAAATTGTTTTTTTATGCAGTGACAGCAATTTGGGGAAAAAACACATTTGGGAAGAAAAAAATCTAAACAAAGCTAATATTTCTCAGAACACAGTGACTAAGAGGCAAGGGTATCTGAGGGTCCATCAACTAGAGGTGTTCCAGTTTGGCAGCTACTAGCCACATATAATTATTTACATTTCAATAATTAAAGATAATTAAAGATAAATAAAATAAACAATTCAGTTCCTCTGTTACACTAGCCTCACTTCAAGTGCTCAATAGCCACCTGTAGCTAGTGACTACCATGTTAGATGGGCAAATATCAAACATTGTATCATTGTGGAAAGTTCTATTGAACAGCACTGCTCCAGAGAGTTAGCCATTTTCTTTCATCGATATTCAGACAGAGTGTGGAAATGATTTGGAATGGAAAGGATCTAATAATTTTTGAATCACAAAGCACTACGTTTCTGCTGGAAGAGCACATTAACATCACAACAAAAAGCCTTATTTGTACACTAACTTTTGAAGAGGAGTTGATAAGTTTGAAATACAACTATAAAAATTTATTCATTTTGAAAATTTTCAGGGCGCCTGGGTGGCGCAGTCGGTTAAGCGTCCGACTTCAACCAGGTCACGATCTTGCAGTCCGTGAGTTCGAGCCCCGCGTCAGGCTCTGGGCTGATGGCTCAGAGCCTGGAGCCTGTTTCCGATTCTGTATCTCCCTCTCTCTCTGCCCCTCCCCCGTTCATGCTCTGTCTCTCTCTGTCCCAAAAATAAATAAACATTGAAAAAAATAATAATAAAATAAAAAAATAAAATAAAATAAAATAAAAAAGAAAATTTTCATAGATTTTGGCTTGTAAGAATCCAAATAGGTGCTAAGTCAAGAAGCCAGTTTGAATTTTGAGGGCAGTTAGAAACTATAACTTTATAATATGTATGTTGAGTAAGATGAATATTTGTTCAGCTTCCCATATATCTACCCAGACACTAAGTGAAAAAAAAAATTGAAAAACAGATTTGTTTTTTTCTGAAATTAGTAGTAATATTCAATACATAGACCAAGTTATATGCTTTATTTTATATTTCAGCTTTCCTCAGCAATACATTTCATTTATCAATTTATTCATTGACTTATCAACAAATGTTTGACCATTATCTGTAAGTTTATATAATAAATTTTCTCTTCTCAAAAGATTTCAGCACATTCAAGAGACAGCAATCAGAATGGGGAAACCATGGCAAGTGGGAACAATTGAAAGAACTAGGAGTGTTTTCTCTTACAAAGAGAATTCTCAGAGAGCATACTGCTTTCTTAATACATGAGAAGGATTTTCCTGTGGAAAAGGCTTGAGACTAGTTCTGTGTAATCCTGGTGGAGAAGTGAAATCAGTGTGAGAAAGCTACAGAGAAACTGATTTGGAATTGATGTTAGTTCAAAACTAGCTAAAGACAGAATGGACTGCTTTAAAAGAAGTGAGTTAAAAGTCATTGATGATATTCAATCCAAGCTGGGTTTGTCAGGGATGTACTGCAAAGACTCCAAAGATCACAGGTATGATTTTACAAGGTCTTCTTTGAGGTCTTTTTCAATTCTGAACTTCTGTGATGCCAAGACTAATCTGCATCACAGAAGCCTTTTGAATCATAATAAGTTGTTTTTTGATGTTCACTGTTAATGATTTTTGCCTAAGGCTAATGTATGTAATAGGTAGTATTTGTAGAATCATCTATTTTTTGATGATATTCACTTTTATAATCTAGTCACTCTATTCATATATCAAATTCAATCAAAATATCTTCAAAAATATAAATGATAAACATTAAACATATTGTATTGACTGCAATTTTAAATCAAGAAAATAGAATGAGTCACATAACATTTGACAACTCTGGGAAGTTTACCACACTTGGTCAATTTTTTTAAAATTGTCAGGTGATTGGGGCGCCTGGGTGGCGCTGTCGGTTAAGCGTCCGACTTCAGCCAGGTCACGATCTCGCGGTCCGTGAGTTCGAGCCCCGCGTCGGGCTCTGGGCTGATGGCTCAGAGCCTGGAGCCTGTTTCCGATTCTGTGTCTCCCTCTCTCTCTGCCCCTCCCCCGTTCATGCTCTGTCTCTCTCTGTCCCAAAAATAAACGTTGAAAAAAAAAAATTAAAAAAAAAAAAATTGTCAGGTGACTAACAAAGTGATTAGTTAATGGCGGATAGAAGTTGGTCAGCAAGATGAAAGACCATGTCTAATTTGGGCAGAAGAAAACCTGCAATGTTATCTGAAATACTGATAATGCCACAAATTATTTACTTGGCATTGCACAGAATGCATGTCTCTCCAACTTCTATATAACTACTGACTTTATTGAAATCTCTTTCAAAATGTTAATAATTATCTCCACTTAAACTAAATCCAAAACCATTTATCTTTTAAGTGGCAGACTGAACCAGAAATCGAACTTAAAATTATGGGTAAATTTTGGAATATTCCGAGTTTTGTCAGAATCTGTGAAACCTTTTTTTTTTTTATGTTTATTTATTCATTTTGGGAGTGAGTGAGACGTGAGTTGGAGAGGGGCAGAGAGAGGGAGAGAGAGAATCCAGAGAATCCCAAGCAGTCCCCACACTGCCAGTGCAGAGCCCAATGCAGGCTCAATCCCACAAACTACGAGATCATGACCGGAACCAAGGTCACAAGTCAGGTGCTTAACCGACTAAGCCATCTGTGAAACTTCTTAAAAGTTATTTTGAAACAAACACACTGACAGAGGAGAGGAACATGTTAAGCAATCAAACTGAAGCAGAGACTTTCCATTTGACTTATGAGTATTATCAGAGTTCTGTCAGAGTTTCTTAATATCCTTGTCTGTGCAGTGTATTTACTTGGAGTGAGTTTCATTCAATGGTATGAGCCATGAAAAAGTGTAATCTGTGATTTTAATTATTTCATAACTGCTTAGTGTCATGTTAATAATTCTTATAATTACTTATTAATTAATACTGAAAATGGTCTTTGATATATTCAGCAAAAAGTAAGTTTTAATTTTTTTCTTCTTATAAGTACTGGTAAAAGAGAAGTAAAATTAAATACATAAATATCCATCAAAGGAGGAGTTTGATTAAAGGCACCCATGCTTTAAAAAGGAAGCTCCACAAAAATAGTACCCTATCTTAATTGAATAACACACATAAAAAAAAATGCCACTAACAACTGTCTTCATTTAAATGATCAGTTTCATCGGAACTTTTATTTGTGTATGGATTTCTTGTCATTCATACTTCAACAAATGCATCTCCATCTAACTAAAAAGCTTCCACAGAGTAAAAGAAACAATCAAAAAAATGAAAAGGTAATTTTGGGGATAGAAGAAAATATTTGCATATATAAAATAAGGGGTTAATATCCAAAATATATAAGGAATTGATGCAACTCAATAAGAATCAAAAAAAAATCTGATTTTAAAATGAGCCAGCATTACTAATCATTAGGGAAATGTAAACCAAAATCACAGTAAGATATTACCCCATACCTGTGAAAATAGCTGCCATCACAAAGGTGAGAGATAAAAAGTGTTCGGGAGAATGTGAAGAAAAAGGAACCCTTGCACACTCTGTGGGAATGCAAATTGGTTCACTCACTATGGAAAACAATATGGAGTTTACTTTAAAAATTAACAATAGGACTACCATATGATCCAGAAATTCTACTTCTTGGTGTATATCCAAAGGAAATGAAAACAGCACATTGAAGAGATAAATGGACTTCTGTGTTTATTGCAGCATTATTCATAATAGCAAAGTAAAGGAAACAACTTAAGTGTTTGTCAATAGATGAATAAAGAAGATGTAACATGTTGTGACATGTTCTGACAACATGGATGGACCTTCAGGACAGAGAAAAACAAATATAATATGACATCACTAATACAAATGAATAAACAATTGATATATGCAGCAAAATGTATGCATCTGAAAGTAATCATGCTCATGAGGCATGCAAGATGGGGAAAGAATATGAATAAGGAATTGCAGTAGGCCTATGAAACTTTTGATCATGGTAGATATTTTCATTATCTCTACTGTAGTGATTGTTTCACAGGTATATAACATATATTTAAAAACAAAATTGTAGCACCTTAGATATATACATTTATTTTATGTACATTGTACCTCAATAGAGCTTGGAGAAAATCTCACAAATACCAACCCCCACCTCCAGCTATTAACTCCAGCTATTTTGATTTATTCACTTTTCCAAAACTTTTTGAAGCGTTTATTCACTATTCTCTCATCTTGATTACCCTTTTCTTATGTTATTTAGGATTTAAACTTCTTCAAAGATCCAGCTCAAATTTTTTAGTTTTCATAAACTTTACCTATGACAACTACACTAATTGGTTCTCATAAAGACTGAGTCTTATAAATTATTTTGTATATGCACTGAATGCTTTTTGTTATATAGACTTTCTCTTTTTTTTTTTTTTTTTTTTTTTTTACTTTTTTAAATTGAAGTATAGTCGACACACAATGTTATAGTAGTTTCAGGTGATGCTGAGTGCTTTTTTTTCATGCTAAATAAATCATTCCCATAGTGAACAACACCTTATATTTAAGCTCCTTTTAAAAATATATCTTTTAAACTGAACTGCTTCCTGGCAACAATATGGTTAAATCCCACAGACATAACATTAAGCAAAGAAACTGTACACATAAGAGTGCATACTGCATCATTCAAAAGTTCAAGAAGAGGCAAAACAAATCTATGGCGATAGAGGTCAGAATGATGTTATATTTTGGGGTTACTGACTGGGCAAAGTAAAATGCTATGTCTGGGTTGCTGAAATGTGGGTGTAGTGCATATGTGTGCTTTGATATCATAAATGCACTTTTTCTTTGTTACAGTTGTTTGTACAAGTGTCCAAATAAGAACCACATAACATGAGCCGTTATTTTGTCTTTTAAGTCTCTTCCACTGGATCACTGGCCTCTAAATTTTGTACTGAAGAAACCAGACTGTCCTATGGGGTTCCCACAGTCCAGATTTTGCATTGTATCCCCACGATGTCAGTGACCATATTTCTTTTCCTCTGCCTGTCCTATAAATTGATTATTAGCTCTAGGTGCTCCATCAGATGCACTTTCAATTTCTTTGGCAACCTGGGTGGTGATATGTTCCTCCTTCAGGAGTTACATGAGTTCTGTTCTTCTTTGTTTTTTTTTTTATTTTAGCAGCTGTTGATGATCAATGACTAATGGGGATGGCAAAATGATGACATTCTAACTCTATTATTCCTTCATTATTGAGAATATTATTGAATTTCAACAGTGAAAAATCACCTTTCTTTTTTCTTGGGTTTCCTTTCTTTTTTTTTTTTTTTTTTTTGAGAGAGAGAGAGAGAGAGAGAGAGAGCGAGCAGTGGAGGGAGAGAGAGAAATCCAAGTAGGCTCCATGCCCAGTGCGCAGCCCTATGTGAGACTCGATTCCATGACCCAGAGAGGATGAACTGAGCCAAAATCAAGAGTTGGATGTTCAACCAACTGAGCCACCCAAGTGCCCCTCTCCTGGTAAATATTCATATATATTTCCCATTCTGATTGCAATCATCCATGGATGGCTTGGATCAGAGTAGACAGGATTTGGTCAGATTCAGTATAATTGCAAAATAGCTATATTTATTGAACTCTTGCCCTTTTGGGGGCTTAACTCAAAGAATACATATAGCAATAACTATGTGCCAGGCACTATTACCAGCACTAACTTATTTTCAGTTCCTTTAATTTAATTATCACAGTAATCCTACTGAGTCGGTATTTTTGCTGGATACAGATTTCCTTCCTTCTTACATACTATAAGGAGTCCAGCTCCTGGCCAAAATCCCATGCATGCTATTCAGGCCCAACCATGGATGATTACAAAGACTTTACCTGGCCGACCTCACTGGGAAAAGTTGCCCTCTCCACACCAGAGTTGGTCGCAGAGTACATCGCGTCTCTGGAAAGAAGTGCAGGCAAGGAAGACCCTGGGCCCCTCTGCTCTTAAGCATCTTTGTATTTCTAGTCGTGGCAACTGCGTTTAGAGACGTGTTTATGTGGGGCCCTCAGCCTAGGCCTTCTTCAGGCATTTCTACTTGAGGCCTCCTTACCAAGAGGAGGAAAGACTTGAGGACACTTTTCCCCACTCTGAATCCGTCCTTGGCACTTTTCCTCTCCCAGCCTTCCTCTTGTCCTCCTCCCCCTCCTCCTCCCCCTCTTCGGCCCCTAGGTCCACAAAACTGCAGGAACTTTTTGTTCAGGGATCCCTCCTCAGTGAGACACCGCCCTCGTCTGTGCTTATCCACCTACCTTGGATGGGTGCACTGTTCCATGGGGGGCAATGGAATAGGAAAGAGTCAGCACTTTTTCCAGTTTTATACTCTTGTTCTCACGATTGCAGTAAGCGATTAAAGGCTTGACCATGACTTTCATTTTGGTTGGTTTTTAATCAGCTACTCTGACCGCTAATGGTTCCCTTGGCTTTCTACAGCCTAGCTGAACTGGCACACTACTTTTTAACTGACCAAACTCAGAGGGATGAATCCCATTTTACAGATGAGTGTTGGAGACTCTGAGGGGTGACTTGCAAAAGGTCATTCAGCTAATGGTGATCATAGCAGGATGTGAGCCCAGATCTGTGTGCCATGGCTTTGCTTAGAACACTTTTTTGTTTGTTTGCTTTCAAATTAATGTCATGAATGATTAGTGGCTCTTAAAAGTATTTTAATTATTTCAACCATATGTTTTAAAATAAAACAAAAAAGAAAAGATTAAATTTCACAGATAGTAATGGTAACTACTGTTTTTTGGACACTTTAGTTTCTAATAGATTATTATGGACGATAATCAAAAACCTTTCAAGGTCACTGGCTTCGAAGGGTTTCTTTCATACAATTCACCCCTACAAAAGTCTAACTGGCCTCCTTGGGGATAATAATATACATTGCATTGGATTTCTGAGAGGGTTAAATAAGGCAATACATGAAAAGCCCCAACACACTGCCTGACACCTGCAATCCCACAGGCACTGCTTGTATCACTGTGCTGAGCACCTCCTCTCTGTCTGTTTGCCTGCTCAGTACTCCAGCTCTTGTGCTCTGAACCTCCATCCTGTATGCTCTCTCTCGCTCTTTCACTCACTCTCTCAGAGATCACTGGTGCTGTTTGCAAAGGATGGTCCCTGTCCCCTCTGGATTCTGAATCAGAGGAAAATAAAAGTATTGGTATCTGCTGAATTGAAGGCCACAGCTTGTACCCAAGACTGCAACAGGCTTTTAACTCCTTTGGCCTGAATTGGATTTACCTACTCCTAAGACAGAGCCAATGGCAGCCTCAACTTCTCCTCACCAAGCTTGACCTAGAGGGTTTCCTTGTAGAAGAAAGGAGGATGCTGGCTGCCTGTGGGTCTGAAGAGGGAGCCAGGGAGACTCTTGGGAAGAATCAGTGGGGAGAGTGTGGTGGAAAACAACACAAAAGCTTCCCTCCCACAATCTCCATGAGAGCAGGAATTCCTATTATAATTCCCATGTTTCTTTGGGCTCCCATCATTTTTGTTCTGTAACCTACTATGCTTAAGCATACAAGCCTGCTGTTTATGACTGGTCTTCTAGGGGAGAGATCTCACAGTTTGTCAAGGAGTACTCCTTCCATCCTTCTTCCAGTGTGGTCTTCCTCCAAGTCCAAAGACTGTTCCTCTCTGGACTGTCTGGAGACCTGAGACATACAGTATTGACTCTGTTCTGAAGTGAATCAGACAAGGGCATACATTAAGCCATCCACAAAGCCACTCTACACCAGAGGTCAAAAATCCTTGATCTTTCTCCTGTTGCAAATAATACCACATTCTCCATTTTATCTCAATAGAAGTTACATCATGAGTCCATATGACTACATAAATTACCCCTATTTACTATTATAAATTATAATAGTATAGTTCCAGCAATATTAAAATGTCTTCAAGGGGTGCCTGACTAGCCCAGTCAGTTAAGCATGTGACACTTGATTTCAGCTGAGGTCATGATTTCATGGTTCGTGAGATCTACAGGCTCTGAACTGATCATGGTGCAGAGCTTGCTTGGGATTCTCTCTCTCCCTCTCTCTCTGCCCATCCCCGTACATGTACACACATATGTGCATGCTCTCTCTCTTTCTCAAGAATAAATGCACTTAAAAAAATTAAAACGTTCTCAAATTTGAGTATGAGCACCCTTCTAGTAGTAAATTTCTCAAAAAAAAATGAAAGTCAAAAGTTAAATTTCTTTCCTCCTCTTATATGTTAAGCACAAAAACTTTAAAAGCAAAAAAACAGCTTTTCCTTACACTATTCAATCCCAGCCAGAATGACTTTATTTAAATATCTGTGTAGAATTGAGGTTCTTTACATAGCTACTGCCTGGGGTATTTCACCAAAATGGGTAATTTGTTCTGCATCTCTAAAGTTGAATTAATCAAATCCTCAAACCTTTTAAAGAAGTCTAAAGAACAAATCAGATGTATGAAATTATTAAAGGGCCAGCTCTATGCTACAAAACTCTAAAAAGCTGAATAAATGCTTATGATAGCAAAACAATATTTTCCAAACCACACATAGTGCAACTTTTAACCACATGAGTTATGCCGGTCAAACATTGTAGTAGATACTTGTTGGACTCCTGAGGACACAGGCGTAATCAATCCATCTCAATTCATCAGTCTATAAGTAGGGAGTGGTGCTGCATATTTTCAACAATCATTACTATCTTTGCTTTGTCCAGATCTTACCCTAACGGGTAACAAGGCTACTTAAACTTTACAATTGTTTCCTATGTTTCATGTCAGTCCAATTCAATGACCTTTTTTCCCTAGCTTTATCGAGATATAATTGACAAATAAAACTGCAATCTAATGACTTTTTAAAAAAATCTTATTAAAAAAAAAAATCTTATTAAGATCTCAGTCTTATTTTGGTACAAAATCTCCTTCTTCTATTCAATACCTATAAAGATTTCCCTCCCCTCCATTCCATGCTGTATTGAGCCACAGAATGTTTGTTTTAGAGTATAATTTTCTTTCATCCTCTTTGCCTTTCTTCTCTTTTCTTACCCTTATGAGGGATGGGCCATCTAAGGGCAGCCATTATTGTATATAATTGCCTGTTGAGGCAAGTTTACTCTCCTCTGATTTTTTTAAAAATTACTTTTTGTCTCATATATATTGTACATTTATCTATTTTTTAAGTTTGTTTGTTTATTTATTTATTTATTTAGAGAGTGTGCAAATGTGTGAGTGAGCAGGGGAGGGGCAGAGAGACAGGGTGAGAGAAAGAATCCCAAGCAGGTTCCACACAGTCAGCATGGAGCCCAACTGGGGCTCAAACTCATGAACCATGAAATTATGACCTGAGCTGAAATCAAGAGTAGGTAGCTTAACTGACTGAGCCACCCAGGCACCCCCGTACATTTAACTATTATCTGTCTCTCTCAATGAATGCAAAGCAGTCTTTGTCTGGTTTATTACTCTTACACTCTATCCCTTTGACAATAACAGCTCTTGACAAATAGTAGGTACTCGGTAAATATTTTGTAAGTGAAAGACTCCCTGCTCATCTAGCTCACCCGGTGGATTCTATATGTATAGGTAGCTGAGGAATCCAGTCCCTGAAAGGTTTCTTGTCATGAGTAATCCTCTTGAAAGATATAATTGGAAGTTCTATCTGGCCACTGGATGGAGGTGTCTATATTCCTCTGTTTTGTGTGCCTTTACCCCTGTACTGTGACAATTCCTGGCAAGCCTGCAGAGTATTAATCCCTATCCTCTCTATCCCTACATTGGGACCTGTGGACATAGGGTGGAGCCACCTTCCCCATGGAGGCTTGGGCAGGATGAGGGGGGAACTCCATCCTCTCTCCTTATGGGTCTTCTCTTTTGCTGTGGCACTTGCGCAGACCGCCATGTCCTTTTAGTCAGCAGTCAGCCTGCTAGAAAACATAAGGCTAGTCTTTGTTTCCTACAGACACCTGCCATCTTCACAAGAAGGGTTCTTGGGGGCTCCCTGGCACTCTACCCCATAGGATAATTATTGTTTTCTGAATTATTCTCTCCTTAAGGTGATATCACCTCCACTGTCTCCAGCTTTTTTTTTTTTTTTTTTTTTTTTGTATAAACTAGAAGGAACAGAGTTTGCTATGCTGATTCTTTTAGAACTTCTCTAGGCGTTCGGTAACTCTGAGAGACCAGGAAAGGATTATGATAAGTAATTCATAACTTTATAATACATTGGAGAAGGAAGGCAGACAAACAATATGACAGTAGAGATAAGTCAGCGTTTTTAGCTGTGGCAGTCAATCTGTACCAGTTTTGAAGAGCTCATGTGTGGCCACCACCCCCCCGCCCCCACCCTTGCTGCCCCTGGAGTTTCCCTAAGAATTCCAATGAGAAGCAGAAACCCAGGCCATGTTCTTATCCCAAATCTTGCTTTTTCAGCATTTAATCATTAGACATCAAATAAACATTCCCTGTGGCCATCTGAAACTCCCTTTCTACCACATGTGACCTTCTGCAGCAGAACCAAAATTTCTATGAAGGTCTGTCTCTTAGCACAAGTTGAGAAACAAGAAAAAAAAAGGGTGGGAGATTAAAAGAAAAAAAAATACATCTTTACATCTTTATGCTCAGTACTCCAAAAGTAATGAACAGTAGGGGCACCTGGGTGGCTCAGTCAGTTAAGCCACCATCTTCGGCTCAAGTCATAATCTCACTGTCCGTGGGTTTGAGCCCTGTGCTGACAGCTCAGAGCCTGGAGCTTGCTTCAGAGTCTGTGTGTCCCTCCCTCTCTGCCCCTCCCCTGCTCGCATTCCATCCCTCTCTCAAAAATAAATAGACATTAAAAAATCTTTTAAAAAGTAATGAACAGTAGAGGTCAGGGGTATCTGCTCTGGCTCTATGCCCTCCCAGTCCTGACAGAGACTCCATAAAGCAAGCACTACCTTTTTTGAGGTGAGCATGTTCTCCCTCTGCAAGGGTGTCTCTTCTCCCCAAATGATTTTGACATTGTCAAAAAATAAGCTTGTTCTCCAGAGTCAAAAGAATCTTTTCTGACTGATGAGAAGAAACCTCAATCTCTTCCTGAGAATCTACTCACTCAGTTGAAGGCCCTAATGACCCCAGTCCCTAAACTGAATCCCTTTTCTTGCTAAACCCAGATAGGAATCCACACTTGAAGATACCAGACAAAAAATTGGGTTAATCCTCCAAATCTGGCAGTGCTTTTAAAAACCAATCACACGCCTGTAAACATCAGCCACAATATAAACTGCTACAGCCCACAAATTTAAAGACTGGCAAGGCCTATGTTTAAAGCCATCCACACAAGCCACTCCAAGGCACATTTTCTCTATATTCTACCCCGTTTTGTTGGTTTCTTGAGGTTTCCAGACTAATGTACCATGCATTGGGCTTGAGAGAATTAGATGCCTTGTGCTTCCAGATTCTGAACCAGTTAAGATAAAAAGATACAAAACATTTAGCCACCAATATAGCAATAGTTGATTTAGTCAAGAATCATCAGTAGAAGCTACACAAATATATCAGTTTGTTGTTTAATGGGATCAAACCATCAAAATAAAGATTGCATGTCAATTACAAAAGGAAAAATGCTTCCTTTATTGTGGCAAAATCACATAACCAATGATCAAAGTTAACATCTTGAATGGGACAAATGTGGTCAGCTGAGAAAGACTGATCACCTTTATAGTATTCCTGACAAAAATTCAAAACCTAAATCTAAATCATGACAAAATAATCAGATAGCCCAAATTAAGAGGGCATTCGTAAAAAAACTAAATCGTATTCTTCAACAATGTCAGTGTCACAGAAGCCAAATAAAGGCTGAGGAACTATTCCAGATTTGAAGGATACTAAAGACAGAAGCGCAATGTCAATCCTGGATTGGAACATGGATCAGGAAAAATAATTGCTGTAAAAGACATTTATGGAGCAATTAGTAAAATTTGAATATGGACTGTGTATTAGGTAACAGTATTGTGTCAATAATTGAACTCAATAATAATAGTATTGTGATTATATAGGATAATATCTTTGTTCTCAGCATACACTTACTGAAGTATTTAGGAATGATGGTTCATGATATTGTCAACACTCTCAAATGGTTCTGAGAAGTAGTAATTATATTAATATGTACATATGTATACATAAAGTATGTGAGAAAATGATAAGAATTGCTAAATCTAGATGAAAAGTATTATGTGTATTGATTGCCTTATACTTGCCACTTTTTATAGGTTAAAATTCTTCCTAATAAGACATTAAAAATAAATTCAAAGTGTATCAAAAAATTAAATAAAAAAATAGGTCTAAAAGTCAGATTAAAAATACAAGCTTTATGGAGTGCCTGGGTGGCTCAGTTGGTTAAGCCTCTGACTCTTGATTTGTGCTCAGGTCATAATCTCGAGGTTCATGAGATAGCATCCCACATCAGGATCTGTGCTAACAGTGCAGAGGCTGCTTGGGATTCTTTCTCTCCCTCTCTCTGTGTCTCTCTCCTGCTCACACTCTTCTCCATCTCAAAATAAATAAATAAACATAAAAAAATTCAACTTTATTACTGGTAAAACTGGATTAGAGAACATGAAGAGTAAAGGAAAACAATATGCATCCTACTCCTTTCTGAAGTGGCTTACTTGAGAGAAAGCAGCTGGATTTCCCGAAGCTACCTCATCACCTTCTCCACCCCTGATAAAAGTATGCTTTTCTAATGGCTTTAGGATGTATTCTGTTTTTTTTTTTTCTTCTTAACTTCTAAACTTCAAATGTCACTTGAAACATACATACAATAGATTTTATTCCTAGAGTTCCTATTTGGTTTTGAAAGTCTTTCCATTCTTGGTATTTGTGGTATACCCTTCATTGTAATAGTATACTTAATTGTAGTATATAAAATATGTTCTTACAGAGTTTTTCTGCAAGCTGCCTCTGCCAGTTCTAGTATTGTCAGTCTTTTAGTATTTACGTGTTTTTGTATCCTGTTCTTGTTGACGAGCATTCTCCGGAATTGCTTGACTTACCATTTTTTGGCAATCGTGTTTCTGAACTATGTTTATTTCCATCTGTGAGAGTGCTGTCCTGAGCCAGTTCTGAGAAACTCTTCAAATTATTGTCAGCCGTATGATCCCCTGTATGGGGACAATCTCACAATTTTCAGTTATTTTGGCTCAGAGCAGGTATCTCAGACTCAGCTTCCCCTCTCTATGCTCTTTTGAGAACTGATAAGCCCTCGACTCTGATGCTATAGGAATCTGCCCAGCCATAGGGAAATTCTCACTGCCTGCTGGCTCCGAGAGTGTCTGCCATTCTGCTGCAGTAGCTCGATTTCGGCTGGTCCAGCTGTTGCTGCGAGCTTCTGGAACTCTGACTTCATTACATGCTGGTCAGGCTTCCCAATATTCTCACCTCAGCTCCCGGCCATAAATATCCAGGCCCTGTTCCCTAGAAAATCCAGGCTTGTTTTTGTTACTGGCTTTTTTTTTTAGGTGATTACTGACTTTAGTGATGTTCCTTCAAAGTGGTATATTTCCTTATGTATTAAACTTGGATTATGAACTCATCTTCCCTGTTTTCTTCTCCTGCTGTGAGAGTCCTATAAGCCTTAGGTTGTGAAAATCTTCACTACGCTTTTGAATATTATTCTTCAAAAGACCCTCAAGATTTTAGCTTCTTCTGAGTAATTTTCCAAACTGGATTACTGACGGCTAGGAGAGACTTTGTTTCCTGTGCACATTTCCAGGTGGGTAACAAGCATTCTGTTGTTCCCTGTTGCTGGGTCTGTAGGTGGAGTTATTCTAGGCCCTTTTTTTCCAGAAATACGTGAGACTGAAAGACTCCCAGCTCTATGCAGAAGCTTAGTTTCAGATTCCTCCTTGCATGGACTGAAGACCAAATCTTCTGTCCCGTATCTCATGTCTGGGGCTTGTGTCCTTTAATAATGCTGTGTTATCAGCTCCTGATTGTGCCTCTGCCTTGAATTTCCTCTGAGTTCTGACACCTGAGAAAATATGTCACTTTTTCTTAGAGTTATGTTTATCAATATATTAATAGCATGGGATGGGGAGAAGAAGTTGAAGCTTCTGTGGTCTCTTTTATTTCAGTCTGGCTGTTCTCATAATACTTTCTCTATAATACCACTTAATAACCTCCTTGACTGCAGTCAGTTGGACAGATACTTTGGTAGGATTTAGTCTACCTTCAGGTCCATGGGTAGGAGTAAATCAGTTAATAAAGTCCATAACCCCAGACAAGGTGATTGGTTTAGAGATGCTAACATTCACTCAGTACAAGTCAATGAGATGACAGAAGACATTTTCTGACATACTTGATAAAATCTGCCAAATTTTGAAAGATACAAGATGGTAGTATGCCAACACTATTGACCACAATACATGCTGCAGTTTTTATTTGATGATTTTACATTAAATTATATTTAATTATGTATAAAAGTCATTCAAAGTAATGTAATTGATTGATTACAAAAATGTCATATTTGTTTACTTTAGACAAATGGGGCATTTGTATAAATGACTGAAAACCCTCTCCAGAGAGGCCCTACTGTTATCTCAAGATAAAAGATATTCTCCATTATATAACGCAGTTTAATTTTCTTCATACTACATATCACTAGCTGAAGTTATTAGTTTATTTGATTACTTATTTTGTCTCCTCCATACAATTAATCTCCATGGAACAAATATTTTGTCTCTATCATTAACCACTAAATTCTCAGTGTCTAAAACAGTGTATGACACATAATAGAGACTCAGTATTAGTTGAATAAACCCAGCCACAATTCAGGATATTCCTGCTTAGTCTCTTCCCAATCACTTGTTCATGCCCCAAAAGAAGAAAAGATCATCTCTGTTAATAACTCTTTCAGAAGTATAATGTTGCTTTCTTCCAAGAAGTCACCAAAAACAAACAAACAAACAAACAAAAAAACCCTCCTTATCTCATTGGCCTGTATCAGGATGTGTGACCACCCCTAAGCCAATTACATCAGCCAGATTCATGGTCCTCACTGACTGATTTAAGCCAAGCAAGACACATCCACATTACTAAAGGTAGGAAGAATCCACTGAAATCAATTTTCTAAGAATGTGAAAGAGGCAGTTCCCTGAAGAATATTCTGGTGCAGTTACCATGAAAAAAAAAAGAGAGAGAGAGAGAGATACACTGGTATCTCCAACAACTATCCACTCAACCTTTAAGACAGGATCTTACACATGATAATTTTAGTCCAGGAAGGTCAAATGACTCATATATGTCATTAACAAAGATTTAACATAGGAAAGGATTAACATTGAATTCCCAATGGGCTGAAATTGGAACAAAATCCCTAATTCCTCTGCTTATTATTTAATTATTATTTTAAGTATTTTATTTAATTTCTTGGTACACCATTCATTCACCAGGAAATATTTATTGATCACTTACTATGTGCAATACACATGTTATGTCAGGTCTTGAGGCTAGAGCAGTAAACTGTACAAACAAGTTCCCTCTCTTAATGGGATTTATATTCCATCGTGAAAGACAAATGATAAGCTGATGAATAAGTGCGTATCCAATATCATGTCAGGTAGCAATAAATGCTATGAAAAAAGTAAGGAAGAGTAAGTGGATAAAGAATGGGAAGCGGTGATACCTTATGAAATATGGTTAGAGAAAGCTCACCAAGAAGGTACAGTTGAGCAGCAACCTGCGTGAAATAAGAGCGTGAGCTATGTAGGCGGAAGGAACAGCAAAGAGCAAAGCCCTTGTGGTAAAAGCATGCTCAGCTCGTTTGTGGAATAGGAAGGAGATAATGTGATATAAAACAAACACAGGTTGTATACTCTTGGACAAATTAATTCACCTCTCCTAACTGTAGTGTCCTCTTTTGTTAGCAGAAGATAACCTACTTTGTCCTACAGATAAAAGGGACCATATATATAAAGTCTCTGACACACAGTACGTTTATGGCCAAAGACGATGCCTTTCTTTTAATGTCCTTCACCTTTCCCGTGGGTCCAGTCTTCTCTCCTGAGTCATCCTAGGACACTAACTAACCATATGCTCAATTTGCCTCTATAAACCCTTTTGGTCTTAAGGCAGCTGCTGCTCTGAAGTGTTCTCTGTCCAAACAAAGTGGTTTTGTGATCCTTTTGTTCATGATCCTGTTACACTAACCACAATCCACAAAGGAGACTGAAACAAGCTACCTTCTTCACTCGGGTGGGTTTTTTTTTTTAAGCTAAGTGGGTTGTGTGGGTGTCTGATCATATGAGTCAAAGGTTCCAACCAGAATATAAATAAAATCCAGCTCTCGGTCAAAAGAAGCCAGTGTCAATTGGCGCAAACCAGACCATGCAATGTACCGTAAACCCTTGTAAACTATTAAAATCCATTCTCCATTGACATTTCCAAATGTATCAGGATAATATTTTCTATTCGGTTTCTACGTTGCTAACTTTTTCTAAATAGTCATGTCTCACTCTATGCATAAAATTATACACATGCACACATATATACATGGCATATATGCATACTGTGTGAACACATGTGGGATGTGTTTGTGCGTATTTGCATGTAAATAGTCTATGAATATTTATTTGCCTAGGCTTTTTATAGATCCCCTTACTGCACTGGTTTTTAATCTCAGCTCCACAAATTCCTTCAGAGCTATATGAAGAAAAATGTGGGGAGCGAAAACATATAAGCACAGAGATGTGAGCCATATGTCATCACTCTTTCAACTGGAACTTGGGCTCTTTACCTATTTCTCTTTTTTTAAAGTTTACTTATTTATTTTGAGAGAGAGAGAGAGAGGGAATGAGTGGATGAGGGGCAGAGAGAGAGGGAGAGGGAGAATCCCAAGCAGGCCCTGCACAGAGCCTGACACAGGACTCAATCTCATGAACTGAGCTGAAATCAAGAGTCTGATGCTTCACCGACTGAGCCACCCAGGTGCCCCTTTTACCTATTTCATAGTAAGATTTCATTTGAATAAAGAGTCTTTCTAATAAAAAAAAATTGAAAATGTCTTAGGATACCAGAACAAAGCCAAAGTGAGATATAACTGGAGATATAATTAGGCAAATTATGTCCTATTATCAGGTGGTGAGGAGAAAAGGCTGTTAGATTTTCCTAACCTCCTTGTCAAAGAAGTTATCATTTTGGGCTTCCCAATTACCATTATTTCTGATTTGCCAGTTGTATTAGCAGGGAAATGGCTTTGCATTTAAAAGTATCCCTCATCCCGGGGTGCCTGGGTGGCTCAGTTGGTTAGGTGTCCGACTTCGGCTCAGGTCATGATCTCATGGTCCGTGAGTTCGAGCCCTGCATCAGGCCCTGTGCTGACAACTCAGAGCCTGGAGCCTGCTTCAGATTCTGTATCTCCCTCTCTCTCTGCCCCTCCCCTGCTCATGCTCTGTCTCTCTCTGTCTCAAAAATAAATAAAAACATTTAAAAAAATTTTAAAAAGAGTATCTCTCATCCCATAAAATTATGGTAGTATTTCAAAGTTTCGGAGTCAAGATTATATAACAAATTTATGTAAACTAAGTGAATAAGATCTTATTAGCAGTAGAATTTTTGTTAAAATCCTGATTAGAGTTACATTTCCATAATGAAATTTATCTATATTTTCCTTTGTAAAACTATTAGAATTATCACTTTTTTAAATGAAGTTGAAAAAAATTATTTGGTGAGAAATATGCACTTACTTTCCTAATCAGCAATGTTCCAATGTTGGCCTCCTCAGAGCATCCTATTTAAAATAAAGAACTGGTCCATTTGATCTGGGTGCCATCCAGCTCAAAAATGCTATGGTCCTATGAAATGTCTCCTTGTGGAGTTTTCCACATGTCCCATGTTGTTTGTGCTGGAACACATCAACAGAGTGGAGAATTTCCAGCTCTTTTTACTGATTTGTTTTTGCATTTCCTCCCACCTAGATTCTGACAGAAGGGAGGGCAGTTAATTACCATTTTTTTTCCTAAAAAACAAAAAATCCTAGTCTTAAAAATGCTTTTTAGAAAGAATACATTCTTATTAGGAGTTTCCTGTTTTCTTACATTCAGTGTTCTCTACCTTAGGTGCCAATTTTTCAAAGCCATGGAAGAAATGAACTGTAAGAGATGGCTGAGGTTCCCAGGTGGACCCAACCTGCTGGTGCTGATAATGATGAGTCTGCTTTGCCTCCATTTCTGGGAATATAGCCGACTCGGTGAGTTGAATTGTGCAGCTTCATTATCTACCCTGCTCATATTCCTTCCAAAAGGATATGTACAATTTAGGATGTGTCTAGCATCCTGCAGAGACTCCCTGAAAAACTAAAGCTCAGAGAGCTGTCTATTTTATGGGCTTTCAATACTCCTCCCTTGGTGTCATCTACTAACATTCCATGTGCTTTGTCATATTGACCCAAGACTTCCGTTCCCATTTTAAAGTCTTTCTCTCCATCCCAAGTCCTGCCACCATGTTGAATGATGTCATCACTCTGGAAGGGTCCATCCCAGAAATCATCAATTCCAATAATTTAACCATAATTTCCGTTCTTCCATTTTTCCTACCTACTTATTATCATTGTGCCTATGCTTTGATAGTACGTCTGTTTTTCATCATCTAATTTATTTCTGTTTATCCAGATGTTCCGTTTTCTTTTCTTTCTGTACCTAGTTAGATTCTATAAACCACCACTTCTATTAAATCCTTGCAATATCCTCAGTCATCTTGCTGCTTATTCATTTAATCACTGCCTGGTAAAACCTAAGCCCCGGGTGAATTCAGCTAGCTGCTTTCTTTTCAATGTCATAAGCCACTGAGACTGAGTATATCCACATTAGAACTCATCACCCTTTCACCAGCTCCAGCTACTGTGTGTCTTCCTCACGGTATCCTTATGCCCAGTACCACCATCTATTCAGTTGTCTCTCAGAAGGTAAAACATCACACTGCATTTATCCACCTCTTCACAAACTCCATTTCCAATCTATCGTCAGGCCTTGATGATTGAGTTCCAGTCCTTATTTCTTCATTCTCACTTCCACTCACTTAGTCCACTCTCTCTTGTTTTCCCAGACTTTGGAAAGAGCCTCCAAATTGGTCTCCCTGCATTCAGTTTTGGCCTTGTCCAATTTATTCTGTACACTGAAGCCAGAATGATATTATTAAAACACAATTCTGATCAAGTTATTATTCTAATTGAGACCTTCAGTAACTAACCATTGTTCTAAGAATAAAGGCCAAACTGAAATGGACACAAGGTCTTTCAGTATCTGAACCTCTTTCTGCTGCCTTGTATCTAATCCCAAGGAAGTTCCTCCCATAGGCCCTGTTCTTTCTAGCTTCCAAAACATTTGTTTGTTCTCTGCTTAACATCCAGCCATTTCTCTCATTCACTGACCTGGCTAGCTGCCAATATTAATTTAGGTAACATTTAGACCTCCCAAATATAAGAAAGGATGTTTGCTCTATTCTCATAGCACTCTTTACTTCCCTTATATCCTTTATCATTATCTTATAATTTCCTATTTATTTGTTTGTGCCACCCATGCCCAATGCTAGTGAGACTATAATCCATGACAGGGCAGAAACCTTACCTATGTAATTCAACCCCAGAAGCTAGCATAGCAATAGAACATTGTAGATACACAATTAATACTTGTTGCATTAATAAATTCAATGGGTATGGGATAATGGGTATCCATTAACTGAGTCATTCATTCAAAAATATGTAATGCCGGGGCACCTGTGTGGATCAGTCAGTTAAGCTCAAGTCAGGATCTCATGGTTTGTGAGTTCGAGCCCCACATCAAGCTCTGTGCTGACAGCTCAGAGCCTACCTGCTTCAGATTCTGTGTCTTCCTCTGCCCCTCCCCTGCTCACACCCTGTCTCTTTGTCCTTCAAAAATAAATAAACATTTAAAAAAGCATATGTATGCCATTCATAGTTACAAGTGCTAGAAATACAAAATGTAATTCTCTGGAAAACATTGGAATATGTTGTTATAATAAAGGTAATGTAATATTAACAACAAACTTTATCAGATACATACTACGTGCCAGTCATTGTTGGGTAACCTGTCTTGTTAAATCCTTAAAACAGCATGATGAAACAGGTAATACTATCTGCATAATACCAATACACAAACTGAGGCAAATGAAAGCTAAATAACTTCTCTCCATTTAGGAAGCAAGTGGCGAGGCCAGGATTTGAACATAAATAGCCTGATTTAAGAATCTTTGACGTTCTAGGGGTGCCTGGGTGGCTTGGTCGGTTAAGCGTCCAACTTCAGCTCAGGTCATGATCTCATAGTTTGTGGGTTCTAGCCCCATGTCGGGCTCTATGTGGATGGCTCAGAGCATGGAGCCTGCTTCGGATTCTGTGTCTCCTTCTCTCTCTCTGCCCCTACCCCACTTGTGCTCTGTCTCTCAAAAATAAATAAAGGTAAAAAAAATTTTTTTTAAGAATCTGTGAAGTTCTAGTTTTTTATTGGGTTGTAGTCACTTCTGTATCTATATGTATCTATAGACCATTAGTTTCCAAAGTGAAGAAACCTTACGAAGCTCATTTAAACAAGAGAGGTTGTCCTTAAGGCTTTCACAATCTCTGTGTGGGTGAGAAATTAGCTGTGTGGGAAAGGTAGAGGGCAGACCAGTACACAAAAAATCACGCTTGATGTAATTGGACTGTGAACAGAGCATTCTAAAAGTTCAGAGGAGGTTGTGATTCTCTCTGTGCTTAGGAAGTGGGGAGCCAAGCAAGCCTTTATGAAAACAAGTCTGTTTAGCTGGGTTTGGAAGGGTGCATAAACAAAGACTTAGAGGCAAGAGTATGAATGACTTGGAGAAGTGGTCACAGTCCAGGCGAGTTGGAGCATGGGCTGCTTGGAGTATTTCTATAAGCCATGGGGCAGCACAGTAAGTTAAAGATTTATGTACCCTGTTGAGAAAGTTTCAGTATTATTCTGTGGTGTTAGTGGTGAGGAGTCTGACCAGACTCTGTCTCCACCTCTTCCTAGCTTTGAGACTTTAGGTAAGTGACCTCAGCTCTCTGCCTCAGTTTCCTCATCATAAAATAAGGTTAATGATGGTGTCTACGTATAAGGTTTTATGATACTTAGTGTATATATCTAATATATATACATATTTATAATTTGTGTGTTCTAGAATACACACACACACACACACACACGCACACACACACACACACTAGAACAGTGTCAGACACATAGTAAGCACTGTGTACCTGTTAACTATAATTATGGTGTAACTTTCAGGCACTTTTTAAAATGAAATTTTACATGGAATCCATACGTAGAGAACAAATTTAAAGAACAAGAAAAGAAACGAGAGCTGCTGTGTTAAAAGAGCTCCATCCCCTTGAATTTTTCCTCAATTTATTACGTTCTGAGAACCCTATGACTCCAGGAGAAGAGTTTGAAAGCCTCCATGGTAAACATTGGAAAGAAGCCCTAACTGATAGGGAAAGAGAGGTTTTCTCCAGTCTACATGCCACTCTTGAAATTCAGACTCCAAGATTTCATATTTACTAAACCTATCTACAGTGATGTCTAATAGCCATCTGTAACATGTCTAAATAAAACTCTTGATTTCCTTCCCTCTGCCCCCACAACCAGAAAAATCCATTTCTCTCCACCTTCTCTATGTAGAAAATGTCCCCACCATTCAAATGGCTGTGAAACCAAAATTGTGATTCCTTCCTGTCTCTCACCTCATATTTGTTCTAACCTGCTTAAAAACCTTTCAACCTTATGCTAGTCATATATCATAAAATTCAAACTGGTTAACGTGAGCACTCAGAGCTGTAGGTGTTTTGGTCTGATCTTTGCCTTTCTCTCTAGCACTGTTTTGTGTCCCTCACTGGTTGCTTTCCTTCCTGGAAAATGTGAACCTGCCTCCTTTCATACTTGGTATCCCTTCCCATCTATTTCAGTCAGTGCAGTAGGGTTTTCTATCATTTGCAGTGATGCAAATAATATCTCGATGTCTAGAGCTCCATCACTGGCCTGATATTATGAGAACTATTCTGTCTTACATATTCATGACTGTTCTTTCAACTGGCTCTTATGGCTTATAGATTCCCCTTTCACTTCACTTTGTAGCTTTAAGGGTTTATTTGTCTGAGAGAAAGGAAAGACCAGATCATAGAG
Source organism: Leopardus geoffroyi (assembly GCF_018350155.1). Taxonomy (NCBI): domain Eukaryota; kingdom Metazoa; phylum Chordata; class Mammalia; order Carnivora; family Felidae; genus Leopardus; species Leopardus geoffroyi. The sequence goes on from NC_059341.1 coordinate 62,622,851, forward strand.
AGGTTTTGTGATTCACTAGCGAACCTGAACTTGATTCTGGAGGCTATCAGGTTAAAATAAGAGTGTCTTGCTTAGATTTGCATTTTAGGTAGATTTCTCTGTCACTCATATGGGGGCTAGTTTTATCTCTATTTTATAAATGAGATTTATGCTTAAGAAGTTCAATAAATATACAGAGTACAAGGTGAAGAAGCCAGACTTGAATCCTGATTTTCCGACTTCAGCTTCACAATTACTCCCTTTAGTAAGTCTAAGGAATGGACCTTCTTAGGCCAAATGTCTGTTTATTCTTTCCTTTAAAGTCATTTACTAAAATGCTTACAATATGTTTTTCTGTATCCTAGGAATAAAGACATAAGGAAGATCCAGTCCATTCCCTTCAGAGTTTACAGTCCTTTTATGTTTTTGCTTCAGTTTGATTTCCAATAAGTCTCTACTTCTCTCCCCACTGAGGCGATTTCTTCCTTTCCCTCTTCTTTCCTGGTGTGAACAGAACAGGGAGGCACAGTATCCTTCTGTAGCATTGGTATGGAAACTGCCCACATTTCAGTTTGAGAGAAGTCTGGCCATTCTTGTGGCAGATAAATTGGGTTGGAAGACAAGTAGGAATTTGACCAGCAGCTACACTTGACGTTGTTCCTACACCATGAACAAGTGTTCTAAGGATTTTAGTTACACAAACCATCACAAAGTTTCCAAGAGAAGAGAAACTGAACCAGTGAGGCTATGAACCTCACCCAAAAGGAGCATTTGTCCAGAACACTAAATGGCTTCTTTAATATTTAAAGAGAGGAAAAGAAAACATTCATGCATTCTTAGAGGTTTAAGCATTTTTTTCAATGTGTCATCTCTGAAAATATTGCATTCACCCCAAGGGTCATAATAACATTTTTTGGTTTGAGGACTATTTTGATTATAGGAAAGATGATCTTATACAGTGAACAGTGTTGGGTCATATAGCAGATGCATAATAAATTTAATGATGGAAAGTCATGATTAATAGTGCTAAACACTTAAAAAAGACTTTCAGCTTCCTCAAACCACATTCTTTTTAACCTTGCAAGAACCCTGTGGTTAAATGGAGAGCAGGTAACCATACGACAGCTGGAGAAAACTAAAGCACAGGAGTCTCAAGAATTTGTTTAAATTATTGATAGCTTTAGTGGGATTAAAAGTCAAGTCTGTGAACTTCCAGACTGTATCTTGCCTATTAAATTATACTCATGTGGTCGAGTCAACAAAAGCACAGACTCAGAACTTAGGCAGATCTAGGTACAGACATTTTTGCATACTGCTTTATTTGTACCTTTAGTATTCGATATCCTAGTAAAAAATAAAGCACAAAAGGTTAAAAAAAATTAAGTGCTGGGTTTTTTCTGTATTCTATATCTAGGTCCACTCTTACTACATTTTAATTTGTATTAAATATTACTTTTTCTTGATCTGGAATATAGAGTCAGGAATGTTGGGTCAGAGAGTTTAAAGTGATATTCATTCAACTTTTTAGATATGACCTTAAGCTCATGTGAAGAATGGATGGACCACTCACATGTATCTTTGAGCTATGCTGCAGTGATAGAAACATCCTAGAGAAGAGAGTCTGATTTCATATCCTGACTCATTTTTTCCTCTGTGAACTTGGGAAAATTACTCAATATTTTCATACCTAAGGTTCAATATGTATAAAAATTATAAGTTTCAACTCATGAGATGGAAAGGATTAACTGGTAGAATATACGGAAGACATTTAGAAAAGTGCCTATCACATACATGGTTCTCAATAAATGGCAGCTATTATTTTAACTGTTGTAATTACACTAAAGTATCTCTTCCCCTCATGTGTGACAAAGCCACTGAACTCTGGTAACTGGAAGTTGTCTTTTAATTTTAATTATTCTTATCATGCTTAATTATTTCCCCAATGAGGCCACACCATAGCAGCTAGTCCTAAAATATTCCTTCTTCTATTGACCTATCTATATAACTGCCCCATGCCTTATAGACTTCAGACAATTGACAATGGTGAAGACAGCCAAATTTGTTTTAACAAGAAATTTTCCTTTTTAAAACAAATTTAATTTCCTTGGACATTTTTTTTTTTATTTTTTTTAATGTTTATTTATTTTTGAGACAGAGAGAGACAGAGCATGAACGGGGGAGGGTCAGAGAGAGGGAGACACAGAATCTGAAACAGGCTCCAGGCTCAGAGCTGTCAGCACACAGCCCGATGCAGGGCTCGAACTCACGGACCGCGAGATCACGACCTGAGCCGAAGTCGGATGCTTAACCGACTGAGCCACCCAGGCGCCCCATCCTTGGACATTTATATTTTCCTCTGTTGTGAGAATAGATCATGCCAAGGCCATACTTGGAAAACAATTAGCATGTTGAAATTTTCTCGATTCAATTCATTCAATAAACATCCATTGAGCACCTAATGGTCCCTGCCCTCAAGAAATTTTTAGTTCCATAGGGAGAAAAGCATATCAATAAATAATTCTAACATATATTTCCCTTTTAAAGTTTACTTTGTGATAAAGCTTTGCGTACAGTGGTTTGAGAATGTGAACTAGGAAGCAGGTGTGAGGGACAGGGAGACAGAACAGAGGAAGAGAAAAAAAAATGAAATGTATTATAAAGTTAGCCATTACTTCAGGCAACTGTTGCTTGATTTTATGGAACTGTCCAAAGAATTTTATGAAATATGTCTCAGAGCTATCTGCTCAGAAGACGAAAGGAAAATACATTTGTCCATTCATTCCTATACTACATTGGTCAAGTGTGGCCCCAAAAACCTAACTCTCCTGAAGTTTCTAATTGCATACTGTGGGTGTCGAGCTAATACAAATTATCCCATACTCTCACATCAGAGGAACCACAGAGCAAAAAACAAGAAGTACATATCATGAAGTCCAAAATAAGTCACTCTCAAGTCTCAGCTTCATGGAGTTTGTCAAAATCTAAGCATATCTGCTTGCCATTACAATGGCTGGTGTAAAATGTGAGGCTTAGAATATGTGCAATTGTGCACAAGGGTTGCCTGATACAATCCACCTCTTGCCTTCCTCCACACTGCTCAAGCTTTTCATTAAATCCAGTATGTCACAAGGCTTCTGCAAGGGGATGACCAGCCACAATATCTGCAAAGACTTAATACAAGGGATTAGGTGAAAAAACTGAAGTCCTTGTTGTTGCAACTGGCCCCAAGGCAAAAATTGATATTCATTATCTCCCTCCTCCACTATCTGTCTTAGATTTTTCTTATTTTTGTTATCATTCCAATTTATATTTCCTGGAGAAGTTATATAGATCAGCATCCTTGAGACATCTAAGCCCCTAGTTGTTTTTCTCTTGTCAGGAAATGAATGCTTTCTCCTTAGGGCACTAGGGCCTCTGCTCAAGCAGAAGTTAAGGTTGTAAAGATAATACAAGTTCCACAAGTGGTGTTTGAAAATGATGGCAAGAGGGGCCAATCCAACTCCCGTTTCTTGACTGTTTGACCTATCTAGTCAACCTATTGAAAATATAGCCCCCATAAATTTACTGTTGATTCAATACACATACTGTATCCTAGAGGACAGCACCCCAACCCACTACCCCAACACTTGGCCAGTGGTAACCTCAAGCTGGCACCTTAGTTGAGCTTTAACTGGACATTCCACGATTTTAATATGTCATCTGCTTCAGGATAGTGAGATATGTGGTTAGATAAATGGAGTTCATTGCCATGCACACAGTGTTGTACCTCTTTTACCACTTTTATCATTTGGTCTGAAAACAACATGTGTGAGATATCCTTTTGATAGATAACTTACTCTATAAGCTCTCAAACAGTGGTGCTGGCCAAACCATTATTAATAAACAAGGAAAACTCAAATCCAGAATAGATCATTTTGTTAAGGACATATCTCTGCCCTTATTAGGGTGGAAGGGATCGGATATAATCAACTTGTTTCAAGTAGAAGGTTGATTGTACCATTTTAAAAGCCTAATATTGGCCTTTTTGCTGGCATGTTAGATATTCAGCCATGGCAATAGCTAAATCAGTCTTGATTAGTGGGATCCCATGCTTCAGACCTATGCATAACCTCTATCATTGCCACCGTAGCTACCTTCATGGGTCCTCTGTAGAAAAGATGGGATGCCTGAGGATAGAGACTGGCTTATGTACTGTATTAGTCTGCCTGACGATTGTCTTCTCTGTGATGGGTGCTCTCTATGGGCATTAATGTTAATACAAAGTTCTCAGACATTGTGCCCTTTCACCAAAAAATCTACCTGCATTCCACTTTCCCAGATTTCACTATACTGGATCTTGCTCCTTCCAAGCGACTTGCCACTGGCCAGCATTCTTCTTACATCCTTACCATGAGCTATTTCTATAACCACACAAAGGGAATGCCAAGTGCACTACTCAAAGATTTACCCATTTGATGGATGTCCCCACCGCTGTCTTTCAGGACTTTACTGAGTGGGGCTTCAGTTACGCACCATTCAGATTAGAACTAGAATGTTTGAATAAATTCATCTGGGAGCTAGTCCTCAGATTTTCTTTGATCAATTGGCCTTAGGAATCCTTCCATGAGGCATGTTGTGAGTCGAGGAAGAAGTATTTGTTCAATAAACGTAGGTGTATGGGAAACTGGGATAGCAATTCAAAGAATTTACTTGTGCATTCTGGACCTGCCCAGGCCCACTCTTATATATGTACAATGCATCACTACAGTGCACATACAATTGTGTTACTTCATGGGTCTGATACTATCCAGCTCATGATAGACAACTAGGGTTTATAGTATCTTACTTGGTGCCCCATGACCTAACACTCAGTCTTTTCTAGGGTCCATATGAAACTGGGACCTGCATTTCAAAAGATGGGAGTTCCCTACCAGAACAAATATAACCTTCCTTCACATCCCTAAAGGTATAAACCCTGAGTCTCTTAATAGACCTTACCAAAGTCCCCACATTGTAATCCACCATGGGATATTGTATTAGTTATCTAATGGTCGCATATTGCTATGTAACAAAATACCACAAAATCTAGTGGCTGCAATTATTTTGCCTTCCAACTATCATTTATTAAATCAGATATAAGTAACTAAATTAGCATACCCATATTGCTGGAAGCAATTATAGTCTGAGTGCCTTCTCTCTCACCCATTCTCATTTGTATCACTTGGCATTTGAACAGTAAAGACCTGGGACTCTCTCACCCACTGGGTAGTAAGTCATTTGCTACCATGTGGCCAAGTTTAGCCAGATGGGATGGGTAGTTCCACTCTTCCTTGCAGATGTGATGTACTCCTCCTTTAATCCAATACAAAAGATTGAATGTTTGTCCCTCCTGTGAGGTTTTCATTTCTACAAAAATGGCTATACTTTTAGTCCCTATATTAACGCAAATATATTTTCCATTCATCCCATTCCTGGCTTTATCTGGAGCTGGGGAATCCACACATGGATCACTAGTTCTAAGTAACAGTCTTAACAATGGTTCCCCAGGGAACTGCTTATACCCATCAATAAAGTGGCTCAATTTCCTTTTTTTTTAAGCTTATTTACTTATTTTTAGAGAGAGAGAGAGAAAGCTTGAGCAGGGGAGGAGCAGAGAGAGAGGGAGAGAGGGAGAATCCCAAGCAGGTTCTGCATCATCGGTGCAGAGCCCAACGTGGGGCTCGAACTCATGAACTGCAAGATCATGACCTAAGCCGCAATCAAGAGTCAGATGCTCAATCAACTAAACGACCCAGGTGCCCCAAAGTGGCTCATTTTCTTAACTGTATAGCCTCTAGTTTCCATGCTCTCTTGTTGTGTAGCATTTCCTGTGTTTATCATGCATTTTGTGATTAGCAGTCAAACAAGAGTAGCTTTTGTCTCTAAAATCCTATCTGCTCAAATTCCCTTTGTTGGAGCTTCACTTGCAGGCCAAGCACAAAAAATAATAGTAATAAACAAAAATAATCTTGGTTATCTCTTGTCTGGCAGCAATGAAGCAAATAACAAAATTCACCCTTTGCTGTCAATCTACATATCCTTCTTGGTTCATTTTTTTGTGTCCCCCTAGGCTCCATATCTATCATCTCTAAGTACCATTAGGTTTTCCCCAATCACAAAGCACAAAGTTTTTACGACTTCACAAACCAAGGATGACTTAGTAACCATTTCAGGCATAAAAAATTCATTTTCGTCTCTTCTCATCTGTGTCACTCTGTTCATGCTGCTAGAACAAAGCACCACACTGGGCAGCTTAAACAACAGAATTTTATTTCTCACAGTTCAGAAGACTGGAAATTCCAAGATCAATATGCAGCAGATCCAGTGTCTGCTAAGAGCACACTTTGGTGGCTTAGAGGGGGTCGCCTTCTTACTGTGTGTTCACCTGGCCTTTCCTCATTGTGTGTGTGTGTGTGTGTGTGTGTGTGTGTGTGTGTGTGTGGAGGGAGAGAGTGTAGGAGCAAGCTCTGGTCTCTCTTCCTTTTCTTATAAGGACACTAGTCCCATCTTGAGGACCCTACTCTCAAGATCTCATTTAAACCTAATTACTTCCTAAAGGTCTCACCTCCAAATACAATCACAATGGAAGTTAAAGTTTAAATATGTGAATTTGGGGGAACACAAGCATTCAATCCATAACACCATCTTCACTCTTTTTCCCCAAAAACAGTCTTAGCCACTTCTCCATACAAAGTGAGTCAGGGATAATTTTAGCCATTCTACTTCTGACACCAATAGCACTAATTTATGCTCATGGTGTCTTCTTCAGTGAATTATTTATGTAAACACATTCCAGCCATGTGACCAGCCTCAAACATTGAAAACCCCTCAGGTCCCACTGAAACCAGTTAAAAAGTCATAATTGGTAAGCCCAATTATTATTACTATACAATGCTGACAAGTAATCACATTCTGTCCCCATACAAGTCACAGACTCGTGGTTGCAAGATATAATTCATCTCAGTTAGTCAACTGTAACTTTAGTTGAGGATCAGAATACTATTCTACAGGCAACTCTGGGGACAAGCATGCAATCCGGTCTGACAGAGACTAACTCATGCTACACACTAGGAGTCAGCCAACTTTTTCTGTAAGGGGCCAGATAGTGAATATTTTAGGGCTTGTGAGCCCTGTGTTCTCTGTTGCAACTACTAAACTCAGCTGTCATAGCATGAAAACAGCCATAAACATTGCATCAATGAATGTGCATGGCTGTACTTCAATAAAACTTTATGTAGCAAACTAGGCAATGAATCAGATTTAGCCTAAGTTGGCAGCAAGCCACCCCCTATACACCATCACTTTTACTTGTATCGGTGCCTTCTCTGAATTTAACACAGAGGAACATCTTAGTAATTGTAATGCTATAACTTGTCAGCAGTTATTAGCAGCCTAGAGGTTACCTGCACACTTACCACTGACAATGCCATCTGTACTGTTCCTGACTGATGAGTGAGCCAGCTCTATGATCCAATTCTGAGAAGTGGCTTTTAAGAACCACTTCTGTGCCAGTTTTCTTAGTTTGGACTTCCTGAAAGCAGAGGCTGAGACAGGGACTTGGGTGAGAATAGTTCATTTGGGACATGATCCCAGGACATAAGAATGAGGTAGGAGGAGAGAGACAAGGAAAGAGGAGCATTATTAAAGTCTCTTCAGTGGGTAGTGAGGGTGTCAAGGACATGCAATCTAGATGTCCTAGAATTGTCACTGGTACAAAGAATAGGTGGTTGTAGTCCTTAGATCCTAGCTCTCAGCCCACGTTTGTTGACAAATATTAACTACCCTGAATTTCTGGACTGAGCTTGTGCATGGGCCCAGCAGGGTCTTACAGACCCCTGCAGGGCTGGAGAAAGCCCTCAAACAGAAACTGAAAGGATGCATAGTGCACTTCGAGATAGGAAGTTTTCAGGGAAAGGTGACTCAAAGGTTGTGCCAAACTGTCATCACAGTGAGGGCTGAGATCAGAGGGACAGTGGCCCAGGGTGCCAGATATATAAAGGGTGAGATGGCACAGAAAGGAGAATTCACTTGTAGCACCAAGTAACAACCATCTAAATAAGTGGAAGTTTCAGAGGACTGAAGTACCAAGAAAAGAGGTGGCGTAGTCTGGCAGATCAAAAGGATGGAAAACCATTCCACCCAGGGCAGGGTGCCAAAGCTAAGACCAAGTGTCTACACTGGCTTTCACTTCCCAGGTCACAATTACATCCAATTGTATGACCCATGGTTTTAATCCACTTTAAAACAAAGCAGGGGGCACCTGGTTGGCTCAGTTGGTTAAGTGTCTGACTTCAGCTCAGGTCATGATCTCATGGTTCATGGGTTCAAGTCCCACATCAGGCTCTGTGCTGACAGCTCAGAGCCTAGAGCCTGCTTCAGTTTCTGTGTCTCCCTTACTCTCTGCCCATCCTCTGCTTGCACACTGTCTCTCTCTCTCTCTCGAAAATAAATAAACATTAAAAACTTTAAAAAAAAAAAAGCAGATTCAGGGCAGTTTCTACCTCTGGGTTCAAAATGAGGAGCACCTACTATCTTCTCAGCTGTCTCCATGAAGCCAGAGAAGCTCAGGCCTGTCCTACTGCCCAGAGGGACTCTTTCCTCTGCCAAACGAGCCAGTCCTGAGAGTCAGCCCCTCACAGCCTCTCTTCTGAAACCAATAAACCTCTAGTTAGAAAGCCAGAAGCTCCTGCTTCTATTTTATTTTCAATTATACTCCCATAGAGCCTCAGGAGAAATTTAAGATGAGATAAAGAGAAAGTTCAAGAACCTATGTTAGCATTTTGATATACAAACCCAAGATAAGCCTCAAAATAAACAAACCAAAAAAATCATTAAGAATAAGATACTTAGTATACTTTGTGTTCAAAAATGAAAAAAAAAGCTAGGGGCACCTGGGTGGCTCAGTTAAGCATTCAGCTTTGGCTCAGGTCATGATCTTACAGTTTGTGAGTTCAAACCCTGCATCGAGCTCTATGCTGACAGCTCAGAACATGGAGCCTGCTTTTGATTCTATGTCTCCCTCTCTCTTCCCCTTCCCCATTCACATTCTCTCTCTCCCTCTCCTTCTCTCTCTCTCTCTCAAAAATAAATAGACATGAAAAAAAAAATAAGACACTTCTTATAATTTTGTGTTTAAAAATGAAAAAAAAAAAAATACTAGGGGCACCTAGTTGGCTCAGTCAGTTAAACATATGACTTCAGCTCAGTTCATGATCTTGCAGTTTGTGAGTTCGAGCCCCATGTCAGGCTCTGTGCTGAAAGCTCCGAGCCTGGAGCCCGCTTTGGATTCTGTGTCTCCATCTTTCTCTGCCCCTCCCCTGCTCACACTATCTCTCTAAAAAGTAAATAAACATTAAAAAAAAAAGGTTTTTTTTAAAGTGTATATTGCCTTTTTAAAAAAAATTAATTAAAAAGCTTTAATAGTATAATAAAAAATGAAAAAAAACTAGAATAAACCTAAATGCCAAAATTTAAATAAATTGGCACGTAAGTTGTTGAATAGTCATATTTGAAAATATTACACACTATTCAACTCACATTTTAAAAATACATAAGGATATTAAAAATGCTCACAGTATAAATGCAAATGTGAAAAGGCAGAATATAAAAGGCAAATACTAGTATAGCTTCTTCATTTTAGGTGAATAAGGAGGTATACTTTCTTTTTACTATAGGCTTCTTGCTGAGGGGCTTCCAAGAACACCATAATGAAGCAGAAGGAGATTGTTCACAGAAATGATCACCTGAAGAAGATTGAGCCAAGGAACCTTGCTGGTGGATTCCCAGACTCACATGCCTCTAAGAATGAAGAACTGAGACATTTTGTCCTGGTCACTGACCACAAACCAGAGGTAAAGAACACACAAGGCCTCAGATGACTCAGAACCAGGCCCTTCCGAAATGTCCACTGAGCTTATCAGAGTCTTTGTGGCACAGAATGGACAATAGTGTGATGACTTGTTGTCCTAAATAATGTTGAGAAAACTGGGGCACTTTCACAAATATAGAAACAGAAGTAAGAAAAGTCTTTCATGGCATAGGAATGCAGCTAGCAGTGACTAATGTCTTGTGGTTCTTTCTAGGATAATAAAATGTAATGTCTACAGAGTTTGGCCTGAAAATGATTTCAGCTATTTCAGGAACACAGTCTTGGACAATTTATTGACACCCTGGCAAAAGAAGGATCATTCTCAAATCAGTAAATCAGTCTTCAGAAGGTAAGGAATCCTGATTTTGTGAAATAAAGACAGCGTCACAGATCTGAAGGGAATCCAAGCCTGAACCAGAAGAAGAAAGGGAAAACAAAATTTGTAGGCGAGGATTTTGAAAAAAAGATTGGATGGAAATTTTGTAATTGGACGATCCTCATCTGTGGGGTGGAGGTGGGGCTGGCAGCATTCAATTTCATTTTGAATTCCTGAAGTGATTGAAACTGTCTCCCCCTTAATTTGACTTTTTCCAGGCCTCTCCTTGGGGTTTCACACACAGTCTTAGGAGCACTGACAGTGGCAAAGGGATAAATTAGAAGCCCCACAACACCTCTGAAACTGTTAGATGGAAATTCTCCTTTATTTTGGTTAGATCTAGCATCCCTTTAATTCAAGAACCATTTTGGACTCTGGTAGAAAGTCTAACAATTACTTTATTCCTGGCCTGGGACTGTTTCTGCTCCTGAAACTCATGGAATTCCTAGATTCTGTGGGTGGAAAAAAATTGCATCAGAAACATGATAAAAAAGGAATCTATTTTTTTTAAATACAAAGCCTGTCACTTGAAATGTTTCAAGTGTCAGGATAGACAGGTCCTAAGTGAAGGAAATTGAAATTACCATGTATTTGTATTAGACTTTTTTAAAAAAAATAATATTCTTCCAGTGATGTTTTGTTCACAATGATTTGATAAGACTGTCTTGATTTATTATATTGGCAACATCTTTAGACAGCAGGACCCAGGAGTGATACATCCTTGCACTACCCTTAGAATCAAGAACCGCCAGTAGTTCTCTGATCAATGTTTTCTCTCACATTTTGACAAAATGTCTCTTTCATTTAGTGTGAATCTGTTTTAAGTTGAAGAACAGGCAACATTATCAATCTTGCCTGGAGCAAATGAGTACACGGGGAAAAAATGAGATGCTATTAATAATATACAGAAACACTGCAGTTTTATGAAGTCATCCACTCTCTTGACGAAGAGAGAAGAATCCAGTTTAACTACTGACCATTACCTAATGAAGAGCTGCTAAAACAAACCAACAGGAACTGGTCATTGCAACATACAACAGTTAGCAATTTAGTACTCTGAGAAAGTATCTAAGTAAATTACTGGCCATCACATTTTAGTGCCAAATGCTCAGAATTCTTGTTTACTATCTATTCCAGAGAATATAGTCCTTCATTTACTATTTTCAATGATATCTCTAAAACAGAACAACAGCAACAACTCAAAATGTCAAAAGTGAGCTGTTCATCAAGAAACATACACATACTACTTGGTGATGGTACTCCAGATGATTTGGGAAATTTGTTCAGGTCAGTGATTTTTCAAGGCACAGATTTACTCCCATTTTCATCCAGTAAATAGTTGCCATTGATAAAGAGTCAACAGTCTGTCAAGAATGCTCAAGCTATATTATATAATACAACATGCCTTTCACAGGGGGGAAACCAAGAAATAACTTATGCGAACTCCTTGATTTCATCATACAAGACAAGCACAGAAGTACCACCCATGGCTCTGAGAACATTGGACCATGCCCCTTTGAAAAAGCTTTGGCTCCTTTATCAAGAGCAATCTTCCTCTGGCAGTCAAGCACGCCTGTGTACATGAGGTCAGTTCCTTGGCATCCTGACTGCATCATCATTTAGCCACAAAGAGTGTGAAATGGAAAGGAAGTCAACGCAGCAACCGTTGTGACAGATTGTGGGATCATACATCTGATAAAGATGTAAGTATCCTAGGGATCTGGTAGCATTCCTTTGCAGTGTCATAGACACCAAAGTAGCAGCTCAGTAGATGATAGTGGCCTGCACAGACACATTAAAGCCTTGGTAGCCCTTAATCCCATCAGATTTGTATATCTTAACCAAGCAGTCACCCAGGCCCCGGGGTTCCCTTTCAGCTCCAGCTTTGCCCACATCAGCTGCTAGGCAGATAAGGGCAAAATCAAGAGGATACACAAAACAAGGATGGGGCCCCAGCTACCAGATTCTGGGCAAAGGAACCTGATGCCAGATTCCGGGCAAAGAAGTGCCGAAACTGGGTTCTCTTGTCCGCACCACCCACGAAGATCTGCTTGTGTTTATCTTTGAAGGTGAAGTTGAGAACCTGGTTGGGGAAGTATGTGATGATATATATTGGCCAGGTTACCCTGCCAGGAGGACGGGACTCCCTGCTCCTTGGAGATATGAACCACACAGTCCATAATGCCCTTGTATTGCTTATCTATGGGGATTTGCAATGCTGACATGCTGCACCTGCAGCAGCAGCTTGACCCACTCAGCGGGCGCTTCCCTGGTCTTGGAGACGGCCACAGTCACTCCACCCAGCAGGAGGTCCTTGGCAAAGGGCACAGTGGCATCTGTCATGTCGAAAGGAAAGAGGAGGCAGGCAACCGCAGAACTGCGGCAGGAACCGGCAGGGACTCCGGGACTCTGGGCTGCTTGTACTCATTTGCTCCGCAATTTATTCTACATTTGTTCACAAATAAAGCAAAACAGAGTAAAAATTAAACAAGTAAGCTAACAATGAAGTGCCTATAATGTCATGGAAGAGAGTTGTCATAGAAGGTACTGGAGAGATGACTACTTGTCAATCTCATTGAAAAAGGACCTCATGATTTAATAAGGCTGTAACACTATATCCTCCATACACCATAGCAGGTAGGATATGATTAGTGCCACAGAGAGAAACTCCAAACTATGTATGCCGAAAGGGATGAACAATGAAGGGAGTGTTTTTAAATGGCGCTGACCAATGAGCAAGATTTCAGTGGCCAGTGAGGGCATTCTGGGTGGGACATACTCTGGGCAATGATGTAGAAGCAGGAGAGTGCACAGTATACTTTGAGATTAGCCAGGAAAGTCACGTCGGTTTCTATAGAAAAGTAATGGGAGATGAGATGGAACATGTATTGGTTGGTATTTACCCTTTTGCAAAAAATAAATAAGTAAATCAGAGAATCTAATTCAACTATTGGCTACTAGAGGAACAGATAATATATAAAACATTATGATGAGTTACATAAAAGAATTAGTGCTGGACAAAATTGTCAAGGGGATGAAATTTGTCTTTGGTTCCCACACTCTACCCCCTTCAGGACCTTAATGGTGTCCTTAATCCTCTTTAAAATCTACTTGTAGGTCCTCACTTCATAGGTAATTGCAAAATTCCGGTTAGCGTCTACCACTGTTCCCTCAGAGATGCTCTGTATGTTTTAGTTAGAATAAAAGGGTTATTAAGGATGAAACAGGAAATTCAAGCATAAATTAGTGGATGAAGAAGAATTAGGGAAGATATTAATTAGCCTTCCCAGATTCCTAAAATCAGTTACTACATATAGGGTTAAAGTTTGCTCTAACAATTACTTGGGATCTTAATCTTTAAGCTAGAATTATTTTTCCCCCACTGCTATGGAAATCCTCCTTGGAGTAAATTTCTGACAGTGTCTAATTAAGGAAGAAATTTTTAAATGCCTGCTAAGGGAAGTTGGAACATTTACAGCTGTTTGGTTAGTCCATATCCATTATGAATTAATTTTGCCCCTTCCATAGTAGCTAGAGCACATAAACTGATTTATCCAGCCTCCCTTATAGCTCCCTTCTGGCTAAAGACACTGAAGCAGAAGTCTGTTGAGGAACATCTAGGAAACTTGTGCTTCATTGATAAAGAGGGCAGTTGGTACAGCCTCTTCAAGACTTAAACATGAACCTAATGCCTGAAACAGCAGCAGTTGTCCCATAAAAATGAAGATAAAGTCAAGAAAACTTCAGAAATGCCAAATCTGATGGCTTTGAACTGCTGAACCAACACTAACTGCCACATATTTCTTGTTATGGGAGAAGAGATGCTCTTTTTACTCAAACCGTTGTTAGCTGGATTTTCTGTTACAGCTGAAAGTACTCCTAACAATGAAAGGTCAACATCAGAATCCACTGAAAATTTTTTTTAATATGTATTCATCTCAGGGTTGGGATCAGGATGCAGTGGGACTGAGACATAGTACATAAGACCATGAGCATGCAATTCCAATTGCTACAGATCGCTCACTTAATCCTTCTATTTATGGATCAATTTTAGGCTTAGAAAGGAGTATCTCAGGTTTTTTTTCTTTTTCTTTTAATTTTATTTTTTTTAATTTACATCCAAATTAGTTAGCATATAGTACAACAATCATTTCAGGAGTAGATTCCGTAATGCCCCTTACCATTTAGCCCACCCCCCCACAACCCCTCCCGTAACCCTCAGTTTGTTCTCCATATTTAAGAGTCTTTTATGATTTTGTTCCTCTCCCTGTTTTTATATTATTTTTCTTCCCTTCCCTTATGTTCATCTGTTCTGTGTCTTAAAGTCCTCATATGAGTGAAGTCATATGATATTTGTCTTTCTCTGACTGACTAATTTCACTAACCATAATACCCTCTAGTTCCATCCACATGGATGCAAATGGCAAGATTCCATTCTTTTTGATTACCAAGTAATACCCCATTGTATATATATACCACATCCTCCTTATCCATTCATCCATTGATGGGCATCTGGGCTCTTTCCATACTTTGGTTATTGTTGATAGTGCTGCGATAAGCATTGGGGTGCATGTGTCATCTTTGAAACAGCATAACTGTATCCCTTGGATAAATACCTAGTAGTGCAATTGCTGGGTTGTAGGGTCGTTCTATTTTTTTATTATTTTTATTATTTTTTTAATATATGAAATTTATTGTCAAATTGGTTTCCATACAACACCCAGTGCTCATCCCAAAAGATGCCCTCTTCAATGCCCATCACCTACCCCCCCCTCCCTCCCATCCTCCACCAACCCTCAGTTTGTTCTCAGTTTTTAAGAGTCTCTTGTGCTTTGGCTCTCTCCCACTCTAACCTCATTTTTTTTCCTTCCCCTCCCCCATGGGTTTCTGTTAAGTTTCTCAGGATCCACATAAGAGTGAAAACATATGGTATCTGTCTTTCTCTGTATGGCTTATTTCACTTAGCATCACACTCTCCACTTCCATCCACGTTGCTACAAAAGGACATATTTCATTCTTTATCATTGCCACGTAGTACTCCATTGTGTATATAAACCACAATTTCTTTATCCATTCATCAGTTGATGGACATTTAGGCTTTTTCCACAATTTGGCTATTGTTGAGGGTGCTGCTATAAACATTGGGTTTATATTGCTATAAACATTGGTTGGGAGTGCTGCTATAAACAAGTACCCCTATGCATCAATACTCCTGTATCCCTTGGGTAAATTCCTAGCAGTGCTACTGCTGGGTCATAGGGTAGGTCTATTTTTAATTTTTTGAGGAACCTCCATACTGTATTCTAGAGTGGCTGCACCAGCTTGCATTCCCACCAGCAGTGCAAAAGAGATCCTCTTTCTCCGCATCCTCGCCGACATCTGTTGTTGCCTGAGTTGTTAATGTTAGCCATTCTGACAGGGGTGAGGTGGTATATCATTGTGGTTTTGATTTGTATTTCCCTGATGATGAGTGATGTTGAGCATTTTTTCATGTGTCGGTTGGCCATCTGGATATCTTCTTTGGAGAAGTGTCTATTCTTGTCTTTTGCCCATTTCTTCACTGGATTATTTGATTTTGGGTGTTGAGTTTGATAAGTTCTTTATGCATTTTGGATACTAACCCTTTATCTGATACGTCATTTGCAAATATCTTCTCCCATTCCATCGGTTGCCTTTAAGTTTTGCTGATTGTTTCCTTTGCTGTGCAGAAGCTTTTTATTTTGACGAGGTCCCAGTAGTTCATTTTTGCCTTTGTTTCCCTTGCCTCCAGAGACGTGTTGAGTAAGAAGTTGCTGCAGCCAAGATCAACGAGGTTTTTGCCTGCTTTCTCCTCGAGAATTTTGATGGCTTCCTGTCTTACATTGAGGTCTTTCATCCATTTTGAGTTTATTTTTGTGTATGGTGTAAGAAAGTGGCCCAGGTTGATTTTTCTCCATGTCGCTGTCCAGTTTTCCCAGCACCACTTGCTGAAGAGACTGTCTTTATTCCATTGGATATTCTTTTCTGCTTTGTCAAAGATTAGTTGGCCATACATCTGTGGGTCCATTTCTGGATTCTTGGGAGTATCTCAGTTTTTATCAAAATCTTTATTAACCAAAGGTCTGTATTCTAAGTTGTCCAGACAAGCTCAGAAATATCCACTTTGTCATGAAGCACATTTATCAACATCATTCATAAGCAAAATTGGAAGGATGAATAATTTTTGAATACCTCCTAGGTACACATATTTTGCTATTAGTTTTACATATATTATGCCACACATTCCATGCAGCTTGGAGAGATAAGTCTTTATCTTTACCAGACTCTCTTACTCCTCTTCTGATGAAGAATCTGAGAGCCAAGAGCTCAAGTGATTTGTCCTTACTCCTCTAGTCAAAGACAGAATCAACATTAAAACTCAGATATGCTTATATTCTTTCCATTATGATAATGTCTCCTCTGTAATTTTAAATCTCAATGCTTTAATTCTTTATATTCATTGAATTGCAAAATAGTAGAAAATTTAAAAATATGAGAATCGTAAGATCTTTTAAAAAGAAAATGAAGACAGAATACTGTGTAAACTCAGCTTCCAAACTAACTCCTCTTGCTCCACGTTTCTTATACAAAACCAATATTTTAGTAGCTTTCTGTTTCAATACAATTCATACTGCCATTCGCTTCCTGATATTTCAAGTCACAAGTGGTTCATAATCAATTCAATACAAATTTGGGGAGCATGATATGGTAATGTCTCTCTAACTATAAAATTTGTGATTCATAGAGCTCATTTTAGAGCTTAATTCTGAAGGGGGGAAACTGAGCTCCAGAGAGTTTCAGTGAATAGCTCCAGGTCCCATAGTTATTTCATGATATAACTAAGTTATCACACATTTCTTGACATCCAGAGTAATACTGTTTTTATTATGCCATAATTCTGAATCTTCTACTTGCTGTCTGTGTACCTTTGGCAAGCCACTTAACCTCTTAAACTTCCGTTTTCCCCCCTTCTTCAAAGGAGATGATAGTAATATTTTTTGTGATATATATTGTGAGAGCTGTTCCTTTTCTCCCTCCAAATAAACCTCTGATTTCAATTTCTTCCACACAGCTTTAGTAGCAACCCATTTCTCAGGAGTGTATCATTATCAGTCTAAATCAAGCTTCGGGAGCCATCCCCTTGTTAGTAGTTCATATAGGGGTGGACATAGGACCTAATTCTGACCATCGATACTTGAGAGGACATCTGCTGAGGAAATCAATCTGCCAGTGAAATCTTCATATAACTGAAAAAGATATTACCAAAAAGAGGGGAGAAAGAAAGAAAATTACAGGCCAATATATCTCATTAACATAAACATAAAATTTCTTAACAAAATAGTTCTTGAGCAAATCCACAAGCAAATCCCTCGTGGGATTTGTCTCAGGAATGCAATATCGATTAAAAGTTTGAAAATTGATTCGCAGAACTTGCCCTATTAACTAAACAAAGGAGTAAAGAACATATTACCATTTCAGTAGTTGCAGAAAAATTATTTAGTTAATTCAGCAACTACTCATGATAAAAACTCTCAGCAAGTTAGTAAAAAAAATGAAACTCCTCGATCTAATGAAGGGCAATTACAAAAACTGCACAACTTTGTGTGTGTGTGTGTGTGTGTGTGTGTGTGTGTGAAGATATGTATAGTATATATATATATATATATATATATATATATATATATGTACAAGATTATACATAATGGTAAAATTAATTTCCCCCTTATGATCAGGATGTCCAATCTCATCACTACACATTAAGTATTAAAATGTGATTCCAAGATTGTAATAGCAGAAGGGAAAGAAAGCCAGCATACAGATTGGAAAGGAAGAAGCAAACCTGATGCGTTTTCAGATGACATCATTGACTATATAGAAAATCCTAAGGAACTTACAAAACGATTTATAGAACTAATAAGTGAAATATAAAGTTCATAGAATACAAGTTAAAATATAAAAAACAATTTTATTTTTATATACCAAGAGAAAATAATTGAAAATTAAATTAACATTCCATTTACAATAGTATCAAGTAACACAAATCATTTAGGAATAAATTTAACAAAAGATATGCAGAATGTTATCACTGTAAAGAATACAATATTGCTGACCAAATATAAAGAAGACCCAAATAAATGGAGAAATACCCCATATTCATAAGTTAGAATACTTATTATCATAAAGATAATAATTCTTGTCAAATTAATCTCTACACTCAACATAATCCAGGTCACAAATCTAGCAGGGTTTTTTTGTAGAAACACAAAATCTGGTTATAAAAAATGTACAGAGCTCAAAGAACCGAGAATATTCAAAGCAAGCCTGCAAAAGTACAAAGTTGTAGGATTTCCATTGTCTGATTTCAAGACTTACTGCACAAGTGCAGTACTAAAGAGAGTATGGTATTGGCCAAACCAGAGAGAGAGAGAACAATGGTATAAAAGAGAAGGCTCCAAAATAAGCACACACCTACACAGACATTTGATTTTCTGCAAAGGTGCCAAAGCAATCCAATAGGGGAAAGAGTGGCTTTTTAACACATAGCGCTGGAACCGCTAAGTATCCTTATGGAAAAAGAAACTTGACTGCTTTTTTATACCACACTCAAAAATTAAGTAGAGCTTAAAGGAAAACATAGGAGAACATAGTTACCACTTTGGTGTAAGCAATGGTTTATCAGGAAGAACACAGAAAGCAGTGAGCCAATAACGTAAGAATATTTACATTTTACCAAAATGAAAAACGTACGCACAACAAAAGATGCCATTACAAAAAATGAGTAGACTAGTCTAGAAAAAATATTCACAAGGCTGGCATTTAGGATATATAAAGAAACTATACAACTTTATAATAAAAGGACAAACAGTAAAAGTTCTTAATCAACAAAAAAGTTGAACACTTTACAAAATAATGTGTACAAATAACCAGTAAGTAAATTTTAAAAGCGGTTGACGTTATTAGCCAGGAAAGAAATGTAAATCAAAGTCACAATGAAATAAAGCTGCTAGCAAAGCCAAAAATTTGTTTCAATATATGAAATTTATTGTCAAATTGGTTTCCATACAACACCCAGTGCTCATCCCAAAAGGTGCCCTCCTCAATACCCATCACCCACCCTCTCCTCCCTCCCACCCCCATCAACCCTCAGTTTGTTCTCAGTTTTTAAGAGTCTCTTATGCTTTGGCTCTCTCCCACTCTAACCTCTTTTTTTTTTCCTTCCCCTCCCCCATGGGTTTCTGTTAAGTTTCTCAGGATCCACATAAGAGTGAAAACATATGGTATCTGTCTTTCTCTGTATGGCTTATTTCACTTAGCATCACACTCTCCACTTCCATCCACGTTGCTACAAAAGACCATATTTCATTCTTTATCGTTGCCACGTAGTACTCCATTGTGTATATAAACCACAATTTCTTTATCCATTCATCAGTTGATGGGCATTTAGGCTCTTTCCATCATTTGGCTATAGTTGAGAGCGCTGCTATAAACATTGGGGTACAAGTGCCCCTATGCATCAGTACTCCTGTATCCCTTGGGTAAATTCCTAGCAGTGCTATTGCTGGGTCATAGGGTAGGTCTATTTTTAATTTTTTGAGGAAATTCCACACTGTTTTCCAGAGTGGCTGCACCAATTTGCATTCCCACCAATAGTGCAAAAGGGTTCCCGTTTCTCCACATCCTCTGTAGCATCTATAGTCTGCTGATTTGTTCATTTTGGCCACTCTCACTGGCGTGAGGTGATATCTGAGTGTGGTTTTGATTTGTATTTCCCTGATGAGGAGCGACGTTGAGCATCTTTTCATGTGCCTGTTGGCCATCCGGATGACTTCTTTAGAGAAGTGTCTATTCATGTTTTCTGCCCATTTCTTCACTGAGTTATTTGTTTTTCGGGTGTGGAGTTTGGTGAGCGCTTTATAGATTTTGGATACTAGCCCTTTGTCCGATATGTCATTTGCAAATATCTTTTCCCATTCCGTTGGTTGCCTTTTAGTTTTGTTGGTTGTTTCCTTTGCTGTGCAGAAGCTTTTTCTCTTCATAAGGTCCCACTAGTTCATTTTTGCTTTTAACTCCCTTGCCTTTGGGGATGTGTCAAGTAAGAAATTGCTACGGCTGAGGTCAGAGAGGTCTTTTCCTGCTTTCTCCTCTAGGGTTTTGATGGTTTCCTGTCTCACATTCAGGTCCTTTATCCATTTTGAGTTTATTTTTGTGAATGATGTGAGAAAGTGGTCTAGTTTCAATCTTCTTCATGTTGCTGTCCAGTTCTCCCAGCACCATTTGTTAAAGAGACTGTCTTTTTTCCATTGGATGTTCTTTCCTGCTTTGTCAAAGATTAGTTGGCCATACGTTTGTGGGTCTAGTTCTGGGGTTTCTATTCTATTCCATTGGTCTATGTGTCTGTTTTTGTGCCAATACCATGCTGTCTTGATGATGACAGCTTTGTAGTAGAAGCTAAAGTCTGGGATTGTGATGCCTCCCACTTTGGTCTTCTCTTCAAAATTACTTTGGCTATTCGGGGTCTTTTGTGGCTCCATATGAATTTTAGGATTGCTTGTTCTAGCTTCGAGAAGAATGCTGGTGCAATTTTGATTGGGATTGCATTGAATGTGTAGATAGCTTTGGGTAGTATTGACATTTTGACAGTATTTATTCTTCCAATCCATGAGCATGGAATGTTTTTACATTTCTTTATATCTTCTTCAATTTCCTTCATAAGCTTTCTATAGTTTTCAGCATACAGATCTTTTACACCTTTGGTTAGATTTATCCCTAGGTATTTTATGTTTCTTGGTGCAATTGTGAATGGGATCAGTTTCTTTATTTGTCTTTCTGTTGCTTCATTATTAGTGTATAAGAATGCAACTGATTTCTGTACATGATTTTGTATCCTGCAACTTTGCTAAATTCATGTATCATTTCTAGCAGACTTTGGTGGAGTCTATCGGATTTTCCATGTATAATATCATGTCATCTGCAAAAAGTGAAAGCTTAAGTTTATCTTTGCCAATTTTGATGCCTTTGATTTCCTTTTGTTGTCTGATTGCTGATGCTAGAACTTCCAACACTATGTTAAACAACAGCGGTGAGAGTGGACATCCCTGTCGTGTTCCTGATCTCAGGGAAAAAGCTCTCAGTTTTTCCCCATTGAGGATGATGTTGGCTGTGGGCTTTTCATAAATGGCTTTTATGATCTTTAAGTATGTTCCTTCTATCCCGACTTTCTCGAGGGTTTTTATTAAGAAATGTTGCTGAATTTTGTCAAATGCCTTTTCTGCATCAATTGACAGGATCATATGGTTCTTATCTTTTCTTTTATTAATGTGATGTATCACGTTGATTGATTTGCCGATGTTGAACCAGCCCTGCATCCCAGGAATGAATCCCACTTGATCATGGTGAATAATTCTTTTTATATGCTGTTGAATTCGATTTGCTAGTACCTTATTGAGAATTTTTGCATCCATATTCATCAGGGATATTGGCCTGTAGTTCTCTGTTTTTACTGTGTCTCTGTCTGGTTTGGGAATCAAAGTAATACTGGCTTCACAGAAAGAGTCTGGAAGTTTTCCTTCCCTTTCGATTTTTTGGAATAGCTTGAGAAGGATAGGTATTATCTCTGCTTTAAACGTCTGGTAGAACTCCCCTGGGAAGCCATCTGGTCCTGGACTCTCATTTGTTGGGAGATTTTTGACAACCGATTCAATTTCTTCGCTGGTTATGGGTCTGTTCAAGCTTTCTGTTTCCTCCTGATTGAGTTTTGAAAGTGTGTGGGTGTTTAGGAATTTGTCCATTTCTTCCAGGTTGTCCAGTTTGTTGGCATATAATTTTTCATAGTATTCCCTGATAATTGCTTGTATCTCTGAGGGATTGTTTGTAATAATTCCATTTTCATTCATGATTTTATCTATTTGGGTCATCTCCCTTTTCTTTTTGAGAAGCCTGGCTAGAGGTTTATCAATTCTGTTTATTTTTTCAAAAAAGCAACTCTTGGTTTCGTTGATCTGCTCTACAGTTTTTTTAGATTCTATATTGTTTATTTCTGCTCTGATCTTTATTATTTCTCTTCTTCTGCTGGGTTTAGGCTATCTTTGCTGTTCTGCTTCTATTTCCTTTAGGTGTGCTGTTAGATTTTGTATTTGGGATTTTTCTTGTTTCTTGAGATAGGCCTGGATTGCAATGTGTTTTCCTCTCAGGACTGCCTTCGCTGCGTCCCAAAGCATTTGGATTGTTGTATTTTCATTTTCGTTTGTTTCCATATATTTTTTAATTTCTTCTCTAATTGCCTGGTTGACCCACTCATTCTTTAGTAGGGTGTTCTTTAACCTCCATGCTTTTGGAGGTTTTCTAGACTTTTTCCTGTGGTTGATTTCAAGCTTCATAGCATTGTGGTCTGAAAGTATGCATGGTATGATTTCAATTCTTGTATACTTATGAAGGGCTGTTTTGTGACCCAGTATGTGATCTATCTTGGAGAATGTTCCATGTGCACTGGAGAAGAAAGTATATTCTGTTGCTTTGGGATGCAGAGTTCTAAAAATATCTGTCAAGTCCATCTGATCCAATGTCTCATTCAGGGCCCTTGTTTCTTTATTGACCGTGTGTCTAGATGATCTACCCATTTCTGTAAGTGGAGTGTTAAAGTCCCCTGCAATTACCACATTCTTATCAATAAGGTTGCTTATGTTTGTGAGTAATTGTTTTATATATTTGGGGGCTCCGGTATTCGGCGCATAGACATTTATAATTGTTAGCTCTTCCTGATGGATAGACCCTGTGATTATTATATAATGCCCTTCTTCATCTCTTGTTACAGCCTTTAATTTAAAGTCTAGTTTGTCTGATATAAGTATGGCTACTCCAGCTTTCTTTTGACTTCCAGTGGCGTGATAAATAGTTCTCCATCCCCTCACTCTCAATCTGAAGGTGTCCTCAGGTCTAAAATGAGTCTCTTGTAGATAGCAAATAGATGGGTCTTGTTTTTTTATCCATTCTGATACCCTATGTCTTTTGGTTGTCGCATTTAGTCCATTTACATTCAGTGTTATTATAGAAAGATACAGGTTTAGAGTCATTGTGATGTCCGTAGGTTTCATGCTTGTAGCGATGTCTCTGGTACTTTGTCTCACAGGATCCCCCTTAGGATCTCTTGTAGGGCTGGTTTAGTGGTGATGAATTCCTTCAGTTTTTGTTTGTTTGGGAAGACCTTTATCTCTCCTTCTATTCTAAATGACAGACTTGCTGGATAAAGGGTTCTCGGCTGCACATTTTTTTTCTGTTCATCACATTGAAGATCTCCTGCCATTCCTTTCTGGCCTGCCAAGTTTCAGTAGAGAGATCGGTCACGAATCTTATAGGTCTCCCTTTATATGTTAGAGCACATTTATCTCTAGCTGCTTTCAGAATTTTCTCTTTATCCTTGTATTTGCCAGTTTCACTATGATATGTCATGCAGAAGATCGATTCAAGTTATGTCTGAAGGGCGTTCTCTGTGCCTCTTGGATTTCAGTGCCTTTTTCCTTCCCCAGATCAGGGAAGTTCTCAGCTATTATTTCTTCAAGTACACCTTCAGCACCTTTCCCTCTCTCTTCCTCCTCTGGAATACCAATTATGCATATATTATTTCTCTTTTGTACATCACTTATTTCTCTAATTTTCCCCTCATACTCCTGGATTTTTTTATCTCTCTTTTTCTCAACTTCTTCTTTTTCCATAATTTTATCTTCTAGTTCACCTATTCTCTCCTCTGCCTCTTCAATCCGAGCCGTGGTTGTCTCCATTTTATTTTGCAGCTCATTGATAGCATTTCTTAGCTCCTCCTGGCTGTTCCTTAGTCCCTTGATCTCTGTAGCAATAGATTCTCTGCTGTCCTTTATACTGTTTTCAAGCCCAGCGATTAATTTTATGACTATTATTCTAAATTCACTTTCTGTTATATTGTTTAAATCGTTTTTGATCAGTTCGTTAACTGTCGTTATTTCCTGGAGGTTTTTTTGAGGGGAATTTTTCCGTTTCGTCATTTTGGATAGTCCCTGTAGTGGTGCGGAACTGCAGGGCACTTCCCCCGTGCTGTGTCGAATAACTTGTGTTGGTGGTAGGGTCACAGTCAGACCTGATGTCTGCCCCCAGCCCACTGCTGAGGCCACAGTCAGACTGGTGTGAACCTTCTCTTCCCCTCTCCTAGGGGCGGGATTCACTGTGGGGTGGCGTGGCCCGTCTGGGCTACTTGCACATTGCCAGGCTTGTGGTGCTGGGGATCTGGCGTATTAGCTGGGGTGTATCAGCAAGGTGCACAGGGGCGGGAGGGGCAGGCTCAGGTCTCTTTTCCTTTGGAGATCCGCTTCAGGAGGAGCCCTGTGGCACCGGGAGAGAGTCAGACCCGCCAGAGGGATGGATCCTCAGAAGCACAGCCTTGTGTTTGCGCATTGCAAGCAAGTTCCCTGACAGGAACCAGTTCCCTTTGAGATTTTTGCTGGGGAATGGGCGAGGGAGATGGCGCTGGTGAACACCTTTGTTCGCCACCAAGCTGAGCTCTGTCGTCCGGGGCTCAACAACTCTCCCTCCCATTGTCCTCCAGCCCTCCAGTTCTCTGAGCAGAGCTGTTAGCTTATAACCTTCCAGATGTCAAGTTCTGCTTGCTGAACACACTCCATCCGGCCCCTCCACTTTTGCAAGCCAGACTCGGGGGCTCTGCTTGGCCAGCGGGCCGCCCCTCCGCCCTGGCTCCCTCCCGCCAGTCCGTGGAGCGCGCACCGCCTCTCCGCCCTTCCTACCCTCTTCTATGGGCCTCTCATCTGCGCTTGGCTCTGGAGACTCCGTTCTGCTAGTCTTCTGGCGGTTTTCTGGGTTATTAGGCAGGTGTAGGTGGAATCTAAGTGATCAGCAGGACGCGGTGAGCGCAGCGTCCTCCTCTGCCTCCATCATCCCCAGGTCCGCTAGCAAAGCCAAAATTAAAAAATAATGACACCAACTATTGGTGAAGACATGGAGAAACAAATTTTCTTACATTCTATTATTGTTGTGTACTTTGGAGGGAAAAGGAAGTCTGAACATTTATTTTAGAACTATAGAACTATTATAGAACTGTGACCCCACAATTCTACTTTTAGGTTTACCAGAGATATCAAAGAATAATCTATAGAAAGACTTGGATAAGAATGTTCATAACGGCTCTATTCGTATTGGCCAAAAATTGGGTGTCCATCAACAGAAGAATAAATCAATAAAATGTGATTCATTTAAACAATGGAGTGTTAGTCAAAAATTTTAAAAAAAGGAATGAACTATCGATACAAGAAGAATCTCAAAAACATTATTCTGAATAAAATAAACCTTGCATAAGAATACATATTGTATAATCCCATTCTTTTTTTAAAAAATTTAACATTTATTTATTATTGAGATACAGAGAGAGTGAGCAGGGTAGGGGTGGGTAGAAAGAGGGGGGAGACAGAATGTGAAGCAGTCTCCAGGCTCTGAGCTCTCAGCACAGAGCCTGATGCGGGGCTCAAACTCACAAACTGTGAGATCATGACCTGAGCCAAAGTTGGTCGCCTAACCAACCGAGCCACCCAGGCGCCCCTGTATAATCCCATTCTTATGAAGTCCTAGAATAGCCAAAGCTAATCAATTGTGGGGGGAAAAAATCAGAGCAGAGGTTGTACATACATAGAACAGAGGTAGGAATTAATTGGTAGGAGACATGAGAGAATCTTCTGGGATGAGGGTAATATTCTATGTCTTGATAGATGTTTGGATTACATATATGTGTTCATTTGCCAAAACTTAAATGTTCACTTAAAATTTGCATATCTTGTTGTTTATAAATTATGTCATGGGAAGAAAAAATACTATAAACAAATTTTGAACTTTAAAGATAACCATACTGAAATATTTAGGAAGAACTATACTGGTGCATTCTATTGACTTTGAAATGCATCCAAAAGCCAGGTGAATTGATGGATGAAGACTAGAATGGATAGATGGATGAATAAGCAATAAAGAATATGATGCTGATTACAGAGTCTAGGTGATGGATGGCAGCATTCCATGTGTCTAGCTTGGATATAAGCCAGCATCAGAAAGGTTTGATTAACTCATCATCAAAACCTCTCTTTTTGGGGCAAATCTTTCAGGGCTGCACAACCCAGGAAATGCCTGACATTGGTCAACCTGTCAGAATCTTTGAGCACAGAGCTATATGCAGTGACATCCGATGAGAAAGACATGGTTCCTGACATAGCAGTAGTATACTACCAGGACTATTCTATTCTAACAAACAGATTTCTGGCTCGTTGCTAAATGCCAGCTAAAGACAGAACCATCTGGAAAGTGGAGTGTAGAATGATCTCTATTTTTCCAAGAATCAAAGCAAGGTGGAACATTTCTGAATGAAACCATGGATGTTATTCATAAAATCTGGGCCACATGAGGTTAGAGGCATATTGATTTCCAGTCTAAGGATGAATTGGCCATCCTTGGCCTTTCCAGAAAATGACCACAGATTAAAATGATGAAGAACAGATGCCACTATTTGAAGCTTCAATTAGAGAGCCCTAAATGTGCTTAATTGGCAAGACAGCCATAACAACTCTGTCCTGCCACAGATTGACGGAAGGATGACAAATGTTTTAATGTGGTAAAGACAAATCTGGGTCTAGCTGCTTCCGAATAAACAATCCAGCCAGTTTGAAAAGGTTTGAAGGAATCAAACTTGCCAATACTTACCAAGTTCCAGGAAGGCCTTATATTTGAGTAATCCCATGTTAGAATTAGGTTTAAGAACAACAACAACAACAACAAACTGTTTTAAAAAATGTTTTCTTAGAAGAGTTCCTTAATGAGAATATCCGTACTTAGCAGGGGTTAGAGAAAGCATAGCCATGGAGCTGCCCCTGGCTTGTCTGGAAGGTTTCTGCCTCCCTTTTTCTACCTCTTCCTCTCTCTCTACCTCTTCCTCTCAGCCCTCTCCTTCCCATTACCCAAAAGCTTCATCTTCTCATAATGTCCCAGAAAATATATGTTATATAATATATGTGTATATATTCACCCTAAGTGACAACTGACTGACTAATGTTGGATTATTTGTCTTTATGGAAAAAAATCTGCAGAGCTTAAGTCAGTGAAATGTATGACTAAATTGTGGACATCAGTGACAAGTTGGAAAAATATTGCAGGCAAAAGGCATTCAATACATATCTACAATTCATAAGGTAGGTATTAACATTCACTCTTTGCACATCTTTTTGTAAGTTATAATGAAAAATACAATGAAAATAGGAAGCAAACTTCCTTCCCTCCAAGAGTTTATAAAACAGAGAAGTACATAAAATTAAATATTTGATCAGTGCCTGATACAGATTATATGATTATTAAATATCGTATATTCTCCAGTAGTTCAAGGAGTGGAGAGAACTTCTAAATAAGGTGTTCACAGAAGGCTTTAGGAAAGAGGTTGATAATGAGTTGCCCATAAAGGGTTCAACTCATGCAGCTGGGGAATAAGGAAGAAAGTGTGGGTAGGGAAAATGAGCAAAGGTATGGAAGAAAGGCACATCTGGACAAGGGCATCACTAATTCTTATGTGGGTGATCATCTAAGTGTGTTGACTTACAATGGGCTTTACAGATGGGAAATTGCTATGTACTATTTTCTGTTCTCTGAATTGACAACTCTATCACAAGCTAAAAGTCTCTGTATTGTTCTTCATTCTGTTACTTTTCATATAAGACTCAAAATTTCTTGGGACGCATGGTCTAATTTATATATGCCAACTTTGAGTTACTTTTTAAAATAGCAAATACACTTGAGGCAAACCAGTCCTTTGAAAGCTTCCTTTTCTTTTCTTTTGTTTTGCCTTCCTCCTCCTTGTCGCAATTAAATCAATTCTGTACATTTCCTCTGAAGTTACCAGCCTATTTCTTTAATAAAGAGAAAAACATTATCCATACCTGCAGTCTCAAAATAATCTCCAGAGATTATCCGATCAACATTTCTGTTCTTAGGCATTAATGCACTTATTTCATTTCATAAATAAAATAAGTAATACTAGTGATAATAGTCTTATAAATGAATAACAACTCTGAATAATCTGATCTTAACATAATAAATAGTGAAATTAATGGAGCTCATTATTCTAATTATTTAGACAGGGAGTTTCTATTTATATAATAAGGATTCAGAAGCTTTGTACTTTAAACTAATACCAGAATATTGAGGGATCATTTCTGAGAGGATAATTATCAGTAATAATGTTTGTATTATTTCCAGTTCTAAAAACTTGCATAAATCGTAGCCATAGAATGCTAGGACCTCTGAAAGGAAAAGTTCATTCAAAATTTAAAGGGCAGTGCTGGGGTGCCTGGGTGGCTTAGTTGGTTAAGTGTCCACCTTCAGCTCAGGCCATGATCTCATGGTCTTTGGGTTCCAGCCCTGCTTCAGGCTCTGTACTGACAGCTCGGAGCCTGGAGGCTGCTTTGGATTCTGTGTCTCCCTCCCTCCCTCCCTCCCTCTCTCTCTCTCTCTCTCTCTCTCTGCCCATCCCTGCTTGTGCTCTGTCTCTTTCTCTCTCTCTCTCTCTCTCTCTCAAAAATAAATAAACATAAGAAAGAAAGAAAGAAAGAAAGAAAGAAAGAAAGAAAGAAAGAAAGAAAGAAAGAAAGAGAGGGAGGGAGAAAGCAAGAAAGCAAGAAAGCAAGAAAGCAAGAAAGAAAGGAAGGAAGGAGTGCCTAGTTAGCTTCAGCATACTTGTATCTTCCTGACCTGCACACTTGGACACTTCAAGCCTGAAAGGGAGCAAGCAGGTTGGATAGGAAGGAAAAAGCGTGGGCTTGGCCTCAGACCCTCACTAGTTGTTTGATCTTTGGCAACTGACCCAAATTCTCTGAGTCTCTTTTTCTCTCTCTTTTTTCTTTTAATTCTCAGTAGAGATTTAAGTGCCTATGCCATATGTACATTGGGTGGATTGGGTGATAGAAGGTCTATAAAGCAGCTGCAGAGCCCACACAGGCAAGCATTCTAGGAGAAACTATCTTCTGAAGTTGGGAATTACCAATGCTTATGTCTCTGAAATAATAACTTACTCAAAGGATCTACTTTCAGGGTTACAGATGTGTGTAGGTCCACCTATACAGAAGTTCCCTCAGCCCTCAGCCAACAGGAAAATGGCTGATATTTTGGCACGTCATCTTGCCACTTGAAATAACAGTATTCACTACACTAGACTGTGAAGCACAAGCACATTACTCAATGGCTGGATAATGTATTTTAAATAAAAATATTGAGATATGTTTTTCACTTTATGGAGGAAAAAAACCTGTGAAAATAATGCAGGTGAACAGCACTTCTCCTAATATTACCTTTTCATAGTTTTTTTCTGAAGATTTATGAATGGTGCAGTTATTGGCATCTGCATAGTGTTATTTATTATACCACCAAATGAAGTTAGCTTTATTTCTTCCTTGTTTTCATTAACGTAATATTTTTAAACCTATAATAAACATTCATGAAATTTAAAATCAGAGACACAGGATTCTAGGTTTTCAAAACTTCTATCTTCCCTACATAAAGATAATTTTTTCTAACATTATGTGGTAACAACTCAGACTCAGACTCAGATTAATCAGAGCTCTACATTCCCAGTATAACACAGGTGCCTTATAACTGGGTCTTCCAAATGCTCACTTAATAGATCTGCTCATTCCTTCACTTACAAAGTGTATATGTACAAAGACACAGTCATGTGTGTCCCCAAACCTGTTTATGCCAGTTAAATTTATGATTATTATTTCACAATTTACTTAAGTATTACCAAAACTTCTGAACCAGGGATGAGAAAATAAAGTTGCTCTTTCTATGAAAGTCAAATAGAATGCTTTGGAGAGACCCAATAAATATAAATGACAATAAAAATCTCATTCAATTGGGTGGAGGCATACAAATATAAACAAATTAAGGGAAAAAGTAATACAAATCTAGGATTCTGTACTTAGCATATTTTCTCCTTTTTAAAGCTGTTGCTTCACAGTAAAAAAACAGAACCTGGACGTTTAAAGTGCTACATAATTGGTGTAGTTAATGGGAGGGAAAGAACATTGAACTTCAAACAATGGACCCATACTCAAAGAAAAGATTTTAGATCCACAAAGAGAAAAAAAATGTATATGAAGATCCATTTATATGTTTAAGTTCATATAAAATACACGTTGAATGTGAATTTTTCACTTTAACCCACTTTATTAATCAACTGCAGTTCTAATAAATCTTAGTTTAAAAGCTTCTGTTGTGTTGGAATACTTGAGTATTCCTCAGTCAATTTTTGTACAGTGACAAAGCAATCTTATTTGTCATAGTCTTTTAGCAGGAAATCAGAAACACGAGATCTTAATTTTAAAAATAAGTTAAACAAAAATTAAGAGGTTAGCAACTAATTAACAATGAGGTTTTTTTTTTTTTTTTTAATTGCCTGTCTTTAACGATTCCCCATGAGAATGGACCTTCCTTGGTCCAGGAAGGTCCTACTTCCAGATATTAGTCTCTTTCCTGTCATCATTGCCTTTAGCTATCTAAGATTCTTTCATGACTTAAATGACCATACACCCTGGTTACAGAGAACAGTCCTGGTTTAAGGCTGCTGTCCTGACATAATTATTAAAAGCACTCTATTTCACTCCCAGTCGTGTCCCAGTTTGAATGATAAATTATATGGGCTCTATATTTCTACAGTATGTCATACCTCATTGCTCTCTGAATCTTTTACTTTCTCACCTTCTCTTATCCCCTTTCTCTCTGTGTACTCTGCATTGAGGGGAAAAAATGAAGTTGCTCAGACAATTATTCTTAGCTTGGAAATCATTTTACCTCAAGAGGTAGATCTTATTGGGGCACCTGAGTGGCTCAGTTGGTTGAGTGTCAGACTCTGGATTTCAGCTCAGGTCATGATCTCACAGTTCATGAGTTCGAGCCCCACATGGGGCTCTGTGCTGACAGCACAGAGTCTGCTTAAGATTCTCTCCCTCTCTCTCTCTGCATCTCCCCTTGCTCACTTGTGTTCTCTCTCTCTCTCAAAATGGATGAATAAACTTTAAAAAAAAGAGCTATATCTTATTCAAGATTTGCAAAAGGAGGAGATTTTTGGAAGGAAATATGGACAGATCACAGAACTCAGATATAAGATAGCATTTTCATTGCAAACCAAAACCTTAAGCAAAAGACCCAAAGAAGCCAAAACAATCTACATCTTCCTGTCTCTCTCTGTCCCTGCATGGTCTGTCATCTCATCCTTTCTTTGCATGGCTATTTTATTCTCTTTCTCTACCAACCAACCTTTTTGGCTTTACTTTCACTTAATCCAAACATGGCCATCTCAGCCCTGACTTTTTATCACCTGCCAGTTCAATTACTCAACACTGACAATCTCAATTGACATGGCCCTCCTCAAATTCTCAAGAGAATAAATTGAAAATAATTGTATCCTGTATTCTGTTAACAGGGTGTGTCACATTGTTTTTCCGGCATATGTTGGAGCATCCTTGCATCCTAGGAATAAATTCTGCTTGATCATTATGTACGGTCCTTTTAATGTGATATCAAATTTAGTTTGCTAGCATCTTATTGAGGATTTTTGTATCTGTGTTCATCAGGGTATTGACTTAGATTTTTCTTTTTTTTTAAGGGGAAAAAATTATTTTTTTTTCTTCTCAAGCTTTTATTTAAATTCTAGTTTGTTAAAAGATATGGTAAAATTGTCTTCAGGAGTAGAATTTAGAGATTCATCACTTACATATAACACCCAGTGCTCACTACAAGTGCCCTCCTTAATACCCATCACCCATTTAGCCCATCCCCCACCCACCTCCCTGCATGAACCCTCAGTTTGTTCTCTATACGTAAGAATGTCTTAGGGTTTGCTTCTCTCTGTCTCTGTTTTTTCCTTCCCCTATGTTCATCTGTTTTGTTTCTTAAATTCCACATATGAGTGAAATCATATGGCATTTGCCTTTTTCTGACTGACTTACTTTGCTTAGCATAATACACTCTAGCTGCACACACATCATTGCAAATGGCAAGATTTCATTCTTTTGATGACTTGTAATTTTCTTTCCTGTGGTGTCTTTATCTATCTTTGGTATGAGGGTCATGCTGACCACATAAAACAAGTTTGGAAGTATTGCCTCCTCCTCAGTTTTTTGGAAGAGTTTGAGAAGGATTGGTGTTAATTCTTTAAATATTTGGTAGAATTCACCTGTGAAGCCATGTGGTCCTGGACTTTTCTTCGTTGAAAGGTTTTGGTTACTGCTTTAATCTCCATACTCGTTATTGGTCCATTTCTATTTCTTCATACTTCAGTCTTGGTTGGCTTTATGTTTCTAGGAATGTATCCACTTCCTGCAGGTTGTCCAATTTGTTGGCATATAATTATTCATATTTCTGTGGTATTAGTTGTCTTCTCTTTTACTTATATGTTTCCTTTTTAGTTTACAATTTTATATGTTTGTGCCCTGTCTTTTTTTCCCTTCTTGGTGAGTCTATCTGTTCATTTTATTTATCTTTTCAAAAAGCCAACTTTTAGTTTCATTGATCTTTTCTATTGTCTTTCTAGTCTCAATTTCATTTATTTCTGTTCTAATCTTTATTTTTCTTTATTCTTCTGCTAACTTCGGGCTTCATTTGTTTTCTTTTTCTAGAAAAAAGAATAAAGTTAGGTTAAAATGGTACAAAATTAGCTTATTTGAAAAAAAAAATTTTTCAAGTAGGCTTCACACCCAATACAGAGCCTAAGGCAGGGTTTGAACTCACAACCATGAGATTAAGATCCAAGCTGAGACCTAGAGTCAGGCCCTTCACAGACTGAGCCACCCAGGCACCCCTGAAGTTTTTTTCTTAATATAGACATTTACCACTATAAATGGTCCTCTACGAACAATTCTTTTTATGTCACATATGTTTTGGTGTGTTGTGTCTCCATATTCATTTGTCTCAAGGTTCTTTTGATTTTCCTTTTGTTTTTCTCTTTGGTGCATTGGTTGTTTAGAAGTGTATTGTTTAATTTCACATATGTGTTCATTTTCCCATTTTCCTCTTATAATTGATTTCTAGTTTCATACCATTGTATCCAGAAAAGATACTTGATATGAATTTAATCTTCTTAAATTTGTTACCATGAGTTTTGCTGTCCAACATATAATACACTCTAGAGAAATTACATGTACGCTTGAGAAGAGTGTGTATTCTATTGCTGTTGGATGAAGTGCTCTGTATATATCTGTTAGGCCAGTTAGGTCTAAAGCATTATTCAAGTCTGCTGTTTCCTTATTGATTTTCTGTCTGGATGATCTATCCATTGATGAAAGTAGGATATTGAAGTCCCATCCTATTGTGGTATTGCTGTTTATTTCTCCCTTCATTTATGTTAATATTTTCTTTAGTTATGTAGGCACTTCAATGTTGGGTACATATATATTTACAAGTGTTAGATCCTCTTGACAAATTGACACCTCTTTCATTATATGGTGACCTTCTTTGTTTCTGGTGATGGATTTTGACTGAAAGTCTAGTTGTCTGATATAAGCATAGCCAACCCTGGTCTCTTTTAATTACCATTTCCATGAAATCTTTCTCCATCCCTTCATTTTCAGCCTATATGAGTCCTTAAAGCTAAACTGAGTCGCTTGTAGGCAAAACATAGTTTGAGCTTGTTACTTTATCCATTCAGGTACTCTGTGCTCTTGAGTACAGAATTGAATTCATTTACATTTGAAGTAATTATTTGTAGGCAAAGATTTATTGTTACTATCTTTTTTGTTGTTTTCTGGTAGTTTTATAGTTCCTTTGTTTCTTTCTTCCCTTCCTGCTGTCTTCCTTTGTAATTTGTTGATTTTTTAGAGTGGTGTTTTTTATTCCTTTCTCTTTATCTTTTGTATATCTACTAAATATGTCTTCTTTGTAGTTATCATTAAGTTTACATAAAGCATCTTGTAACTAAAAGTCTGTTTTTAGCTGATAGCAACTTGTATCTCATACAAAAGATCTGTACTTCTACTCCGTCCCCATTCCCACATGTAATGCTACTAATGTCATACTTTACATCTTTTTATATTGTATATCCATTAACAAATTATTTTACCTATGGCTTTTTAAAATATTATTGTCTTATAACTTTTATAATAGAGATAAAAGTGATTTATCATATTAGAGTATAATTATTTTCACTATATATTTGCCTTCATCAGTGAGTTTTATGTTTATAAATTTTCATATTGCTACTTAGCATTATTTCATTTTTTTTAATGTTTCTTTATTTTTGAGAGAGAGAGAGACAGAGTGCGAGCAGAGAAGGAACAGAGAGGGATGGAGACACAGAATCTGAAGCAGGCTCTAGGCTCTGAGCTGTCAGCACAGAGCCTGATGCGGGGCTTGAACTCACAAACCACAAGATCATGACCTGAGCCAAAGTCAGATGCTAAATCAACTGAGCCACCCGGGCACCCCAAGCATTCTTTCATGTTAACTCAAAGATCTCCCTTCAGCATTTTTTTGTAAGGCAAGTCTAGTAGTGACGAGCTTTGTTTGCCTGGAATAGATTTATTTTTTTTACATGTGGATATCCAGTTGTTCCAATACTCATTTGTTGAAATGAATATCTTTACTCCACTCTATTGCCTTTGCTCCTTTGTCAAAGATCAGTTGACTATATTTATGTGGATCTATTTCTGGGCTCTATATTCTGTTCCATTGATCTATTTGTCTATTCTTTCAGCAATATCACACTGTCTTCATTACTGTAGCCTCATAGTAAGTCTTGAAGTTAGGTAGTATGAGTCCTCCAGACTTTGTTCTTCTCCAATATTGAGTTGACCATAGGGTCTTCTGCTTCTCCATATAGTCTTTGGAATCAGTTTGTCAATATCTAAAAATACCTTGCTGGGATTTTTATAGAGATTGCATTATGTCTATAGATCAAATTTTGATGAACTGAGATCTTTATAATATTGAATCTTCTTAATAATTAATTTGAACTATCTCTCTGTTTATTAGCTATTCTTTACTGTCTTTCATCAGAGTTCTATAGTATTCCTCATATAGATCTTATATATTTTTTGTTAAATTTTTGCCTAAGTATTTTTTTGGTGCTAATGTACATGGTAATGTGGGGGGTTTTTTGTATTTAATTTTTTTTTTTAATTTACATCCAAGTTAGTTAGCATATGGTGCAACAATGATTTCAGGAGTAGATTCCTTAATGCCCCTTACCATTTAGCCCATCCCTCCTCCCACAACCCCTCCAGCAACCTTCTGTTTGTTCTCCATATTTAAGAGTCTCTTATGTTTTGTCCCCCTTTCTGTTTTTATATTATTTTTGCTTCCCTTTCCTTATGTTCATTTGTTTAGTATCTTAAAGTCCTCTTATGAGTGAAGTCATATGATATTGTCTTTCTCTGACTGACCAATTTCATTTAGCGTAATACCCTCTAGTTCCATCCACATAGTTGCAAATGGCAAGATTTCATTGTTTTTGATTGCCAAGTAATACTCCATCGTATATATATACCACATTTTCTTTATACATTCATCCATCGATGGACATTTGGGCTCTTTGCATACTTTGGCTATTGTTGATAGTGCTGCTAGAAACATGGGGGTGCACATGTCCCTTTGAAACAGCACACCTGTATCCCTTGGATAAATGCTTAGTAGTGCAATTGCTGGGTTGTAGGGTAGTCTATTTTTAATTTTTTGAGGAACCTCCATACTGTGTTCTGGAGTGGCTGCACAAGTTTGCATTCCCACCAACAGTGTAAAAGAGATCCTCTTTCTCTGTCTCTGGTTATTAAAAGGAGCTTGATAGATTAGAGAAAAACGGGGGAAAAAGAAAACACAAGAAAAAAAGAAAAAGGGAAAAAAAGAAAATGTTTGAAAATTTGAAAAAAATGAATACAATGAAATAGAATAAGATGAATAGATAGAAATAAAATAGAATTTGAAAAATTTACAAAAAAGTAAAAAATATAGTAGAAAAAATAAAGAAAAATATTTGTATAAAAATTGAAAATAAAAAATACATTTTTTCTCTTTCTGTATTCAAGAAAAAGAAAATAAAGAAAAAGACAGAAAGTTGAATAGATGGACCAGCAAATAGACTGAAATATGATTGAAATTACATCGGTTTCCCCTACATCAGACTATGAAGCACTTTATAGTCTATAAACTAAGCAGGTGGAGAGACTTGTCACGTTCCTGAAGTGCAAGGTTGGCCCAGTTGGCGGGGGGGGGGGGGGGGGGGGGGGGGCTTATTGTAATGATTCCATTCTCCACTAGATGGTGCTGCTAGCCTACCGGGGTGGATTGTTGTGGCACTTGTAGGTGCGTATGCACATACATGGGAGGGGTGAAAATGGCGTCACCCAGCTACTCAGTCTCTAGTATCAGAACTCTGTTCTCCCCAACCAGCAATCATGCACTCATCCTTTATCTCCGGCCTCTGTCCACTCCCTACTTCTACACTGTCCCTGACCAAGCCATCACGTTGCCAGGTGGCACCTTCCTCCTGAGCTTTATCTCAGATGCGGCTGTTTTTCCTGACCCCTCACTTCTGAGGGACTGTGGCTTTGACCCCTTCTGACCTTCTGTTGGAGGGTCTCACTGAGCAATGACTGGGTACGGGTTGCACCCAGGAACGTTCGCAGGACCATGCTGCTGCTGATGCACAGAGACTGCAGCTAGGTGCCAGCCCGCCCCAGAAAAAGTTCACGTGATTGTGTAGCAGCAGTGTTTCAGGGATTATGGAAAATCACCACACACATCTGGCACCAGGCTTCACCCTTAAAGACCTTGTTCCAACCAGGTAGCCTCACAGCCTTTACCAGATGTCCTCCCAGAAGGGGAATCGCCTCTCTCCACGTGGCCTGAAGACCCCTAGATTTCACTCTGCTCCGGTGGATTCACCCATCCCACCAGAGCACCGCCAGGTATCAAACTGCAGAGTTTCAGACTCTGCACTCCCCCTGTTTGTAGAGTCTTAATAGAATTTAAATCTCCCTTTTTAGTTCAGTCCCTGCGGCTGGTTCCACTTTTCCATTTTCTCTCCAGCTGCTTTTGGGGGAGTGCTTTTCCCATACTCTCCCGCTGTCTCTGTCCTCCCTTCTTGCCCTCTGTGGCTTCTCTCTCCCCCAGTTTACCTCTCTGCACCTCGTACCTGCTGAATTCTGTGGTTCAGGTTATGCGGATTGTTGTGTTAATCCTCAAATCAGTTTTCTAGGTGTGCAGGATGGTTTAGTGTTGGTCTGGCTGTATTTCATGGGTGCAAAATGCAAAAAATTTTCCATCCATGTGTTTTTAATTTTAAATTCCACTTGTTTGTTGCTAGCACAATAATATTTTAAAACATTTTGTTAATGCCACTTAATGAATCCACTGATATTTGGGCTATGTAACACACACAAAAAAACCCAACAAACTACCTTTGCTTTAGGTGCAAGTGTGTTCCATAACTATTGTCCATTTTATAGATTATTTTCAGAGACTGAGTTTTCAAAGCTCACAAGATGAATTTATGAGATATTTTGACATGAATTATGATATCTGTCAATGTTTGAATCACTGTGAGGAAAAGAGTTGTATTGACTACTGATTGACCAATTTGAAAATGATTAAGAAGTCACAATGAAATTACAATTCATTTTTACTATAAACATAGTGGATCTGAGAAAGACTGAAGAACACCAGAAAGTTTTACAGAATTCAGGGCAAGTGGGATCTAACCTATTGCACCTTTATATCACATACATGTTAATTTGCATATATAAATGCCTTTTTTACAATCTTTATTCTTATCTAAAACAATTTCTATTAATGAAAATCCTTTAGGGGCACCTGAGTGGATCAGTTGATTAAGCATCTAATTCCAGCTCAGGTCATGATCTCATGGTTCATGAGTTCATGCCCTGCATCAGGCTCTGTGCCGACAGCTCAGAGCCTGGAGCCTGCTTCAAATT
Source organism: Leopardus geoffroyi (assembly GCF_018350155.1). NCBI lineage: Eukaryota > Metazoa > Chordata > Mammalia > Carnivora > Felidae > Leopardus > Leopardus geoffroyi. The sequence continues at coordinate 62,661,096 of NC_059341.1, forward strand.
CTTTGCCTCTTTCTCTGTCCCTCCCCTGCTCTCTCTCTTTCTCTCTCTCTCTCAAAAATAAACATTAAAATTTTTTTAAATAATAATAATACTTTTAAAAGCTTATAAACATAAACATTTAACTTTTCAATGTGTAGAATATTCAGTTCCTACAAGCAAGCCAACTTATTTCTCCTACTGCTCTTTCCAAGGCAAGGGACTAGTCAGCAGAGAGTAATAGAATCTTTTTTTTTAATGTTTATTTATTTTTGATACAGAGAGAGACAGAGCATGAATGGGGGAGGGTCAGAGAGACAGGGAGACACAGAATCTGAAGCAGGCTCCAGGCTCTGAGCTGTCAGCACAGAGCCTGACACGGGGCTCGAACTCACAGACCATGAGATCATGACCTGAGCCAAAGTCGGAAGTTCAACCAACTGAGCCACCCAGGCACCTTATAGAATCTTGAAAAAACTATCAAACATCTCCAGTTCAAATGATTCTTGCCAATCCACCCTCTACCTGACCAACCAAACCATATTTTAAGGGGATGAAACTTAAAAACAAAACTTTTTAATACATGTTATATTTCTGCTGTTGAATGAGCAATCAGTAGTATTTACACACTGAAAGTAGGGAGTATTCTACAGTTACAAGTGGGTAAGCAAAAGGAGTAATTTAGCTCCCACAGTTTTTCTACATTTATTTTTCCAGAATCCATTTCTAAACAACCAACACGTCACTGCCTTTGTGTAAACAAATTGTTTACACATGTATCCGAACTGATTTACAAGTTACTCATTTTACATGCTGATAAATATGTCAATATGTCCAAAATGATGTGTAGAAGCTCATAACTGAGACCCAGAAAAGATCTTAGAGGTTATGTGGTCCAATGTGCTTGTTGCATAGATGACAAAATGGAAGCTAAATTTTATTTAGACACTTATCCATTGTCACATAGTCAGAGTATATGATTATTTTTCAAATATTTTAAACACAACTAAAATATCATTAAATGAAAATAGTAGGTAGGTATGGTATGCTGAGAAAATTAGCACTTCAGTTTATGTTTTTATATACTACATGGTTTCATTTCAGTGGGCCATTACACATCTTGATCCCTCTAAAATGCCTTCCAAGCCTGGTAATCATCTTGCAAAATCATATTCAGTTTAAATGCCTCCCTGGTGGTTTCCTGGACCCACCTCCAATACAGTTAGCCATTGCCTTATTATTTCTGTACTTGGTACTTGCATTACATCATATGATCCACTAGACTTAGCTTGTGTCCCACTTCTTTTCCAGGTAACCCCACCTCCAACCACTGCTGTGGTGACTACTTCGAGTCATGGACTAGCTTTGTGCACATGTAAACTGACAGTGCCTTACTTCATGCCTTTGCTACATACCTTTCACTTCTTGTCCTGGCGTTTCTTTGATACAATGCATGGATCATCTGTGGGTATCCACTCAGTACTCAACTCATGGAAGTTAACCCACATGTGACTACTCTTTGGCCAGTTGGGGACAAGCACCAAAGAATACCTTGTTACCCCTTTGTACTCTGGGAAGCCAGTTCTCAGATATATTTCTAAAGGTTCTTCAGGGGCACTTGTGTGGCTCAGTTGATTAAGCATCTGACTCTTGGTTTTGGCTCAGGTCATGATCTCGCAGTTTAGGAGATAGAGCCCCACATAGGGCCCTGCGCTGACAATGTGGATGCTGCCTAGGATTCTCTGTCTCCCTCTGCCTGTCTCCAGCTCAGGAGAGCACTCACATGCACGTGTAGTCTTTCTCAATCTCAAAAATAAATAAATAAACATTAAAAAAAAAACATTTCTTCATATGTACCTGTAGGATTGAGCACAATTATCCATTGCATAATCAACTTGATAATGCACCCCCCACCCCGTACTGCCTTAATCCTGTCCTTGTTTTACACCCTTTGTTTCTCACTACTGCTTCCTATGATCACTTCCCAATTTAACTACCTACATGCAAGCCATTTTCTCAATAGAAAATGGCAAGAACTCAATGAAGACTAGATTATGGTCTCAGATACTTCAGGAATGAAGGTTTGTGGCACTATACCCATTCAGCTAAAATCTAGCAGAGGGTAAGGGAAATGTGAACCAGATAGCAAAAGAAAAATTTGTGATGATAATCTTTGAACTAGTAACCAGAAACAGAGCCAAGGACTGTAGCAATTATGTATATTTCATGTTGATTGATTATTTTTCTCCCCTTTCCCTGATACCTTATACGAAAGGTGATCATGAAAAATATTACAATTAAAGTTCCCATTGAAATCATGACTGAATGACATTATTCCATCACTATACGGTAGCTGATGGAACTTTGTGTCTCCTCAATGTTAGGGATGATTTCTTCATCCAAATAAAGGGCAAAAATGGATGCTATGTGGCAAAAGTAGGGAACACACCAGTTTCTGTTCATTTCCTGACTCAGATTCATTCCCTACCCTTTCTTGCCTTCTCTATATCAAAAAGGCTGACCTGGAATACAAAAATGCTGATTCAAAGGGGCACATGCACCCCAATGTTTATAGCAGCATTATCAACAATAGTTAAATTATGGAAACAGCTCAAATTTCCATCAACTGATGAATGGATAAACAATATGTGGTATACATATGCAATGGAATACTACTCAGCAATCAAAGAGAATGAAACCTTGCCATTTGCAACAACATGGATGGAACTGGAGGGTATGATGCTAAGCAAAATAAGTCAGAGAAAGACAAATATCATATGATTTCACTCATGTGGAATTTAAGAAACACAACAGATGAACATAGGGGAAGGGAAGGAGAAATAACATAAAAAACAGAGAGGTAGGCAACCATAGGAGACTCTTAAGCACAGAGAAAAAAATGAGAGTTGCTGGAGGGGAGGCAGGTTGTGGGATAGGCTGAATGGGTGATGGGCATTAAGGATGGCACTTGTTGTGTTACATATAGTACTGGGTGTTATATGTAAGTGATGGGTTCTACTGGGTTCTACTCCTGAAGCCAGGACTACACTATATATTAACTAACTGGAATTTAAATTGAAAAGGGAGGAGGAGAAAGAGGTTGATCTCTATGAATTACATCACTAGAGCTTCCCTGATGACTGGTTTCTAGTAGGAGTTGGCCAAGGGAAGGGACTGACAAATGACTGGATGGCAGAAGAAGAGAAATGTGGTGTTTCTTCCCTGATCTCTCCCTGTCTGGCACCATTATCTCTGGTGGCAGCCACATCCCTCTCAATTACAGCTCCCACCAGGCTCTGGTCACACTATTTCCTTTTCCTGTCTCAGAAGAATAATGGTTTCTCATTGTTGCTAGTCTGAATGCCAAGCCATGCCTTGTTTGTCTTTGTAAGTGTGCCTACCCTTACCCTAGTAAAGTTCTTCATTTGAACTATCTGATGAATTCTGGTTTTCACAAGGCCCCTGGCTGATGAACACACACACTTGCTTCCACACACATGTGCGCACACACACACGCACACACACACACACACACACACACACAACAAAGATGCCAAGGTACAGCACATTGTCATCTCACTGTAAATGACTCATCTATGAAGAATGGTCATCAAATATTTCATAAGAATAAAGGGAGGAAGTTAATGAGGCATGGGGACAATTTATTAAATAAAAACTGCTAACCATTTTAAATTATGTTGTCTGTTCCATTAACAACATTTCTGTAGTAATCTCAAACACATTATTTTGAATTATCACCTCTTTCTCTTCTCGAGGCCTCCTTTGGAGAAGGAATAAAAATTATACAGTGGTCATAATGTGATAGAAAGTGGAAAATATTGCAAGTAAGGACAATACGCCCCTGGATAATTCTAATTAGACCAAAAACAATCACTCCCAAGTACTATTCTTTCCTCTTCAACTCCCTTCTCTCATGTAAATCCTTGCATGACACTCCCTTCGTACAGCATGTGGCCTGCCTGCCCCTGTCCCCAGTGTACTTTCCATCTCTCTACATTAACATCCCACACTCCTAGGTCACATAATTTACATACACGGTAGGACACATGAACATAAAAGCTAGTATGGCAAGATTGAGATATCAATTTATAAATAATTTAAAGATGCTTATTTAATAATATATCATAAAGAGAGGGAATAACCATGCCTTAATGTACCATTTTTCACCCCGAAGGCTAAATCACATATGATTATGGTATTTAACATAATTTGGCATCTAAGTTTATCAAAGTTTATTTTTTTTAATGTTTATTTATTTTTGAGAGAGAGAGACAGAGCATGAGAGGGAGAGGGGCAGAGAGAGAGGGAGACACAGAATCCAAAGCAGGCTCCAGGCTCTGAGCTGTCAGCACAGAGCTGGATGTGGGGCTTGAACTCCTGAACTGTGCGATCATGACCTAAGCCAAAGTGAGGCACTTAACCAACTGAGCCACCCAGGCGCCCCTTCCAAACTTTATTTTAAATAAAAAGTCCCCATCTTCAAACTGAATTATGTCTATTCTCCCTCTAAGCAGAACAGGAACTTCCATGTCTATATATTAACAGTTTGCCATGTATTGAAATAAACGACACAATTCTTTAAATGGATAGGCACAGCCTCTTTATTTAAAATAAAGCTTGGTAAACTGAGAAAGAGGCATAATAGTAAATAATAGGAGAGAAAAATAACCTTTGGAAATATAAGAAATGACTTCCTGGTCAGATTAAACTTTTTTCCTACTCAAACAAGGGAAGTAAATTGTGTGCCAGAATGCTTTTGTATTTGTTTACATTACCTGGAGGCTGGTACTGTTGTCTGAAAATGGGGAATTAAATGAGCCATTCACAATGTGCGTTATTGACTCAGTAACACACTTCTCCAAGAAGGTGTCTGTGTTTCCTGTCTGTGATGGTGTTGCAAACCTGGAGAGAAAAATAGAATAACTCAATACATTCTATGACATCGTTGAAATATAAATCAATACCAGAACCTTCTAAAAATTGTCCTGAAATCATTATTTATAACATTTCTTCTGCTTTTTAAAGTGCTTTGAATAGAAACATTTCTGCTTAAAAATCCATTAAAATTTTATTGTTCTGAAAAAAAATTAAAATTAAAAATAAACTAAATGTTAATCTTGTCCAAAAACACCCTCACAGAATCACCAGAATAGTGTTTGACCAAATATCTCGTCCCCGTGGTCCAGCCAATTTGACATAAAATTAACCATCACATGTGGCAGGTACTGCCCACGTCCTTATTACTTGATTTAGTACAATGTTAGATACGAGCAGTGCCCAAAGTCTGCTTGGCTTTCCAGTGCCAGACAATAAGTACAAAGATCCATAGGAGATTTTTCTGAAAAGATTCTAAGAAATCTGAGAACAGAGCAATCAGAGAAAGATGGTTGAAAATGTTGGTTGTGTCCACTTCCATTTAAATGTTTATACTTGTCATTACAATCTGTGCCTCTATTTCAGTGATGCTGTTTTGTATTCCTTGAAGAATCAATATGAGAACCCCATCTTGGGTGTAGAGTGAGATGAAGATAGACTGGAGTTCCTCTGAGTGGTTATAGTGTGCTTGAATCCTAGGCACACATCACAAAGTCTAGAAATAGGAACAGAGCAGGGGTGGTTTAGCGAGGGTGCTGGCAATAAAGAGGTGCACAATCTGCAGTTCATTTTTAAAAAGTCATAAAACTGATCACACGTTGGTCTGCTTTTTATTATCACCATATTCTGGCAGTCCTAAACAAAGTCACCCACCAAGAAAAGTCTACTTCCACAACCCATCTCTCTGGCCACTCCTATGACAGAGACTTTTAGAGCATCTGTAAACAGTATAACAGCAGCATCCTTCTTTCAACCCCAACATGAGCAGATGGGAAATTCTATTCAATCACAGCATCTGTCACCCACCCACAAATTCCTGCACCTCATGGTCTGGTGCTGTGGGGAGGGGGGTTGGTGGTGCTGGGGGGTGGATGCGGGTACAGGGAACACTCTAATTCACTTTACTACAGACAAACTAAAGCTCCAGAAAAGGAAAAAAAGGCAATTAGGACAAAATTCACAGTGGGAAGTTAACTTTGTTTCACTTACTGAAACACCTACATTTAAGCCTGAATGTACATGCACAGAATAATTATAATTTGTATGGGCTAACAACCAGTCTACAAAATCGGGTGCTCTTTCACCCATGAAAATTGTTGCAACACCTACCAGGTGCTGAGCACTATTCTATTTTGGAGGCTTCAATTTTAACAGTATACATTACAGAGAAAGGAAATGCAGACACTCTTACTTCTTTAACTACTGAACCTGTTAAATCAAGCATACATACTCTTATCTAGCAGAGATATGAACTTCCAGTGACAGAACAGGGTAAACTTATACGAAGGAAGGAAATGTTTTCCTTTATTTCCTAATAACTACTTAATGATCTTCCCTGGAAACATCAAGGTCCATTATCATGCAGACCAGGGTTCAGTTCTGTTCTCTTCCATCTGCGGGCCTATCAGAAAAGCAGAGGAACCACATTATCTATCTTTCAACACCTGCTTCCTTGGTAAACCCAAAAGGGACTTCAGTTTTGCTGAAGAACTCCGATTCTTAAAAGAACTCCGATTATATTTTCTTCAATCTTTCATGGGAGGTGGGGGTGGGGGGAAGCAGAGAAAACAGTTTCAAATGAAGAAAGGCAGTGGTGATTTCTTCCACCTATACATGTAGATACATATATACACATGATAGCATTGAGGGAAGTGAAAAACAATGTTTCTGGTATAATAGACGCATATCCCATTACAAAACCTTTTGACACTTGGAAGGTTCATTCTTGATAATTCTACTTGATAAAGTATTTCCATTATAACCTACAGAGACTGGAATGTACCTTAACTCAGTATTTAAAGTTAGTTTACTGATTCTTTCCGCCCAAAGCCAGAAAGAATTTCTCTAAGCTTCATTCATTGAGACACCAAAGAATGCAGTTTTAAATTGCTCCAAAGAAAAAAGATGTAAAATAAGAAAATCATGTAAGCTATGGATGCCAATAGTTAGACCGTTCAAAGGTGAGCTCTCTTAGCAGTTCAGTCCTTCATTTCACCAGGACAGAAATGCTCTGCAGAAAGGTACGCTTATGATTAAAAATGATGCTGGTTGGGACACTTAGAAAGGCTTTTCCAAATTCTGCCTCATTAAAATCCTTCCAAACTGTGAGATAACTTGGATAATTCTGGACCATGCATAATCCAAACATGAGTGCTATGTCATACTCAACAATATTTTTGGCCATTTTACTCTTCCAGATGCCTCTGAGTGATTTAAGTTGCACTCAAAAAATACACGCAAGTTAAATATCAGACTATTGTAATTACCAGTGTTTACACAAAGCACGGATCAAATTCAAACCTATTAAATTAAAAAAGAAGACAGTGAGGAGTAGTGCATGCCCCTCTTTGTCAGGGGCATTCTAAAGGCTCGAGACACAGTGATAGCCACACTTAGGTGTAAATATCAATGGCAAATGACCATTTTAATTTAGTGGATAGGCAGAGATAACATCATCTGATGCCCTTCTACCATATTAAAAAAAATCACAAGTGTCTATGTTTATTAAATATTTTTTTGTAGATTTGAGGCATACCCATACCAGTAAGAAGTAGAGGACTACCAAGAAGGAGAAATGCTGTGCACGTACTCGAAATACAGATGAAGAATTCTTCAGTAAGTATCTCTTCTGTAGTCCATTTCAAACAAGATCTGATGATCCTTTGTAACATTAAAATTTCAGGAAAGAGAGTAAGCAGTCAGAGGATGTAACTCTTCTATGACACCTGTGATGGTTGAGTTTGTATGTCAACTTAACTGGGTCATGGGTGCTCAGATATTTGGTCAAACATTATTCTGGATGTATCTGTGAGAATGTTTTTGGATGAGAGTAACATTTCTATTTTTTTAATGTTTATTTATTTATTTTGAGAGAGAGAGAGAGAGAGAGAGAGAGAGAGGGAGGGAGAAAGCACATGTAAGCAGGGGAAGGACTGAGGGGGGAGAGAGAGAATTCCAAGCAGGCTCTACACTCAGCACAGAGCCCACAAGGGGCTGGATCCCATGACCATGATATCACTACTGTGAGATCAGGACTTGACATGAAATCAAGAGTCAGGTGCTCAACTAACTGAGCCACCCAGTCACCTTAAGATTAACATTTAAATTAGTAAATTGGGGGGCTCCTGGGTGGTTCAGTCAGTTAAGTGTCCAACATCAGCTCAGGTCATGATCTTGGGGTTCGTGAGTTCAAGCCCCATGTTGGGCTCTGTGTTGACAGCTCAGAGCCTGGAGCCTGCTTCAGAGTCTCTCTCTCCCTCTCTCTGCCCCTCCCTCGCTTGCACTCTGTCTCTCTCTCTCTCTCTCTCTCTCTCTCTCTCAAAAATAAACATTAAAAAAAAATTAATTGGTCGATTGCTCTTCCTGATGTGAGTGGAATTTGTTCAATTGAAAGCCTGGCTGAACAAAAAGTCATCCCTGAGTAAAAGAGAATTCCTCCTGCCTACTGTCTTTGAACTGGAATATAGACTTTTTTATGTTCTTCAGCTTAAAACATCACTTCTTCTGGGTCTCAAGCTTCTGGTCTTCAGAATGGAACTACTCCATGAGCTTCCTGATTCTCAGGCCTTTGAATAAGGACTAGAATTACATCATAAAGTATCTCAGGTCTCCACCTTTCCAATTCACCCTGCAGATTATGGTTAGCCACCATAATCATGTGAGCTATTCCTTAAATAAATAAGTGAATAAATAATGCACAAATACATACATACATACATACATAAACACCTATACATACACATATATACATCCTATTGATTCTGTTTCTCTTTGAACCCTGACTAATGCATTGCCCAAGGGTATTTTTCTCAAGCATGAATTTACTTTCCCTTCCCTCCTTTGTTGCTTCCTCCCCTCCTTCCTTCCTTTTTTCCTTCCTCCGAATAATTCAGATATTTACAATTATCTCAAAACATTCACTGAATAGTTGATTGGAGTTCTGGTGGCTACTTTATCTTCTATTAAATTTCTGTATGCATGTGGGTATATTTCTGGGTTTTTTTTTTTAATTCCATTTCATTAGTTCATCCACTCATATATCCATACCACTCTCTTTATAAAAATTCTTTATTTTTTTATTTCCTTTAATGTTTCTTCAGTTTTGAGAGGCAGATAACAAGCAGGTGTGGGGCAGAGAGAGAGGGAGACACAGAATCTGAAGCAGACACTGGGCTCCAAGCTATCAACACAGAGCCTGTCGTGGGGCTCGAACTCACGAACTGTGAGATCATGACCTGAGCCGAAGTCTCTAACTGACTGAGCCACCCAGGCGCCCTAAAATTCTTTATTTTTCTAATTGTAGTACCACTCTTTTTTAATTATTGAGATTTTGTGAATTTTAATATAAGGCTTCCCTTCTCCACCACCACCCCCCCCCCCCCCCCCACACACACACATACCACTTTTTTTCACCTTTCTACCAGGTATTCTTTTTGTAAATTCTTTTTAAAATTGAGCCATAATTGGAGCACCTGGGTGGCTCAGTCAAACGTCCAACTTCAGCCCAGGTCATGATCTCCCAGTTCTGAGTTCCAGCCCAGCGTGGGGCTCTGTGTTGACAGCTCAGAGCCTGGAGCCTGCTTCAGATTCTGTGTCTCCCTTTCTCTCTGCCCCTCTCCTGCTCACACTCTCTCTCTCCCTCTTTCTCAAAAATAAAACAAACATTTAAAAAAATTAAAATTGAGATAAAATTTATATATAGTGAAATGCATAGGTCTTAAATATACACTTTGATGAGTCTTGAAATTTGCATACAACCATGACGATTACAAACAATGTTGTGTTTTGATTTATTTGTTTTATTTTGTTTTCAGAAGTGGTATCTTTATGTCATTGAATCTTCCTTTCCAAGAATAAAGTATGTTTTTGCATGTGATCAAGTCACTTTTTGTGTCATCATATGGAAGGTCACTGAGTATCTGTTTTGAGAGTGCAAAATAAACATTTATTATTTTAAGCCGCTAAGAATTTGGAGGATATTTGTTACAACAGTTAGCCTATAGTGACCAATACAATTAGACTTAATGTCAGATTTAGTTTATACTTCGTTGTCATAGCATATCTGTTATATTGGGCTATACGATCTTGATATATTGAGTGCTATTAATATTTAAATGGACTATTTCTTAGCATAAATGAATTTCTAGAAAGCACCACTAGGTGTCCTCTACTAATAATTTTCACGGAGTTGCTGAAGGATAGACTGAAACTATTTTTCCCTGTTCATGCATCCTTTTAGCTACCCTGGATGAATTTGTTAAAAGTTGGGCTAGAACTCCACCCTCCTGCCCTCATTGCTAAAACACAGACAAATTCATTGGCAAATTGGGAACTATTCTTTATTTTTAAAAACCTTGTTAAATAGATCATTCCCTTCAGGAACCACAGTGTAACCTTTATCACATTACAAAGATAACCCAGTAAAAGAGACTGGTTGATGATTTATCTTAGAGTTGCTGAAGGACAAGTTTGGAAGGGACAATTTATACTATACACCTCCCTCATCTCCTACCTTTTTTCTCCAGCACCATAACATAGCAGGAAAATGGTTCAAATATCATCAAGTTTAGTCTTGAAGGAGAGAAGTAATTACAGAATGGGGATATCTTGGAAAAGAGTAGCTAAAGTCATATTTCTTGACTTTATGTATATGCTTGGAGAGATGTATTGGAACTGGTTGAAAATCATCTTACAGGGCTATTGGTTAAGCCATCCGATTCTCTTCTGGATTCATCCCTATTTAAGAAGAGAAGAAGAAAAAGACCAGGAGACCAGATCACAGGCTGTTGAGGTTGAATAGACAATAATCAACAGTGTCTAGAATGCAGGCAGTGGCAGTGAGATAGGATGATATATTTGAAAGGTATACAAGAGAAAAAATCTACAAGATTTGGCAGCCATTATGTTTTTTGGGTGAAAGAGGAGATGTCTAGAAAATTTCCAGAGTTCCAGAATCAAGACAACTGGACATAATGGTACTTCCTTCTGAGGTAGGAAAAACTGAAGATGGAAAAGAACTGTGGTTCAAGGAAAGAAGGAATATGTTTTCATTTTTTAATGTTTTGATGTCAGTCCATCTGAGGGACATCCAAATGAAAATATCAGTTAGACTAAAATCATTCTGAAAAAGTTTTTGGTTAAAGAAAAGGGAGTAGCAAAACTTTTACTCTTCTCCACTCCCTTAAACTCTACCAAAACCAAACAAACAAAAACAGCAAAAATTATCGATCTTCAATGAAACATAGAAAAGGACACAACCACAGGCCACAAACTAGGAAACATATCTACCAACTACCCAAAATCTAGACCAAGATGAGAGAAGAAAGCCGGGAGAGCCACCCTTTGCCTCCTAGTATCTAGACCAAGGTAACTAATGTCCCCAAAAGTTCATGTCACCACCTTAAAAATTCCTTTGACTGGTATATTGAGCTCTGTGGGTATAAAGAGTCCAAAGGAAAAGAGGGATGTCTTTACAGAGACCCAGGATGACATCTCAGAAGGCAGCAAAGGTGCAGTGGAAGGACAAATGCTGGGGTGTCTGGGTGACTCAGTTGGTTAAGTGTCCAACTTTTGGTTTTGGCTCAGGTCCCATGGTTTGTGGCTTTGAGCCCTCATTGGGCTCCACACTGACAGTGAGGGGCCTGCTTGGGATTCTCTCTATTTCCCTCTCTCTCTGCCCTTCCCCTGTTCACACTCTCTCTCAAAATAAATAAATAAATAAACTTAGAAAAAAGAAGAAGAAGAAGAAGAAGAAGAAGAAAAAGAACAACAACAACAACAACAACAACAACAACAAATGCTAACCCAGCCTGTATCTGCCATGAAGTGTGGAAGAAAGGTAAATGGGGGGGGGGGGGGAGAGGAGGGAAAGGGGTGTTTGTATGTGTGAGAGCAAAGGGGAGGGGAGGGGAGGAAGGGAAAAGATTCACAATATGCTATTCTAGCCAAGGACGACCTCTGAAGGTGATGTGGGGTGAAAAAGGGAGGGAAGGCACTTATAGCCAGACTGCAACAGAGCTTGTGACTTAAAAGACTTCACTATTATCCTCAATCACTGCTAACCACAGTATTTATTATTTTATTTATTTATTTATTTATTATTTTTTTATTTATATTTAGCTGGTGGCTGGCTTCCATTTGAAGATGAGTAATAATTAAATAGAAACCCATATTGGCCGATGCATAAAAGCTTTGCCAGAAATAGAGAGAATGCACACATAGGCAAAAGGCAGATAAAGAGCATAATTTATCCAAAGAAAATAGAGGAATTTCCCAACAACATAGATAAAGAGTAGTTCTCCACATGATATAAATATGTTGTGATCTCTGTTTAGAGGAGACAACATGAATGAGATAATGTTTGTCATAGATATTTGCTGGTTTTGTTGCCTAGCATCCACTTCCCCTTCTCTTAGTAACAGGACCAACACTGCCCTCATGCAACCAAAATGCTTTGAAAGAAAATGACCCCACCCTCATATCTAAGTTAGTGTTTCAGCCACAGTAGTTGGCTCAGGAATGAACCTGTGACCTAAATTAGTTAGTTCATAATGAAGCCATTATTTCTGTTCAGAATTTGGGTTAGATAAACCTTTCACTGTTTTATTTCCATGTGAATGAAAAATGAAGTTCTACAAGTGCTGGTAGCCATTTTACTACCACAAGGCGAGCTCTTGTCTAGGAATGGAGCCAACACTAAAGGAACTAATTTGAGGAGAGAGGGAGAAAGAGAGAGAGAGAGTAAGAGAGAGAGAGAGAGAAAGTCCTGAACATGTAGCTTTAAGCCTGGATAAACTCATTCCCTGCTCTCTTCAAGATCCAGTCAATGTTCTCTTATTATTTAAGCCATTTGAGTGAAAGTTATGAGTGAAACACAGAGATCAAGAAAAGAAATGTAGTATTTACTATTGAATGTTTGTTTTGTGCCAGGCACAGTACTAAGATCTTTATGTAAACATCAAGCCCAGCCTCTATAATAGGGACTATTATTATCTCCACTTGATAAATGAGGTAACTGAGTGACTCAGATGAGATAAATAACATTTCCAAAGTCACAGAGTTAGACACAAATTGAGAAATAATTTGAACCAAGTGAATCTAACTCCAAAGCTATACTGACACAGCAGCAAAAGATCATTTAGACAACTTAAGAAATTAAGTATATATATCTAAAGTGGAACATAGTCAGCTATATGTCTTTTTCTATTTCATCTGATTTCAGTTTGCTTCTTCTTGAATACTTATTATACAGAAATTTGATCTCCTTATCATCTTCCATATCCATGATCTCTTCTATAAAAATGTTTATATCCTTGTTCTTTTCCAATTAATTTTCTGAGCTCTTTCCAAGATTCCTCGAAGTATTTCGGTGTTGTTTATCGGGTGTATTAAAATTGTGGTTGTTCTGCAATATTTTCTATTTACATCTTCCTTTTCAGACTTTTCATCTCTTCTTTATTCACAGATGACATGATCACCAGTGTACAAAAAGCTACAAAATCTGTGAAAAAGCTACTAGAATTAATAAGTAAGTTTACTAAAGTCAATGGATACAAGGTTGGTATCACTTGTATTTCTATATACTAACACTCAGCATTTGGAAATTGAAATTTGAAAGGCAATACCACTTGCAAGAGCATGAAACAATATAAAATAGAGATAAATTAAACAAAATACATGTAAGACTTGTACACTGAAGAGTATAATGCATTGCTAAGAGAAATCAAAGTCCTGAATAAATAGAGAGATATGCTGTACTCATGGATTAGAAGATTCAATAGCATAAATCAGTTCTCCCTAAATTTGTGTATATATTTAACAGAATTCCAATAAGAATTCCCAAAGGCTTTTATGTAGAAATTGTCCAACAAAATTGGAAGACTAACATTAACTAACTTCAATACTTACTATAACACTACAATAAATAATACAGTGAGGTGCTGACATGTAGATATAAATCATGCAATAAAATAAAACCAGAAATAAAACAACATATATATAATAAAGTGATTTTCAACAGAAGTACCAAGAAATTTAATGAGTAAAATGATAATCTTTACAGCAAATCATTAATAATTCCATATACATATACAATCAAATGAATCTCAACTCTAAACTGGCATCACATATAAAAATTAACATGAATTTGATTACCCAACTAGATAAGAGCTAGGATTATAAAACTTCTAAAAGAAAACACAAGGGAAAAATCTGTGAATTTGGAATAGTAAAGATCACCAATATTGGCACAGATATCTTAAATAAACCAGATACACACACAAAATAAGATATAAAAGAAAAAGCTTGAAAAGTTATACTTCATTTAAATTAAAATTGTGTCTTTCAAAAAAAATAATGTTACAGAAATGAAGAGACAGCCCGATTGGAAGAAAATATTACAATGCATCTATCTGAAAATGGGCTAGTATCCAAAAGAAAATGTTTACAACTCAATAATAAAAAGGCAAGCAACCTAATTTTTTTGAGAGGCAAAATATTTGAACAGATACTTCACCAAAGACATAGGAATAGCAAATAAACACAGGAGAAAATAATCAGCATCATTGTTAGGCAAATTCAAAGTAAAACCACAGTGAGATATTACTATATATTCACTAAAATGTCAAAAAGTAAACAGACTGACAACATCAAGCATGGAAAGGATGTGGAGCAACTAACCCCACTTATACAATGTTGATAGAAATGCAAAATGACAAAGACACTTTGGGAAACAGTTTGAAAGCTTCTGAAACCATATACATGCAATTCCAATAAAACACAGAAATTCATACCTGAGTATTTACCCAGAGAGAAAAAATGCATGTGCCTACAAGATGTATATGGAAATGTGAAAGATAAAAACTGGAAGCAACTCAAATGTCAATCACCTAGTAAATGGATAAGAAAAATGTGGTATAATCATAAAATGAAACACCACTCCACAATAAATGTACGTATATGTACAACTATATACGTAACAACATGGATGAATCTCAAAACCATTATGCTGAGTGAAAGAAGCCAGACATAAAAGACTACATCCTGTATAGTTTCAGTTACGTGAAATATTGCAAAGGCAACCTAGAATAACAGAAAACAGATCAGTGATTGCGAAGGACCTAGAATGAAGGACAAGGATTTCCTACAAAATGTGAAAAAACTTTTGGGGTAACAGATGTCATGATTAGTTGCAACTATCAATACATAGATGTATGCTTTTGTTAAAACTCAGAATTTTTCATTAAAATCATAGGATTTTATTTATGTAAGTTATACTTAATAAGGTTTATTTTAATAATCAAAAAGGCTCTTATGTACATATCATAGCCATTAGACATGTAAAGTGGTGAAATTTTAAATGACTGTTAGAATCTCCAAACAAACAAAATCTTTCATTAAAGAAAAATCATACAACTGGCCAACAGGTATATGAAAATGTATTCAACATCACCAATCTACAGGGAAATGTAAATCCAAACCATGATGAGCTATCAGTTCCCACCTGTTAAGAGGGCTATTATCAAAAGCCAAAAGTTAACAAGTGTTGGTGAGGATGTGGAGAAAAGGGACTACTTGTGCACTGTTGATGGGAGTGCAAATTTGTATAGTCATTATGGAAGATAGTATGGAGGTTACTAAAAAAATTAAAAATAGGAATACGGTATGATCCAGCAATCCCACTTCTGAGTATTTATAGAAAGGAAATAAAATTGCTATCTCAAAGAGATATGTGTACCTCCATGTTCATTGCAGCATTATTCACAATAGCCAAGGTATGGAAAAAACCTGTGTCTATCAGCAGATGAATGGATAAAGAAAATGTGATGGATACATATCCATATCAACATATATATTCAAATGGAATATTATTCCCCTTTTAAAAGGAGAATATCCTGGTATTTGCAACAACATGGATAAACCTAAAGGACATTATGCTAAGTGAAATAAACCAGACACAGAAAGACAAATATCCCATGATCTTACTTGTATGTGGAATCTAAAAAATAAGTCAAACTAAAGCAAAACAGAGTGGAATGGTGGTTACAAGAGACTGGAAAGTGGAGGAATGGGGTAGATATTAATCAAAGTATTCAAACTTTTGGTTATAAGATGAATATGTTCTGCGACCCCATTCACATCCTGGTCACTATAGTGAATAATAATGTATTATATACTTAAAATTTGCTAAGAGAATATAACTCAAAAGTTCCTACCACACACAAAAAAGTTGATTATGTGAGGTGACAATATGTTATTTAGTTTGATTATGGCAATTATCACAATGTATACATATATAAAAATATCACCTTGTGCACCTTAAATATATACAGTTTTTATTTGTCAACCATGCCTCGATAAAACTGGAGGGAAAAGTCAAATCATTGAAAGCCTCGGGGATCAAGTTGTCTCATAGCAGGATTTGTTGCCACAGGAAGGCAAATTCACACACAAAAAAATTTTGTAAAAATTGCATATGTTGGCAAAATTCAGGAAATAATGACTGCTGCAGAGCTTCCCCAAACAAGCAAAGCCCAAGGTATATTTAATGTTTTGTCATCATATCTACATATCAAACGAAAAGTCTGTGGTGGCACTTGTACAGATGTTGCTCCTTCAATTATGCCCATGGAAGGTTTCAACTCTTGTAAAAAAATATGAAAATTTCCACCTTGTCACAACACACTTCTTTCTTCACGGAGGGATGCTGGTGTCAAATGTTTTTTGGTATGAAAATGAAAAATCATCTGGATGAAGCTAAATGGTTAGCTCTGTTGAACAAAGACACATTTGCTCAAGAACATAATAGTGTGAAAATTTAGACTAAGAACACAGAAATTTCCTGCTACACACAGAAGTCTGGTGGATTAACTGATGAAGAGCTCTTAACAAGTTGTTTGAGTTGGAAGATAAATTTCAGAAGCAATTTCAAGAAGGTAGTACTCTAGATTTTGTTTTGTGCTTTGAAGATGAAGAACGGCTGCAGAAAGTAGGTTCCCTATTTGTTCAGCTGGTTTATGTGATGAAAATGTCTGCCAAGGAGCCAATAAAATGCTGAACAAGTCTCTGCAAAGCCTGGAGAAAATATTTTGACTTCACATGACCTGATTCATGGACTTAAAAGAAAACTCAACCTTTGGCAAAATCATGTTGCAAAATAAAATCTTTAAGATGTTTCACTGCTGCTGGGACTTGAGAGTGAGAAAGGATATTGACACATTTCAAGTACTGTAGAAAATCAACTGGAAGAACCACAGATTGGAATTGAATGATATTTTCAGTCTGTTCTCTCTGAATCTACTGCTCAGCCTGAGTACATGACTGACAGAAGAAAAAAGATTTTGCACCGACAGAAGTTCTGGATTTCAGGGTAAGAAGATGATCGTGCAAGTCATGGGAGAGTAGTAAACATTCTGCTGCAGGTTTTAACATCTTAGCATGTGTGATCAAGGTGCTTCTTGTGTAAACAAGCATTAGGAGCAAGAACAGAAATCTCCTTTCAGGTAAAAATGTGTGTGCCTATCTCAAGTTTAACCCAGAATTGGGTATTTGTGTAGCAAAAATCAAAGTTTCACAAAAGACAGGTGAATTTCATTCTTTACTTTTGGTGTCAAAAATAGCACCTTTTACATAAATATTCTATTAAAAAAATCAAGAATGCTGGTATATGAATTTTTAAACACTTAGGACTATGAGCTTGATCATGTTACCTTGTAAGAAACTGTTTTTCAAAGTATTGTGTAAAATTGCTTCTTGGGTTATACTTTCATTCATATAGCTTCAATTTATGGCTTTAGTAATTTTACTGTTCAACATTGTCAAGAAATTTGTATGTTGTTAATTTGTATTAGTTAAAATCAATTTAAAACATTACTCAAATGAAATCCACCAAAGCCATCTTTACAAAATTGAAATTCCATTTCAGCTTAAAGTAGTAATTTACCAGAAATTTATTGTTTGTCTTATGATTTTTAAAATTTATAAAAATAAATACTGATTGTGAGAAAAGTAAGCAAAGCTTAGTTGGCTAGTTATTTTTCAAGAATGTTGACTAAAATGTCATTTTTAGCTTTAAATATAAAAAAAAATACCTTTCATATACCATCTACTACATATACCACATATCACACTTACTTAGCATCTTGCAAAGAAAAAAGAATTGTTGTGAGACTTGTAAACCTATATAGGATAGGTAAAAAGTTAAAGTAAGAAAAAAATTACTTTCACCATCTTTGCTACTGACTTTGATTAAAGCTGGCATCACTTATGAAGAAGGGGATATCACCCAAAAAGAGAAAACTAGTTAAGTTGGCCAAAAGAAACAGATCATGAGAAAAATATTATTATTTACTCAATAGAGCATCAATAATAAAATTGTCTCATTATACCTACAATTTGCTGGCCACATTAAGATACCATGAACTGTAAATATAATTTTGATGCAGGATTTCCTGATACCTGAATATTATTGCAAAGATTCTTCAAAGGTAAAAAGATTAAGAAAGGCTTCCCTAGGGTGTCCACTGGAAAAGTTTCAAAGCATCCAAAAATCCTCTGAGATGGTATGTAATATTTTATAATAATTATGATTCTGTGATAATTTCTAGAAATTTCATTGTTTTGCTACTATATCTCCTTTCATTGTATTCTACTCGTTATTGATATTTCATAAATTATAGTTTTGTGAATATTTTTAAATCCAAATTCCTCACAAAGCTCTTATCTTTCCTTTTATTTAGCTCCAGTTGATTCCCATGGATATTCTAGAACTAAGATAATTTCACCTTCAAACAATGATCATAAATAACAGCAATGATAGTAAGGTAGTAAGCATGTGTCATTTAAGGATGTCAAACATCTCAGTCCCCTCTTCCTATTAGCACCCCACTTCTATTTGGAGGACACTCCCATCACATGAAGTATTGTAAGTTGGTGGGAGAAACTCTTGACTCACAGTTAGCCAGGTGGCCCTCTCCTGGGACTCTGCATCTTGAACCAGTGACCTGACAACGTGCACACTGTTGGAAGTACTAACCATTGCAGCCAAGGCAGCCTTAGTAGATGGGCTGCACCAGGACTGCTTCTGCCCAGACAGCCTCCCTGCCATGTATCTTGCTTCCTGACCCTGGAGAGTTCCTCCAATCCTGTGGTTTCCAAGCCTGTAAGCCCCTGAGAATTTTCCAACAAATTCCCTTTTTGCTTCAATTAAATAGAGTTCTAACTTATGCAGATTTCATACTTAATTTCTCCTTGGTTTTAATAAGACTGTTACTAGCATCTCACTTTTCTTTTAATTTTTTAAATGTTTATTTATTTTTGAGAGACAGAGAGACAGAGACTGAATGTGAGCAGGGGAGGGGCAGAGAGAGAGGGAGACACAAAATCCAAAGCAGGCTCTAGGCTCTGAGCTGTCAGCACACAGCCCCCGATGCAGGGCTTGAATGCACAAACCACGAGATCATGACCGGAGCCGAAGTCTGATGCTTAACCAACTGAGCCACCCAGGCGCCCCTCTAGCATCTCTTAAGTAGTATTTTGGCTGTTGGTCTGTAGCAAATATTCTTTTTTGTTTGTTTGTTTTTTACAATAAGGAAATTAACTTCAAAATCTGATTCTCCAGAAACAGTTTTTAAACAAGGAATAGATATTGAATTATTTATGCCTTTTTTAATAGCTACTGAAAGGATTGTTTTTGTGAACTGACCTGCTGCTTACACAACATATCAATTTTTCCCACATTACTAGCATAAAGTCCACTTGACTGTGGTGCACTTTCCTTTTATTTTATTGTCATTTTCTGAGTATTTAACTCGACTTCCTCACCTACCTTCATAAATAGTTATCCCATTGTGGGCCACCTTTGTCAATTTTGGGTACCAAATTTATACTTAGCTTAATATTTTCATATTTTTCCATAATACAGAACAGATTATATGTTACTATATATACATATATATTATCAGAAATATATATTCTGTAAGAGTTGCAAAGAACTTGGGGTGCCTGGGTGGCTCAGTCGGTTAAGCATCCGACTTCGTCTCAGGTCATGATCTCACGGTTAGTGGGTTCAAGCCCCGCATCGAGCTCTGTGCCCTGAGAGCTTGGAGCCTGGAGCCTGCTTCAGATTCTGTGACTCCCTCTCTCTCTGGCCTTTCTCCTCTCGAGCTCTGTCTCTCTCTATCTCTCAAAAATAAACATTAAAAAATTTTTTTAAAGAATTGCAAAGAACTTAACAAAGCCATAAGGTCCTCAAGCATTTATTGAAAGTAAATTCTTGATTGTAATTAGACTAAGATAATAGTGAAGAATCTGACAAGAATAATATTTTTAATACAAGGTTTAATTATATTGCTTATGCATATTTTCATTTTCATTTTTTGAAGGTAGTGGAAATATCATAACTCTCTTCTAGATTCTAGATACAAAACACATGCTTCAATATCAGATCACAAGTGCTCTTAACCCAATCTCTATGCCTACCAGATGACAGGTTATCCTAGTCAAAGGCTAGATAGATATCTAAAAGAATTTTCTCTTTTCACGTGTTAAGATTATAAATCTGCATAAGATGCTTCTCCCTATTTCTTGTTACTTTGAATATAAAATGGAAACTGGGTGATTTGTTATGTAGAAAATACAATTATATTGTACTCCTGCTGCTTTGCATATATGTAGATTATGAGGAAACAAGGGATGAGATTTTATCTGGATTCTCTGGGTTCCTTTTCAGGTTTTTTTATTTTCATCTATTTCTGTCAGGCTTCTGTTTGAAATCAGGGTTCATCCTTTCCATTGAGAACTGTGGGGCATCTCTTATTTTTTAAAGTATTTTACAAATTTCCATTTGCTTCTATTCACTTCACCTCTCCTTGAGATAAAGCCATTTGCAGTCAAGGATCATAGTTACTTTCCTGAAGTTGGCAGACTGATGATTCATTCTTCACTGAATAACAAGAAATGGTAAAGCTATACAAAGAGCAAAGATTGTTTTAGCAGTACCTTATCCATGAATGCTACAGTACTACTTTGTTGACAGAAGTAATAATTGAGAATACACTAATGGGGAATTTTTAAAAGCAAAGAGATGTTCAACAATTCCAATTCCAATTGAGTATATATCCCAATAAATTAAAAGCAGGGACTTGAACAGATATTTGTTCCCCAATATTCATAATAGCATTACTCACAATCACCAAAAGGTGAAACGAATCCAAATGTCCATCAACAGATGAATGATAAACAAAACAATATAAACATACTCTGGAATATTATTCAGCCATAAAAAGAAATGAAATTCTGAAACAACAAGAGAATGAGAAGACAAGCCACAGACTAGGAGAAAACTTATGCAAAAAAAAAAATATCTGATAAAGGACTGTTATCCAAAATATACAAAACACTCTGAAAACTCAAGAATAAGAAAACAAACAACCCAATTAAAAAACACGAAAAATATATGAGCAAAACTTCCCCAAAGAAAATAGAGATGGCAAATAAACATACAAAAATGTGCTCAATGTCATATGTCATTAGGGAATTGCAAATTAAAACAAGATATTTCTACATACCTCATAAAAAATCAAAATCCCAAACACTGATAACACCAAATACTGGTAAGAACTCTCATTCACTGCTGGTGGGAATGCAAAATGGTACAGCCACTTTGGAAAACAGTTTGTCAATCTCTTACAAAGCTAAACATATCCCTACTATGTAACTCAGCAATCAGGCTCCTTGGTATTTGTCCAAATGAGTTTTTAAAAAAACCTACATCCACATAACACCTGCACATCAATGTTTATAGATGCTCTATAAACTATTCATAACAGCCAAAACTTGGAAGCTGTCAAGATGTACTTTATTAAGTGAATGGATAAACTGATACATCCAGACAAAATTCAGTGCCAAAAAGAAATGAGCTATCAAGCCACAAAAATACATTGAGGAAACTAAAAAGCATATTACTAATTGAAAGAAATCAATATGAAAAGGTTATATACTATATAATTACAGTTATATGACATTCTGGAAAAAGCAAAACTATTAAGGCTGATGAGGGAGTATAAGGCAAGCTGAGGGCAAAGTACAGGCTAACAGCACCCTACCCCACCCCTCCCAGGTGGAATATGTGTGATATTCCTTGGACACTCCTGGCTACCCTGGAGTTTAAGTGCTTGCCATGGTGATGTGGGAAACAAAGGACAATTAAAAATTAAATTCTCTTACTGCCTACAGCCCACTGACAAGTCCTTGAAACTTGCAGAGTGACCTCTCTCTAGAAGCTCAGCTGCTTCTATGATGACACTTTGCTAGGGACAAAAGGGAATCTTGGCCCCTCAAGATCAAAAGGGTTCCTGACCCCTCAAGATCCTGTAAGCCTACTTTAACATATAAAAATTCCTTTGGAAACTTCCTTAATCTCAATTCCCCCAAGGTATATGCTGGCATTCATACTTCAAGCTTATGGTCCCTGACATGCATCTGAAGGGTCTCATGACCAAGATTTTACTAAGCGATATTAAATGACATTTTCCTAATAGCAGCTAACCCCCAAAAGTCCTGGAAACCTTATTTCCAAAATTCCTTAGAGACTTACGCTGTCCTTGACCCCCTTCCCAACCTGAAGGTATATAATCAGTCACTCTTCACAACCCCAGTGCAGCTCTTTCTGCCCACGGGTCCTATCCCTGGGCTTTAATAATATAACCTTTTTGCACCAAAGACGTCTTCAAGAATTCTTTCTTGGCCATCAGCTCTGAACTCCACTATCACCCCAAAAACCCATTAAAGACAGTAAAAAAGTCAGTAGTTGCCAGAATTTGGGGGAAGGAAAGGATGAATAAGGATAACACAGAGGACTTTTAGGGCAATGAAACTATTCTGTATCATGTTAATAATAGAGTTTTAGGGTAATGAGGGGCAGTTCAGAGCTGATGGCCAAGAAAGAATTATTGAAGACATCTTTGGTGCAAAAAGGTGATTTTATTAAAGCATGGGAATGGGACCTGTGGGCAGAAAGAGCTGCACTGGGGTTGTGAAGAGTGACTGATTTTACATACCTTCAGGTTGGGAAGGGGGTCAGGGACAGCATAAGTTTCTAAGGAATTTTGGAAGCAAGGTTTCCAGGACCTTGAGGGGCTAGCTGTTGTTAGGAAAACGTCATTTATTGTTGTTTAGTAAAACCTTAGTCATGATC
Source organism: Leopardus geoffroyi (assembly GCF_018350155.1). Lineage (NCBI taxonomy): Eukaryota > Metazoa > Chordata > Mammalia > Carnivora > Felidae > Leopardus > Leopardus geoffroyi. The sequence goes on from NC_059341.1 coordinate 62,684,380, forward strand.
CTTCAGATGTATATCAGGGGCCATATGCTTGGAGTATAATTGCCAACATATACTTGGGGGTTAAAGATAAAGGAAGTTTGCAAAGGAATTTTTTATCTGTTTCAGGAAACTCACAGGATCCTGGGGGGAAAGGGGGCAGTCAGGATAATATTAATCCAAGATTCCCTTTTGTCCCTAGCAAAGTGTCATCATAGAAGCAGCTGAGCTTCTAGAGAGAGGTCACTCTGCCTATGTCAAGGACTTGTCAATGGGCTGTACACAGTAAGGGAATTTTCATTTGCCTTTGTTTCCACATCACCATGGCAAGCATTAAACCCCCTTACATCTTGATGAGGGTTACATTAGGGTTCCTGGAAACAGAGTCTATAGGTTTCTGGAGATTAGGCTATGGATAAGATTGCCTTTTTCTTGCAGCTTAGTAAATTATCCATAAACTGAAGGAGACTTCTGTCCTGCATGACTGTGATCTCTACCAGTAAACCATTTCTTTCCCTTCCTTTGTTCTTAGACAGCCAGGAGTGTCTGAAGAATATCACACACATCCCCCCTTGGGGTGGGAGTGTTGTTAGCCTGTACTTTGCCCTCAGCTTGCCTTATGCTCCCTCATCATTATGTTGATGGTTGTATGTCATTATATATTTGACAAATCCTGTAGAATGTACACCACCAAGAGTTAACCCTAATGTAGTGACAATAATGATAATGGGTGATGATATGTCAATGTAGATTCACTGACTGTAGCAAAGTACCACTCTTGGCCTGGATGTTTATAACGGGGAAGACTACGGGGGAAGGCCAGAGAGAGGGGATATATAAGAACTCATTACTTTCCATTCAATTTTTATGTGAACTTAAAAGTATCCTAAAAAATAAAGTCTGATAAAAAGAAGAAAAATTCTTATGCATACTATGATATAGATGAACCTTGGAAACATTATGCTTAGTGAAAAAATCCAGACAAAAAGGGACATATAATGTATGATTTTTTTATATCAATTACCTAGAATAAACAAGTCCACAGAGATAGAAAATATAGTAATGGTTCCCAAAAGCTGGGGCTAGGGGTTAACAGGAGATTGTTATTTAACGGATACAGAGTTTCAATCTGAAAGCATAAAAAAGTTATGGAAATGGATAGTGGTGATAATTGCACAATGATGTGAAAGAACTTAATGCTTCTGAATTCTTCAAAATTGTTAAAATGGTAAAGTTTATGGTATGTTCATTTTATCACAATAAGAAAAGCAAAGGGAGGAAAATCTTCACTTTTGTATTTTTTAGATTTATCTGTGTTTCCAGTGAATTTAAGTCATGACCAAGTTGAACAATTATGTGAATAATCTTTGTACACAAGAATTGTGGTTGTGTCTGACTTAAGATTTGGCAAATAATTGGATTTACTCTTTTTCTTAGTCTCTTTGTTCAAAGGCCTAAAATTCTATGTGAAATGTCTTCCATCATTGGACAACCCATAACTCTCCTGATATGCTTTACATTAAAGTTGGAAAATTCAAAAGAGATCATACTGTGTGACAGAATATAAGTGAGTCCTGAGAGAAATGATTCCATGGTAATAGTTTTAAGAGTAGGGATAAAATTATAGTAAATTATAGACAATATCTTGTGATCTGCTTTTCTTCAACCTAGAACTTCTCTCCATGTTCTGACACATGAAAAAATATTCATACATCCTCAAACAGGACAATTAAATTGGATTATTCAAATGTATTAGCTAGCCCCCATTATCCTGAGGTTCTAAGGTGTTGAACCATTAGTCAATAAAATGATTTAGAAACTCTTTGCTTTGTCTTTGGATTAAAAATAAAACAAATCAAAACAGAAAACTGTTTCCATCCAACAGCAGCAGGATACATTTTCTTCTCAAGTATCCATGGAATATTTAACATGATAGATCATATGTTATAACACAAAGCAATTCTTTTTTAAAAAATTTTTTTAATGTTTATTTATTTTTTGAGAGAGAGAAACAGGGCATGAGAGGAAAGGGGCAGAGAGAGAGGGAGTCACAGAATCCAAAGCAGGTTCCAGGCTCTGAGCTGTCAGCACAGAGCCCAATGTGAACCTCGAACCCATGAACCGTGAGGTCATGACCTGAACCAAAGTCGGATGCTAAACTGACTGAGCCACCCAGGTGACCCAACACAAAGCAGTTTTTAATAAATTGAAGACTAAAATTATACCATGCATTTTTTTCTAGGCACAGTGGTATGAAAATAGAAATAAATTACAAGAAGAAAACTGAAAAAGTCACAAATATGTGGATATTAAATGCTCCTGAACACCAATGGATCAAAGAAGAACTGAAAAGTGAAATCAAAAATTTGTATGGAGCCACAGACACACTTAATAGCCAAAACAATCTTAAGAAAGAAGAACAAAGGTATCACACTTCCTGATTTGAAACTATATTATAAAGCCACAAGACTATATAGTGGGAAAAGAATAATCTCTTCGATAGTGTTGGGAAAAGTGAAATCCACCTACAAAGAAGTTGAAAATAGAACTATCATATGATAATTTCACTTCTGGCTATATATCTGAAGGAAATAAAATTATCTCAAAGACATATTTGCACACCCATGTTCATTGCAGCGTTATTTACAGTAGCCAAATATGGAAACAACCCATGTCAGCTGACCAATGAAATAAAATGGGGTGTAAGTAGGAATGAAATATTATTTAGACTTAAAACAGAAGGAAATCCTGCTTTTTGGAAAAACATGGCTAAACCTGGAGGGCATTTTGCTAAGTGAAATAAGCCAAACACAAAAAGATGAGTATTGTATGGTTTCACATTAATATGGAATCTAAAAAATAGTCTAGCTCACAGAAGCAGAGGATAATGGCAGTTGCCAAGGGCTTAAGGGGTGGGGAAACAGAGAGAGGCTGGTAAAGGGAACAAATTTTCAGCGAAAGATGAAAATGGTCTGAGGATCTAATGTATAACATACTAACTATAATTTATAACACAGTATTATATAATTGAAATTTGCTAAGAGTGCAGGATTTAAGTATTCTCAAAAAAGAAGAGTAAATATGTAAGGTGATGCATGTGTTAACTGGGTGGAAATCCTTTTACAATGCATATATGTATTAACTCGTTATGTTGCATATTTTGTATTACAATTTTATTTGTCAATTATATCTCAGTAAAGCTGGGGGAGGGCGGGGAAAGAAATAGCACATTTGCTTCTTAAAATAATCTTCTTATGTAAATATTGGTATGGACTTTCTCCAGGCAAAGAAATGAGAGCTTAAAGGATGTTAAGCAATTTGCCTGAGATCATAATGGCAGAGTAAAGAATAGAACCAGGGTCTTATTTCAAAGCTCATACCCTGAATCATTATAGGATTTGTACATACATCCATTGTGGTCCATATCACAACATAGTATGACTTCTTGTACATAGATTTTTGGTTTAAAATTAAAAGACATGATAATGAACAAGAGAACAACGTATGATTTCCTCTAGTCTTTAGCTGTATATGTCCCTTTGCTTGCCCAGCATTAGATTAGTCTGATGCCTAAAATTTTCTTCTATCCTGCTTTCCTCCCCAAAACTTACCTTTTTTGGTAGGAGTAAGTAGATACACATATATTTAAAACTCTATCTTTTAGCCAGGGACAGAAATGATGGAAGAAAAAGACCCGGTGCTTCTGACTCACCACCATCAACTCAGGAACATCCTCACCAGCATTTGGTGTTCCCAGTATTTTGGATTTCTTTCATTCTAACGGGTGTGTAGTGATATCTCATTGTTGTTTTACTTTGCAATTCCCTGATGTCATATAATTTTGAGCATCTTTTCATATGCTGTTTGACATCTGTATTTCTGCTTTGGTGAGGTTCAGATCTTTGGCTCATTTAAAAAAAAATTTTTTTTTACACTTATTTATTTTTGAGAGACAGAGAGAGATAGAGCGTGAACAGGGGAGGGGCAGAGAGAGAAGGAGACACAGAATCTAAAGCAGGCTCCAGACTCTGAGCAAGCTGTCAGCACAGATCCCAACACGGGGCTGGAACCCACAAACCGAACCGCAGGATCATGACCTGAGGTGAAGTCGGATACTCAACCGACTGAGCCACCAGGTGCCCCTGGATCATTTTTTAAACTGAGTTGTTTATTTCCTTATTGTTGAGCTTTAAGAGTTCTTTGTATATTTTGCATTATCAGATTATCAGATAAGCCTTTTGCAATAGTGTTTTCCCAGTCTGTGATGTGTCTTTTCATCCTCTTAACAATGCATTTTGTGGAGCAGAAGGTCTTCATTTTAATGAACCCTAATTTATCAACTTTTTTATTTTATAGTTTGTGCTTTTGGAGTTGGATCTACAAAGTCACGGCCAAACCAGAAGTCACCTAGCCTTTCTTCTGTGTTACCTTCTAGGAGTTTTATAGTTTTGTGTTAACACTTCAGTTTTTAAAGTACTATTTCCTACTAGTCAGAACATCTGAAAACTCCAAGAAGAAAAAAATGTATTCTGGCCTGGTTTTCTGGATAATTATTTTCTACTTTCTCTTATGGATTTAGATTGTCGCATTCTGTAAGTCTATTAAAAAAAAATGAGTACAACAATTTTCTTGCAACAATTTTCTATTTCCTTTCTGTTAATTGCGTGAGTTAAGAATAGAGTTCAGAGGGGATGCAGAATTAGTATTAGAGAGGACTACTATGTGTACAATAATGATGAGACGCCTCCTGGTAAAACTTGACCTATACTTTCAGTCATCTTTAGCACAACTAAAGGATTGACTCTACCATGGAGTCTATAATTGTCCAGGTCCCATTTTCAAGGCCAGGACAAACCAGATTGAGGAACAGGACATGAGAGCAGAGAAGGTGGAGGTAGACGCAGCAAGAGAAGTCTCCCAAGTTTCGGGTTTGATAGGCCCGTGCCCAGGGCGGGCAGGCATAAAAGAGTGTTAAGTTGGGCTTTGTGGAAATATGTGTAATTGTTTTCTTCGGATGTTATTTTAAACTCCCAATAAACATCCAATTTTTATATTTTGAAGCATTTGGAAATAATTCATTTTAATGCAGAAAAATAAATAAAATTACAAAACTTAAATACATAAAAAGATTGAAAAACAGCAATATTAAATATGGAAAAAATAGATTGGATAGAATGAACTACCTCACATCTGTACTTCTCTTCACTCTCATGAGACAGAAAAGGAAGGATACTGTGGGATGTAATGAAAGCATCCAGAAAAGAAACTGAAATTTTATTAAACACCTCTGGGCAGTGAAGCCTTTCAAATGTTGATACAATCTATAGTTACTGATATCAAATGTTCTCCTCATGATGAACACACAGCAGAAACACTGATGTCATTCTTTGAATTTCTTTCTATATCTAACTTAACACAAGGTCATGCCCACTATACAACTTTGCATCTTGAAAGTATGTCAGTAAGGCCAGGATTGTGTCTTCTGGTGAAAACACCTAAATTCCCTTTACTTTTATCATTCTGATAGAGTTGCTTTTTTTCTTTCTGTGTCCTTGATGGAATAAAAACGGTGTTTATGGTTTTAGTTGGAAGAGCGGTTAGATTATCTGGAAATGTCCTCACTATCCCTCACTATGCCACCTGTTTTTCATTTTTCTCCTCATTACGTGATGATCATAGCTAACATGTACAGACATGTATTTCAGCAGGCACGGTGCTGCGCCATTTGTATTGACTATCTTGTTTCATTTTCACAGTCACTGATAAGAGATCGTCATTTTCATTCCCACTTAACACATTAAGAAAATGAAGCTTGGGTATGAATCACTTGCCCAGAGTCACACGGGTGGTTGGCCAGAGTTCTCACTCAAGCCGTCTGGCTCCGGAGCCAGCGCCCCCTACTGCCTCATTGCAACGTCATCTCGCAAAGGTCACAAAATTGAAACGGAGCGATTATGTCCAATTTCTCCAGATTACTCCAGATCTCTGACTGCTTTCTTGCTGTCAGGCTTGTTCCTCTCAAGTTTATCCCATACACAGCTACTGCTGTGGTTTACAGAAAATGAAACCTACTCCTGTTATTTCTTCCCTCAAACCCTTCAAAGCCTGGGTATCCACCCGGCCCCCCACCGCCCTAGAATAGAGTCTAAATATCTATGCATCCGAAAGCTTCTCTGTGAGCAGGTCTCTGCTTCATATTCCTCAGCGTTCTCTTTCCACACTTACACTGCAGCCTCAGGGAATGCTTTGTTCCACACACACATTCCATGGTCTCATAAGTAATTTCTGAAACACACAAGCTATTTTTCCCACACGGAGAGTTCTCCCATGCTAGACCAAAGCCTCATTCTTTCAGGAAAACACCTTCTGCGTCTTACCAAGAACACTTTCCCTACCAAACACTCCTTTGAACCCCAAGGAGTTCACTCCTTTGAGCCCCACTGGGGGATATGCCCTCTTCTGCACTAGCAGATGGTCCTCTAGAATTGTATTTATGTCACTGTGTTATAGCCTTAATACAGGGGTCGGGCTCTCCCCCTAGACAACAGGTTCCTTGAGAGCAGGATAGGCCTCATTCACTTTTAACCCCATCTAAACATTGGGGATAAGACTGATGCTGGTAGATGAAAAAGCCACCCGGTGATCAGCCTGGTTCTTGAGCCAGGGTCTGGGGCTTCCGATTTGAGTCACTGTTTAAGAGGGAAGCTTGGTAGCACCACATCTCACCTGAGCCACGTCTGAGGCCTGCAACTCCAGGAAGCTTACTGAGCCTCGGTTGTGTTTTCAGCTCCTGAGCAGTTTGCTGTAGATGGGGCAGATCCTAAAAAGAGGGGCTTGGTGTGTATTAAAGCTGAGTGTTCTGGTCTCCAAAGACGACCAATGCTAGGAAACACCAGATCCAGGCATTGAGTCAGTGTTAAGGAAATTCCTCAAATACATCCAAATGGCTCCATCAGAAAAAGCTTCACTGAAAATACCCATGTTTTATCTTACATCATGGCCCTTGAACGTAACTGCCAGACCGTATATCTTTATCCAACAGGCTTCCTGTTTCAATCAAAAGCAGTCTGGTAAAGAACAAAACAGCATGCCTTGTAAGATACAGGGTTACTTTTCTCTCCAGTTTTTTGTTTTTTCAGAATGAAGTGTGATCTAATGACACCTCCTTTGTGCAAACCTAACACTGCTCATTTATTTCTTGGTCATAATAAGTCACCTGCTTCAGTGTGTCAGCTTTCACAAAGAGAAGACAGCCTATGATAGAACTATCTTGATAACTTAAAAATTAAGGCCAAGAAAGCAATTTTTAAAGGCACCATCCTGCTATTTTAAGTTCTTTGGAGATGTTGATGTCAAATCATGCTATTGACATGAACCCAGATGACTTGCATTTCAATTCATTCATTCAACAAGAAGTATTGAGTCCCTACATTTATAATATCACTCTAAAATAGGTCAAAAGGCTTGTTGTCAATGTTTATTTATTTTTGGGACAGAGAGAGACAGAGCATGAACGGGGGAGGGGCAGAGAGAGGGAGACACAGAATCGGAAGCAGGCTCTAGGCTCTGAGCCATCAGCCCAGAGCCCGATGCGGGGCTCGAACTCAAAGACCGCGAGATCGTGACCTGGCTGAAGTCGAACGCTCAACCGACTGCGCCACCCAGGCGCCCCAAAAGGCTTGTTGTCAAGGAGCTTGCTAAGTAATCTCCTACATTTGTACACATGAATAACTCCTGATTTATGTTGAATAAAGAGAATTTGTAGAACTGAAGTGTTTATTCATCCTCCTGTTTAGGGAAGGGAAAAAAATGAGCTCTCTGGAGAGGGGAAAACAAATCACAGAACATAAAATAGTAGAGCTAGAAAGAGAAATAAAGACCATAGTAAGTCCACTGTCCACAAGATATAGTCTGGAACCTAGGTGTTCCCTGAACTAATAGCAAAGATGACATAGCAAGAGAAGGCCAGGTTATTTATTAAGCATCTTCATTATTTTGTTACAATTAAGTCTCAAATGAGAAATGTCGTATCCAAACACCAGTGGGAAAAGGTATTTAAGCACCTGACTTTTAAACAGATTTTTTTAATTAATCATGCGGCTAGATTACCCATCTCTCTCTTCTGTTTGTGAAATAAGAAAATTTGTTATATCATTTTCAAAGACAGTGATAAACCAGGGATGTAGAAATGCAGTTTTTCTCACATTAACACAACCTAACACACACACACACACACACACATACAGTGTTTCAGGCAAAGACACTACTACCATTCTGCACTCTCATCAACTCTGACTTTTCTTTCCTAACTATAATTCATATAATTCACCCCAATTAATTTTTTTAGTTGTTTCAGCTGTAGAGTGAGGATAATAGTGCTTATTTCCTAGAGTTGTAGCGCAAATTAAATGAACAAATATGTGAAAAGCTCTTACAATAATGTGGCACGTACTAGGTGTTATTTAAAGGTTAGCTATTACTATTCATCTAAAAGCTATGATATTTTTAGAAGCTAGACATTTCCTCTAATTTATGTCCACAACTCAAATGGCATGAAAGCAGCCCTACTGATAACAAATAGGAGTTTACGTGGTATTAAAAAGCTGCTCTTCAGGAGCACCTGGGTAGCTCAGTCGGTTAAACATCTGACTTGGGCTGAGGTCATGATTTTGCTGGTGGTGAGTTCGAGCCCCATGTTTGGCTCCGTGCTGACAGCTCGGAGCCTGGAGGCTCTGAATCAGAGCTTCTGCTTTAGATTCTGTGTCTCTGTCTCTCTGCTTCTCCCCCACTAGTGCTCTGTTTCTCTTCCTCTCTCTCTCTCAAAATAAATAAATAAATACAAATTTAAAAATCTCATTTTCATAAAAAGATGATTATAAAAGGAGGCTAGGGATGTCTAGGTTGAGTTTTAAATGTGTGTGAGGGGCAGTCTTAATTATTTTTGGCAGTGACAAAAACCCATTTGTGTTGCTCTAAAAATAAAGATGAAAATGGTATTCTAAAGCCATGAGTGACTTAGATTCAATTAGGCCAATTGGAGGCCTACAAAGAAATTGGAGGATGAGGAACTGACAAAGGACGGATGAAGTACAGAACAAAAAGAGAAAGAGAGAGAGAGAGGAACTAGAATTAGCTAACTGGGCAGAGATATATAGCGATGGTGCCATCAGAGAGGAAGAGCAAATTACCAAACAGGAGAAAAAGAGAGGGAGGACACAGAAAACTGAGGGTTGGAGTGAGAGCAGAACATGTGGACAGCAGGTGGAAAGTGGGCAATGGAGATACGAACTCACACGGGCTAAGAACAGGCTAACAGCAGTTCCTACCTTAGAAGCAAAAGAGAGGAGAGAACAGGAGGGATGGTTTAAATCACAATATCCCAGTAATCACGGCACCCACAGCAGGATCACTGACTGCTTCTCAATATGGTGAAATTGACTAAACTGTTTGAAACTTTAACGTGTTAGATTCTCTTACTAGTACCTATTTTATACCACAACATCCACACAGAAGAGTAAAGTGTATCTGTGCATCAGAATCATTGTTGTATCTTATTTAAGGAAGCTGGCAGAAACAGAGCAGAGCTGTGGGCCCCGGACAGAACTAAGAAGATTACAGTGGAAATAGAGAAACAGGGGCTGAATTGATGGGCATTTACAAGATGGGCTGGAGGGGCACTGAATAAATATTGAAAATAATTAATCTAAAAATGTGTCTCCCTTCTCTACTAGAAGGATGGTGACAGTGTTCGCCAAGATAGGTTATACAGAAGGAAGAGCAGGTCTAGGGGAAGATAATGGTGAGTTTACTGTGAACATGACATATCTTAAGTTCAGGCAAAAGGTAGAAATAGGGGCATCATCAGAAGATTGTTACAATAATGGGTAGAGATTTCCAAAATCCATTAGAATGGTAGAGACCAAATGGCCAGCACCAAACTTAGATCTTTGTCCTGGAGGACTTTGGCTGGCAATGATATCAACATGAAGCTTTAGAAATCTGCATTGTAGGGGTGCCTGGGTGGCTCAGTCGGTTGAGCGTCTGACTTCGGCTCAGGTCACGATCTCGTGGCTCGTGAGTTCTAGCCCCACGTCGGGCTCTGTGTTGACAGCTCAGAGCCCGGAGTCTGCTTCAGATTATGTGTCCCTCTCTCTCTCTGCCCCTCCCTCGCTCATGCAAGCAAGCAAGAGAGAAAGAGAAAGACAAGCTAGAACTATAATATTGTCTTGTATTGTAATATTCTCTTGTGATATTGCATCCAGCAAACTGTATTACGTTTTTAAAACTTTTGTTGTCTCCATTTTTATAAATGATGAATTATACATTAACAATGAAATGATTTAAATAATGCAATGTTTTGTTTTTAATTTCAAATTTATCTTTTGATTTCAGGCCTTCACCTTCTAAGAATCTTCCAGGGAGTATTCACTCTGCTTAACTCTGGTAAATGCTTGACTTATGACATCTTCCTGCTAGACTCGTAGAATCTTCCAAGAATGAGGGCACAGAATTGCTCAAGAGCAAGGATTTAGTGCTGCATTTGAACATGATTCAATTCTAACCAATTTGAAGGCTGTTGATTTAAGGTTTAACAAAGAGTCCTTCTTGTTTAAAAATACTCAGGGCTTTTGATTTTGCCACTGTTCCATCATAACCAGATACTTTACTGAAACAACAAAAAGAGGAAAAGGAAAAGTTATCGAATTTTTAGCCTTTTTCTTTAACTTTCTAGACTTAGTTGAGTGGTATCCTTAATTTTTAAGAATCTAAGTGTATCTATTGGGAAGAGCTTATTCTTTACCAGATGTACTCAATAAAAAAAGGTTCAGATTTCTTTGTTTAACAAAGCAAAAATGTTGACTGGAAATATCACCAAAATTATTATCCTCTCAATTCATGTTTCTTTGATATTTGTTCTTCGGTTAAGCCACCTAAGAGCACTAGCAAAATATCATAATATCTACTGTGGAAAGATATCAAATGATAGATTATATTAGTTAAGGTTTTTGTTGAAATAAAAGTAAATAAAATCTACTTAACTTGAGCAAAATAACAATAATAAATAACTTCATGGAAATACTGTGACATTTATTACAATCCAAGAAATAATGAACAGACCTTGAGAAGGACAGAAACTTAGGGAGTTCTGAGACCAGTAGCAGAAATTCATGGAATTTCTAGAATGCCGTCTGGAATTATTAAACTTCCAGAAGCTTTCAGAGTCTGTGTCTTTTGGGTCAAAAATTCCAAATTCCTTGAAAGGAAAACCTGATTGGTCTAGCTGTCAGGTGATCACCCTTGGAAGGGTCATTCCCGTCACAATGGCAGGGTCTTAAAATCCTTCTTAAAACCCTTCAATGGCTCTGTTGTACTTCCCATCAAGTTCAAATACCATTAGATACCTACCTATTCTCCAAATTCATCTCAAACCACAGACCCAGGTGCTCAATATACTTCCCCTCCAGAATCCTTATATATTCTCTTGCCCAGAACTTTCCCCATTACCCCTTCTCTTTCTTTAAGTATCAACCTAAATGTCATTTGACAGAGTTGTTGTTTGAACCTCCACATCTTTTGTTTTAATACTTATTTATTTATTTTGAGAGAGAGAGAGAGAGAGAGAGAGAGAGCATGTGCACAAGCAGGAAGGGGCAGAGGAAGAGGGAGAGAGAATCCCAAGCAGCCTCTATGTTGGCAGTGCAGAGCCCGATGAGGGGCTCGAACCCACCAACCGTGAGATTGTGACCTGAGCCAAAATCAAGAGTCAGACGCTTAACCAACTAAGCCACCCAGGTACCCTTGAACCTCCGCATCTAAACCAGGTTTCCCCTATTACTTTCTCAGAGGTCTACTCTATTCCTTCGTAACACTTGCTGAAATTTGTAAACAGATACTTACTTTGTTTAATCTCCATCTTCTATCACTAACTATAATTTAAAGGAGGGAAGAGATTTTAATTCTTTTATCCCAGTTTTAAAACTGAGATCGTGTCTGATGCCTAGTAAATGATCCATGGATATTTGTGAGTGAGTGAGTGAGTGAGTGAGTGAATGAATGAATGGTGGTTGATGGAGGATCACCTTTATGCTTCAGGTGCAGTTCTCAAAGAGAGAAACTGGGCATCGCCTTGCATAGTATCTAGCACCTGAACATGAAGACAACTGACTGCTTAGTTGAAAACTTGAATGTGAAATTGGCAGAATGTTTACCTAAAAATGATTTATATTTAATATTTTATGAAATCCAAGTATTTTTTTTACTTTACATAGCCATTTTTTCCTTTAAAGAAGAGCAAAATGTGGCAATATTTGGGGGGATGGAGGTGGAGATAGGATTTCTTTTGACTCACACGTGCTGAACGCTATGGTTACATGGCCATTGTAATATGAAAAAAGTGTAGAGGTGAAGAAAATAATCAAAATATAACGTGTCTTTGAGTACTTGAAACTCATAAGAACATGAAACAGTAATTATTAAGCAAACAGCTGAAAACTTAGGTTTAGTTTGCCTGCTTAGGAAAGGTAGTAAAGGAAAGACTGTAGAAGATTGTGTGGATACCCATTTAATAGCAGGTCTGGTACTAACCTAATTTATGGAGGACAAAACGTGTTGTTTTATATTGGTGCCCACTTGCAAATTGGAATTCTTGACCTGGGAATTCATGCCCAGATCAAAATATATTCACAGTCTTTAATAGCACACGTTGGTAGACAGCCAGCCTCTTCATCCTTCCTCCTCATACCTCAAATTCTAATATATTACAGAAGGTTATTAGTAATGGGCTCCCTAAATCCCAGCTGAACCACCACATCCTCAAGGAATAAGGGTGTTGAGGGGGTCACTTAAGTAGAATTGGTGCTTTGGGATGAAACATAGTCACCCAAACCATCAAAGATCTACAAGAAGGAGCCCCTACAAGAATGGTGGTCTTCTTTCACCAAAAACCAACATTAAACAAATCATCATGGAAGAAAACTTCACTGCCTGTGACCACAGCAACAAGAAAAGCAAAACTTGTATTAATATTATACCTATTCTCTTGATTTGATCCACTATTATGCAAGAATATTGACCCAAATTTATGTCTAGACTTTATCTAAGGCTCAGTTGGATTTAAAGCCTGGTAAGCATCCCCCCTCCTTACCTTTCCTCTGTCCCATCTACCACTCCTCAGGTTCCCAGTAAAATGACTGGAAATTTTATGTCTCAATGCCTACTACCTCCCTTCCCCATTCCTCTTATACAATCTGAGAGTGGTCTTCTAGTCAAGCAAGAGGATCTCCTTCCCTAGGATCTGCCTTCCAAAGGGTTTCACATATCACACACACAAACACACACACACACACACACACACACACACACATGCACACACACGTATTAAATGCAGGAGTGTTTCTGTCACTTGGGGACTCAGCAGTCATTATTGGCACAAAAGAAGGCACAATCCCAAACATCTACTCTCGTGACTAATGTCATTCAGTTCTCAGAAAATGCTGGCTCTTTTGCCATTTATCCTCAGAACACAATGTGACTGCATCTAAATGCGATGAAGGTCTGGGGTTGTGCCATTGCTGGCATCAGTGAGAGTATTGCTTGGGAATGTGAAGAAGACTTCAGTGGCAGAAGCACTTAGTAACAGAAAAGAAAAAATAATTAACATCAAATCCTGTTTCTCAGATATTATGAATACAATAAACTCTTGCATAATAAAGTCTCTTTTCCTAGTAATGCTGGAAGTCAAATGTCCTGTTTCTCTGTGTTGCAATTTCTGATTCCAAATTAGTGAATATTGGCAACAGTGGCTTTTTTTTCCCCCTCAGCTCAGGAACATTTTGCCATAGTAAACAATTCATATTACTCAAGTTTATGTACAGGTAGCAGCTCAGTGGAGAGCATGGTCTCCCTGGACTTGAGGAGGCCAGCTCTGCAGGGTCCTCGAACCCCCTGAGTGAAGTTTTGAAGTCCCTGGACTCCACCTCAGGGGACCAGACTCTGTGTAGTGGAAGAGAGTTGAAAGACTGAATTGATTGGGGGGAGTCCAGGAAAAGGTTGGCAACCTCCTCTTCCTCCCCAGGGGTGGTTTGAGATGGAGGAAGAGGCTCCTTTATTGCAATAAAATAAAGTTGAAAAACTGAGTTGTATATGTGGAGATCTCAGTGTAATACCATGAAGCATGTTAACTGACTTGATCTTTTTCTTTCTTACATTGACATTGGCAGAAACACTGAAACACTAGAATTGATAATAATTCTATTTGTATAAAAGTTCTTGATAATATATATTAGATTTTTCAAAACAATAAAATAAATGTTACCTTGTTTCAATAATTTTTACTTAAAACTTTGATATTCAAGAATTTAATCTGTAGTTTGACTTTATTTTAATAGATAATTTAAATGTTTTGGTAAAAAATATTAAAAGTACTATTTTCAAATTTTCCATTTAATTTAATCTGTATTGTAAAAAATGCAAACTTCATCGCTTTTAAATATAATTCTACTTTATTCTTTGATCCTTTTAATTCTTACCTAAATTAATACACCAATTTATGCTATTGTCTTGATTCTAATAATGTAGTTAGTGGTTTCTTTAAATTTTTTTAAATGTTTTTATGTATTTTTGAGAGAGAGAAAGAGAGAATGCAAGCAGGGGAGGGGCAGAGAGAGAGGGAGACACAGAATCCAAGGTAGGCTCCAGGCTCTGAGCTGTCAGCCCAGAGCCTGACACAGGGCTTGAACCCATGGACCATGAGATCATGACCTGGGCCACAGTTGGATGCTCAACCAACTGAGCCACCCAGGTGCCCCCCCCCCACTTTTTAAATTTTTAAAAAAAAATTTAGAATGTTTTTAGTGATTTCTTCAAATGCAGGCAAGAAAAATTCATTTGTGGGAACAAATAAGAAATAATTTGTGAATTATGTACATCTTTATTTTACATCAAGCATTCAGATGCACGATAATTACATTCAATTGTCTTGATTCTTGGGTAACTTCCAGTCATATAAAAGTCCTAGCCTTACACATGTTATTGTTTTGTCATTTGAAAGTATATTTGTCAAGGTGGGCAAATAGAACATATCTTATATAACAGTTTGCTAGCCCGAATTGTGATTTAAATATCCAGTTTATTGAAGTAAGTCAATATTTATTTAAACTCCATTTGACTCCTGCAACAGACCTCTTAATACTAGAGGTAGATGTGGACTTATGGTTTCCTCTTTATAGCCCTTCTCTTCTTTATTACGTTTTTTCATATGCTGCTCTTGGACCCTTAATTTCAGCATTGGCCATTAAGCCCTGCCAGCAAATCTAGACAAACCATGGGAGCAAAGTGAAAATGTACATAATCATGATTCAGTGTTTGGAGAGACTTGCCCTACTGGTAGGAGCTATACTGTGTACAATGTGGCCCCATGGAAACGGTGTTGATTTAAGCTTGCACAGAGATACTAGGCATCATGTACACAATTACTTGTTGTTTGGGGTACAGTAAGACTTACACTCTAGTCCTATGACACATTAGGGAGATGCCTTTAGTGGCCCATAACCATTTGATTCTAGCTACTATCACAAGGTCCCTCTTTTAGAATGTAAAGCGATTCCTTTATTTGAGGAGGAGAAAATAAGAGAAAAGCCACTGATCTTCTGGCTTCAGGATGCTGCAGTTATATTTTTCATTCATCCCTAGAGCTCATGACTTTCCACAACTGTCTTCAATTTGATTTCACTCTTGATAACTAAACATACTCATCTTCTTCAGTTAATTGAGAAACTTTAATTAATAAACATTTTTAGAGCAGTTTTAGATTCACGGAAAAATTGAGTGGGAAGAACAGAGAGTTCTTATATACCCTCTGCCCCACACATGGACAACTTCCCATATTTTCAACATCTACACACCAAAGGGATAAATTTGTTATAATTGGTGAATTTACATTGATACATGATTTTCACCTAAAGTTCATCTGCAAAGATAGTTTTATCCCCTCACTCCCAATCTGTGTACCTTTTTTGTTTGTTTTATTGAATTAGCTAGCCCTTCCACTACTGTGTTGAAAAGCAGTGGTGAGAGGGAATATCCTTACCTTGTTCCTGATCTAAAAGGGGAAAGCTTCAAGTTTCTTGTCATTAATATATGGTAACTAGGTTGCAAATGTTCTTTTACCAAGCTGAGGAAGTTCCCCTAAATTCATAGTCTTCTGAGAAGTTTTTTGTTTCTAATCATTAATGGGTGTTGAATTTTGTCAAATGATTTTTTCCACATCTATTGATATGATCATGAGATTTTTTTTTCTTTAGCCTGTCAGTATAGTGAACCACAATAATTAATTTTCATATGTTGAACCAGTCTTTTATACCTGGGATAAATCCCACTTGGTTTTGGTGTACAATTCTTTTTATGCATTGTGGATTCAATTTGTTAATATTTTGTTGAGGATTTTTGCATGCAACTATGTTTCATGAGAGATATTAATCTATAGTAGTTTTGGGGTGTCTTGTTTTGCTTTTGTGATGTCTTCATCTGATTTTGGTATTAGGGCAATGCTGGTTTCAGAGAATGACTGATGATGTATTCCCTCTACTTCTGGAGGAGAGTCTAGAGAACTGGTGTAATTTCTTCCCTAAATATTTGGTAGAATTCACCTGTGAACCCATCTGGGCCTGGTGATTTCTGTTTTGGAAGGTCATTAATTGTTGATTCGGTTCCTTTAATATGTATAGACCTATTCAGATTATCCAGTTCTTCTTATATAAGCTTTAGTTGATTGTGTCTTTCAAGGAATTGATCCATTTCATCTAGGTTATCAAATTTGTGAACATAGATTTATTCATAATACTTTATTATACTTTTTATATCCATGGGATCTATAGTGATGTACCTTCCTTTACTTCCCATGTTAGTAATTAGTGTCTTCTCTCTTCTTTTCTTACTTAGTCTGGCTAGAAGTTTATCAATCAAAGAATTTGTTGATTTTCTCTATTGATTTCTTGTTTGAAATTTGATTGGTTTATGGCCTAATTTTTATTGTTCTTTTCTTCTATTTTATCTAGGTATAATTTGCTTTTCTTTTTTGATTTTCCTACAGTGGAAGCTTATATTCTTGATGTTATATCTTTCTTATATTCTAAAACTAAGCATCCAGGGGCGCCTGGGTGGCTCGGTCGGTTGAGCGTCCGACTTCGGCTCAGGTCATGATCTCCCAGTTCGTGGGTTCGAGCCCCGCCTCAGGCTCTGTCCTGACGGCTCGGAGCCTGGAGCCTGCTTCGGATTCTGTGTCTCCCTCTCTCTCTGCCCCTTCCCCACTCATGGTCTGTCTCTCTCTGTGTCTCAAAAGTGAATAAACGTTAAAAAAGTATTTAAAAAAATGAAAATAAGCATCCAATGCTATAAATTTCCTTCTAAGAACTGCTTTCACTGCATCCCACAATTTTTGATAAGTTGCATTTTCATTTTCATTTAGTTCAAAATTTATTTTAATATATCTTGAAGTTTCTTCTTTGACCTGTGTGTTATTTAGAAATGTGTTTTTCAATTTCCAAGTATTTTAGAATTTCCCAGCTATGTTTCTGTTACTGATTTCTAGTTTAATTACAGTGTGATATGAGAGTAGATATTGTACAGTTTCTATCCCTTTAAATTGTGAAGGTGTGTTTTATGGCCCAGAATGTGGCTTCTCTTGGTGCATATTCCATGTGATCTTGAGAAAAATGTAAATTTTGCAATATCAGATAATGTAGCCTATAGATGAAATTATATCCAGTTGACTGATGGTGTTACTGAGTTAAACTATGTCCTTACTGATTTTGTGCCTGCTGAATCTGTCCATTTCTGATGAAGGAGTGTGAAGGTTTCCAACTATAGTAGATCATTGATCTATTTCTCCTTGCAGTACCACCAGGTTTATGCTCATGCATTTTGACACTCTGTTGTTAGATTATGATGTCTTCTTAGAGGATTCACCACATTATCATTAACTAATACCCCTCTTTATTCCTAATCACTTTTCTTGCTCTAAAGTCTGCTCTTTTTGGAATAAATATAGCTAGTCCTGCTTTCTTTTATTTAGTGTCAGCATATCTTTCTTCATCCCTTTACTTGTAATCTCTATGTCTTTATACTTAAAGTGGATTTCTTGTAGACAACATAGTGTTGGGCCTTTTTTTTTGATCCACTCTGACAATCTTTTATTTTTATTTTTTTTTAATTTTTTTTTTATTTTTTTAATTTTTTTTTCAACGTTTATTTATTTTTGGGACAGAGAGAGACACAGCATGAACGGGGGAGGGGCAGAGAGAGAGGGAGACACAGAATCGGAAACAGGCTCCAGGCTCCGAGCCATCAGCCCAGAGCCCGACGCGGGGCTCAAACTCACGGACCGCGAGATCGCGACCTGGCTGAAGTCGGACGCTTAACCGACTGCGCCACCCAGGCGCCCCAACTCTGACAATCTTTTAATTGGGTATTCAGAACATTGACATTTAAGGTAATTATTGATATAGTTGGATTAATATCTCCCATATATATGATTGTTTTCTATTTGTTGCTCTTGTTCTTTGTTCCTATTTCTGTCTTCTGCACTTGTTTCGCCTTTTGTGGCTTTAATCGAGTATTTTATACGATTCCATCTCCTCTTATTTCTTAGTGTAGTAATTATACTTCCTTAGTTACTTTTTTTGAAGTGATTGCTTTAGAGTTTGCAGTATACATTTACGACTAATAAATTACACTTTCAAATAACACTGTATAGCTTCCTGGGTATGTGAGCGTCCCATAGAAACATAGTATTCCCATTTCCTCCTTTCTATCTCTTCGCTCTATCATTGCTATCATTCATTTCACATATACACAAGTATATGTATATGGATAAGCATATACAGTCAAATACAATGTTGCTATTACTATTTTGAACAAACTGTTAGTTGTTAGATCAATGAAGAATAAGGAAAAAAAGATTTTATTTATTTCCACTTATTCATTTACCAACCCTCCTCCTCTCCTCCTTTTTTTTTTTTTTTAATTTTTTTTTCAACGTTTATTTATTTTTTGGAGGGACAGAGAGAGACCGAGCATGAACGGGGGAGGGGCAGAGAGAGAGGGAGACACAGAATCGGAAACAGGCTCCAGGCTCTGAGCCATCAGCCCAGAGCCTGACGCGGGGCTCGAATTCACGGCCGCGAGATCGTGACCTGGCTGAAGTCGGACGCTTAACCGACTGCGCCACCCAGGCGCCCCACCAACCCTCCTCCTTTCTGTATGTAGATCTGAATTTCTGACCTCTATCATTTTATTAATCTCCAAAGAACTTTTCACTTTTCTTTTCTTTTTTAATTTTTTTTAATGTTTTTATTTATTTTTGAGACAGAGAGAGTCAGAGCATGAGCAGGGGAGGGGCAGAGAAAGAGGGAGACAGAATCCGAAGCAGGCTCCAGGCTCTGCGCTGTCAGCACAGAGCCCGACGGGGGGCTCGAACTCACGGACTGTGAGATCATGACCTGAGCAGAAGCTGGATGCGTCCGACTGAGCCACCCAGGCGCCCCATTCTTTTCACTTTCTTACAAGGCAGTTCTACTGGCAGCAAGTTCCCTCAATTTTTATTTGCTGAGGAAGTCTTTATTTCTCTTTCACTTTTGAAGGATAATTTCACATGGTACAGAATTCTAGGTTGGTGTGGGTTTTATGGGTTTTTTTCCTCACCACTTTAAAATTTCACTCCGCTTTCTTCTTGCTTGCATGTTTTCTAAGAAGTTAGAGGTAATTGTTAGAGGTAAGGCATTTTTTTCCTCTGACTACTTTCAAGAATTTATCTTTGATTTTCTGAAATTTAAATATGAGATACCCAAGTGTAGTTGTGTGTAGTTGTGTGTAGTTGTGTGTGTGTGTGTGTGCGTGTGTGTGCTGTTGTTGTTGTTTACTTTTTCTTCATTTTTAAGCATTTATCCTACTTGTTTTCTGAGCCTTCTCAATTATGCTTTGGTGTTTAACACCAATTTGGGGAAATAATCACTAATGCTTCAAATATTGTTTTCTTCCTTTCTCTCTTTTTTCTCCTTTTGGTATCCCCATCCTGCAATTGTTACATCTTTTGCAGTTTTCCTTCAGTCCTTTGATATTCTGGGGGATTTTTTCCTGTCTTTTTTTTTTTTCTTGTTTTTCAGCTTTAGAAGTTTGAATTGTCATATCCTTAAGCTCACAGATTCTTTACTCAGTCATGTCCAGTCTATTAATGAGTCCATGAAAGGTATTCATTTCTGCTACAATGTTTTTATCTCTAGCATTTATTTTTTACTCTTTCTTAAAATTCCTACCTCTTTGCTTATATTATCCATCTGTTCTTGCATGTTTCCCTTTTCTATTAAAGCCCTTAGCATTTCGAGGCAACTGGCTGGCTCAGTCAGAAGAACATATGACTCTTGATCTTGGGGTCATGAGTTTGAGCCCCTTGTTGGGTATAGAGATTACTCAAAATAAAATAAAAACTTAAAAAAAATTAAGTAAAACCCTTAGCATTTTAATCATAGCTGATTTTGTTTTTTAATTCATGGCCTGATAATTTCAATATTCCTTCCATATCTCACTCTGGTTCTGATGCTTGTTCAGTGTCTTCAAACTGTTTTTTTGCCTTTAGTATGCCTTGCAATTTTTTTTTGGAAGTTGGACATGAATGCTGGGTTAAAGGAACTGCAGTAAATAGGCATTTAGTAATGTAATGAGAAAGTGCGGGGAGAAGGGAAGTCTTCTATAATCCTATGATTATGTCTCAGTCTTTTGGTGAACCTGTGCCTCTAGGCTGTGAACCTCACAAGCGCTTCTCGTTCCCCCCCCCCTTAAATGGGATAAGAGGGATGGAGTGGCTGGACTTGGGTATTTCCCTTACCACAGTTATTTTAGGCTCAATAAAACCCCCAACAGGTTGGGCTATGGTATAATAGTTTCTCATGAGGGTAAGCCTTGTTAAGAACAGAATGCCCTAGCTTATTTCAGATGGTGATGGTTCCTTTTCCTTTCCTCCTGCTCGAGGCCTGAGGAAATTTTTCTCAAGTATTCAATGTGAAGATCTGGTAGAGGAAGTAAAACACACAAAAGAGTATGCCACCCTCCTGCCCCATTAGTGGGTCCTCTAGAATTTTTAACTCACAATGGTCTACACTGAGTCTCCAGAAGTTTATCAAATATGGTTCAGCTTTTCTGATTTGGCACTGGTAACATGCAGGTTTCTTCTCATTGGTTTCTATTCCTGTCAGCTATGACGTTCCATATGCACTTGTCTGTTTCTCTAGTTTCAATGGTGGCGACAGTTTCACAGGCCTGTCCTGTGGTTTTGCTTCCCTGACAAATCTAAGGATTGTTTACTTCTCAGTGTGTTCAGTTTTTGACTTGTTAAAATTTTTTAATGTTTATTTATTTTTGAGAGAGAAAAAGAGTGTGAGCCAGGGAGGGGCAGAGAGAGACCCACAATCTGAAGCAGGCTGCAGGCTCTGAGCTGTCAGCACAGAGCCTGATGTGGGGCTTCAACTCACAAACCATCAGATCATGACCTGAGTGGAAGTCAGACGCCCAGTTGACTGAGCCGCCCAGGCGCCCCAGCTTTTGACTTGTTAGAATGGAGTGGCAACTCATAGCATTCTTTTTTAATTAAAAAAATTAATAATATATTTAAATAAATCCATGAGTGTGATCATATGTTACCTTGATTTACATTGTAGTCTTTCTTTTTCTTTGTCCATCTTTGCCTGCTGCTTCTGTCTCTATCTTCCTCCATCAGCATTAGTGCCTCTCTTTTAAAAACTCAAGGTAACATATTAATAGCCTTATATGTAACCTTCCACATTTTTCTCCATGCTTTCATAGACCGGTGTATATATGTACACATGTACATATTCTATGTTACCTGATATTGGTTTGATAGGAATGTGATCATTTCACACATGTTTTTCAGCATTTTATTTTCTTCACAAACCAAACCTCTTAGAAATTAGTGAAATTCAACTGGCATTGCTTTAATTTATTCTTTTTAATGTCTGCATAGCAGTCAATAGAGAGAATATGCCTTTAAGTAATTCAGATGTAACCCTATTGCATTCTCATAAAAGATTCTCAAAAGTTCTCTCAAGACCATTCTTAAAAGACTCTTGAGGTCTGTGACCCAAGGTTTAAGAAACCATCAGCTCAGAGTGCATTATACTTGAAATCAGGAAATACAAGTTTAGCCCTCACCTGTTACACTTTTACTATTGTCAATAAAAATGTTATATAATTTTTAAAGACCTATATATCTACACAGGAAAAAAAAGATAAGAAAAAAGTTGGGGGGCGCCTGGGTGGCTCAGTGGGCTAAGTGTCAGCCTTTGGCTCAGGTCATGATCTCACAGTTCATGAGTTCGTGCCCCACATTGGTCTCTCTGCTGTCAGCACAGAGCCTGCTTTGGATTCTCTGTCCCCCTCTCTCTCTGTCCTTCCCCACTTATTCTTGTTCTCTCTCTCTCTCTCTCTCTCTCTCTCTCTCATTTAAAAACAGGAAAAAAAGGTAGAATCCATATCTACCTGCTTCATAAAATGGCCAGTTAATGAACAACAATTTTTCTCATGCAAAATGAACATCTCAGTAGAGTAGGAAGTAATGCTCTGTTGCTGATGCTGCTGCCATCTACCATCTAAGTGAGTGAGAGAGTGGCAGGATTCTGAGACGGCCTCCAAACTCACACACTCACTCCAGTGTATGTGCTCTGTATAGCCCCTTCCCCTTAAACAGGTGGGACTCTGCCCATGATGGCTTTCACTCCTGTGAGTACATTATACAGTGAAAGTGAGAGCCTGAGTCCGTTGATTTTGAGTTACTCAAAAGGGAGGCCATCCTAAGTGGCCCTCACATAATTTCAGCTGTTAAGTTATGTGAAGATTGGAAAGTTAGAGATTTAAAGAGAGAAATATTTTCTCCTTCTGGTTTTAAAGAAGCAAACAAAGGACGCCCGAGCAGCTTAGTTGGCTAAATGTCAGACTCTTAATTTTGGCTCAGGTCATGATCTGGTGGTTCATGAGTTCAAGCCCTGCTTCGGGCTCTGTATTGATATGAAGCCTGGAGCCTGGAGCGTGGAGCCTGCTTGGGACTCTCTCCCATTCTCTCTGCCCTTCCCCTGCTCTCTCTCTCTCTCTCTCTCTCTCTCTCAAAGTAAACAAATAAGCATTTAAAAACATAAGCAAACAAAAATGCTGTGAGAGTGTACATGGTTAGGACCAGAAGACAGCTTCTAAGAGCTGGAAGCAAACCCTGGCCAACAGAGGTTTCTGGGTGGTGTAGTTGGCTAAGTGACTGACTCTTGATTTCTGCTCAGGTCAGGATCCCAGGGTTCATTAGATCAAGCCCCACATCCAGCTCCATGCTGAAAGCACAAAGCCTGCCTGGATTCTCTCTCCCTCTCTCTCTATGTCTCTCTCTTTATGTCTTTCAAAAATAAATAAATAAACATTAAAAACAACAACAACAACAACAGGGCCCTCAGACCTATAGCTGCAAGGAGCTAAACCCTGTCAACAACCAATGAAGAGCTTGGAAGAGGACCCCAGTCACAAAGCATATCAGAGTCCAGGCTGACGTTGGGCTTTCAGCATTGTGAAACCCTGAGCAAAGAACCCAGTTACTCCATGTCTGGATGACTGACCTACAAAATTTTGAGATAATAAATGGGTATTGTTTTAAAGCACTATGTTTCTGGTGATTGGCCATGCAGCAATGGAAAACTAACACAGCGACCATAGACAAGACATAAAGTCTAGGCTTCCACTCCAAAGTAAGATAGTGGGCCCAAAGGACTAGCTTTCTAGTTCCAGAACACTGTATTTTTATGATTCTACTGTAGATAAAAATCAAATGTCTGCATCCTTAATACTATTAGTCAACAGAAACAGCATGTGTTTAAAGAGATAGCATTCTTTTGGAACACTTGGTTTATTCTCAACCTCCCACTTTACAGTGTCATTAGAATGATCTGACATATTATTTTTGGTTTGGCAGATTTTGTAAGTATTTGGCATTATAAACAAAAACTTCCAGGAAGATTTATAAAGAAACATTGGTTTTATGGGGTTGAATAAAATGGCAAGTCACTGAGCAATGGTGAGGGAGAAAAGGCTTTGAAAGTAGAGGTCAGTCTTGTAATAGCCTATGTCTCAACATTGACCATCAGCAACAGTGGTTTTGAGATAAAACACTGAAGACTGGCTTCTAATCAAACTGGCGTGGAGCTGAATTTGTATTAGCAGGAGTTGTACGTGCACCATGTGTGAGGGTCCAGAACAAAAAAACACATTTCACCAAATCAGAACACTTTGTAGTTTTAGCTGCACTTGAGACTACTGGAGGGTTTACTTCACAAGATGATGAAGTCATTAGCATGTCCCCTGCCTATTCCTTCAAAAGTGAATGAGAATTTTAAGATAACTCTATTAAAATACCCACTTGAAAGGTCTTTTTTTTATAATTTTATTTTTTAATTTAATTTTATCTTTTTTGAGAGAGAGAAAGAGGGCACACGAGTGGGGGAGGGGGAGAGAGAAAGGGAGAGACTCTTAAGCAGGATCTAGGCTCAGCACAGAGCTTGACACAGGGCTCAATCCCATGACCATGAGATCATGACCTGAGCCAAAATCAAGAGCCGGCCAGTTAACGGACTGAGCCACCAGGATGCCCCACTTGAAAAGGTCTTGATGCATGTATCTCTCTTTTAAGAAAAAACAAAAAAGCAAATATGTAGCATTCTACCACAAACACATTCTTATATTCGTTTCCTAGGGCTACTGTAATAACTTACTGGGTGGCTTAAACCACAAGAGCTGATTTCTTTTCACGGTTCTGGAGCTAGAAGTCTGAAATCAAGGTGTGGGTCATGCTCCCTGCAGATGCTCTAGGGGGAAATCCTACCTTTTGTCTTCCAGCTTCCGGTGACTGTCAGCATTCCTTCCTTTCCTTGGTCTTCACTTTTGTTTGTTTGTTTTGCCTCATCACTCCAATCTCTGCCTTTTCTTTATATCTCTTTTTCCAACAGATTTCCAGGTTGGAAATCTTCCTTTGTCTTTCTCTGATCAAGGCACTTGCTATGGGATTTAGGGCCCACCTGGATAACCCAGGATGATTTACTCTCAAGATCTTTAACATTACATTTACAGAGACCCTTTCATTCAAATAAGGTAACATTTATGGGACCCTGGGATTTGCACCATGACATATCTTTTGGGAGCCACTATTTAACCTACCAACCTACTACATTGTCTGTTTTTGTTATTATCTGTTATGGGCTGAATCTGCCCTTTTCCAGCCACCTCCCCCAATCATATGTTGGAGTCCTAACCCTAAGTACCTCAGAATGTGACTTTATTTGGAAATAGGTTGTTGCAGATGTAATCAATTAAGTTTAGATGAAGTCATTAGGATGAGTCCTGATTCAATATTATTAGTGTCCTTATAAAAAGGGGAAATTTGGACATCAGGGAGAACACCATGTGAACATGAAGGCAAAGATTATATTTCCACAAGCCAAGAAAAGCCAAAACCTACCACTGAACCACCAGAAGCTGGGTGGGAGGTCTGAAATATTCTCCTCACAGCCCTCACAGGAAGAACCCTGCAGACACTGGTTCTTGGACTTCCAGCTTCTAGAACTGTGAGACAATACATTTCAGTTGTTTTAGCCGCTTAGTCTGTGGACTTCAATATGGCAGCCGGTGGACGAATACATCATGTACACATAAATGTCATTTGAAATGGTGATAATCAAATTACAATTTTGTAATCTATAATAATGTTGCATTTTATTTGCCAACATTCCACTGAAAGTCTGTTTATTTTCTACTTTATGAATAATGCTGTAATAAACCTGTAACTTTGTCCATATGGCATTTCCCTTTTTTGTGGGTATTTCCTGTAGGGGATAAGCTTAGGAATGCCCCGGGCTTACACCAATGGGTTAACAAGGCATAAAGAAATACAAAGCCATAAAATGCTCACACCTGGGTTGGGGCAAACCAGATTTGCACCACAAGAATAGGGAGGTGCAAATGCACCCCAAAATAGAGAGGGGGTGCAGAGCCCCCAGAATAGAAAGGAAGGGGCAAAGGCCTAAAATACGAATGGGCACAAGGGTGCCTAATAGGTAGGTATATGAAATAAACAAGATTAGATGTTCAGGGTGGAAGCACTCCCAATTTAGTACTATGGCAGAAAAGCTGCTTTCATAGGAGGATAGGGCCAGGTTAGGTAAATTGGTGAATTGGACTATGGACCTCTGTGCAGCAGGTGAGGCAGCCCAGAGTAGAGATGGGTAACAAAAGAAAAGGTGCCTTGTCAACTCTAAGGCTATTTCCCCTATCTGCCTCATCCCCCTAGGCTAGCTAAGATAAACAGAGGTGCTGCCTCATGTTCGCTGTAAACAGCCTTCCTCCCAACTGCCTGGCACCCAGATTTTGTTTTGTAATTAACCCAAAGCCCTAACCCCAAATATCTTCAAGACCCCCCTTTCCCTCGCATCCCCAAGTGAATGTTCACAGATTCATTGTCTCTTTGTGCACGTCTATCACGTCCATCACCATGTTTGTAAGCCTTCTGATCCTAATAAAAATGGGGCAAGGCCCCTTGTTCGGGGCTCTTGTCTTGTCCGGGACAGTAACCATTTCTCGTTTCTCATCCTGTGTGCCGCTCTCTTGCTAGACAAGAGACAACTTTAGACCCAGAGTCTACCACAAGTTCCTTGGGACATATTCTAAGAAATGGGACTCCTTTATCACAAGGTTCAGAACAATAAGAACATTTTGAGTGACGAAACATTTTATGCCTTGGAAATGTATTGGAAAATTGCTTTCCAAAAAGTTGTAACAATTTACCTTCTAT
This sequence comes from Leopardus geoffroyi, assembly GCF_018350155.1. Classification (NCBI taxonomy): domain Eukaryota; kingdom Metazoa; phylum Chordata; class Mammalia; order Carnivora; family Felidae; genus Leopardus; species Leopardus geoffroyi. The sequence goes on from NC_059341.1 coordinate 62,711,237, forward strand.
CTGCTGTGTGATAAGGGATTTCAACATATTCTCACCATCATTTGACAGTATCATTTCAAGTACTGTCATACAGGTTTTTAGAACACATTCAGATGTATTCTACAGTGGGGGAAGGGGTAACAGTGTATTTACTTGGTCCTAACTTTTTCTTTTTCTCTTACTTGCAGGCAGTCACGAGAGGAAATTAGTCAGTGTCTTTAGGCTACACACTTTGCTTGCCATATTTAACCAAAGAGAGCCCAGTGGAAGAGGATTCAAGATGGGAAGTGAATTCTTTTTAATGCAAGAAATCACTCATTTCATTAATTCCAACCTTCATGAATTAAATTTTATTTCTTTATTTGTATGTCGACTGTTGGAATGAGGATATGTGAAGACAGCTTCCGGAGCAATATTCCTTTTTGGCTCCTCTTAACACACCATATTTATTTGGGAAGTTACCTTCCACCTTGTTTGAGGAAGTAGGTTGGGCGTTGGCCTGCGTTCAGCACTTCCTCGCTGAGGACGGCTGACTCCCCTGCCTGTCCATCCCTCTACAAGTCTTCCCTGACAACGGATCCAGTTTTTCCGTTTAACTTAACAATGACCAAACCGTATCTGCAAAAAGCTACCAGGCTAAGAAGCAAAACGTCTCTCTCTCTCTCTCTCTCTCTCTCTCTCCTTTAATCTGTTGAAGCGCTGCTGAGCAAAGCTGGCCCGCAGCTGTTCCCGCAGCCCGCATCTCGGGTCCTTTCTAGTCTCCTCTCCACCTGCCCACTCCCACTCGCTCCCTACGCAGGCAGAGCCTGATGTCTGCCCTCCAAACCCTGGGTATGAGTAAAGCGTGCCTCCACCCCTCCTGGATTTTTAGGACACTGCGCTGGTCGGTCATTGCAGGGCGCCTCCGCAGAGTCTGGAGCAGATACAAGAACATCCCTCCCACGGAGTGTGTGGTACCCAGAACCTCAGTGAACTCGGATTTGAGCCTGTCTTTTCTACTAGGGTGGATGGGGAAAGGTGTGTCCTCCAAGCGTTCAGACCAGAACCTTAGACTTTCTGGGTCTCTCTTTTCCCCCCTCCTTCCCTCCTCCTCTTTCTTTCTCAAGGTGTGAGAGCTCTTCTTTTGCAGACCAGAGAGGGGCGCCTTTCTACCTCCCTTTACCCTCACCCACAGATTAAAGAAAAAAAAAAAAAAATGAAGGAGAAAAAAAAAAAAAAAAAAAAAAAGAAAGCCCGGGAGTAATAGCGAGCGGCTGTGCTGGGTGCTGAATGAATGGAAGCCGCGGGGCGGGCCTGCGCGCACGATGCCGTCTCCGGGAGGCCTGTAAAGGCCCTCGCCAGCCGCGCGCCCTCCTCCCGCCCCAGGCTCCGGCTGCCGCCGCTACCGCGCCCCACGCGGAGGCCGCGGCTGCAACCGGGAAGGTCGGAGGGAGGGTGGTTTCCTCCCGCCCCACACCCAGTCTCCGAGCCGGATATACAGAGTGTCACGTTTGGGAGCCCAACGAGGAGAGCGCTCTCCCTGCGGCGGGAGTACCTGCCGGGGCCTCGGGGAAGGACTGGGATTTACAGGACCACTAGTTGAACCCCACCGCGTCGGAGGAGCAGGTACGCCGGGGTCGCAGCCCAGCGCTCGCCGAGCCCAAGCCGCGGAGGCCACGCCGGGCTGGAGGCAGCCCCGGGGGCAGGCGCGGGCGCAGGGGTCGGGGGGGGGGGGGGGGGCGGATCCCTAAGGGCCCCGAGGGAGGGTGGGCGTGCGGCCCGGAGGACGGAGGAAGAGGTTTGGGAGTCTCTGCCCCCTGGCAACCGCCACCCCCCGCCGTCAGCCGGCGCTTACTGCCCGCCGAGGTGGAGCGCGCAGAGGGTGGCAGCGGCGGCGGGCCAGGCAGGGCCCGAGAGGGTTAACCTGGGAGCGGCGCCCGGCAGCCAGGATGGAGGGAGAGAGGCGCCTGGCCCGGTCTGGCGGCGGCCTCCTTGGCCCCTGGGGCTATTCCTGAAGAGAGCGCGGTGACTCCAGGCCACGTGTGGAACTGCTCCCTGCCCGCGGTCCTTCGGGCGCCGCAGACAGCCGGCGCGCTTCCCGACCCTGCAGCGCGTGCTCGCTCGCCCTGAGCCCCATCCCTGGCCGCGCGTCCGGACCCTCCCACTCCCACTCCCACTCTCACTCCCACTCCCGCCTCGCCGAGGCCGGGAGCCCGAGGCCGAAGTGCTCAGGGGCGTCTAGGGTGGGGTCTGCCGCTGTTGGAAGTTTGCCTCCTCTCCCTGTGGCCTGCGCGTCTTGGAAAGAGCAGGGGAGCAGAGCAGGTACCAGGAGACTCCAACTGGAGTAGATGGCTTGCGGGAAGGCTGGGAAGGCTACTCACATCCCTGGCGAGGAAGAGAACCCCGGGGCAATTTCATTCAATTAAAAGGATTAACCAGCTTAGTTCTAGAAACCGTAGGAAAGCATCCCATCTATCTACCAGCTTCCTACTCTTTCACCTTTTGGGTTGGGTAGGATTATGAACAGTTACTCTTTGATGGATGAGATACCTCGTGTGAGCTACCAGGTCCTCCAAGGATATGCGAGGGCCTTAGCGGCTGGTTGAATCATGTGGCGTGCCCCATTGTACCGTGAGCAAAGGCAGAGTGGGGACAGCTGACTGACCAGGAAACTTAAGTTACTCGTACTTTTCTTCTTGTAGATGCTGCATCAAGAGAAGTTTGACACTGTGGGAAAAGAAATTTGAGAATTACCCTGTGGTGTCAATTATTCATCTCTCTACCTCCATTTATATGATTTGGCTAAGGAGCACGTTTAGTCTGAAACGGCACAGGAACTAAATAAAATTTTAAGTCAGCCACTGGAATTGCAAGAGCAGGTTTTTCAGCAAAACCCACATTTAGGGATCTTTGTGTATGAGACTTCCGGTAGATGGCCGCGGGGTTTTACCAGCCAGACTCAGGTGTTGAAATATTTCATCTGTAGTGTTTTAGCAGGATGCTGGTCTTTACAGGACTCTTTTTTTCTGTTTCTGAGGGCATTTCCTGCACCTGCCTTATTAACAAATTCCTACCTTACCCCAGTTTCTAACCTTGGGTTGTAATTATCCATAAAATATAGGTAATATAAATCACCATAAGTTGGTAAATCTTACCATGAAGCATTTCTCCTTTATTTAAAGGAGGGACATGACATCTAATTACAGAAGAGGGAGAAGCATTCTTTAAACGGGTGAAAAATCAATGAGATAGCTCAGGTTTGGGTATGGTGTTGGGGTTTGGGTATCGTGTTGGGGTTTATGAAGAATATGGTCGTCTTGAACATCTCACCATTTGCTTTCCTGTCATCTGAAGATGTATTTTGAGTGTATGTCTGGCAATATCTGGGCAGCCTTAAGAGTTCTTTGTTTTTCTCTTAACTCCAATGCAGCCATGAAAACTCACTCATTCACAAGCACAGTCTCCAGAAGGATCATGAACAGTGACCAGGAGCATGGTGTTCCCTGACACTCTGGGCTCTGTGAGAACATTTTTTTTTTTACTCCTGAAGAGGCATTCTTAATGCTTTTGTTAACAGAGCACTTTGAGAACCTGATAAAAAGCTATGGGGTATGAAACACAAACATATGCACATTAACACGGAATTCTGCCTGTGGTTTCAGGAGCTCACAGCCTCCTTGATACCCAACCAGATGTTAGCCGCTCACAGACTTTGGGCAGGGCCAGCTTCATGGAAACAAACCGCTCAGTCACACGGGGCTCTGAACTCAGAAGGGCCCCGCACTAGTTTTAAAGTTCTGCTGTCACTGTCAGCTCTCTTAATAATTTTCAAACAAGGAGCTCCAAATTTTCATTTTATACTATATATCCTGCAAATTCTGTGGCCAGCCCTGACCCCAGGATAACAATCCTGTTTTAGAATTTACTGCATAAGTTATGTCATAGTAATCCTACATTTCGGGTGAATTCTCCAACACAAACTTGGACTTTAGCTGCTACGTACCTGTATCGTTCAGCCCCTCTTCCTCATGCGCAGTTTCCTTACTGATTGAATAAAGATAGCAGGCAATATCTGCTACTCTTCCTCTTAAAAAGTAGTTCTGAAGATACACTAGGTAAAGAGGTAATAATTGTAAAAGCATCTGCTTCCCTTGAACAATTTTATACTAACAAAGGCTTGACTTCTACTCCTTGTTTCAGAAGTAGCTTGAGGAAAGTTGGTTAAGTACATTAAAAACGTTGCAGAACTTTTATAATAACCCTTATATTTTAGTGGGGAAAAATAAAAAGTAGCTAAGGTATTCAGTATTTTAAATGTTCCTTAAAAACCATTATTTGGACAAGATTGGAATTGACAAGTAAAAGTGCAGAATAACTTCTTGGATTCCAAAGATACTTCCTGAATTAAATATGATGTTTGAGTCTAATCCATCCAAAAATTGAACAATGTGTAACTGAGTCAATGATTGACACTTAAGTTCTAAAAATCCACATTTTCAAATCTCGAGCAAGTCATTTTTAAAATACTCTAGGGCATAGCCTAGCAGTGTAAAGTACACCCAGTCCTTCACCTCCTTTAACGCTAGGGAAGAAACTGAGAAACTTTCGGCAAGTTCTCTGTCCTCACTCTCCTCCCTTGACTACTTCTCTCATCTCAGATCTTCTCTTTACCCCAGCTTTCATTCCCAGTATGATGACAACACACACCAAAGTGTTGAGGAAGAAAACAGTGAAAGGAAATGAGTCAAATCCTCATATCAAAGTCTTAAAATGGGGGCACTAAATGGGGTGGTTGGAGACTCCTTTCATACAACTACTCTGTGTAGAGACATGCTGTGTACTTTAGCTTATGAAGTACGAGGTCCTATACTCGATAGACACGACATCATTGGCAAGACAAAATATGTCAATATAAGGTGTTAATTAACAGTAGTAGATGAGTTGTTACAAGGCAATAGAAGAGTAGACACCAAATGAATGGTGCAGATAGTAAGTGCAGTGAGTTCCCAAGAATAAAATGCATTAGTGAAGCTTAAGAGGAAGGTTACAGGAGATGTTCCTTAAAGCTCTGCTCCAAACAGAGGTGAACGAAGGAGTCTTCTGGCTGATTGGTGTGCACAAGATGAAAATCTGGATGGAGCTAAAGTTTTATGTAAGGAAAAGGCAGGCGATAAAACTGTAAGGGAACTTTCCAGTGGTTGGCTTCATTCATGTAATAAATAATTATTAAGCCTCCTCTGTGACCAGACACAGGGTCAATTTTTCTGTATTTAGTGTTGAATAAAGCAGACATCTTGTAGAACTTATAGACATTTAAAAAAGGAAACATAATAACAAATTGTTGGAAGTAGTATGAAGAAGAACAGGGTGCTATTAAAAAAAAAAAACAAACAACAGGCTGGCTCAGACGGTGTTCTGGAAAGACGATGAAAGACTTAAATTGATACTTGAAAGAAGCATAGGGATTGGCTTGGGAATAAAGTAAAGGAAGGAAAAGCAATCTGGGCAGAGGAAGTAGCAATGGGAAGGCTGCAAGGAGAGGAAAAGGCTGGAAGTATTCAGGGAACGGAAAGGAAGCATGGCTGGAGTTTGGGGAGAAATTGCTGTGAAGCTGGACAGGAGTATGGTGAGGTAGGCAAGAGCTTGATCATGGAAAACCTCACAGATCTTGACACTGATTTTGAATTTTATGTTGGTGGGAAGCCATGAAGACTTTGAAGTCAGAGACTATGTAATTTACATTTTAAGAGATCTTTATGGGTACAATATGGACAAAGGACAAGAAAGAAAAAGAATTGGAAGAAGGAAGACCAGTTAGGGCAGAGTGCCATAAACAGTACTGACGGAGAAGGTAGAGAGAAGTGGGCAGACTTGAGATCTATTCTGAAGGTAGAATTGATACAGCTTGCTGATAGATTGGATATGAGAGGTGCGTGAGGCAGAAAGAAGTGGGAGAATGAATTATTTCAGTAGATACTGCTGGATGTTTGTAATCCAAACCGGTAGACTCATGTACATATGACTTAGAGTTGCTAGAAGAACTGAAAAATGAAGTGAAAGCTGGTAACCTTGCTTAGTACCTCTGGGAAATATACCAGCTACTGGGGTAGAAGTGAGAGAGAGGAGGGAGATACTTTTGCTTTTTATACTATCATTTCTACTGTAGGGATTATTTTTAAACCATCACATATTTTATCATTTCTTAAAAAGTTACTGCAGCAACAAATATGGCTCCTGTTTTGCTGGTTTGAGCACATGAATGGAACACGGGGCCATTTCCTACCATGACAAAAATAAGGAGAGAAAAGTCTAATCCTTACCAAAGTGATTGGTTCTAAAACATAATTCATAATTCTGAAAACCTTTCCATTCTTCCCCCTTGTTTATATTGGTGTTTCCCAAAATGTAGTCTGTGGATCATTAGTGTTTTGGGATATTAATAACAGTTAAGTGAAGAAAAAAAAAAGCTTTCCTGATCATTTAAATTTGAGAAACACTTGATTTAACCTGGGTAACCTGTCTTATTGCAGGAATCCTCAGAGCCTTTAATTTACTAATTAGCGCATTAAGAATCAAGAAAGAAGGGATATTTTATGTCACATTTCCTAAACTTATTTGACCTCAAAATGCTTTTTTGTTAGAACATCTGACAGAGTCAGCATTTAGCATAACGTGCTTTGGGAAATGCTGCCCTATATTAATAGATTAAGCCTTTTAACATTTACATCCCTCTATTCACCATCAACTTCTCTCATCCCTTTCATGCCCCTCAGCTGGAAGAAAGTGGGAGACTAGAATAGACTTTGTTAATAGGCTGTAAGTTGATGATGAAACCATTCTGCTCTATGGATAAGAGATATTCACAAGCAAGTTTTACAGTCTGATTAAAAAGAAGCTTTAATTTATTGACTGATTGATTGATTTAAATTTCTATTTTGATGATTTCATTGCTACTTTCAGACCTCCCTGAAGTATGTTCTGTCAAGTCTAGATTTACACAGGAGGAACCTTAAACACAGGTAGTGGGGAAGACTTCACAGGGCCTCTCTTGTTCCATGGCAGGTCTGGGCCTTACTTGATGTTCATAATGTATCTCTTACAGGACAATACAATGAGAATACATAGGGTGTCTGTAGGAGCAATGATTTTGCAATGAATCTCATATATCTTCTCTCCTTCTCCCCAGTGCATTTGCATGGTGGTGGGTTGGAGACAGGAATGCAATTTATGATCAAAGAACAGTGCAACCAAAAGAACAGAACAGGAGAAACAGGTTCACACAGCTGTGGACTCTGACCATGGCTTCATCCGTTTGGTCCTCTAGCCCAGGGGTGGGCAAACTATGGCCTGAGGGCCAAATCTGGCCCCTGCCTGTTTTTGTGTATCCCTTGAACTAAGAATGGTTTTAATCTTTTTAAGTGGTTGGAAAAAAAATCACGAGAATAATGTTCTGTGGCACCAGAAAATTATATGAAAACCAAATTTCAGTGTCCATAAGTAAAGTTTTATTGGAAAATAGCCAGTGTCATCTATCTATCATCATACTATCTTAGGAGCTTTAGCGTTCTACCCAGTGAGTAGTTGTGACCAGCAAAGCCTAATACATCTAGCCCTTTACGGGAAATGCCAACACCCCCTGGGTTCTAGGTTATTAAACTCACTGGCCACAATTTTAATCGCACAATTTTAATCGATTTGTTTTTCATTTGTTTTATATTTTAGGGGATAGTGTTAGCTGAGGCTGCTATAGCAAAGTACCATAGACTGGGTGGTTTATAAAAACAGAAATTTATTTCTAACAGTTTTGGTGTCTGGGAGAGTTCCTGGGTTCATAGATGCTCTTTTACACAGTGGCTGCACCAATGTTCATAGATGATCCAAGAGATTACTGCCTGTGTTTTCTTCTAGGAGTTTTATGGTTTTGGGTCTCACTTTAGGTGTTTAGTCCATTTTGAGATTATTTTTGTGTATGGTGTAATAAAATGGTCAGTTTCATTCTTTTGCATGTAGCTGTCCAGTTTTGCAAACACCATTAATCAAATCTTTCCCCCATTGTATGTTCTTGCCTCTTTTGTCATAGATTATTGACCGTATCAATATGGTCTGGGCTCCCTAACCTGTTCCATTGTTTACAGATGCCCATCTTTTCACTGTAACCTCACATGGTGGAAGGGAAAGGGAGTTTTCTGGAGTCCTTTTTCTCTCTTTATAAAAAAAAAAAAAATTAGGGGCACTTGTGTGGCTCAGTTGGTTAAGCAACTGACTTCGGCTCAGGTCATGATCTCATGGTTTGTGGGTTCTAGCCCCACTTGCTGGCAGCTCAGAGCCTGGAGCCTGCTTTGGATTCTGTCTCCCTCTCTCTCTGCCCACCCCCAATTGAGCTCCATGTCTCTCTCTCTCTCTCTCTCTCTCTGTCTCTCGAAAATGAATAAATGTTAAAAAAATTAAAAAGAATTTATTATTGAAGTATAGTTGACATACAATACAACATACTAGTTTCAGGTGTACAACATAGTAATTCCACAAGTCTATACATTACACAACGTTTACCACAATAAATGTAGTTACCATCTGTCACATGCAACATTATTACAATATTATTGGCTATATTCCTGATGCTGTACTTTTCATGCTTGTGACTTATTTATTTTGTAACTAGAAATTTGTACCTCTTAATCCCCTTCCTTTATTTTGCCCATCCCCACCTTCCTCCCCTTTGGCAACCACCAGTTCGTTCTCTGTATTTACAAGTCTTTTTCTGTTTTTTTTTGTTTGTTTCTTTTTTAGATTTCACATACAGTTTGGCTTTCTCTGTCTGACTTTTTTCACTTGGCATGATATCCTCTAGGTCCATCCACATTGTTACAAAAGGCGAGATTTCATTGTTTTTTCTTTTGTTTTTTTTGTTTTGTTTTTTTTTTTTTTTGTGGTTGAATTAGTGTTTTCATTTTCTTTGGGTAAACAGTAGTTGAATTGCTGGATCATTTCTCTTTTTAATTGTTTGAGAAACTGCCATACATTTTTCCACAGTGGCTGCACCAGTGCAATGGCTGCACTTTTGCATCAATCGTGCGCAAAAGTTCTTTTTATTTCTTGTGTGTTTGATGCTAGACATTCTGAATGGTGTGAGATGGTATTTCTTGTGGTTTTCATTTGCATTTCCCTGATGATTAGTGATGTTGACCATCTTTTCATATGTCTGTTGGTGATCTATATATCTTCTTTGGAAAATATTTGTTTGGGTCCTCTACCTGTTTTTTGAGTTTACTTGGGTTTTTGTTCTTGTTGTTGTTGTTGTTTTGGTGTTGAATTGTATAATTTCTTTCTATATTTTGAATCTTAACTTCTCATTAAATATATCATTTGTGAATATCTTCTCCCATTCAGTAGGTTGCTTTTTTTTTAATGGTTTCCTTCAATGCACCAAGGTTTTGGTTTATGTAGTTCTAATAGTTTAATTTTTTGCTATTCTTTCCCATCCTTAGGAGATCTATCCAGAAAAATGTTGCTAAGGCTGATATCCAAGATATTAATGCCTACATTTTCTTCTAGACGTTTTATGGTTTCAGGTCTCATATTAGGTCTTTACTCCATTTTGAGGTTATTTTTGTCTATGGTGTAAGAAAATAGTTCAGTTTCATTCTTTCACATATCCAGTTTTCCCAACACCATTTAGCAAAGAGATGATCTTTTCCCCATTGTGTATTTTTACCTCTTTTGTTGTAGATTAATTGACCATATAAACATGGGTTATTTCTGGGCTCCCTATCCTGTTCCATTGTTTATAGATGCCCATCTTTTTTTTTTTTTTTTTTTTCAACGTTTATTTATTTTTGGGACAGAGAGAGACAGAGCATGAACGGGGGAGGGGCAGAGAGAGAGGGAGACACAGAATCGGAAACAGGCTCCAGGCTCTGAGCCATCAGCCCAGAGCCCGACGCGGGGCTCGAACTCACGGACCGCGAGATCGTGACCTGGCTGAAGTCGAACGCTTAACCAACTGCGCCACCCAGGCGCCCCAGATGCCCATCTTTTAATTGTAACTTCACATAGTGGAAGGCACAAGGGAGTTCTCTGGCATCTCTTGTATATGGATATTAATCCCATTTGTGAGGATTCCACCCTCACAACTTGATCACCTCCTAGAGGTCCCACCTCCAAAGACCATCATACTGGAGAGTAGATTTCAACCTAGGAATTTTGAGGAGAGTCAAACATTGTCTATAAGTTGTAAATAGATTTCCTAGAAGCTCCTCAGTCATTATAGCCATTGGAGTCTTGACAGTGCTATTTATTGTCCGTAATTAGTGTAGCTAATGTTACATGCCAATGTGAGGAGCAGAAGATAGTGTTGAAGGTAATCATTTTTGAGAGTTACTCAAACATTTGAACTGCTAGATAAAGGATGGGCACTCAGATAGACATAACTAGAACCTGAAGACATAGGGTAATTAACTCTAATATTAATTAGTTGTTGAAATCTGCTACCTATGAGCATGGACTTACTGTAAGGTGTCACCTTCAATTTTTATTTCAATAAGCAAATCTATTTTTTATTTATGTAATCTTTTTTGTAAATATTGATGTTTTTAAATTTTTTTTAATGTTTATTTTTGACAGAGAGAGAGAGACAGAGTACAAGTGGGGAGGGGCAGAGAGAGACACACACAGAATCGGAAGCAGGCTTCAGGCAGCACAGAGTGCAATGCAGGGCTTGAACTCATGAACTGCAAGATCATGACCTGAGGCGAAGTCAGTTGCTCAACCAATTAAGCCACCTAGGTGCCCCAAATATTTATGGTTTAAGGGTGATAGTCTTAACTTAGGGGTAATGAAAATATACATTTTATTGTCCCCATCTTACTTTTATTGAATCAGGATTTTTAGCATGATCATCCTATGTGCTTCATATATAACCAGCACAGCTCAGGTACAAAATGTGTGAGCAACTGATTGAAGTTCTTCCATGGGATATAGAACCAGAAGATAGGGTTCTTGAAGCTTGGTGCTTAAAGTTATCATTGCTATCATGAAATCCTTCCAGGTGCATGTATGTAGTGGGAATCAATATGAAATATGGGACTCCTTGTCAAGTACACTGATCAGGAGATTGCATAATGACTAACTCAGAGGCCTACCTTAAAAAAAAAAAAAAGAATTGATTTCAGGTAACATCTTCATTCAGTAGGCTTTTTTTTTTTTTTTTTTTTTTTTTTTTTTTTACTTAACACCTATACCAATGCAAAGAATATTACAGTAAAACCTTGGCTTGCAAGTAACTTGTTCTGCAAGTGTTCCGCAAGACAAGCAAATATTTCCAATAAATTTTATCTTGATAAGTGAGTGACATCTTACAATACGAGTAGTACATGATGCCAAACGTCACATGGTCACAACTAAGCTGGTGGTTCTTCTCTCTCTTTTTCTCTCTCACTGTCTCTCTCTCTCTCTCTCTTTTTCTGTCTGTGGGATTGTGGATAATCATCTTTCGTGCTCATCTCAGGCCACATGTTTGGCAGAAATCAGTAACTTCTCAGAACGTTGGAAGGTGCCCACAACTGGCACTAGTGAATTTTTTTCACTTCAAAGCACCAATGGACAGTCCTTTGCTTTTCCACACAAGAGTAAGCTTCAGAATGCTTTGCTTCATTCTTGGTCATTGGATACTTTCCTTGTTAAAGTTACATGAAAAGAAAAGGATTCCATTTGAGCCAGTAGATAGCAGTGATTCCATTAGTAATTGTGAAAGTCATCCTACACAATAACCCTCCTCTCTCGTCTTCCTCACACCAGTCATGAAGGTTTTCAAAGGGAACTGCAGGTTAATTTATTTTTATTTATATTTTGTATTATATTATAGTATTGTAATCACTTTTATATGAATATTATTTGGGTTGCAGAATGAATCATCTGAGTTTCCATTATTTCTTACGGGGAAATTTGCTTTGATATACAACTGCTTTAGATTACAAGCGTGATTCCAGAACAAATTATGCTCGCAAGCCAAGGTTTTACTGGATATATTTTTTTTGTGTAATCAACAATGTGATTCAGTAGACTGTGAAAAAAATTGTTCTTACTATAATTATCAAACACTAAGAATAGCACGCGTTTCTTGTTTTAGTCATGATTTATTTAAAAAGTCCTTGATAAGTTTGTATCCTTAACTCCTGCAGTCCAGCAAAACCATTTCCAAGCTGTAGCCTACAACAGGTGTTCCCTGTGGCCTCTGGACATACTGGTTTTTTTGCTTGTTTGTTTTTAAGGTATTTTAACTTCCCAGTCCCCTCCAGAGATGGCCCAAAGCCTTGAAGCATACATTTGAGGTGAGGAAGGGAAAGCAGACGCTTCCCTGTGATTCTGTGTGGAAGGGACAAAAACTACGGCCTCTCCTATCCCTCAGCTGAGGAGTTGTTGGGTCAGTAATATTTACTGGTGAATAACAGGATGACCACAGGAGGCAAGAATAATATTTCCTGAGCCAAGAAATGAGAAAAAGTCATTGTGAAAACATTGCACATTTTAGATCATTTCACAAAAATGATGCTTTATTTGTCACAGGTCAGTGAGAGGACATATCCCACAAAAATCACACAACCCCTGGCATCCTTGAGGGCAGGATAGTTGGAAATTAGGAAGACCATTAAATTATGTGTCTGGTCTCAACATATTTGAAACCACTTAAGCACTTCCAGAAGAATTAGATATGCCAATGCACAATATTGTCAAGAAACTGGAAGAATCTGCCCAGAAGAATGTGATAAACTGAACAAAAGCAGCTGTGTGTAACAATTCAGTGTGAGTGCGTGTATTGAAGGTTTTTGCTTACTATTTTCAAGAAAGGATTTTAAAATTAAAAGATGTGTGGGGCGCCTGAGTGGCTCAGTCAGTTAAGCATCCGACTTTGGCTCAGGTCATGATCTTACGGTTCATGAGTTCAAGCCCCACATCGGGCTCTGTGCTGACAGCACTGAGCCTGCTTTGGCTCCTCTGCCCCCCTCACTCTCTGCCCCTCCCCCACTCACGTGCATGTGTACTCTCTCTCTCTCAAAAATAAACATTAAAAAAAGATGTGTGGGTAGTAACAGCATAGTTTTTTTCAGTAATAAAATCATCTTCAAGATGGACAATATTCATTTAATAAAAATAGAGCCACTTATCAAAAACTTAAGAGAAATTGCCACTTAATTTCACATGAAACAAATATATAAATAATATCCTGATAAACATTAATGAAATCAATTTTATGTCAGTCTCTGTATTTTCATTTCTTTTACACTGTAACTGTTGTCTCATTTCAGTGGAGTTTTGTTTATACAAGACCTTCAGGACCTATATGCCCTGAATATGAGCAGAAGATCTAAAAGATGGGCATGGGGCGCCTGGGTGGGGCAGTCGGTTGAGCGTCCGACTTCAGCCAGGTCACGATCTCGCGGTCCGTGGGTTCGAGCCCTGCGTCAGGCTCTGGGCTGATGGCTCAGAGCCTGGAGCCTGTTTCCGATTCTGTGTCTCCCTCTCTCTCTGCCCCTCCCCCGTTCATGCTCTGTCTCTCTCTGTCCCAAAAATAAATAAACGTTGAAAACAAAATTTTTTAAAAGATGGGCACTTGTTCTCTTACCACAAGACTTGGAGAGCCTTAAGATTCACTTCCGAAAGTAGTTTCAAATCACGGGTATCTCTGATGGTTTGAAAGAGTTAATTTCTCATCCAGATGAGCCATTGGACTTGTCAAAACTCTGTCCCTAGTAGAATTCTGACCTTGTCTCTCCCTTCTTTTCCTCCTGCTATTTCGGTGTGGTCCTGCCTGAAGCAACAGTTATGCAAGAGCCACGGAGTGTGTTACAGATCACAGGACTGTGCGTTTGGTAAATTTAGGCCTCGGTTTCTGTAGGACAGCGGGAAACTTTCTCAATTTAGACTTCCGTGAACTCCTAGACATACTGAATGTCGCCACATACCTCACTATCTTGTCTTCTGTACAGAGTGGGCACAACAAATAGCTTTGCTTTACCTAAGTATACTACTATACTAAGTTGTTGAATGTTCGAGTACCTTCTCTATATGTGGTCCAATTCCCTCATTTTATAGAAAAGAAAAGCCAGTCCCAAAGACATCAAATGACTTGTCACATATCCATTTAATGGATGAATGTATACCAGTATCCAAATCTTATGACCGCCAATCCCATGACCATTTTATTCATTCATTCCTTCATTCAGTCAACATTCATATGATTTTGGAAAGTCTGCGATGTACCAGACAGGGTGTTTAGCTCTGCAGATGTATGATGAACAAGTTATAGTACCTGCCTTTAAACTTTAGTGTCCCTACTCTTTGAGCAGTGTTTAACCAGTTACAGCTTTGGAGTTTGTGAAATCTTTCAGTAAAGATCTTCAGCGTAAAATATAAACTTCTCATAGGTTTTAATTCCCTGCTTCTTCTCCCTCCTAACCAGCCCCAGTCAATGGTTTAGCTTCCCACAGTCCTGAACAATTAGCATCAATAAGAGTATGCTGGGAAATGGCTGCATTCTTTTGTGTCTCGCTTCTTCATTCAGCATTATGTTTATAAAATTATCCAAATTGTATGAATTTATAGATTCTTCATTCTCATTGCTATATAGTACTCCATACTGCAAATATACCACTTTCAATTTTTTTGTTTCACTATTTTTTTAAATGCTGAATACTTTTATTTTTTATTTTTTTAACTTATTTTTTTTTTTAATTCGTTAGTTAACGTACAGCATAGTATTGGCTTCAGGGGTAGAACCCAGTGATTTATCACTTACATATAACACCCAGTGCTCATCCCAACAAGTGCCCTCCTTAATGCCCATCACCCATTTAGCTCATCCCCCCATCTGCGCCCCCCCCCCAGCAACCTCAGTTTGTTTTCTGTATTTAAGAGTCTCTTATAGTTTGCTTCCCCTCTGCTTTTATCTTATTTTTTCTTCCCTTCCCCTGTGTTTATCTTTGTCTTTCTTAAATTCCACATATGAGTGAAATCATATGATATTTGTCATTCTCTGCCTGACTTATTTCACTTAGCATAATACTCTCTAGCTCCATCCACATTGGAAATGTCAAGGTTTCATTCTTTTTTGATCACCAAGTAGTATTCCATTATACACACACACACACACACACACACACACACACACCCCACATCTTCTTAATCCATTCTTCAGTCGATGGACATTTGGGCTCTTTCCATAATTTGGCTATTGTTGATAGCACTGCTGTACACATTGGGGTACGTGTTTTGTTCCACTACTGATGAACACGTGTAGTTTCCACTATGGGGTTCTTAACAATAGTGTTACCAAGAACATTCTTATGAATGTCTTTTGTTGAATATGTATATACATTTCTGTTGGGTATACCAGGCATGGAACTGCTTTACATAGAGCACTTTGCTGAAACCTGCCAAAGAATTTTCCAAGCTAGTTGTATACTTTATACTCCCAGAAGCAGTAGAGAGATTCCATTGTTTCATATCCTTATCAACACTTCTTATTTTCTGTCCTTTTCATTTTAGCCATTTTGATGGAGGAGTAGTTATATAGCATCGTTTGTATTTCTTTGGCGACTGACAAGACTGAGAATCTTTTTATATATTTTTTGGCCATTTGGATATCTTCCCTTGAGAATTACTCAAGTCTTTACCCACCCATTTGTCCATCTTTTTAATTATGTGTGCATATACTTTATATATTTTAGACATAATTCCTTGTTGGATATATGTATTGTGAATGTCTTCTTCCAACTGGGGCTTCCTTTTTCACTCTCTTAATTTTTTCTTTTGATGAACACAAATTCTTAATTTTAATGGAGTCCAGTTTATTAGTATTATTCTTCTGTAGTTAGTGCTTTTTGCCTACTCAGAGATCAGAAAGATGTTCTCTTCTAAATGCTTTATTGTTTTGCCTTTCATACTAAGATCTGCTATCCACCTGGAATTAATTTTTTATATGATGCAAGAAATAAAAATGCATTTTCCATCTGGATATCCAATTGACTCAGTACCATTTACTCCAATTCTGCGAATGATTGCAAATCAGGGGACACAGCAACAGTTTGGACACCTCAGAACTAACACATTTAAGCATAAAGTCAGTTAAAACACATCTCAGTGTAATAACTTCTGAAGCCCATGTGACTATGGGTTAGGGTCAAAGCACTTACTTGACCTGCATATTTGGACCTAATTTCTTGTCTAATGGGTTAGGTGAAATAAAATGAATTAGTTTATTTCACAAAAGTCAAAGTATAAAATTCAAAACAAACTCATGTCTAAGATATGGATAAAAAAATTACTATGTTAATAGAGTGATGAGTTTATGACCAAAAGTTTAAGGAACAAAAATCAAAAGGCTTATCTTCAGTTATTAAGGAAGATAAATAAAGGCCCTACCTGTCTTCATTGAACTTACACACTAAATGTCTCACTAGTTACCTCCTCACTTCAAGATGAAAGATCCCTGGAATAATGAGAAATTGAAGGCAGGAAGATTAATTAGGTGGCCATTCATTCTTTCATGCATTCATCTAATGTATTTATTTAGTGATTACTGTCAAGTATTATGTCAAATCCTGTGAATATTATGAGTAGTAAAACATACTTCCCTCAAGATGTTTGCAATCAGGTGGAGAAAGACAAATCATCAGTTATATACAACAGTATTGAATGGGGGCTCTGCAAATTTAACAGATCAGACTTTCAGCTCAGCCTGGGCTGAAATGGGGGGTAGAATTGGAAATTGCTTCCCAAAGGACCTAAGTCTAAGCCTTGCCTAGTGAAGGGTAGGGTAGGATAGGGTAGGGTATATGGCCAGGTGATCTCTTCTACAAGTGTATATGGCATGGCCTCTGGAGCTAGTCTACAAGCTTAGTGATCTAAGGTAAAAGGCTTTGATTTCTCTGTGCTTCAGTCTCCTATTTGTAAGATGTGGTTTATAATAGAAAATTCCACAGAGTTCTTGTACTAATTCATGAATTAATACATGTAAACCATCTAGAAGAGTGGTTGGTACAGAAGAGGTGTTTGTTGAGTCCCGTTATTGTCACATACAAGGGTTAAATATTTTAAATTGGTCCTGGCTCTGGAGAAACAAAGAGGTATTATCTACCACATCTATAGTCCAATTAAAAGCTAAGGCAGAGAGAGAAAAGACCAGAACTTAGGAATCAGACTCTCATCATATTCCTGCTACCTGCTCACTCAGTGACTATGTCTACCTTAGAACATGGCTAGATTATCTGTGAAGTCCCTTCCAACTCTCATGGCCTATGATTCTACAGCTATTGCTGACATGGATTTAATAAATATGTTTTTTTCTTCTTGTGGTAGAGAAATAAAAAAAAAACAAATTTGATTTTGAGATTTACAGCTGAGTGATTGGGTGAGCAGTGATATAACTTCAAAAGAAGTAGGTATGTCATGAACAGACTGGCATGTGAAAACCCATTCATAAATAGAATTTTCCGGTTGGGAGAAACCACTCTGTCTTTTTAATCCAGTGTGGTGGAGAGGCAGTGCATTTTGTCGTTAATAACACCCACAGAAACAGGAACCTGGTTGCCTGACCCAAATAGTTGGATACTTTTTAGCAAGTTACTTAAGTGCTCTGCATCTAGGTTCCTTCATCTGTAAAATGCAGACAAAATGCAGCCTGCACTATACACAGTCGCCATTTGTAGGTCAAAATGGTTGAGTGTTGGCAATTCCTCACGGTTCAGCTTAGTAATAGATTCTTTCTAAGGGGCTATACTGAGAAATAAATGACTTCATATGTGTCACGTGCAAAGGATAGTGCTCAACACAATAAGGTAACATAGAAATGTTTTCTTTATTATTAAGGCTATTTGGCTGGTTCAGAATCTACTACACCAAGTTTAATTTGGTCAGGATAATTAGGCATTGTATAGTATGTCTGTTTAGGCCTCTTTTCCATCTTTATGCTTACATAATCATGAGGCTTTAGTTGGGTAATTTGTCTATAAGGTACTGTTGTGTTCACTTTCATTGCTGCAACCCACTTCCATTTTGCTTAATTCCATTGCTCTCCTTGGTTTCTTCTTGAAAGGGAAATTTAGCATCAAAGTTCCTGGGTTGAAGCTAGCTTCCTGTCCCTCTTGTTTTCTCCTCAAAGCCCTACCATCCCTCCCCAGCCTGGTCCTTGGCATCTGTGGGCCTAGGGTCCATCTCCTTCAGAGGGTAGTATGGGTCCTGGCCATCCATCCTCTGAGGGCCCTCGGCATTCCAGACACCAGGTTTCTCCTGCAGGGAGGGTGAGAGGAGCTGAGGACATCTAAGAGTGGTCTTGGGGGAGGCCCAGAAAAGAGGAGAGCAGAGAGGATGGTAAAAGGAGCCCCAGCCAACCCTAGGGAGCAGGGGAGTGGGGCAGAGCCTGTTGGGAAGCCACGCTCTGACTGCATGACTTTTGACGAGTATTAGTGTGTCTGTACGATGAGGATCCGATTGTGCGTGAACCAAGATGCAGAGAGATGTTAGAGAAGTAGCAAAAAGAAGACAAGAAACATGCCCTTCCTGAGTAAAAGCAGTACTAGCTACAGTTCCTTACAAAATTGTTCATTGGCTGTTGCCCAGTGTCACCCATACATTAACCATGATTCACATTATTGGGTTGGTCTGATGTACATCCTGGTTTGTGACTTGTCTTTTTTTTTTTTTTTTTTTTTGTACATTCTTTCTGGTGTTTTTTTGAAGAACAGATGTTCTTACTATTACTGTTGGTGAATTTACCTCATGTTTTTTCTTTGTATTGAGATTTTTGTGTCTTTAAAGAGATCCTTCCTTATCTGCTTCATTTATGAAGTAATTAGTTTGTGGGACATCTCCTCAGTTAGACTGTGGTTTCAGACTCAAGGTTGCAATGATCCTTCCTCTTGTTGGTGTTAGCATGGTGACACCATTTACACAAAGGAGGGAAATACTCTAATGATAAAATGCAGGATAAAAAGATAATGACTGATGGGGAGCCTGGGTGGCTCAGTCAGTTAAGTGTCCGACTTTGGCTCAGGTCATGATCTCGCAGTTTGAGTTCAAGTCCTGCATCAGGCTCTGTGTTGACAGCTCAAAGCCTAGAGCCTGCTTGGGATTCTGTGTCTCCCTCTCTCTCTCTCTGCCCCTTCCCCTGCTCGCACGCTGTCTCTCTTGCTCTCTCAAAAATAAATAAGCGCTGAAAAAAATTAAAAAAAAATAATGGCTGATGAAAATCACCTATACTATTAAGTGGTTAACAAGTCAAGATACTGTGCTAGGTAGGCAGTTCACAAACACTGTATCACATCAGCCCTGGGAATTACACATTTTGCAAATGAAGACAATAGGGCCAGTTTAAAATATAGTCATTAGGGAAGCATTAACATAAAAATATAGTCATTATTGAAGCATAACTTTAGTTAAGAGAGACACTTCCAACTCAAAAATGTATTTGGAGGGGTGTCTGGCTGGCTCAGTCAGTAGAACATGCAACTCTTGATCTCAGGGACGTGAGTTCAAGCCCCATGTTGCATATAGAGCTTATTTTAAAAAAATTATTTTGAGGGTGAGTCTAAAGAATGCTTTTGGTATTGAAACACACCCATTGTTTGAATGTGTAAACATGTTTGTATTGACTATCATCAGATTTTCCTGGAAATCAATGAAAAATGATTCTATACTCATTTTTGATGGTCAGTTTCTCAGGAACAGAGTCATGGATTTGTCTTTATTACTAAGAGACCGTTTACAAAATAATTATGCTGGTAGGCAAATATTTGAAGCCTTGGAGAGGAAATTGACTGTGAGGATATTGTCCTTGCAAATTCAGAACCTTTGAGCTCCTAGAGTTCTGATATTCTAATCTACAATGGTTGAGAAAGAAATATAGAACAGAGAGTTATCAGGAGCACCTGGGTGGCTCAGTCGGTTAAGCATCTGACTTCAGCTTAGGTCATTATCTCACAGTCCGTGGGTTTGAGCCTTGTGTCAGGCTCTGTGCTGACAGCTCAGAGCCTAGAGCCTGCTTCAGATTCTGTGCCTCCTTCTCTCTCTGCCCCTCCCCCACTCACATTGTGTCCCTCTCAAAAATAAATAAACATTAAAAAAAAAAAAAAAAAAAGAGTTATCATGTGTACCTGAGTTCTAGATGTTGTTATATAGGGAAAGCAGGAAGCAAATGAACACCTGGTGAAAGCCTTTTTTCCTCATTATCTATGGGAGTTAGGAGACTACAGTTTATTTTATCAAAATTTAAGTCTTGGCTCTGTCACTGGACTTGGCCTTAACCAAATCACTCAGTATCTCTGTTCCATAGGTTCCACATCTATGGATAATAACATATACACTATTTACCTCCCAGGATGGTTGTGAAAAAATACTAAAATGTGCACGTGAAATTCTACAAGAATTGTTAAGATAAAGTGTAAGATATGACAAGAGTTGCTACTGTTAATAGTAAAGCCGTATTGATAGCATATAAGACTGGTAATTTTGTGTGTGTGTGTGTGTGTGTGTGTGTGTACAGGCTCTAATACCTATACATAATTTTGTACACAAATAATAATAATAATAATGGTAATAGTAATCCTTTGTATTTAAATTCTATTTTACACTCCTTGGAATGCTTGTACAATTCCTTACTTCATGTGAGCCTCAGAAGCACCCTGTGAGTGGTTGTCACACTTTTCCATATTGCTCATGTGGATCTCTACATTGTCACCAAAAGAAAGCCTCTCCTCTTTTGCAACTTCTGCAACTTTTGTCAGTCCCTGTTGCTATTACCTTTCACCTCCAGATCATTATCTGGTATTTGGCAACTATGTAACTCACACGTCCCTTCCTTTCCAAATTCTGAGAGTCTCTTCAAGTTCAACACCCATGTGGAGGACACACAACACTCTAGTGCCTTGACCTCACATCTTCATTAGCTTTCGTTTCAAGCACTAAACCCTGTATTTTTAGAAACCTACTTCCAAGGCCAATCCTAAGGCTTCCAAATTGTTCCAGACTCCTTCATCTAAATGTGACCGTCACACGTGTAGAGTGACATTGTTTTTTTTTTTAATTTTTTTTTTAATGTTTATTGTTTGAGAGAGAGAGAGGCAGAGCACGAGTGGGGGAGGGGCAGAGAGAGAGGGAGACACAGAATCTGAAGCAGACTCTAGACTCTGAGCTGTCAGCCCAGAACCTGACACAGGGCTCAAACTCATGGATCTTGAGATCATTACCTGAGCCAAAGTTGGGCTCTTAACTGACTGAGCCACCCACGAGTCCCATAGAGTGACATTCTTTATTTTCAGCTCTCTTGTTTTCTTTCTCCCACCAAAGCTCCTATTCCAATGCAGGAAGACCTCTAGTCATTTTTTGACTCCTCTCTGCTGATACCACACACACACACACACATACACACACACACACACACACACACACACACACACACACACACACGTTTTTATAGTATGTGAGTTTCCTCCTGGCTTCCTTTCTTTTCTGTGCAGCCTAGATCCCTTACTTTATTCCTTTGTCAGTTTCTTATACCCCCATGTTTTCCATTTGTTTCCCCCAAGTCCATTGTTTGTAACCCCCAAATTTGGATCTTGTCAACAATCCACTTTCCCTGCTCCAACCACAGACAGTCAGGTGTTGCTCCAGGTGTTGCTGGAGAAAACCAGGTATTTGTATTAAATAAGGATAGTACAAATCCAGCTTTAACCTCAGCTGGACTTCTACTTTCAGCTTCTTTGCTGGTTCTAGTTTATTTCTTTTCTTATCTAAAACAGTGTTTACAAATATTTACTCCTTTTCAGGAACACCTTCCTTTACTTGTGGCTCTTTAAGTAACAAAATATGATCTTGGCTCTTACTCCTTAAAGAAAAGGGAAGTAACCAAAAATCTATCTCAGGTTCTGTTCCAACCTGCAAATTTATCTACCTCCTCCTCTACTCTTATCTCTTTTTCTTTTTCTTTCTTTCTTTCTTTCTTTCTTTCTTTCTTTCTTTCTTTCTTTCTTTCTTTTTCATTTTCTTAAGTAATCTCTACACCCTGTGTGGGGCTTCAACTCATGGGCAGGACATCAAGACTTGCATGTTCCTCTGGCTGAGCCAGCCGGGTGCCCGTCCTCCTTTTTAGAGGATGAATAACCTTCCTGGGTTCAGAGCTGACTGTTCCATCTTTCTTACCAATTGTATTCCCTCTGAACTCCTCCAGAGCCTCAGTTCCACTTACTTTCATTCTCTCATTTCTGTGTAATTCCTCTCGGATTCAGCCAGTGCTCAAACACCCTATTTCGCCAACAAATGAACTTCACACACACACCCCTATTTTGTGTTTTTCTTTCCATTCTTCTGTTGCTACCCTGTCACCCTCTATCAGCTTTCCACTGTGGTTGAACTTTTCCCAGAGGTAATTTACACTAGATCTTCTAATCAAGTAATCTGTCCAGAGCTATCATAGAAATACTGTAATCAAAAAACAGTTCATGAGTTCTTCTGACAATTTGGTGCTTTATTTCATCACTTTCTTCTTCCATGTTGATACTTCACCTTACTTAAGAAGAATGCTTGCTTTAGATGAATATGCAAGCATGGCATGACTCTTTGACTGAATACTAGAGATGGTATCAGAGCACTCACAGTGAAACCTCATTGGAAAATAAGAACATGAAGGACAGTGATGGGAATTCTGAAAAGAAATTTGTGATTATCAGTTAGTGATTTGAAATTCTTGGAGAAATGACCCATCAAAAATGAGAAATAGAGTCAAATGTGCATATCGTTGCAGATGAAAAATCAAATAGTTTCTGTGCTCAGGATTCTAGAAAGTACCAGTGGAATTCTTGATAATGCGTCAGTCAAGATTAAACACATGTGTCAGAAGAAGCCTTTTCTTTACAGTTTATCCTGGCTTGAAACCAGAGGTAAACTAATTGGGAGTTGCTGAACTTTGGTTCTTGCTCCATAAAAGGATAGCATGCAATAAGATGAACCCTCACCTATGTTGACAGAAATTAGTGAGATTTATAAACGTAAGAAACTTTTTAAAAATACTAGAGTAAAAATTGAAAAATAAAACAAAGTACTAAAATTCAATATCAAGGGTAAAAAATGCTAGAGTAAAAATTAAAAAATAAAACAAAATACTAAAATTCGATATCGAGAGTAAAAACTAGGTGACCTCAGTTTATGATACTTAAAGAATCAAAAGCTTAAATATTGCAGTCCTTTAGTTGTTAAACCTATGTTCCTATTACTTAAGTTTTCAAAAGCACTAAACATAGGAGGTCACTTTTATGAGCTTCCTTACCAAATTTCAATTTTAAGCTCCCTAAATTGCTCTTGCCGCATATGAAACTTGGGGGGAAATGTTTAGCAACTTTGTTTAAAGAGAAAATTTAATTCCTAATAGATTAAAGCCATTCTTCAGTAATTGCAAAAGGTAGCCATTGCTGCTAAAGCAAGGTGCATGTCGGTGTTGGTCATTTTACCACTGGGGTGTGCATCACGTCATCATGGCCACTGACCTGCCCCTGAGCTCTGTGATATACAGTCATTACTACTGTAGCTGAGTTTGGATGAGAACAGCAAAAGCAGACAGGTAATTTTGCCAGTGGTAGAGACAATATTTTGAACATTTTCATTTAGTGTGCATTATGTTCTTCAACGTAGACAAAAACTCTTTAAGGGGGAAAAAAACCCTCATTTTTACTTAAAGGAAATGAAGTTTAGATGAAGCAATTGAAAATCTAGAGAAAAATCAAATATAAAATTTTTTAAATTTAAAAAAGAAAAGAAATAAAAAATAAAAAATAATAACCATAAGGGTGACAGTTTAGGATGCCACCCTTATAGTAACAATTATAATTGAACAAAAAATCTAAAATATATAATTGCTTATGGTACAGGCTGAAGAAAGGATGCTCCAAATATAGCATATAAAAAATATAGATGTGTTACCTTTGTCCCAGATCTTTAATCCAGTGTGTAATCATTTAAGCTGTTTGATTCCGCCTTAGCCATTCTGTTTCACTTGGGCTTTTCCCCATGGCAGAGTCATAGAAAATGACAAAAAGGGAATTGTACATTAATCAACTAAATACTTTTTCAGAGAAAAAGTAGTGGCTTTGGCTGTAGAAAAGGTGGAAACTACAGGTGGAATTCCTCTTTAGCAAGCCACCAGTGAATTTCAGGTAGCCATGCTGACACCCTGTCCTTCGTCAACATGGTTAAGCAAAACAGACCTACACACAGTGCTTACATCATAGAATGAAGCAGTGGCCAACCTATCTGGATCCATGACCATTCTGAAGTGCAGTTAATTGAAAATAATCCTGGGGAAGAAGTTTATGGATGATGCAACAATGAATAGAGGCAGATCACCTAGAGACAGTGTTGTATGCCCTCAGAGCACACCTGGACATTCAGACACTTGGGCAAATCTTATCAGTCTTGGTCCAGTCCTTTCTGGCTGCACTGGATCCAAGGTGGCAGTACAGGTGGGCACCTGCTTCATGAACTCCCGCTTGTCTACAGAGCAGACAACAGAGCTGACTGTGACTGCTGTCATGATTAGGGACTTTTAAGGGAGACTCTTTGGCTTCTATTTATGTTTTTACTAGAACACATTATTATATAAATGTGTATGTGGAAAAATGTGGATAGAACTATTGAGAACTACACCAGAGACTCTGTTCACCGCCACAGGGGCATTTCTCTAGACAAGAATCGGGATATGACCCAATTTTCTGTGGCTAGCCTAGGGTTTTCTCCTACAGTTTGAGAAGTAATAACGCATTTGCAAATGACTAAAATGGGAACTGGCTTGCAAAAAGCATTGAAATGGCATTACTATGACACAGTAGCTGAACTGTCATAAAATCCACACATTCAAAGATCTCACAGGTGGACCAAACCTCAGGTGGGCATTGGCTCTGGGCTCTAGAAGCTATTACTATCTTCATTTTATAGATACGTCCCAAGAGTTCTCCAAGACGACATGTAGTCATCAAATTTATAATTAAATAACAATTATAATGGAAGCCTAAAAAATTCAGCAGCTGAATTTCTGTCCAGGAGATAGATGCCTTTATGAACAAGAACCATGCAAAAAGAAGTAAGGACAATTG
This sequence comes from Leopardus geoffroyi, assembly GCF_018350155.1. Taxonomy (NCBI): domain Eukaryota; kingdom Metazoa; phylum Chordata; class Mammalia; order Carnivora; family Felidae; genus Leopardus; species Leopardus geoffroyi. Next base: position 62,736,325 of record NC_059341.1, read on the forward strand.
AATTTATCTGTGCTGTTGCTATGAAGGAGCTACATGGAGATACAAAAATAGTAGACAATCTACACCTTGCCCCCAAAGTTTCAAATGCAATCAGTGCTATCTCCTATAAGACACATTGCTCACGGTCTGCTGTATGAAGACTAAACTAATTTTCCTCTGGTGGTCTGTGTAAAAGTGGTGGCCCTCAGAAATAGTGGTCTAGTAGATGCAGGTCTATTATAACAATTACAACAATGAAAATAGCTATGGAAAGGAATTCTCAATAAAATGGATTCCCGGCACTGCCACTCTCTTATGTTCTTAAAACTTACATGACGTAAAAGTATTTTTTAAAACATACCTGCAGGGGAGCCTGGGTGGCTCAGTCTGTTAAGTGTTCAACTCTTGATTTCGGCTCAGGTCACGATCTCACAGTTTGTGAGATTGAGCCCCAAGTTGGGCTCTGTGCTGGGCATGGAGCCTGCTTGGAATTCTCTCTCCCTTTCTCTCTGCCCCTTCCCTGCTCTCACATAGCACACGTACATGCTCTCTTTCTCTCAAAATAAATAAACATTTTTTAAAATATATGCAACGTGTTTCTCTTAGAATAAAGAGGGAGGACAGCTTTGTTTTTCCAACATGGTGAGGCACAGGTTCTTTGATATTGCTTCTTGGAATAGAAGATACAAAAACTAGAGAAACTCTGCTGGACAGCTTATTAAAAGATTATCTTTCTTTGCTGGCAATGTATGCCTTACTTTAAATGCTTATTGGATTTGTAGATGTTATTTCAACTGCATGAATTTGCTAGAGTTGTCATAAAAGGTACCACAGACCATGTAGCTTAAACAATAGAAATGTATTTTCTCCCAGTTTGGTTTTCCCATTCATTAATCCTTACATGTGCAGAGAGAACAGCAGCTTGTAACATATCCTCTCCCTACGCTTTTGGTATGGGGGTCAGAAGACAGCTCCTTTTGCTATCTTTTCCAAGCATTTATATTTTTGCATAGTCAAAGCCCATTGTATTTAGTTTTATTACTTTTAAATGTTCGTTAATTCCTATGTACTTATCTATAAAATATATAATTGCATGTTTTTTACTTGATGACTAATGTTTATCTTGTCATTGCATTTACCATTTTTCCAGTATATCACATAAGTGGTAAACATTGAAGGATAGGCTTTTATACTAGTTTTCCTGAAGTTTCACAAAATTGCCCATTAAAGATTGAATTTTCGATAGTTAACAGTAATCAAATTTTATTTGAAATGTACCTTTTGGAATATAGTATGTTTATGTTTCTCCAGAAGCTAAAATGAAGAGATAGGATTTATCCCCTAGGACACTCTCTAATTGGAGAGTTTAATTTACCTTGGTGGTCAGTAATACCCTAACTTATTTTATTATCATTCATTTATCAAGCATAAACATGTACCATCCATGTACTAAGTGGCTCTTTTAATTCCAAATGGAAGTTTACTGGAATGCTTCAGATTTCCAAATTCTATACCACATCATTATTTTATTAGGAAACCTCACAGGGAGATGTACTGAAGATTGTCCTCATTGTAAATATCAACACAAATTTGGTACTTGATAAAGGTGATAATGTTTCATCGTGATGTATTAAATGCTATTGAATTGTGCACATTAAAATGGATTATTTTATGTTATGGTGAATTTTACCTCAATAACATAAAAAAAATTAACACAAAGGTCGAAAATCTCTGAGAGGCTTATCTCCCTCCTCCACAAAAAGACCTTACATAACTCCACCAAGATAATTGTCTATCCAGGCCACAGAAATACATTTGAATCTGCAGTTCTGGGAGAGATTAGGTCAGGCTTTAAATAAAGAAGTTGTAGGCAAGCTAAATTGTCACTGAATTCTTAAATACCACTCAGAGTCCAAGAACTGTACTACTTTGGAATTACTTGTTCTCACTGTGATAAAGTAGATGGGCTGGTTCCCAAGATCCATTGTAAAGGTTGATCCATCGCCTTTGTTCTTAAAGGCCCCAGGAGAGAGAGTTTTTTTAACCTTTCATGGCATTTTCTAATGTTTCACTCCGACCCTCAAAGTTTGTGAGGCTCAGTTAAATCTCTCCTTCAACTTTGTAAATTCATTTCTTCTCTTTTAAATTCTCAGTGGGAATAGACTACAGTTGATCTTCAATCCACTTCAAAACCAGCATTGTTGCAGACCTTCATTCTCCAACTTTCATAAAGCTCTACTCAAAGTTTTTATTAACAAAGTTAAACCATCTTTATTACTCATGTCTCACCTCTTTTCAATATTACAATTTCATACATCATTTCACAGGATTCCAAACTAGATATAATTGTTGCCCCTGTGTAATGGAAAAATTAATTTCTTCTTCCAGCATGCTATCCTCTTGTTCTCTAGATGGATAATAACAACATTACCACCAAGCACTATTGGTGCAATGATTAAAATGTGTGTTCACACCCACCCCTCATTTGTTCTATGTCAGCTCTGTGCTCTTTACTTGCAGTAATGACACTAACATTGTGTAACTGTGTTATATTCTGCTTTCAGATTCCATTTGAATTCTAAGTCTTTTGCTGTAACTGATGGCTCTTATCTTTCTGAAATGGCGCACTGCTGCATAAAGTAGTGTGTTTGCTATTAAAATCCATTCTGGACACTTCATTCCAGCTCGTCCAACTCTTTTGAATTCTGATGCTATTTCCAAAACATCCCTCTACCTGAGTCCTAGCTGGGAAGGGCTATCTTTAAATGTCGTATTCAGATGGAAATGGATGTGTTGCTGACTATACATGGCTAGGAGCAATACTGGGACAGAGCAAAACAAGGATGGAGGGGGGAGGGTAGGAAACAGGAGGCAGGTGAGGACAGTCAAGGTGGTTTGCAGGTCAGGGACCCAGACAGAAGCTTAAGCTTGACAAGGAGACAATGTATACATAGAACAATGAGTACAGAGGGCAAACCTCAAGTACAAATACACCAACTCCTTCACTACTTGGGAGGGAAAATTCTGAAGCATGGTATATTTGTTTGCTCTTGTTGCCATAACAAAATACCACAGATTGGGTGGCCTAAACAACAGACATTTGTTTTCTCACAGTTCTGGAGGCTAAAAGTTGAAGATCAAGGTATTGACAGGTCTGATTTCTTCGAGGCCTCTCTCCTTGGCTTGTAGATGGTCGCCTTCTATTGCTACCCACATGGACTTTTCTCTGTGTGTGCACATCCCTGGTGTCTCTTTGTGTGTCCATATTTTTCTCTTCTTGTACAGACATGAGTCACTTTGGGTTAGAGCCCACCATAATACCCTCATTTTAACTCCGTCACCTCTTTCAGGCCCTGTCCGCAAATATAGTCATATTCTGAGGCACTGGGGGTTAGGGTTTCAGCATATGAATTTTGAGGGGAACACACTTCAGCTCGCAACAGTTGGGTGTTACACCATTTCCAGTGTTTCCTCGAGAAATTAAGGCCTGTGTGCGTGTAGTGGTAGTTGACTTAATATCATCCCTTACTAGATGCTTTCCCTTCCTTATATCACATCTCTACTTCCCTTCAGGTGTTCTCTGCACCTCCCCAAACTTCCACCCAAATCCTTCCCTTGGGGTCAACTTCTGTGGGAACCTGAAGTATGACAGACACAAAGGAAGAGACATTACAGTGTCGTAAAGTGACATAAAAACCATTGGTCTAGCATCAGGTGAACTAAATTCAAGTTCTAGATTGAAATTTTGACCCCCCCCCCCCGCCCCGTCATCATGTTGTCAATCTCCGTAAACCACAGTTTCCTCTTCAGCAAAATGGAGATGGTAACAGTATCTGCTTTGTAGGGTCCTTTCAGTTCTTAATTAGAAAATGTATGTGATATCGAAAAGCTTTTTTTTAAATATTGTTGTTACCACACTCAGTAATTCTCTGCCCTCAAGTAATTCTTCTTACTTTGAGTAATCAGATTTAAATCTATGAAAGTTTCATACCACATAAAGTAGCATATGGTTGAGTTTCAAATGAATGATATATTCTACCATCATTGCCACAACTGCTGAAAATATTAAATAACACCAGGTTCTAACTCAATCCAGAAAGCTATCCTAACTGCTGGATCCCTTTACTTCGCTGGTATCTATTATTCATATGTTATAGGAGAGAAAGTTTGGGTAAGAAACTGTTCCTGCCATCAGAGTTTATGATCCTGCTTGGAGCACAAGACATGTATACAAATGAATGAAATAAGAAACAGCCGGTGCTAAGTGCTAGAATGCTAGATGAATGAACTTCATACAAACTTAAAAAATTATACAGGATACACACTAAGAATGGTTTTATAGTTCAACCCTTGAGGAAGCTGTGATTATATACTGGATTAATATATTAGTAAAAAGTAATTTTTATAAAACCAAGACCAAAAAAAGGATTTTTATAAAATCACACTGTACAGTTATAAAAATTCAGCACTGGCAAGGACCTTATGAGCAATCTCCTAGCCCACTAGTTTTCAGCATGGGCTATTATAACCCCACCTCAGGCTAGGAACATTTGGATCTATGAGAGGGACGTTTTTTGGCTATCATGACTAGACATGGGGAAGCATTAGTGGGTAGGACCTAGAAAAGCTAAACACAGTTCAGTGCAGGGAACACACCTGCTCAACAGCCCCTCAAAGAACTGTCCCATCCCCCATCCCACTCACCAACCTTTCAACCTTACCACGCCCCTTGCATAGGAAAAACTAATGCTCAGCTAGGATAAGATATTCCCCCATAATCTCCTGGGTTCAGCATCCATCTGTATTACAGACAGTGCTATCCAGTAGAAATATCATGTGAAACACAAATTCAAGCCACATGTAATTTAAAATTTCCTAATAGTCACATTAAAATATTTTAAAACTGGTGAAATTAATTTAATAATATATTTTATTTAACCCAGTACATACAAAATACTATCATTTCAATATATAACATGTGGTCATTAATGAGACATTTTATGTTTTGGTTTTGGTTTTGGTTTTACTAAATCTTCAAAGACTTAATGGCACATCTCAATTCAAACTAGCCTGTTTCTGGTGGTTCCCATCTTGCAGTTCTATGAGTGTCTGTGTGTTTTTCTAAACCATCTCTGTCTTTCTTATAAGATGCCTGTCATAAGCAGTTGAGTGAAAGACTTCAGCTGACTCCCATCAACTATCCTTGTCACTGTAACGTAGAAATTATCCTGGTCGGGCTAAATGTGTTTTTCAGAAAGCCAAAGGCATATTGGTTATTATTTTGTATCTTTGAATCTTCTAAGCAGTTGACAATTGATTTCTTGATGAGTCACTTGAGTATTTAGGTATGAAGCTAAATTGACCATTCTACAATTCCAGGCTTGACATTTTTTTCTGAAAAATATGCAATCTTTTTGTCATTTGCTGTAAATGCTTTCATTATTCAGGATATTACCTCAACACAAATTTCAAGACTTCTTGTCTTAATTTTACATAGCTTAGTTCTTCTTATGGCTTTGTGTTTTATAGTAGTTTGCCTAAATTTCCCTTGTCAAAACTTCAGAAACTATTTCTACATTTCCTTCAGCTAATACAGCTATTTACTTCTTACTAATTTTTTTTAACGAAATCAATTTTACGTGTTACTAAGTTCCTTCTGGCATTCTTTCATGCTATCCTGAATATCGGCATTTTGTCTGTTCTTCTTCATTTCTCTGGAACTTGGTTATTAAATGATAAAAATTTTGCTTGGGGTATCATATAATTATTTTTCATAAGTGTTTTATTTCTACTTGACTTTTGATTAAAAAATATCCATAAAGTGAAAAAAAACCATAAGTATGCTTTTTAATATTTGGATTTCGAGTATAGGGCATTTGAACTTTAATCTTTAAATCCAGTAAGACATAGATTTTAAAATGTATCAAGCCTGTACATTAGTGGCTTAGATTATCCAATAGAGGAAATCATATCAACTTTTCTGAAGAATTTAGAGGGGAAGTTTTCTCTACATCATGGTTGAAATTTGGTAACTTTGTGGCCTAAAAGTAGAATAAAATAAGTGGGCATTTCTAGCCCATGTCTGTTTGTTTGTTTAACCAACATAGAAAGTTGTATATTCCAACATAGAAATATACAACATAGAAAGTTGTATATTCCAGGCAGTGGATCTATGTCTAGTTTTATTTAAGCTTTTTGGCTGAATTTTCTGTAAAGACTATAAATATTTTAGGCTTTGCCAGCCCACTGGGTTTCTGTCATAACTACTCAATCTGCCTGCGACTGTAGCACGAAAGCAGCCGTAGACAGTATTTAAAGGTATTGGGTTTTATTACTTTATTTACAAAAAACAGACTTCTGACTGTGTTTGGCCCATGGGATATAGTTTGTTGGCCCTTGTTATACATATTCTAGAATTAGTCACTTCACTTCGAGTGTATAGACTGACCATTTGATCCCTCATTATGATTCTGGCATAACGTTGAGTTGTTTTACTGAGCTTTGAATACAAAGAAGACAAGTTCAGAGATCACTAATTCTTATCTGAATATGAAATTATGTTTATTGTCTTTCTAGTTTTCCTGCTACATGTATTTAAAAATCTTTTTTTTTTTATTATTTGAGAGAAAGATTGAGTGTGAGCCAGGGAGAGGGGCCGACAGAAGCAAGAGAGAGAGAGAGAGAGAGAGAGAAGGAGAGAGGGAGAGAGAGAATCTTAAGTAGGCTCCGTGCTCAGCAAAGAGCCTGACATGAGGCTTGATCCCATGACCCTGGGATCATGACCAGAGCCAAAACCAAGAGTCAGACAAGTAACTAAACTACGCAGGAGCCCCTAAAAATCATTTATACCTCTGCTTTTAAAGCAGAATTTATCCAGGTTTTACATTGTTGTTGTTTTACTTTAGTAGTTGCCATAAAACCACACCCACAACTTTGTGTCCATCACTTCCTGTCTTTTGGCTCTTAATTAAAAAAAAAGTTTTTTAATGTTTTATTTATTTTTGAGACAGAGAGAGACAGAGCGTGAGCAGGGGAGGGGCAGAGAGAGAGAGAGAGAGCGAGACACAGAATCCAAAGCAGGCTCCAGGCTCCAAGCTATCAGCACAGAGCCCAATGCGGGGCTCGAACTCGAAGTTGGACCCTTAACCCGATGAGCCACCCAGGCGCCTCTTGGCTCTTAATTTTTATATATTTCTCACTTTGAGTTCATTTGCTGTGTGGTGAATACTCCTAAATTTTCTGATTTACACCACCGTGTTAATAATAGTCTCCCAGTTTACTAAAGAGGATTTGTGTTTCTCCATTCAATTGTAGAAACGAGGTTTTATTGTGTTTGTCCATTCAACTGTAAAGACACATTAAAGTGCTATTGGGTAAAATGGACAATTTTAGGTACATGCGGCTAAAGCCATCACCACTTACACAGGGAGGCCAATTTGAAGAGTTTTCAGTAGTAGAACCTAGATGGGATGCTTTTGAAATACTGATGTTAGTAAACACAACAAAAACAAGTGCAACATAATAGCCAAAACCTTTCAGTGGCAGAAAGTTCTAGAGTTGCTACAGAAATGCTTTCCTTGGTTGTGGGTACTCTGGGTTGTTACTGTTGAAGGGTTAAGTGGCCAAGTTACAATTGCTATAGGAACTGCAAGTGAAACTTGACCTTTGATACATTTACATGTTCAACCATAACATTGTATTAACAGACTTTTGCATTTCCTTGTGTTTGTAAGTGGCTTTGTCTTAGGCTTTCATGGAAATTAACTTGAAAAAAAAATGTTTAGGAGGAGAAAAGCAGAAAGCAAGATTTTTTCCAGAATCTTATCTGCTGCTAGCCTCAGAGTTTCCTTATGTAGAATCAATTTGCAATGGTGCTTTTTGAAGAAAGGTAATGAATTCCCATATAGAGACTACTCCTTTAAAGTAAACAGTGGACTCTTATTTATCAGAAAGCCTGGTTGTTTGTGTTGGTTGATTAGAATGTTGGGTACAGCCTCTGAGCAGGTAGATTTCTGTGGCTTGTCAGAAAGATAGGGAGGAAAAGCAATGGTCCAGTGAGGAGCCATGAGTCAGAAATAATAATCATTAATTCTTTCACCTTTTTTTAAAAAAATCCAAATTAGTTAACATATGGTGTAATAATGATTTCAGGAATAGAATTTAGTGATTCATCACTTACTTACAATACCCAGTGCTCATTAATGCCCCTTGCCCATATAGCCCATCACCCCACCCACAACCCCTCCAGCAAACTTCAGTTTGTTCTCTGTATTTAAGAGTCTCTTATGGTTCGTCTCCCTCTCTGTACATTATTTTTGCTTACTACCCCTTGTGTTCATCTGTTTTGGATCTTAAATTCTACATATGGATGGAATCATATTGATATTTCTCTGACTGACTTGTTTTACTTAGCATAATGTGTTCTCATTCCATTTGTGTTGTTGCAAATGGCAAGATTTCATTCTTTTTGATTGCTGAGTAATGTTCCAATATGTATATACATATACATATACATATACATATACATATACATATACATATGCATATACATATGTATATATACATACACACACACACACACACACACACACACACACACACACACCACATCTTTATCCATTCATCTGTCGATGGACATTTGAATCCTTTCCATATTTTGGCTATTGTTGACAGTGCTCCTGTAAACATTGGGATGCATGTGCTCCCTCAAAACAGCAATCTTGTTTCCTTTGGATAAATACCTAGTGGTGCAATTTTTTCAAGGAACCTTCACATTGTTTTCCAGAGTGGCTGCACCAGTTTGCATTCCCACCAGCCATGCAAAAATGTTCCTTTTTCTCCACATCTTCACCAACATCTGTTGTTGCCTGAGTTGTAACATTTTAGCCATTCTGACAGGTGTCAGGTGGTATCTCATTGTGGTTTTGATTTGTATTTCCTGGATGATGAGTGATGTTGAGCATGTTTTCATGTGTTGGTTGGCCATCTGGATATCTTCTTTGGAGAAGTGTCTATTCGTGTCTTTTGCCCATTTTTTCACTGGATTATTTGTTTTTGATATTGATTTTTTTTAATGTTTTTATTTATTTTTGAGACAGAGAGAGACAGAGCACGAGCAGGGGAGGGGCAGAGAGAGAGGGAAAACACAGAATCTGAAGCAGGCTCCAGACTCTGAGCTGTCAGCACAGAGCCCGACATGGGGCTCAAACTCACAGACTGTGAGCATGACCTGAGCTGAAGTCAGACGCTTAACCGACTGAGCCACCCACGGGCCCCAATATTGATTTTGATAAGTTCTTTATAGATTTTTGATACCAACCCTTTATCTCATATGTCATTTGCAAATATCTTCTCTCATTCTGTCAGTTGCCTTTTAGTTTTGCTGAGTGTTTCCTTCACTGTGCAGAAGCTTTTTATCTTGATGAGGTCCCAATAGTTCATTTTTGCTTTTGTTTCCCTTGCCCCTGGAGACATGTTAAGTAAGATCGGCCAAAGAGGTTTTGCCTATTTTCTCCTTGAGGATTTTGATGGCTTCCTGTCTTATGTTTAGATCTTTCGTCCATTTTGAGGTGTGTGTGGATATGTGTGTGTGTGTGTGTGGTGTAAGAAACTGGTCCAGGTTCATTTTTCTGCATGTTGCTGTCCAGTTTTCCCAGCACCACTTGCTGAAGAGACTGTCTTTATTCCACTGGATATTCTTTCCTGCTTTGCCAAAGATTAGTTGACCATACATTTGTGGGTCTATTTCTGGGTTCTCTATTCTGTTCCATTGATCTGAGTGTCTGTTTTTGTGCCAGTGCCATACTGCCTTGGTGATAACAGCTTTGTAGTACATCTTATAGTCCGGGATTGTGATGCCTCCAGCTTTGGTTTTTGTTGTAGACTTTAAAGTATAAAGTTCCCTTTTGGCCAGTAAAAGAGTGGATGCAGGATTAAAGTAAGACATGGCTAATGTCTGGGAAAAGACAAGAGCCCCTAATAAGAGTCCTTGCCCCATATTTATTTAGATCAGAAGGCTTACAAATGTGATGGGCATGTACAAAGAGACAAAGACTGGGGACATTAACTTGGGGACGTGAGGGAAAAGGGGGTTTTTGAAGATATATGGCGTTTGAGGTTTGGGTCAATATAAAACAAACTCCTGGAGCCGGGCAGATGGTTGTTAACGGCAGACAGGAGGTGCGTGTCTGTTTAACTTAGCTAGCCTAGGGGATGAGATAGATAGGTGGAATAACCTCAGGGTTAATAAGACACCTTTTCTTTTGTTAACCATCTCCGCTCTGGGCTGCTTTGCCTGCAGCGCAGCGGTCCTTAGTCCAATTCACCAATTTACCTAACCTGGCCCTACCGTCCTATGAAAGCAGCTTTTCTTCTATAGCACTAAATTGGGGGTGCTTCCGCCCTGAACATCTAATCTTGTTTATTTCATATACCTATGTTTTGGGCACCTTTGCACGGTTCCTATTTGGGGCCTTTGCCCCTCCCTCTCTATTTCTGGGGGCTCTGCATCCCCTCTCTATTTTGGGGTTCCTTTGCACCTCCCTAGTCCTGGCGCCTTTGCACCTCCCTATTGTTGGGTTGCCAATCTGGTTTACCCAAACTCAGGTGTGAGCATTTTATGGCTTTGTATTTCTTTATGCCTTGTTAACCCATTGGTGTAAGCCCAGGGGATTCCTAAGCTTATCCCCTACAGTACCCCTTTTTGTTTTTCTTGGTTCTTTTAGCTTCATGTTCAAGGACCATCATGACGAGCTCCTGGTCCTTTTTTTGCTTTTGGATGGCTTGGAGGGTGATTCTGCAAAGACATAAAAAGAGACACAGTAAAAACATTTCTCTTCCCAAAGTTATGCAGAATTTGAGATGGGTGCTAGCTGTAAGTGAGAAAGGATTTAGGTCGCTCCACATTTCCCAGGAATCAGCCCATTCGTTTTTAAGCTGATGCTCTGTATGTTGTAGCTGTTGGTACAAAGTCATATATAAATCTATATTGTCAGAGAGGTGAGAAGAAAAGATAATGCGAGGGTGTGTCTGGACAGCATCCCAAGCTTGGGAGTGATTATAAGGAATGCCATTCATGCAGATAGGCTGGTAGGTAGGGTCGCAGGGCAGTTTAGAGTAGAGGAACAAGGCCTCCTGTCGCTTTTCAATAAATTTCACTATGGTCTCAAGAATATTGAGGCTGGCTGAATACAAATTCTTTGGTAGTGTTGACCATAAATTTATTAAGGACATGGGCTCTCTGGATAGTATGATGCAGACTGATTCCAGCTACAGTGGCAGAGGTGATAATGCCTTCTGCTGTATGGATGCCCATGATTAACAGGCCAAAAAATCTTTTTTGCCTTACAACAGAGTGCCAGTGTCAAATAAGATTGGAAAGCGCATGTAGTCCTGATGAATGAGTATAGGTCTCAGAGCTATTAACAGGAACCCAGGCTGCGATGCTCTAAGTACTAACAAGGAGGAGACATTTAATTGGGTGATGTTATCATTATTTATGCTGGACATAAACCAATCTTGGGAGATAGAGATATTATAATTATTTCCTAGTTGTCAGATCTGTAAGGTGGAGGTAGCAAAGAGAATGTAGGGAGAATGGATGCAAATAGTGGTCCATGCGAATTGGTTATTGTACAGGGAGGCCCAAGTTAGGTTAGCATATTGTTTTACATAAATTTCACCGTGGCTAATAGTACAAGTGAAGAAGGGAAGCCCTAGCTTCCAAAGATTAACAATCCAAGGTCCTTTTAATTTCCCTTTATGTGCAGAAATTATAGGGGCCAAACAAACTTCTGTTTTTCCAAAAAATATTCTTCCTACTAGACTGGCCAAAGGATATGGTCTTATTAGAATATTTTGTTTCAAGATGTCCTCTAGGACCCCTGTCAATAACAGTCCAATTACCCCAGTGATTATGCTCAGACTCTCCATAATAGGTTGTCCAGGGAATAATGTTCCAGGGGTGGTCTGAATATTTGAGACTAGAGCAAGTTACAACATTAGGAGTGTGAGATATGCTTATTTTTTAAGGTATATCAAAGCTTATGGCTGTGAAAAAGGTAAAATCGTCTGGCTTTGTAGAGGTTTTGGGCTGGCTGTGCATGTGAAAGGCAGTTGATTTTTAGTTGGAGACAAGCAGATAAATTGCTGAGTTTAGTAACACACATAGGAGGTGCTGGAGGAAGCCACCATTGAGGTCTTGGCATATAAAGCCAATGCTCTTGTTCAGTTTGGAAGGGCGGGTTAAGATGGGCTCCTTCCATGAACTCTATCATTATTGCTAACAGGAATATCCCAGGCTAGGAGTGTTAAGCTATCAAATATAGGTGGGTTAAGGAGATGAGCCCAATATGAATATTGAGCTTGGCCTGGACAAATGAGGGCAAGGAGTAGAATTAGGCTTACACCTATTGAATTTTTGTTAATGGCAGAAGTCATGGCTATCAGATGTGAATTAGGGGTATATGCAATATTGTTGTGTTGTAAGAGGATGCCGGCCTGGTTAGACAGGTGTTTTAAAGGTTCCCCATGTTACATCAGTGTCAAGGACTTGCGTTTGTAGAGTGGCTTCAGGATGAGGAGTCCATGAAGAGGCTTCTTTCATCTTGAAGAAGGGGGCCAGTAGCCGCTCACTCAGAGTCATTCTCTGGATGTTCTGGTTCACTGGAAGATATCCTAAGGATCTCCATGATGCCGTGGTAAGACTTTACCGAACAAGAGGGAATCCACAGAAGTCTGGAATCTGAAAGAACACAAGCATAGCCTCAACCCCAGATGAGAAGTTTAGTGTACCCAATCAATGCGGGCCCCCCTTCAGGGGTTTTGCATAGTGCCATAGGGTGAGAGGGTTTATCTTATTTTGAAGAATGTCACTCAGCTGCAGTTAGTCCTTGAGGATTGAGATTTAAAAAGTGAAGAGTAATCCTAGCAAGATCAAGAAGGAGCTGAGGTTGTAATGCAGACAGCCAGGGCTTTCTCCCCCTTTTTGGTTTTTAACATGTTTTTGAGCGTAATATATGCTCATTTTACAATTGTTTGGCCTGGTGGATTATAAGGAATGGGTAACTCCAACCAAGCCTTAAGCAAAACAGCTTAAAAGGGCATGATGTCCTGTTGTTTTACCGTTTTGGTTAAAATTATATTTATTTATTTATTTACTTATTTATTTATTACCATTAACAAAAATGTATTATTTTTGTGGTTGTTGTAGGATGTACTAATTTTATTTTGGCTCAGCAGTAACTTACATATTGATCATTGGCCATTGAGGGAGGGGGCTAAACGGCCAAAGTCAAGGTCTATTTTCCTGTCTTTTTTAGTAACGCCCATATAAATATGTTTTAGCCATATAGATATCCATTTGTGGCATACAATGGGCTAAGTTTGGTAAAATGGCTCCCATGTATCTTAGTAAAAGCCCAATATATCATCCCTCTCTCATATGGCAGAGGCATCCATTTCTCTCCTAAACAGGAACAACACAAATGTGGAGGATTTGGAGGCTGGCACCTAGAGTATTGCCATCATTTTCACAGCCTTTGGATCATAGGAGGAGGAATCTTTATCTTAACCCTGTGTACTTTTAAAATCCATTTATTTTAACCTTAGTCTGTTCTGGCCACACAATTTTTTTTTTTTTAAGATTTTTCTTTATGAATCTTTTACAACTTTTCTTTGCATTTAGCTTTTGTCCGAAGCCATTTTTCTCCAAGTAACCAGTCTCATTTACGACAAAATTACTTTCTTTTACCTTTAACAAAAATATATTTCCATTTCTTATATCTTTCCTTTATATCTCCTACTTTCCACATACAGAGTTGCTTTTTTAAAATTTTTATCAGTTTTAACTACATTTAACAGAATTTTAACTCTTAGAAACCTTAGTCTCCAGTGAAAGCTAGGTAGTGACCAATTGTGAATTGTCTGTTACATTAGGAAATTTTTTAGGTGGTAGACTTATGAATCCATTAATCATAAAGCATGGATTTAACACTTCTAAATATTTTTTTTTTTTTTTGCAACAAGTCAAAAGCACAGACCCACATCTAGTGATTAGTGTTTTATCTTTTTATCTCATTAGATACCAATGAATTTATCTTAATTTATCATGCAAGCAAAACATTAACGTTTTAGGTTACCAAACACTTTGAAAGCTATCTTAACAATTACCCATGAAAACTATGAGGCAAAGTTAACTATTACTTTAAGTCATCCTTTTGCTAACACAAGATTGGAACAGCGAGAACATGAGCTTATTTGACCTTTAGTAAGCCTTAGTAACATAAAGTTTTATATTTAATGCTGATAACGTTAAAGACAGATCCAATAGACTTAAATTAGTTTAAACACCAAATATGTTTCATTTACCACTTAAATCCTAGGAAGCTTGCTAAAACCTCAGGAAGTTATTATAAAGCACATCCTAAATAGGATTACAGATCATTACAAATCTTGAAACTTTATTATTTAACCAACGTGGCAATAAAAGATCCTAAAGGCGAATGTATAGTATTATATAGTTGTTAGCGAAACTTAGCTCCTTTAACAGTGAGAAGTTTTAACTAGGCAATTAAAAACCTAAGATGAAGCCTAAAGCTTTGGTTTTCTGGCAGACAAAAGAGAGAAAAAAAAAAAAACCTTTTGTTTACATTGTCTTATCAAGAACAGAACAGTCCAAGAAAACTTTGCTTTTCGAACAGAGAGAAGAGCAGAATTTTAACCTTATACCGGTGTACTTTTAAATTTTTATTCATCTCAACTTTAGTAGAATAAAGTTTTATAATTTAAAAGACACGCCTATCTTAATAATATTTTATCTGCGTCCCCTTAAAAGTTTACCATTGTTAATTTTTTCCGTGGAACCAGTGAGTAAATTTAAAGTCTAAGAGAGGGTTTTTTGCCTTTTGACAACCTGCGGAGGAGGAATGCCTTCTGAGGTTTTGAAGAGTCAGATAAGCAGGCACACCCGGGAGGTACAGAAACAGGAGGAGGGGGAAGGGAAGGCAGAAAAGGTGAGGAACTACCAAGAGGCCTGAAGGCAGACAGAGGCACAGAGGGCAGAGAAAACAGTTCATGTGGTCCTAAAGCCTGTCAGCTCAGATAGATGAGAAGATACCGATTTTTGTTTTGTTTTGTATTATTTGTTTTGTTTTGTTTTGTTTTTGTTTTCCACTAGTGGAATTAAGCAGTCCATGTCGGGCCAGAGAAGACAGGGAAGTTTCCCTAAACAAAAGGAGTTTCAGCAGCTGCTTGGGAATATTCCTTAAAATCTCTATCCCAAGGTAGACTAGCCAGAGACAATTGGCTCTAATCATCACAGTTATTAATCCAGGAAATGAATGAGGGAGAAGCCTTCACATATGGTTACAGTGACCACAGAGTATAGGGAGAAACAGAGAGAGAGTTACAGTCCCCTATATCAGGGAGCCTATATAAAATACACTGCACCACACTATTTCAGTGCATTGTTTTATTGACAATGATTGGAAGTTAGGCCACTGCCTTGGTTGGGAACACTGCCCTGTGTCAGACAGTTGTTTAAAAGACACCGGAATAGCAGCGGCAAAGTTTTACCTAGCACTAGTTACATAGGCATCATGAAACTCTTGGGCACAGACAGCATACTGGGCTGGGGTCCAAATGATGTTCTTAAGAGAGCCCCAGTCCCAGGCGCACATGGAATGAGTGCCATGAATATTTTCTAAAATACTGATTGTAAAAGGGCTGTGATGGACATACAGCGGAACCGATTTTTGCAATTCTTTTACTATTGGAAAGAGCAGGCCTTCGTCGCCCCATTGCCTATTTTGCCTGACAATGGGAAAGAGCTGCAGTTTACCAGCCTTATGGGCTGCTTTAATATACTTTTGCATTGGGATGAGGACTTTATCAGAGCCAGTTGGTGAGGTTTTCAGAGGCTCAATATCTTTCCACCCTTTTGGGGGAGGGGGGGTATCTTCTGGCTGTAAAGGAGCCAGAGGCACAATCTGAGTATAGGGGAGCGAGGTTTTTCCTCCTTTTTAGATATCTCTGTGTCTTCCTATGCACTGTCCCACCTCTACAGGGAGGGGCAGTGCGGACAGTTGACCAGGTGAGGATTACTTAAGGGGGGACATTAGCCCCTTTAGAATGCCTGTCTTCAACGTTTTCTCTACTCGTTTACACACTTTAAGATCATAAGTTCCTTGTTCTGGGAACCAAGGGCAATTTTGTTGGACAGCCAGTAATCTAAGGCGAGCCTTGTAATTTAGAATAGTCCCTGCTGTTCCTCCTAAGGACTGAAGAATTCAAATATAGTGCCTTTGTTCAGGGGCTAGGGAGTCAGGGGGAGGTAATTTCCCATCGGAGATCTCTCAGAAAGTTCCACAGCAGCAAATCCTAATATAGTTTTGCTTTATCCCTTACCTCATCAGGTAGAGACTGTACCCAGTTCGTTTTTTTTTTTTTTTTCTGGGAGCTCCTTTACCATTCCACGGGGTCCTACAGTCCTTGTGTTGCACCACCTGGCCATGTCAGCCCCCTGCACACTTCAGCCAGTAGTCACTTTCCTTCTGTCACGTTGGGGTCACCATCTGTCATAGACTCTAAGTCTAAAGTTCTCTTTTGGCCAACAAGAGAGCGAATGCAGGATTAAAGCAAGAGATGGCTAATGTCTGGGAAAAGACAAGAGCCCTGAATAAGGGTCCTTACCCCATATTTATTTAGATCAGAAGGCTTACAAACGTGATGGACATGTACAAAGAGACAAACTGGGGACATTAACTTGGGGACGTGAGGCAAGAGGGGGGTTTTGAAGATATTTGTTTGGGGTTTGGGTCAACAAAATCCTGACGCCAGGCAGATGGGTAGATGGTTTTTAACGACAGACAGGAGGCGCCCTGTCTGTTTAACTTAGCTAGCCTAGTGGATGAGACAGATGGGGGAATAACCTGAGGGTTAATAAGGCACCGTTTCTTTTGTTAGCCATCTCGGCTCTAGGCTGCCTTGCATGCCGGGCAGTGGTCCATAGTGGAATTGACCAATTTACTTAACCTGGCCCTATCCTCCAGGATAGCAGCTTTTCTTCTATAGTACTAAATTGGCGGTGCTTACACCCTGAACATCTAATCCTCTTTATTGCATATACCTATGTATCGGGCACCTTTGCACCCGTTGCTATTTGGGGCCTTTGTCCCTCTCTCTATTCTGGGAGCTCTGCATCCCCTCTCTATTTTGGGGTTCCATTGCACCTCCCTAGTTTTGGAGCCTTTGAACCTCTCTGTTCTTGGGGTGACTTTTTACCCCCCATTCTTGGGTTGCCTATCTGGTTTATCCAAACTTGGGTGTGAGCATTTTATGACTTTGTATTTGTTTATGCCTTGTTAGCCCATTGGTATAAGCCCGGAGGATTCCTTAAGCCTATCCCCCACAGGTTCTTTTCCAGGATTGCTTTTGCTCTTTGGGGTCTTCTCTGGTTCCATACAAATTTTAGGATTATTTGTTCTAGCTCTGTGAAGAATGCTGGTGTTATTTTGATAGGGATTGCTTTGAATATGTATATTGCATTGAGTATATCAGCATTTTAACAATATTTGTTCTTCCAATTCATGAGCATGGAATGATTTTCCATTTTTTAGTGTCTTCTTAAATTTCTTTCATAAGCTTTCTATAGTTTTCATTGTATAGATTTTTCACCTCTTTCATTAGGTTTATTCCTAAGTATTTGATGGTTTTTGATACAATTGTAAATAGGATCAATTCCTTGATTTCTCTTTCTGCTACTTCATTATTGGTGTATAGAAATGCAACTGATTTCTGTACATGGATTTTATATCCTGCGACTTTGCTGAATTCATGGATCAGTTCTAGCAGTTTTTTTGGTGGAGTCTTTTGGGTTTTCCACATAGAGTATCATGTCTGTGAAGAGTAAAAGTTTGACTTCCTCCTTGCCAATTTGGATGCTTTTTATTTCTTTGTGTTTTATGATTGCTGAGGCTAGGACTTCCAACACTATGTTGTATACCAGTGGTGAGAGTGGACGTCCTTGTCATGTTCCTGACCTTAGGGGGAAAACTCTCAGTTTTCTTCCCATTGAGGATGAGATTAGTGGTGGGTCTTTTGTATACGGCTTTTATGGTCTTGAGGTATGATCCTTCTATCCCTACTTTCTTGAGGGTTTTTATCAAGAAAGGATGCTGTATTTTCTCAAATGCTTTCTCTGCATCTATTGAGAGGATCATGTGGTTCTTATCATTTCTTTTATGAAATGTGATATATCACATTGGCTCTGGATATATCACATTGGATCTGGTTGGCTGGTATCTTGTTGAGAATTTTTGCATCCATGTTCATCAGGAAAGTTGGTGGGAAATTGTTCCTTTTTAGTGGGGTCTTTGATTTTGGAATCAGGGTAATGCTGGCATCATAGAATGAGTTTAGAAGTTTTCTTTCCATTTCTATTTTTTGGAACAGCTTCAAAAGAATAGGTGTTAACTCTTCTTTAAATGTTCAGTAGAATTCCCCTGGGAAGCCATTCAGCCCTGGACTCTTGTTTGTTGGGAGATTTTTGATTACTGATTCAATTTCTTTACTCGTTATGGGTCTGTTCAAATTTTCTATTACTTCCTATTTCAGTTTTGGTAGTTTATATGTTTCTAGGAATTTGTCCATTTCTTCCAGATTGTGCAATTTGTTGGCGTATAATTGCTTATAATATTCTTTTATTATTTTTTGAGTTTCTGTGGTGTTGGTTGTGATCTCTCCTCTTCCACTCATGATTTTATTTATTTGGGCCCTTTATTTTTTCTTTTTGATCAGTCTGGCTAGGGATTTGTTAGTTTTATTAATTCTTTCAAAAAACCAGCTCCTGGTTTCATTGATCTGTTATGTTTCTTTTTTCCCCCCTCCCCCCCCCCCCCAATATTTATTTCTGCTCTAATCTTTATTATTTCCCTTCTTCTGCTGGCTTGGGTTTTATTTGGTTTTCTTTTTCCAGCTCTTTTAGATGGAAGGTTAGGTTGTATATTTGAGAACATTCTTCCTTCTTTAGGAAGGCCTAGATTACTATATACGTCCCTCTTATGACTGCCTTTGCTGTATCCCAGCAGTTTGGGCTGTCATGTTTTCATTTTCATTGGTTTCCATGTACTTTTTTAATTTCCTCTTTAATTTCTTGGTTAACCCATTCATTCTTTTATAGGTTGTTCTTTAATCTCCAAGTATTCATGGTCTTTCCAAGTTTTTTCTTGTGGTTAATTTTGAGTTTCATAGCATTGTGCTCTAAAAATATGCAAGGTATGATCTCGATCTTTTTGTACTTGTGGAGGGCTGATTTGTGTCCCAGTATGTGATCTATTCTGGAGAATGTTCCATGTGAACTCGAGAAGAATGTGTATTCTGCTGCTTTAGGATGAAATGTTCTGAATATATCTAAGTCCATCTGGGCCAATGTGTCATTCAAAGCCATCGTTTCCTTGTTGATTTTCTGCTTAAATGATCTGTCCATTGTTGTGAGTGGGATATTGAAGTTCCCTACCATTATGGTATTATTATCAATGAGTTTCTTTATGTTTGTGATTAATTGATTTATGTATTTGGGTCTTCCACGTTGTGGGGGGGTATATATTTACGATTGTTATATCTTCTTGGTGGATAGACTCCTTAATTATGATATAATGCCCTTCTTCATCTCTTGTTACAGTCTTTATTTTAAAATATAGATTGTCTGATATAAGTATGGCTACTCCGGCTTTCTTTTGCCAACCATTGGCATGATAGATGGTACTCCATCCCCTTACTTTTAATCTGCAGGTGTCCTTAGGTCTAAAGTGGGTCTTTTGCGAGTAGCATATAGATGGATCTTGTTTTCATATCTATTCTGATACCCTGTGTCTTTTGATTGGAGCGTTTAGTCTATTGACATTTAAAGTGAGTACTGAAAGATATGAATTTAGTGCCCTTGTGTTGCCTGTAGAATTGGTGTTTCTGGTGATGTTCTCTGGTCCTTTCCAGTCTCTGTTGCTTTTGGGTTTTTTTGTTTTGTTTCATCTTTTCTCCACTCAAAGAGTCCCCCTTAAAATTTCTTGCAGGGCTGGTTTAGTGGTCTTGAACTCCTTTAGTTTCTGTTTTTCTGGAAAACTCTTTATTTCTTCTTCTATTTTGAATGAAAACTTGCTGGAAAAAGAATCCTTGGCTGCATATTTTTCCAATTCAGCACGTTGAATATATCCTGCCATTCCTTTCTGGCCTGCCAAGTTTCTGTGGATAGGTCTGCTGTGAACCTAGTCTGTCTTCCCTTATAGGTTAAGGATTTTTTTTTTCCCTTACTGCTTTCATAATTCTTTCCATGCCTGTGTGTTTTGTGAATTTGACTATGATATGCCTTGATGATGGTCAGTTTTTGTTGAATCTAAAGGGAATTCTCTGTGCTTCCTGGATTATGATGTTTGTGTCCTTCCCAAATTAGGAAAGTTTTCTGCTATAATTTGCTCACATAAACCTTCTGCCCGTTTTTCTCTTTCTTCATGTTCTGGGACGCCTATGATTCAGATGTTGTTGCTTTTTAATAAGTCACTGAGTTCTCTAAGTCTTGTATTGTGCTCTTTTGCCTTTGTTTCTCTCTTTTTGTTCTGCTTCATTATTCTCCATAATTTTGTTTTCTGTATTGCTGATTTGCTGCTCTACTTCGTCCATCCTTGCCGCTGTGGCATCTATTCAAGATTACAGTTCAGTTATAGCATTTTTTATTTCATCCTGACTAGCTTTTACTTCTTTTATCTCCATAGAAAGGGATTCTGTGCTTTTTTCAGGCCCAGCTATTATTCTTATTATCGTGGTGCTAAATTCTAGTTCAGACGTCTTGCTTATATCTGTGTTGATTAAGCCTGTGGTTGGTATTTCTTTGTGTTATTTCTTTGGGGGTTAATTCCTTTGTTTTATCCTTTCAAAGGAAGAAAAAAATTAATAAAATAAAAACTAAAAATTACAAAATTAAAGGCAAAAAAATCCAATAAAAGAAGCTAGATCTTAGGTGTGTTTTGGCCTGCCTTTTGAAAGAAGCTTGATAGAATGGAGAAAAATGGAAAGAAAAAAAAGGAAAAAGGTAAGAAAAATTTTAAAAATTAAAAAAACATAGAATAAAATGAAATAAAGAAATTTAAATAGAATATTTTTTTCAAAAATGAAAAAATAAAGTAAAAAAATTTTTAAGAGGCGCCTGGGTGGCTCAGTCAGTTAAGCGGCCGACTTCGGCTCAGTTCATGATCTCGCGGTCTGTGAGTTTGAGCCCTGCGTCGGGCTCTGTGCTGACAGCTCGGAGCCTGGAGCCTGTTTCAGATTCTGTGTCTCCCTCTCTCTGACCCTCCCCCGTTCATGCTCTGTCTCTCTCTGTCTCAAGAATAAATAAACGTTAAAAAAAAAAGTTAAAAAAAAATTTTAAGTGAAAGAATTAAAAATTTAAAAAAATAAAATTTTCTCTTTCTGTATTGAAGAAAAAGGAAAAAAAACAATTTAATCAAAGAAGCAAAAAAAAAAAAAACAAAAAAAAAACCACCTAATAAATGAACCAGCAAACAGAATGAAACCCAAATGAATTTACATCCAGTTTCCCCTAGAACTGAAACTATGAAGCCCTTAATAGTCTGTATACTAAACAGGTGGAGGGACTCTTGCTGGTCTCCTGGGGGATGTGCTTGGAGCGTTCATTTGGGTGGGGATTGATGTAATGGCTCCATTCTTCACTAGGTGGCACTGCTTAGCTTACTGGGGTGGATTAGTGTGGTGCGCACGCATAGACAGGAGAGGTGGAAATCAAGTTCCCCTCCTTTGTCTCAGACCTCTGTCCACTCCCTGCCTCCACCCTGTCCCTGCCCAAGTTGTCCACCTGCCAATCAGCACCTCCCTCCAGAGTTTTATCTCAGATGGGTTTGTGTTTCAAAATCCCATAATTCAGAGACCTCTGCAGCTTGGACCCACAACTCCTTGGGGGAGGGTCTTACTGAACAATGGCCGGGTTCTGGCTTGCCCCAGAAAATGTTCCTGTAGTCGTGCAGCAGCAGAGGTTCAGAGATTATGGCAAACCACAACACACAGCCAGCATCAGGTTTCACTGCATTCTGGGCATCTTTATTCCAACACCAGCAAACATGGCTGCTCTCTGGGTTCTGCTGGGACCTTTGCCTGTAGGGAGACCTTATGGCATCTACCAAATGCACTCCAAGTGAGGGAACCATTTCTCCCTGTGTGGCACATGGACCCCTCAGAACCTGCTGCTTGCTCCTGGGGATTTGCCCCACTTCCTCACCAGAGCACTGCCAGGCACTGAGCTCTGGAACTTCAGACTCTGTGCTCCACTGTTTATAGAATTCTGGTAGTATTGAAAGCCTCTCCTTTTATTCCCATCAATAGTTTTGGGGAGCAGTTTTCTTATTCAGTCCCCTGCGTGCATTTTCACTCTTTCTCTCTCTTTCTTTCCAGCTACTTTTGGGGAAGTGTTTTTCCTGCACTCTCCCCCTTTCTCTGTCCTTCTCTGCAAAAACAGCTCCCTACCCTCCATGACTTTTCTCTGCCCCAGTGTACCTCTCTGCACCATGTACCTTCCAAATTCTGTGGCTCAAGTTATGCAGATTATTGTGTTGATCCTCAGATCGATTTCCTAGGTGTGCAAAATGGTTTGGTGCAGATCTAACTGTGTTTCAGGGATGAGACAAGTTGAGGGTCTCCATGCTGCTCCTCCATCTTGATCACAATTCCACAAATCAGATAATTTAGATAAAATGCAGAGGTTCCTGTAACAAAGGGGTACCTGGGTAGCTCAGTCAGTTAAGCATTTGACTCTTGGTTTCAACTCAGTTCATGATCCCACCTTTTCCTTTACATCAAATTCAAAAATGGGTGAGTCAATACACCACAGTAATTCCTGCTGATTGTTTTGTTATTACACTTCCACAAATTAAATTGATTGTCCTTTATGATTGTGTGAGTTTGAATGTTCTGAGTAAATAAGAATTATCAGGTTCTTTATGAAACCTTACAACATTTTAGAGTACCAAAACCCAAAGGACCAGAGGAAACTAACTTGGAAATAAAAGATGTTACTATTTATTAAACACTTCCTATGTGCTTGGTACTATGATGGATGCTTATGTATGCAAACTCATTTAATCCTCTCAACATGCTCTATGGACAGATGAGGTTAATGAACTTTCCCCAGTTATACAGTAAACAGTGGAACTAGCACTTGAAACTAGTTCTGGATAACTCCAAAATCCTAGAGTTCTTTAAACTTGTTTTTATTGTGTATTTATTTTTGAGAGACAGAGAGAGACAGAGTGTGAGCAGGGGAGGGGCAGAGAGAAAAGGAGACACAGAATCTGAAGCAGGCTCCAGGCTCTGAGTTGACAGCACAGAGCCAGATGTGGGGCTCAAACTCACGAACTGCAAGATCATGACCTGAGCCGAAGTCGGACACTTAATCAACTAAGCAATCCAGGCACTCCATAAAATACTAGAGTTCTTTAAAAACTACTCATGTTTTTGCAGATTTCTAGTTCAGCAAATAATATTTGTTATATGTTATTCAAGTAGTTCAAAGGTTCTATAAAATAACGCATTTGTGCCTGAAATACCAAAGTCAACTAATACATCTAATTTAATTAAGGAGCGACGCCCATTTCTTGAGCATCAGCTTTTATAACAATGAATGCAACATAAGAGTCTGGTCAACATGAAATAAAAGTGAAAGTGGAATATAAAGAAAAAGAGAGTTGACAGAAAGACCTTGGCTCCTTAAGTGGCACTCTTCTCATTTCTGTGTATACCTGTAAATTAGTGGCTACATTGCAGATATCAATATTTTTTTAAATATAATAGCAATAGAATTAAAATACTGACATTTTTAGTTATGCAGCTTTTCAACCTTAGCATTTACAGTAGTGGGTCAGAAGCTTGCCCTGATTTGCCTTTCAAAGCACAGTAAAGTGTTTAATAGACAATGTAATAGACCCAGGCTATCCTGAGTTGTAATACAAAAGCTTAGCATGTCTATTTTCTTTTACCTGCTTCATTTAACTACTGCCCCCTGCAGACATTCTAGTTTCCCTCCCATAAAATAGAACTATTCCTTAAATGGACTATGTATTGTTTCTTAAAGAAATACAGTTGTGTTTCCATATGATAAATGAAAGCAAAAGGTGAAGATGTGTTGTAGTAATCCGTTGGAGGGATTATCATTTCCAAGACTAGTCTTCAGCTTCTCAGTTTCTGAAATTTGGTCTTGGCATCATTAGGTTTAATGGAATGGATTCCCAGTATATGAACTCACAAGAAATTGATGTATAAACTAGAACTCAGTTTATTAGGTTTCTGTTGGATGCAGATTTCTTCCTAGGTACTATAATTATTATGTCTTCATTGAAATGGACCCTCCTTCCAGTGTCATTGTGACTGGGTGTTGTGGCCAGTCCATAGAGTTGAGATGGATAACCACCCAAAATTTGGTTTGGATTCCCAAACTGATGATGCCAGACACACACACACCAAGAAGTGTCAAAAGGTTTTATATTCCCATAATGAAGCTTTCCATAGAGAGTAGGGTGGGCCTCTCAAGCTGATCTGAAAATAGCTTGAAAGAGCTGTGAAAGAAAGGAGACTGGCTTTGAGTTTTCCTGGTAGGTAGGGGCTGGAGCTGGAGTGACGGTTTTAGTGCATGGTTTAAACTTACTGCTTGTGGCACAGCACCTGGGCCTTCTTAATAGCTTGTCCGGATCTGAGACAGAATGGGGGGAGGGCGAGGTAAGGCTTGAAAAGTGTCTGTAATCAAACATCAAATAATGGAGTCAGACTTTTTATTACATTGAGTCCTCAGACTTTAAGAAAGGCTGTTTAGTTAACAGTATTAGTGCAACGTGTAGTGAGTATGCTTGAAATCATTCATATAGAGTATAGTGGAGAAGTGTGAGCTTAAGCCCCTCTGGCTTCCACAATATCAGGCTTTTATATCTCTGTCTTTTCATTACCATTACCATTAGGTGGAAAAATCTAAATTCTTGTTCTTTACTTCTACTCATGAGATTTTTTTTTTGAACACTTTCTTTGTTATTAAATAATTCAATAATTTTTCTGACCCAGTCTTTCTTGCTGTTTAGCCAGGGTATTAGCATATCTTTTTTGGTGATTTCTTCAAATTAGCAAAACTCATCTGTTGTGGGCATAATTGAATTATTTTAATTCACAGTATTCTAAGAAATTGTACTGTCCACCACCTACAACCACTTTCATTTTTTTCTTCTAAATTGGTGATAGTGAATTTTCCTTGTATTGTTTATAAAGGCTCACCTTGCATGTTATTTCAGGACATTGACCTTATTCTCCTATATCACCATTTAAAATGAAAATAAGTATGTACATTGTGGAATACTGGTAACAACAAAGAACATTCCTACAAACAACTATTTAATGCATGAAGGGTAAAGCAGCAACTCATTTCTGAATGATTGTTACCAACTGTTCTGTACTTCTACTGAGAAGAGAACCAAAGAATATATTCAAAGCAAAATAGAAAAGATTCAGAATACACTTATATCTGCAAAAACAAGGAAGACTCAGAGAAGACCCTCCTTTAAAGGACTTCTTTTAAAAATTTTATTTTTAAATCTGCTTATAAGGAGAACAAAGTAGATCCGGTGACTATAACAGTCTAAGTCAGTGGTTCTTCACCTATTTGGAGTCAGGTCTGTGGGAGAGTTGCTAAAAGTCCTCAGTGGAGGGAAAATTCACATGAAGCAACATTTGCATTTGACTTGTAATGTGCATTATATTATTCAATAATAACTTTATGCTTTGTGGCAAATAAAAATCATTCCAAAGGGCAAGAATTGGTTTCATAAGGTATGTGGTCCTTACCAGAACTGTTTCTCATAGTTGGATGGCTGTGTTCACTTACAGCTTCCAATTTGTCTCTAAGCCCATCTTTGTGTTTTTTTACTCAACTATTACCCCATTTTTGGAACTGAAATATGAAATGCATAGTCTTATATTTATATGAACATGTTGAAGGTACAAAAGCCCTGTAACCTACAAAGGCTTATAGGATCAGATATGCAAACAGTAATAGCAACCTTTGTACCAGGCAGCATACAAAGCAGTATCTCATTTAATTCTCTAATAACTTTATGATGTGGTTATTAATTCCACTCATTGATGAGGGAGCTGAGGCTTAGAAAGAGTCAGTGATTTGCCTGAGTATTCATTGAGCACCTCCTGAACATCTGATCTGATACTGGAGAGGAAGATGCAAATGAAACAAAACATGGAGTCAGTAAGCTTTCAAAACTAAAAGTTTCTTCTTAATTTTTTAAAAGTTCCAGTAATTAACATGCGGTGTTGTGTTGGTTCCAAGTGTACAATACAGTGATTTGCAATTCTATATGTTACCCACTGCTCATCACAATAAGTGTACCCTTGTTCCTCTTCACTTATTACACCCATCCCCCTACCCACCACCCTCTCCCACCCCCCGGCATAAAAAACTAAAAGTTTTTTTTCTTAATTAATTGCATTTTCAAAATGTCTATGTTGGAAATTATGTTCTAGCCTTGTAGTTTAATGATACCCCAGACTAATGATATGGAGAGTTGACTTCTAAAACTCTACAAGTGTTCGTTTAAGAAATGGTGTATTCAGGGGCCTGGGTGGCTCAGTTGGTTAAGCATCCAACTTCGGCTCAGGTCGTGATCTCATGAGTTCATGAGTTCGAGCCCCATGTTGGACTCTGTGCTGAAAGCTCAGAGCCACGAGTCTGCTTCAGATTCTGTATCTCCCTCTCTCCCTTCCCCTCCCCTGCTTGTGCTCTGTCACCCAAAAGTAAATAAACATTTAAAAAAATGAAATGATATATTCTATCACAGGCTTTGTTAATAGTGGCAGCCAAGCAAACAGATATACCCCAGATATTTTAGTTCAGGACAAAATATTCAGGATATTTTAATTCGGACTTAATGCAAGACAATTTCTATGAACCAAAGTTCATCTCCCTTGTCTGTACATACATGAAATAATTAATATAGCTTAATGGTGACATTAAGTATACTTCAAATAGATGTGGCATTGCTACCTCTTTATTTATAGTTGTGAACAGCTGTGTACTTTAAAAATAACAAACTTTTTTAAAAGACAAAGAATAGAAGAGAAAGGAAAACTAGGCTTAAGGAGTTTCTTTTTATGCTTACTATTTGAAATAGCTTTATATAAAGGCAATTTATATTCTCTACCATTATTCTTTTACATGTAAATATCATAGCAACTTCCCTTTTAAGGATTATTGCTAATATTCGTAGCTTTGTCATAAAGGACAAAGACTTTAGAGTCTTAATGCTTTGATGTAATATTTTCCTTTTTTGTAAATGGAAATTAAAAAACTGAAGCATAAAAATGTTGTGTGTCAGTGAAGCAATGATCCTATCAACACTATACTTCCACCTATACAGGTAGTGATTTTTGAATCTAAAGATACTTTCTTCATCACAGCCACTGTTTTCCTTTCTACCCCAAATCTTCACATTCCCCACTTTTCCTGAAATTCTGGGAGTATTTGAAGCTCCTTAATTTCCTCTGTTTCCTTTCTCTTTGACCTTTGCATTCATCCATCTACTTGGTAAACATTTATTCTAAATTGGCAGATGGTAGGCAGGTGCTAGAGATACAAAGATAAAATCCTATTCCTGTTCTCAAGGTACTTAAAGTCTAAAGGGAAAGGCAGATTTGAAAACTATTGCACTGTCCCCTGGTAAATACCACTGGAGTTCTAGGAAGAGCATTGACCAGTCAGGGGTTGAGCTGGGCCTATTAAGAAAGCCAAATGTGTGTGTGCCTAAAGTGCAAGCATATGTTAGGAGATGTGGGAGAAGTTGAAAATGGAAAAGCATACAAAGACCAGCTTGCCTATCCCTTATTATACACCACAATTGGGAATTCAGACTTTATCATGAATCACATTAACAAGCCATAAAAATCTAAGTAGCTTTAGCAAGAGAGTGACATAATAATACATGCATTTTAGAAAGATCTCACTGGGAGCTTTGTGGAGGCAGAATGAACCTGACTGACAGGAAAGATGGCAGCTAGTAAAGGGGAGTGTGGAGAGGTCCCAAGCAGCTGCAGCATGATGTAATGGGGACGTTCATGGAAGGGGTTAAATGAGGTGGAATCTCCAGGATTCACAGATTGAAGTTATGTTGGGAGTGAGATGGAGATAATTCTCACATTCTGGCCTGAGTTACCAGGTGGACAGTGGTGGTGTTAATTAGGATTGGGGATCAATTCTTTTTTTAATATGTTGTGTTACTGGTGCCACTGAAACATCTGAATAGAACTGTGTAAAACCCAATTAGATGTGAGTCTAGGGCTCAGGAGAGAAATCTGGGCTGTGGATAACAGTTTAAAAGCCATACAGATAGTGTATAAGTGGTGGTGTATTCATGCACATAAGCAGCATGTGTGAATGAGGTTATCAGTAGCTAATTAAAAATGAAAACAACTGAGTGCCTGGGGTGGCACCTAAGAGAAGTACTGCCTTCCTACCTGCCAAATTGGGGGAACTTCTAGGTCACATGGTGCCTTTGTGTGAATTAGAGAACACCTTAACTATCTACTAGAAAGTTGTCATTATCACTTTATAAATTTATGAGGTCTACAATGTGAATGGTGACCCCCGGAGCTGAGCAGTAAAATATCAGTTGGGAAGATTAAGAAGCCATCACCAGTCAGATAAGAAGAAATCAAATGGTACATAAAAACTATAAAAACAGAGTTTCAAGGCAGAAGAGTATTCAACATCACCTACCAACTGTGTCTCAGGAGTTAGGTAAATGTGGTCTGAAAGTTTTCATCAAAGAGCTGGTTGGTCTTAGGGGGCACAGTTTCAGACAAGAGTCCCACTCTGGATTATTCCCCTCCAAAATCTGGGATGTTCTCTTTCTCCTATCTTTTGCAGATGCTGTGATACCAGCCACTGTTCTGCCTTTACCCTCTCTACCATGTGAATCTCTACACATAATCTTACTGTCTTATCTGTGCTTTGAGGGCTGTATCTCCTAATTGGTATCTTGGTACATTTTGTTTTGCCCTCCTTCCTTTGGCCATTCACATCTCCACCTGACCAGTACACCCAGTTTCTCATTAGGGTTTCAAAAAACATACTGGATGGTTTCAGTCACAATTCTTATAGACATCGATTGCCCTTCAGATATACTTGTGAGCATACATCTGTAGTTGAATACAGTTATCTTCTGAACAAGGGATGAAAGGGAGAGTGAGGGCTTCTTACTACTCATTATCCTCTTTTTGGATAAGGAAAACTTTATCAGCCCAATTTTAGAGAATCATACTGAAGAAAATGAGATTTCTGCCTTCTGCATCTAACATAGGAGTTAAGAGGGTAAATAGAGGTCAAGAAGATCACTTATCAAGAACTTCACTTTCTGATGTCTATTACAGTGAGACTTGTGATAAGATAAATTGGTTAGTCATAAGTTATATGTGTAATACTATTTTCAATTAATTGTGAATGCTGACTTCGATATACCTCGGTCAAATTTGAGCACATTATTTCAGTAGAACAGCACTGCTCAATACTGTAGCCACATCTAGATATTTAAATTTTTAAAAATGTTTATTTAGTTTAGTTATGAGAGAGAGATAGAGTGTGAGCAGGGGAGGCGAAAGAAAGGAAGACACAAAATCTGAAGCAGGCTCCAGGCTCCAGGCTGTCGGAGCACAGAGCTTGACATGGGACTCAAACTCACTAATGACCAGATCATGACCTGAGCTGAAGTCTGACACTTAACTGACTGAGCACCCAGGCGCCCCTGGATATTTAAAATTAAAATTAAAATTAAAATTAAAATTAAAATTAAAATTAAAATTAAAATTAAAATTAAAATTTGAGGCACCTGGGTGGTTCAGTCAGTTAAGTGCCCAACTCTTGATTTTAGCTCAGGTCATGATCTCACGGTTTGTGGGTTTGAGCCCCACATCGGGGTCTGTGCTGACAGTGCAGAGCCTGCTTGGGATTCTGTGACTCCCTCTCTCTCTGCATCTCCCCTGCTGGCTCGGTCTCTTGCTCTCTTGCTCTCTCTTAATAATAAACAAAAAATTAAAAAAAAATAGTTATTAATTTAAACTACATTAAAATAAAATTCTGTTCCTGAGCCACATTAGCCACATTTTAGGTGCACAGTAGCCACATATAACTAATGGCTACCATATTGGACAGTACGGGTATGAAACTTTTCCCCATCACAGAAAGTTCTATTGGGGCAGCACTACTCCAGAAAAGTGTTGATTATTCCTTTTAGTTCTCCATTGTTGATGATGACTTGGAGGAAATAAGTTAGTGTCTCAGCAATAATACACAAGTTATAGGATACTACCTAGAGGATTTTTGCTTGTTTTTTATTTGATATAATAATTTAAGAAAAAAAGGAACCTACTACCAATCAGCATCTATAGTGTTCCAAATATTTTATACTCACTATCTTAACTAACCTTCACTAATACTATGTTGTCATTACCATTTTACAAATGAGGAAAGTAAGGTTAGGAGAGGGCAAGTGGTAGAATCAAAATCCAAAGTCACATCTATCTGGTCCAAAGTCGACTATTTGATAACTTCCAAAAATCGCCACATGGTTACATTTTCTTTTCTTCAAGTAAAATAAGGATGTGCGTTGGGGTGTACTCAAAAGATAAAGGCAGAACCGTCTAGACCTTTCAAGGAATTATTTGTATTATCAAATGAATATTTTGATGAACATGTTGTTAGTCATGTACTCACACCCATTTAAGTACTCACTGAGAGTTTCATTTATTTTCTTACCATCAAAAACCAAGTTCTTACCTTCCAGTGACATTCAAATAACTTGTTAAACAATAGTCCCAAATCTATTATATACCTTCATGGAAAGTCTGAGAAACAAAAAGGAAATAAATCTCAGCAATATTTTTCCAGAAGATGCATGCTATTTTGGTTAAATTATACATTAGACCCTGAAAATTCATGGAGACAAAGTAGTACAACTGATTTTATAATTCATTTTACAGATGACTTCTGAAGAAAGAACTGATACCTGATATTTAATAGTCTACAGAGAAGAGAAGCACTTTATAAAATGTAATTTTGCTCAAGTTTTGGCTTAAAGCTGTGGTCTTTGGTTTGTGTGACATTCTAACAAGCAAGGAATCTCCTCCTTAAACCACATAAAAGTAAATGAAAATATAGCAATTCTGCCACCATATTATTCTTTCTCCTTTATCAATTTTGCAGCAAAGCAATTCATGCTGCACATCTACTCTGCTTTGCAGAGAATTAGTATCTAGGTGAGAGGTTGCCTTGGTTCTTAGGTTCTTATGGGAGAATCACCCAAGAGTGAAGCTCCCAATGTGAATTTAGGATCTACATAGTTACACTTGGGCCCCAAGAAAATCTTGAGGTCATGGCCACTGTAAGGCCATCCATCTCTGAGGTTACTGAAGATGTTTTAATTCCCACAATATTGTTTTGTCTGCATGAAAACTTTGTGTGTATGTTAGTGCAGGAATGAAGGCTGTAAATGGGTGGGACCTTGATGACCATCAGCACCTTACAAATTGCAAAAGACTTGAGTTAGATAGAAAATATGTCAGAGGTAAAATGTAATCTTTCAAAAGGATCCAGAGTGGTAAGACACAGCCTGATTTTGTAATCAATAAGTTAACAAACACCACAATCAACTCACAGCAACTTGTTTCTTGGGCATAGAAGCAAACAAGATGTAGACCTGTGTATTAAAAAGAAATGAATGTGTTCTCCATATAAATGTAGATCATTAGCTTTTTCCCTAAGGGTCTCCTCTAAGCCAGGACTAGACTGGTACTGGAAAGACAGTGGAGACATGGTCCCTGCCCTTGTTGAGCTGATATTCTCATGGGATGACCGACAAAAGTACATATAAAATGAAGCAATTAAAATGCCATACAAATATGAAGGAGATTAACACGAATCTGAAAGAAGGAAAGATAAAGTCTCATTTACTA
Organism: Leopardus geoffroyi; assembly: GCF_018350155.1. NCBI lineage: Eukaryota > Metazoa > Chordata > Mammalia > Carnivora > Felidae > Leopardus > Leopardus geoffroyi. Next base: position 62,768,350 of record NC_059341.1, read on the forward strand.
TATATAGGGTGTTCATGAGGGCTTCTCTGGGTATGTGGCATTGAATCTGATGCCTGAAAGGTAAAGTGGGAACTAGCTTTGTGAAACGTGCTCCCCACAGAGGGCACAGCCTGTACCAAGGCTCTGAGGTGAGATTATTACCTACACAGCTGCCACAGGATTTTACAAGGTATTTTTTTTCTTGGCAGGATCATCTGATGATTCCTTTATAATATTATAATAATATACAATATAATATTTGTCATATTGTTGCTTTCATAGAAAAATTTGAGGTTTTCCATTGAATTATTGTTATACAGTGAAACCTGGCATTTGGAAGTATCCTTTCCTTTCTGTCTACAAAAATCACCCCACATACCTGTGATTGGGCATGTAGTAAAAGTTTACGCATTTTACTATGTTCAGGAAATGTTGCTTATCAGTCCCCTACCACACCTGCATCATTACAGATGTTTTCAGAGGTTGTAGAGAGAGAGATCTTTCAAACAGGAATAAACTGTTTATTTCTCTGGTCTCAGCAAAGAACAGGCCTGGAAAATTTCAGAGTACCAATGTGTTATACAAGCCTTTGCTCTCCTCTCTTGTCTGCTCTGCAAATATGAAGGCACAAAATTTCCACTTCATAGTTTTTGTTGAATGAATAAATGAGGAAAGAAAGAAAGAGAAAGGAAGGAAGGAAGAGAAAGGAAGGAAGGAACGAAAGAAAGAAGGGGGAAGAAAGAAACAGAAAAGAAAGGAAGGAAGGGGAAATAAAGAGAAGAAAGAGAGGGAGGAAACGAAAGAAAAAAGCAATGAAGGAAGGGGAAAGAAAGAAAGAGAAAGAAGAAAAAAGGAAGGAAGGAGGGGAAAGAGAAAAGGAAAGAAAGAAAGAAAGAAAGAAAGAAAGAAAGAAAGAAAGAAAGAAAGAAAGAAAGAACCTATGTAATATTTTAAGCTCTTGCTGTTTGGTAAGTACATAGTGAAAGAACAAACCAATCGTACCAAAAGCTACAGGGCAGGCTCTGAAGAAATGGAGACCAACGAAATGCAGAAAAAGCTCCATATGATCCTTTAAATATGAGTGAAATAATGATACTAGCCAAACTCAAAGAATCTCACATAGAGGGAAGAACCAAGGCATCCCTAGATCTTGAAAGGATCTCAGAGACCAATGAAATTCTCAGGAGTCTCAGTCTCTAGGAAATAGCTACTATGTCATATAGCTGAACAGTAAGGAAAGTACAGCAGGGAATTAGTGGTCTAGAGAGCATTGATTCTTATTTTCACTTATCTTTTAAAAAGACTGTATTTCATTTTTTCTGACTTGTGGCTACCAGCTGCCCATTATGAAAAGCTTCTTTTTTTAAAAAAAATCAATTTACTCTGCCTTGATTACAGCCTAGGGACTGTGTCTTATTAATAGCATTTGCCAGAAGTAGAAGCATCATAAAGATGCAGTTTCTTAAATGGTACTTCCCTCAAATTTACTCTCCAATACTTGGCATCACTGGGCAGTGTATTCCATGAGAGCATATCCTTACCCAATGAGAACAGTCTTGTACCACCTGTCTGACTTGTTTCTGAAACTGGGTGAGAATTACCAAAAGATCTGGCAATTTTCACCTTTGTGTGGAATTGGACCTAGCACTCATCTTTCATCATGTTTTGAGTCTTAGATCACAGTGACATTGGTAGCTTACTTGAACCTTCTGAGATTGTTGCAATATTCCTACAAGGCTCAATACTCAGAACATCTAAGGTATATGCTAAAGTAAACCCAGGTTTACCTAACACAAACTCTTGCCTCATCAGATTTAAGACTGATGGAGAAACTGGGCTGGATTTTGTAGACACTGGCTTGTCTTCAACTTGGCACGAGGGCACAAACCCTGACAGCTGCCCCACGACACTGCAAGGCATGCATCTTTCCCATAAGTTTCATCTTGGGATGCCGCGGATGAAGTCATGTTTGGCTTTGCTTCCAGGCCTTTGACCCCTTTCAGGGGATCAAAAATATTTAGTGACCCCTAACTAAATGGAAGGCACGGTGGGATTCAGTGCTCATTGTTTCCACCTCTAATTGGGGGATTAAGATGCACGGACATGTAAGGAAGGGAAAGAACAGCGAAAGTGCGAAATTGGAGGAAAAGAAGACCATAATATGAAATGACAGGCAGTCCATCACCATGTGCCAAAGGACTGACCTGAGCCATAACTGTGGTAGGATTGGTGGAGGAAGGGGACAGGCCTGGATCCCAGAGCAGCCCCAGCAGGTATCATGGATAAAGCAGGATTTGATTTGGGCCTTGGATAGTCCAATGGTTCCCAACCTTCCCTGGTCAGGAGGACAATCTGGGGAGGCCAGGAATGCCTGGAGAGGAGGAAAGAGGAATGGGGGTGCCATGAGAAGGAAAAGAAGTTTAAAGAAACAAAGCTTGTTTGGTCACAGTAAAAAGTTGGTGTAGGAGGAGAAAAAGAGAGAAGGCAGAAAAGTCAGATTTCATCTGGTTTTTAAACAGTCTTGTGTGCTGGACCAAGGAATTTTGGCAACATATTTGGCTCGGGATAGTGAGCCATGACACCTGATTTTTACAGCTGGAGCAGGATATTAGAATTCCTCTATATCACATAACTCCTCACTTCCCACTTCCACCCCCTGCTTGGAAGCCTAAGTCTGACAGAAATTAAGTATAGACACATGCTAATACTTTACCAGTTCCTCATTCGGATACAGAATTCCCACTGTCACTATGGGGATGTGGTGATTCATAGCAAAGCACAACTGCCTGTGTAGAATTCCCTTGAGTGATCGCCAGAACCACTGAGGTAGCAGAGTCAGCGTCTCCTACGGGGTAGCCAGGCCACACTGGGCTCTCATCCCTCTGCCTGGGGTGAGGGGACTCTGCACTGGCACAGCCTGAATAACACACATGCTTTCACCATGGCTTTGGTCCACTGGCTACTTTGGTTTGTTTTGCTGTCTGTCTGCCTCTTTCTCCATTTCCTTGTTCGAAGGGTAGGCCTGGGTAAAGTTTTTATCATATTACTGCAAATACTGGGCTGAGAGAGTTTGGATGGATGGCTGGATGGCTGAATGGATGGATAGATAGATTGATAGATTAGATAGATAGATAGATAGATAGATAGATAGATAGATAGATAGTTTTTCTGAAGAAGTCCACCTAGCTAGAAGAAAATGGTTTAGAGCTTACAGCTGGCATTTCATAAGATTCTTTGCAGATCCAATTCTGTCAGACCTTAAAAGAAGGTAAATTTCACACCACTGCATGAGTTCAGAACTTGAACACAGCATATTCACCATAAGACTCTGTTTATTCATATAATAACTTAAAAGACTATTGACTAGAAGCTTAGCATTTCCTGGCTGAACAATAGCTTTGAGCAGTATCGCAACCTGTATGTGGGGGCAAAAAACCACTACAGTTTGAGGGCAACTGAAGTCCTCTTCCTGTGCTTCTTCCTCTGAATTGAAGTTTGAAGACTTGGCAGGCATTTCTGGTGAACGCCAGAATACGTCAGTTTCTGCCATCTGTTCACACTCATCTACTCATTACTGAGCAGCTGCAGGCCAGACAGGGCAGTCATTTGCCCAAACTTCAGTGACACAGGGATTCAAACCTGCCATTCATTCCACTGAAATAGGAGTAGTAGATTTTATCAGAGGGGAAGAGTCAAAGAATTTTCCTCTAATTTTTCTGTGTAGCCTTTCTTGACAGGATGTGGCATGTGGCTGCACAAGTGTCACACTCGTTAATCTTGTTCATTCTTCATTTATATTTATACTATCAGATTTTACTGAAAGGTTTAGTATTAGTTTCATAAGAAGAAATTTAATTGTCTGATATTCAGGTATGAGAAGGTATTCATTGAGAACTCTTGTCTGGAGCTAAGGGCTAGAGAGAAGAAAGACAAAAGAGGCTTTTTGGCCAGTGTAACTCTGGAGACAACATTATAAAACATGAGCCAGTTAGAGAATAAACACCACCAAAGTGAGAGATACTTACCACAGCTACAGTACACATTTTGAAAAGGAAATGATCGCGTGCACTGGCGTGTTTATATCAAACATGGGATTGGATTAATGAGGGGGACTTAATTTCCAAGTAGTGGGAGGAATGAGAACAGAATCATGGGAGAATGTTCCAGTTGCAAAATGCAAGAAACCACTAGGAACTAGAGTGGGAAAAGCAATCTGCCCGAGGTGGATTAGTCCGGGGAAGATACACAGAATGCTCTACAAGGGAAAATGAGGTTAGCCAGGAGAACTTCTGGCTGTTCCAGAAATTCAGCCAGGAGGCAATTTGGACCTGAACTAAGGACAAAGCACTGCACAGGTGGGGGGGATGATCCAAAAAGAATTTTACCTGGAAGAGTCCAAAGATCGGATGTTCCTTTTTAAAAGGAACATTGGAGACCATATGGTTTCATCAATGACAAGATGTTCTCCTCTGGAATCAGTGTTTTCAGCAAAGATTTTTGTCTTCCGAACTGCTTTTAACTCTACAAAATGTGCTCCTATAAAGTTTTCTCTCACTACTTTTTCTTTTTTTCCAGAGATGGGGTGTGTTAAGTCAATCATAAATGTACTGATTTTGAGATTGGACTACCTTGCAGCTGAACTTGTACAGTTCAGGAAATGATGCCTCCCTTTAGAACAAATACCTTTTTATAGTTTATGAAGGCCAGTTAAGTCGGTTGTGGGAGTGGTGATTTCATGACCTCAGACTCTGGAAGGAGGTCCTCACTGCTGCTGAATTCCAGTCCAGGTAGAAAACCGGAAGTTAGAGTAGCTAGACAGGCTGGGTTGGAGAAATGTAGGCCTGCCTCCTTGCCACTAGTGAAAAAGTGTATCAAGGCTTTTCTGCTCCAGGGCAGTACACACACACACACGCACACACACACACAAATGTAAAAGAAGGAATAATAAACTCAATCAAATTAGCTCAGCCTCAGCCCTGCCCCCCAACACTCATTCATAGACACTAATTTTGTGACTTTGACAAGCAACTTAATTTCTTCTCATTTTTTATATTTCTCTTGCTTCATGTCATAAGCATCATAACAGTTGTTATTGTGGGTGAGAGAGCTGATAAGTGATTCTGTGAGATGGACACTGTAATCAAGGAGACAGAAACTCAGAGAGTTGTCCAAAGTCAGGCCCTTGTATATGTAACCTAGGGCTGATTTTCAACCACACATTCCTGTGCCATCTCATGCCAATGGTTAGGCAAAGCTTATGTCATGGTGGCCATCTCTGCAGTTGGCAGTGGTTTGGCCTTATTAGTTATACAAATAAAAAAAAAAAAAAACCAATAGAGTCTGGATGCATCAGCTATGCCAATAAGAATAGCTGATTCTAGGGGCGCCTGGGTGGCGCAGTCGGTTGGGCGTCCGACTTCAGCCAGGTCACGATCTCGCGGTCTGTGAGTTCGAGCCCCGCGTCAGGCTCTGGGCTGATGGCTCAGAGCCTGGAGCCTGTTTCCGATTCTGTGTCTCCCTCTGTCTCTGCCCCTCCCCCGTTCATGCTCTGTCTCTCTCTGTCCCAAAAATAAATAAATAAATTAAAAAAAAAAAAAAAAAAGAGCTGATTCTTCTGCAGCTACTTAAACTTTTTATTAAACATTCATGTTGATACCAAATTGTCAGAGTATTGTGCTGGCTAGCCCAAATTTGATTTTTTGAATTTTACTCTTATGAAATTATGTCATTTGTATAGGTAGGGAAAGCCATTTTTGTACTTTCATGTCTGTAATGTTTATATACATATTTTTAACCATCTATAAGTCTTCATGTACCAGACTGCTCTTCATGGGGCTGATCTTTACTCTGGGTTCTGTTGAGTCACATTCTTCTTATTGATATTTTTAAATAACCCAGGCAAAAGTTTAGATGAGCTCCTCCTAGTCTCTTTGTAAGACATTTACAAAGTGCTTTACATTTACAGAGTACATGCATATCATTGTATTTGACTGACAACAAACTCTGTCATGTAAGTATATAATGGCAAGATGAATATATCTGCAAGTTGAGAAAACTATCCAGAGGAGATGAGTGGTATGTCTAATACGTGGCTGGCTCAGGAAGAGTCCAGAGTTTCCACTGCTACTGCGGGGGACGTACCATCATAAGCAAGTGACTCACTAGGTGATCAGCCTCTGTGTAGCTTCCCTAACCGTGGCATTAGGAGGTCAGATTGGAAAAGATTGTGGTGTGCGAGTGTTACAAGTTGAATTTTGTCCCTCCAAAATTCATATGTTGAAGTCCTAACCCAGTGCCTCAGAATATGACTATATTTGGAAATATGGTCACTGCAAATGGAATTAGTTAAGAGGAGGTCATATTGAAGAGAGGTGGGCCCATAATCCAGTATGACTGGTGTCCTTAAAAAGAGAGGGAAATTTGGGCCCAGAGACAAATATACAAGGAGAAAACCGTGTGAAGATTTGAGCTATGCTGTGACAAGCTAAGGCTCTACCAGATGCTAGGAGAGAGACCTGGAACAGACCCTCTCCCAGCATCTTGAGGAAGAGTATGGCCTTGCCAACACCTTGATTTTGGACTTCTGGCCTCCAAAACTGTGAGACAGTAAATATCTGTTGTGCTAAGCCACCCAGTTTTCAGTACTGTGTTATAGCAGCCCTAGAAAACTAATACAGTGAGTCATGGAGAAAAAAGTGCAACGAAAGAGTATAAACCATAGCACGAATAAAGTAAATGTAAGCTCTTTCTCTGAACATCAACGTTGATTAAGATCATTCTGAGAGTTTTGATAGAATCAAACACTTTGAAACAATAAAGAAATTGTTGTCCTGATACATCCTAATTTGCATCATAGATTAGTAGACTTCCATGTCTAGAAGGAATAATTAGGTCACATAGCTCAGCCATCCATTGGATAATTATGGATCTTCAGCAATGTACCAGCAAAGTGGTTTTTCAGCCTCTGCTTGGATACATTTGCTAACTCCTGAGGCAAAGCACTGTATCTTTAGCAGCTCTGATGATTAAAATATGATTTCTTGTATTAAACTGAACTGTACCTATTTACAACGTTCACCCATCAATTGTACATTAGCTTCTAAAAACAAGAAAGAACAAATTTAATTCTTTTTTCAGGTCAGTCCTTTTAATGTGTGACAGCCATCGTGTCCTTTCTAAGTCATTTGTTTCCCAGACTAGCCCTTGAGTTCTTTCAACTATTGCACATATGACATAGTTTTTAGTGTTTTAACCTTTATGTTCAACTTCATGAAATGTGTTCCAGTTTATCTCTTTTAGAGTGGAACATCCAGACCTTGGTTATAATCAAAATAGTGCAGATTGGAATTCAATATCTATTATTCTAGATGTTGTTCTTAAATAAATCCGACCTAAGATTACATTAACTGGGGTAGGCTCTCACATTGTTCAGTAATAGTGCACTGAAATTAACTAAAATTCCCTAAACACTTTCCCTCTAGATAAGCTGCATGATGAGAAGCTCTGGCTTGATCATCAAGTACATAAGTGGCCTGGCAGAAAATAGGAGCTGACACATAAGTGAATGAATGAATGAATGAATGAATGAATGAATGAATGAATGAATATTAGATATATAGAGACAGAGATAGATACATAGAGAGATACAATACTAAACCATACATTCCCTCTGAACTTTCTGAGTTTTGTTTTTTTAATTCCAAGGAGAGAAACTTATTGTATTCTGTTTTGTTCAATTCAGGCAGAGAATAAATACCTTCTAGTCAGTCAAGAATCCTACCATTCATCTCATATCATTCAGACAGCAAAGATCTTCTTTCTGTTTGCAAATTGCTTCTTCTGCACACTGCAATAGCATTGAGAAAAATAGCCATTTGAATACGGTTTGTATCTGTTCTTTAGCTAAAACTTGCTTTATATTCCAGACAAGTATTTAAACCCTCTGCTCTCTCCATCTATAAAATGGTGCTAATATAATATGGAGTGTGTGTGTGTGTGTGTGTGTGTGTGTGTGTGTGTGAATTTAGTAAATTATGTATGCATATGTGTATGCATATTTATAGATGACTACATATCAGGATTTTGACACTAATAAAAAAGTCTGTATTGAGTCCTTTGTTAGTAGTTATAATTTTAATGTAGTGATTTATGAGATCAGTTTTGTGCCTATCTGTATATAACAAGCCAAAACTATAACTTTATGTAAAGGAGGAAGTAGTGTGAGCTGCATTCTATTTCCACTTTCCCAATGAATTATTCAGTCTCCTAAAATAATTGAGTCAGTCTCTTGTGCTAGATTTTCTATATATTAAATGACGAAAATTGTCCTTGACCCCAGGGATATTAAAGGGCTGATGGGATTTATTCATAAAGCACTATATGAATTAGAGGAAAATTAATTTTGACAGCATCTCAATAGAGACACGAATCCTCTCCATACCTCTATATACAGGACAAATCAATATTTCACATTCTTTTCTAAGTAAGTATTTTTTCACAAGAAATATTGTGTAATAGCTTGAATTCTTTATTTGACATGCTTTGGCTGTCTTAATTGCCTTTTTATCAAATTAATTTAATTATAGTCATCTAAATGAAGAAATGTTTTGTATTAGTTTTTTCTTTTTAGATGAAACATGAATAAATCTTCAGCTTTCCATCTAAATGTCAATCAGGAATCCTAAAACAAAACATAAAAACAGATGTTCCAGAGGTTTTATTGGCATAAAATGAAACCAGTGGCATAAAATGAAACCACATTAGTCAACTATGAGTATACTCCATAAATGGTAATGAACACCAACTCAAGGGGTTTCCATTTTATCTTTGTTGGAAAAGCTGGTAAACTTAAAAGAAAAAAGCTAAGGGAAAATTCAAACTTTGTGTTGGGATATGACATTCTCTATAAATCACTCAAAGGATGTAGAAATAAAGAAGTGACTCATATATAGCTATTTGGTAGTCCATTACTATGGCATATTGCTTAAATGGTTATCTATTTTGGAATAACATGGGATTCCTTACCCCAAACTATTTAACATTGTGCTCATGGTCTTATGTTATTTTCAGGTAAATCCAATTTCAAATATTCTATCATTTCTGTAAGTGTATTCTTATTTTATGAACCAGAAAGCAGATCTGACATATTTTTCACTTAATATATATTGACATTTTTCCATATTATTAATTATGCCTAAAAATTATCCCAAAGTAGGGGCACCTGGGTGGCTCAGTCAATTAAGCATCCTACTTCAGCTCAGGTCATGATCTTGTGGTCCCTGAGTTCAAACCCTGCATTGGGCTCTGTGCTGACAGCTCAGAGCCTGGAGCCTGTGTCTCCCTTTCTCTCTGCCCTTCTGCCACTCACACTCTGTCTCTCTTTGTCTCTCAAAAATGAAGAAATGTTCATTTTTTTTCATTATCCCATAGTATTTAATTACATGGCTAAGCCTTTATTTTCCTATTATCAGATTTTTTTTTAGTTTTTTCCCCAATTAGAAGCAATACAATGATGAACAAGGACAAAATGCTATTAGAAAAAATAGAAAATTATAGAGCATGGGGCCAGCCTTGTCATGTCTCAGAAAATACAAAGTTTAAACAGCCTGAGTGATACTGAAGGAAGCTCTAGAGAGATGATAATGGAAACAAAGTGGGCACCAGGAAGGGAGGGGAAATGTCAAGGATATACTTCACTGGCCAATACAACCCTTCCTAAATCATCCTTCTGTTTGTCGAGAAGACGCCCCTGGCTACAGCAGAAACCTGGAGGCCCTATCGACAAGACTTCACTTGACCTGAATAGAAAATATATTTTAACTACATGTCTGCAGTTGACATGTCCTCTGTTTGTATTAGTGATATTTGGCTAACCACTTCTTAAAAACAGTAGCTAGAAATTCCCAAAGTATGTTTAGAAATATATTATTCTATTCCTTGAGAATTTATACTCATCAAGATACAATAAAAATATACGAATCTGAACCTGAAACAATATAAGGCAAATGCTTAAAAACTTGGCTTCTACTTCTACCCTAAAAACAAAACAAAGGTGTTCTCTTGAGAAAAAAAAATTGCTAAATCTGGTGACCCATTTCCAGTCTGTAGTCTTGCTGACCTGCCTATTCCATTTACCACTGCTCACTACTATCCTTGGTAGTTCCTCTTCATGATTGTGACCTCTACTCTTGGTTTCTATTTTACTTCTCTTGCTGCTCTTTTTCTGACCCATTTTTCATCCTTGTACTTAGGGTTACTCAGGACACTCTCTTCTCTCGTGTCTTCTTTTCCTGTCACTTTGCAAAGTCATCTGTTTATACTCTATTCTGTATGCAGATAACCCCCAGATTTGAGTCCAGCCCTCACCTGTTTCCAGATCACCAAGAATAAATTCAATTACAAAAAAGTAGACACCTAGAAAATTGCTGTAAAACAAAGATAAAGAGAAAAATCTTAAAAGCAGGTAGAAGGGGGAAAAAGTTATGTTCAGGAAAACCACAGTAAAAGTAAGGACTAACTTTGTTGCAACAATGGAAGTCAGAAGATAATGGAATAATAGCATTAAAATGTTGAAAATAAAAACCTGACAACTTAAAATTCTGTACCCAAGAATTATTATTACTATTATTGTTATATTATTAAATCATTATTATCACCTACCTCATAGGACTTGTTTGAGAATTAAATGGGTTAATACTATAAACACTTAGAACAGAATCTGGCCCATAATACACTCTAAAGAAGTGATTGTCAAAACAGATGAACATAGGGAAGGGAAGGAAAAATAGGATAAAAACAGAGAGGGAGGCAAACCCTAAGAGACTCTTAAATACAGAGAACAAACTGGGGGTTGCTGGAGGGGTGTTGGGTAGGGGGATGGGCTAAATAGGTGATGGGCATTAAGGAGGGCACTTGTTGAGATGAGCACTGGGTGTTATATGTAAGTGATGAATCACTAAATTCTCCTGAAATCGTTAAAAAAAAAGAGTTTGTTATGCAAAATAAAAACTATATGGTAATTAGGATTGCAAATAGCTACAATCTTTCTTGGAAAAAATGTTTGAAAAACAATAGACAAACATTCTAACATAAGTAGTATTTATTTTCTTCTTCATACTTTTCTACAATCATGAACTACTAATATTATTAAACAGGACAATTCTGATGGAAGGTATGCTTCCTGAGAACAGGGACTTTGTGTAGTTGACTGCATAGTTCAGCACCTAAAACAGTACCTACATAATCAATAAACTAGCTCACATCATGGATATGAGAAAATCTTTTCTTGATAATAACATAATATTATGTTGCAAGTGAGTAGAAAGGAAAAAAAGGTGAACAATTGAAGTTTGGACCAATTTCAATCCTTGAAAACTATTTGCAGAATATAGGTAATTCTGCAAATGCTTAGATCTGTATTGCATATATCAGCTCTCTCATTTTCAAAAGACCTTAGGGAGGAATGTAATAGCATCATTTGGATCCCTTTCTCTAAAAGCCTTATTATTATTTTTTTTAATAATCCAGAGGCAGAAAACTTTTTTTCTTATTGGGGATTGAAAAATTTACTGAAAAAAAAAAAAAAAAAAAAGCATTCAAGCCAGATTTAGAAACCCAGAGGTCTGAAATGTTTAGGACCAAATCTTTTATTGTGGTGCTTACGCGTTACAAATCAATAGTTTTAGAACTAGAGGAGTACGTAGAAATCACCAGCCCTGTACATGACCTGAGTGACCTGAGCTCAGTTGAGTTTACACGGCTAGTTAGAAACAGGGCTGGGCTAGAACTCAGGGCTTTTCTTTGACGTTGAAGGTGAATTTTTAATGGACTCTGGCCTTGACGGTTTTTCCTTAAAGGCCTCCCTCGCTTTCTCCACATAGACCCTTTCACTTTCTCCACATAGACCCTTTCTCTATTAACTTTTTCTTGCTAATGGATGTCACATACAGAGTCAGATCAAGAGCAGTATCAAACGTTTTTCTGGGAATACAGTGGAAGGTTTAGACTGGTTTCTTCCCATAAATTGAAAGCAATAGAAATCCTATGAGTAAATTTCCTTTAGTATTATGGAAAAATTTTAATTTGCAGTAATTCTAAAGGGAGGTACACTTTATTCTCATAAGTGAGTTGCTGTATTTATTCACCTAGTAGATAGCTTTAATAGTATGGATAAATCTACAATTTGAACTTAAAATCAGACTTTTTACTATTTACAAGTACAGTGAAACCTTTGTTTGCGAGCATAATTCGTTCTCTAAATATGCTTATAATCCAAAGCACTCATATATCAAAGTGAATTTTAAGAACAATTGGCTCAGTTGTGATCATGTGACATTTGACATCACGTACTACTTGTATTGTGCTACTCGTTTATCAAGTTAAAATTTATTAGAAATGTTTGCTCATCTTGCAGAACAAGTTACTCGCAATCCAGGGTTTTACTATACTTCCCTCAGGAAAATGGTGATTTACCTTCTAAAAAAGTAAAAAATCATTTACAATGACTACTGTAAGTATACAATGTTTTCTTTGTTCATCAATATTTCCTCTTACTGCTTTTCCATCTCCTATTTAAGATTTCAGGAGACTAATATATTTTGAAAACTAAGTGACTGTTGTCACTTAGAAAAATACAAATATCATAACTACTTATTAATTCCTTCTTCTCTTCAAAATATATTCAACTTGAGCTCAAATTTAATCACTTTAAATACCCCATCTAGGGAAGCCTGGCTGGCGACTCGAAGAATGTGTGACTCAATCTCGGGATCATGAGTTCAAGCCCCATGTGGGGTGTAGAGATTACTTAAGGAAAACTTTTTAAAAAAAGATGCTTAGAGTACCTGGGTGGCTCAGTTGGTTGAGCATCCGACTCCTGATTTCAGCCCAGGTCATGAAATCATGGTTTGTGGGATTGAGCCCCACATTGGGCTCTATGCTAATAACATGGAGCCTGCTTGGGATTCTCTCTCTCTCCCTCTTTCTCTGCATCTCTCCTGTTGCCTCTCCCTCTCTCTCTCAAAATAAATAAATACTTTTAAAGTTATAAAAATTAAAAATATGCTTAACAACAAAAAACTAAAAACTAAAATAAAATACCCCATCTATTCAATTTATTTTTTGTCCTTCCAATTTATCAAATTTTTGACACCTTATTTCCTGATAAATGGTCTATCCCGCAGCCAGTTTTCTCCCCTGTTTGATCCTGCAGTCAGGCATGATGCTATATGCCTAAAAATGTTATATCCTTATTCCACCCGTGTTAGAAAGTGAGTTTGTTTTGAGGTTAACACAAGTAATTCTCTTATTTTAAATGGAAAAAACAACTACAGATGATGTCTGGGAAGTAATTTATCTTATCTCTACTTGCTTTTACGATCTGACCCTCTTCACCTTTATCACACTACTATCATAGGAAAGGCTGTCTACAAGCTTCACAAACTCTTCCAGTCTATTTGAACTTTTTCCCACTGGCGTATGTAAAGACTTAATCATATCTCAATGATAGTGATATTTGATTATTTGCACTGTTAAATCATCCTGACACTTGTTGAGAATTGCAAGGAAGACTTTATTCAAGACTATTGGCAATAGGAGCCAAGGCTATTGCAATTGGGAGCGAGATTTAACATAACTCTGAATACAAATAGGGGCAAGTAGGGATTAACTCTAACTGGCAGAGAGGATGAGGCAGAGGATGGCAAATTAATGCCAAACTTGTTTGGATATAAAGGTGCGGGAGGGGAGAAGAACTTGGTTCACTATGGAAGGTAGAAGAAGAGCTTGATTGGATCAAGCGTAGGGAAGATTCCCTGATTTAGCAGGATTTGTTTTTTTCTGAAACTGGCTTCAACAGGTCGAGGTCAAGACCTGGATGAAGAAAGGGGCTCAGAGGAGCCTGACTAAAGTTCAGTTAAGTAGAGATTCTTTGTCACCACAATGTTTCTAAGTTTAGATTTACCCACTAATAAGGCCGAATTTAGAATGCTAGAGGTACTGTACTAGTTCTCCTGTAGCTCTGGAAAATATTCTCCACCATGATTCATAATGCTAGTATAAATGAGTGACACCAGCTATTCTCCTCAGAACAAAATCTTTTAATAGAACTGCACACACACTGACAATTTGTTCCGAAGGAAATCTAGGAAATCTGATCAGCCTCACAGGATAATGAAAATATTTGTAATATTTACATTGTGCTTACTCTTTGCCAGGCTCTGCCCTGAATCACTTATATAAATTAATACTTAAAAAATTTTTTTTTGATGTTTATTTATTTTTGAGGGAGAGAGAGACAGAGAGTGAGGGGGGAGGGACAGAGAGAGAGGGAGACACAAAATCCAAAGCAGGCTCCACGCTCTGAGCTGTCAGCACAGAGCCTGACACGGGGCTCAAACCGTGAACCACGAGATCATGACCTGAGCCAAAGTCGGAGGCCCAATGGACTGAGCCACCCAGGCACTGCTTTTTTTTTGTTGTTATGTTTATAAATTAATGTTTTTAATCCTCACTACAGCCTTCTGAGGGAGGTACTATTATTATCCCAGGATGAGAGACAGGGAAACTGAAGCACATAGCAGTTACAAAACTGGCCCAAAGTTACTTAATTAAAATATGTGAGGGTTGTGATTAGAACCCAAACAACATGACCTTGAGATGGTTCTCTTAACTGCTGTGCATCCCAACTTGTATAAAACCTCTCTCTCTCTCCATATCCCCAAGCAAGTACATAAAACTGGGACACAGGTAAAAGGGAAGTTGATGGATATATATTTGTGGGGGTCCATAGGTTTTGGTGCACTGTTCACATTCAGAACGCTTTACAGTGCTTAAAACATAACAAGTCATCACTAATTTTAATTGCTGGATAAAGAAATGATTGAATGAATTACAAGATCATGTTCAGTTTCTGATCATCAGTGAGATAACCAAGTTAAGTTTCTCAAACTCTGGCTTACAAGGGTTGCAGTGGCAACATTTTAGGACAGAAGGCATTGTCTGCATTTCATAACACACAGGTGGTTGCAGATATCCATGGAAGCCCAGCCCACAGAATCTCCCACTGTCAGCTTGGGATGAGCTGGACCTCAGGTACCTGGATATAATAGTGCAGTGAGCCTTTCTTCCTGAGGTCCTAGCACTTCCCTGATCTAAGGCTGCTGGTCGTGAGATGCTATGGGAGCCCCTTCCATTGCCCTTTAGACCCGGTTTAAATTTTTCTGCCATCTTCCCTGCTCAGCTCTTACTCATACCTTCTTCTGCTCCTAAGGAAACCAACCTGAAGTGGGAGAAATAGGACGAGAAGGTAAGAGAAAAACAATCAATGAATTAAGTCCCAGATGTTGCTAAAGCTAATAGTAGGAGTGACAACTAAATGATTCTTGAGGTGAGAGCCTGGTCTTTTTACCTCATTTTCACTTTTGCTTGGTCTCCACCTTAGCTTAGCAGAACTCATCTAACCTCAGAAATCAATGACTTATTTCCTGTGAAGTAGAATCAATAAATCTGCAATGTTCTCCATTAGTTAAAAATGAATGCTTGGTTTACTTTGGGCTGTGAAGTACAAGCCAAATGATTGTTGCAAGTTATTTAAATGTTTGAATGAAGAAAAAATGGTTTTCACTATGACTGCATGACATGAAATGCTGAACTTTCTGTGGAGACAGGGAAGGGGTTGTGTGGGTTGGAAATGGCTGTCGCCAGTCTGAAACTCAGTTCTGCCCTGACTCTGTGCATTACCAAGCGTCACTTTGGCACATCTGGTGCAGATTTAAAGTCTAAGGATTTTTGTATGGGATTCAAACATAGATTATAGTAGAAAAGGAACTTGAGAGCTCCAGGGAAGAATACGAGACTTCTATTGTATTTGATCATTTTATTAAATTTGCCTGGAAAAATCAGAATTTAATTTTCATACTCAGAGGTTATTCATTCAGAGCTCATGCCTAACAATAGGTGTGTGTGTGTGTGTGTGTGTGTGTGTGTGTGTGTGTTGTTAAATAGTCAACGCCCAAGTGCAGAAGGCTCACTGTTCTATTCTGGTTGGGTATGAGGGAATTGGAATGAAACCTTCATTCCATAAACACTTCACTCCCTTTTTTGCTTCACCTGGCTTCTCCATAGAACATGTTCAAACCATATACATACCGAAGTAGTGATTTGTTACACTTAAGCAGTGTTTTTACAAGTTATTAATAGTATATTGAAATTGCAAAGTGGAATTAATGCCACATTACAAAAGATGTAGGATTCCATCAACAGAAGGATCACCAAGTGAGTACTTAATGCCTCATGTTCTTTTTTGAGCATAGGTACATAAAAACAATGCGAATTAACAAGTAACTAGTTAACTTTGTATATTAAAAACGTTTGGGCAAGTTATTTACCTTCTTTGAGCCTCAGTTCTCCCATCTGTAATAATTAGGCCTGCCTTGTAGTGTAGTTACTGGCTTAAATGAGATCATACATATGAAGCCCTTAGCAGAAGGTTTGATACCCACAGTCTTAGCTACTGATGTTGTTATTGTTATTACTATGGATCGAAGTTTGTGGTCGTAGGATAGCTCTAGATACATTATGCTCTGAACAATTAGCATATAATTTTCCCAGTGGGAAAATTGGATGAAGAGGCTCTTGGAATGCTCTATAATAATAATTTCAGTGGGAGGGGGGGTACCTCAAGGAAGGATCAGAACTCATCTAGGTTCCTGGCCTTTCTGGCTACCTGATAAGCCCATAGGACAACTGCGGATGTGGAAATTTGGAAATGGGTGGCCAACGAGGGCAATGACGTTCTCCCAGGAGGGGAGCTGCCAGAGCTTTGCTCAACAGTTGTCGACTAGTATGTCTTCGGGCCTCTCAGGGCCTCACCTTGTTTCAGCTCCAAAAATGATTACAGCTTGCCTGATTTCTAAACTAAATAACATGTGGAGGTGAAGGTGCGTGCCCTCTACCCTAGAAAACACTTAGCCACAGTTATCTTACTGGTTTCATGTAGAAGGAAACAGATTCTGGGCACAGAGTTCCCAGGTACAGATTCCCACTCTTCCTCCCTCAGCTTGTCAGACTTACACAAACTACTTAAGGTCCTGGGCAGAAAGTTGTCATTTGTTTCCTCATGGTGTTATTGTAAGGTTTAGATGAGAAAATAATTATATAACACACAGGATATTTGTCTGCAACATAGTGCTGAATAAATGTTAGTGATCATTTTATTTCTTTTGTTGGATGATATTTGCACTAAGTGTTAAGCGATAAACTGAGGCATAGTAAACATTTTAGGAGCTTATTTGAGCAAAAATCAATTTGGGCTGTGCTAAGCCAGAAGCAAAGCAAGGAAATTATTTGATTGGCTATAGCTTAAGCAGTTGCGTTAATTGGGAAAGCCTAGCTGGCAACTTGTAATTGGTTGTCCTTAAGTTTCAATTTCTTAACGTTGAGGCATTACAGGCTTCGGTTTGGTTTGCTTACATAGGCTACTGAGGCATTAAAGCCACCTCAGTCTAATGACCTCCTTGTTTAATTATTTTAACAGAAGTTAGATATTATTCTGGTTTGATTATGTAGTTTCCTCCATGAGTTAACTTGACTCAGAGTAAAGTTATTGAGAGAAAGGAAAGTTAGAAGTCTTGTTCCCCAAACCCTAGTCAAGCCTCTATACTGGCTGTAATTTCTGCTATTAATTTCATCACATAGGATCTGCAGATCGTCTCAAGATTTAAGCTATTGCTCTTTTCACTTCTCATAGTGAATGTTCACAAAACATGGGGACAAGGTCTTTGTCACTAGAGTAGCTATAAGGAGTTAATTAGCAAAAGTTCACATACAAATTTTGTTCTAGTGAAAGGCTTAAATTGTAAGTCCCCTTTTAAAGCTATTTTAGAAACACAAACCTATTTATGATGGTGAGTTTCTTTTAAAATGAAATTCTAAACCATCCCAAATCATTTTTGATGTAGTACTGTAGAGTAGGAACGTATTTTCTGCCCATCTTATCAGAAAGTTTGGATATATATCTAATTTTCACACGGTTTTTCATCCCACCTCGAAATCATTTTAATCCTAATCCCATCCTGGTTTAGAGCCCGTATGTGGAGGCTCTGAATTCCATCAACAGATTTTTAAAAAAAAATTTTTTTTTAGTGTTTATTTTATTTTTTAAGAGAGAGAGAGACGGAATGTGAGCAGGGGAGGTGCAGAGAGAGAGGGAGACACAGAATCCGAAGCAGGCTCCAGGCTCTGAGCTGTCAGCACAGAGCCTGATGCGGGGCTCGAACTCAACAGATGGTAAAATCGTGACCTAAGCCAAAGTAGGACGCGTAACTGACTGTGCTACCCAGGTGCCCCTAAAAATATGATTAGAAAATAAAACTCAAAGCAAATGTCACTTTCCTTCTTTAAAAGGAGGTAATATTTTCTACCTTGGTGAAGAGTGAGAGATCCCTTACAGTCTAGAGGTGCCCTGATTTCTGCCCTCTGTGCTGTGATTGTTATATTTCTGACTTCTGGTGCTTGTCAACGGATTTGGCTCCTTGGTTGCTAAGAGCTAGGTAAACATTTTGTTCAGGGCATTTTTATTGGCAACATTTAAAATAACTTATTGGAAAATTTTGAGAAGGGAATTTAAATTAAAGAAAATAGAAACATTATAATGAAGATCTCTGAAATAAAACAAAATCAATACAATCAGTTATGGCTTATCCATTATCCTTGATAGAGTGGTTTCATATTATCCGTTTAACTCTGAACAATTAACATGAATTTCTCGCTTTCATCTATCTTAGGGTTAATGAACAATGAATGGGCAATTTGAAAATATGTGTAGAAAGTAGGTCCCTTTTCTTTTGTAATTTGTTTCTCTATTGAGTAGATACTCTGTATTTATAGCGTTTGCCTCAAGACTATCTGCATCATCCTTTTTGCCATTTTGCCTTTTATATGGGCATATTACAACTGGTTGTCTCCAAGCAGTTTTATCTGGGCAAATTATTAAGGAATCAATTTTTCTTTTCTTTTTTTTTTTTTTTTTTTTCTTTTTTTTTTTTTTTTCTTTTTTTTTAATTTTTTTTTTCAACATTTATTTTTTTTGGGACAGAGAGAGACAGAGCATGAACGGGGGAGAGGCAGAGAGAGAGGGAGACACAGAATCGGAAACAGGCTCCAGGCTCTGAGCCATCAGCCCAGAGCCCGACGTGGGGCTCGAACTCACGGACCGCGAGATCGTGACCTGGCTGAAGTCGGACGCTTAACCGACCGCGCCACCCAGGCGCCCCAAGGAATCAATTTTTCAAGAACAGTATGAAATAGGAAATTTTAGCGTCAGCGAAGGAAACATAAAAAACAAAACAAAACAAAAAAAACATATCTTGACTGCAGGAAAAAAAAACGTTTTTCCTAAGAATTTTTATGTTGCATTTTGTTTTCCAGAGCAATTAACACCTGCCCTGTTCTAGACCTAACACCAGGACAGAATAATAACCACAAACTATGTATATTGCATTGGCACTTTGCTAAGGTCTATAAAATTGGCTTCCATTTTGTTTTCTTTTAAAGAGTGAGTTTTTTAAGCCTCACTACCTTTACAAACCGAATCTACCTTTTCCTCAGCAAAATATTCTAAGAGTCCTACCTCTGATATAGGTTGTTTTATTTCCAAATTAAACAAAAAAAAATTGCCAGTTTTTTTATCGTGAAACATTAGAGTGATGTCTCTGTTTTCTTTTCTGAAAAATGACACTTTCTCGCATAGGGTTACATCTACTTTAAAGGTTTAAATGTTAAGCAAGTTATTATTTTTAAGTATTGCACTACCAAGCACCTTCATTTGAGAAACTTGCTATAACATTGATTGTTTTTGGAGTGATTCATTCCAATTTTGTTTCCATCATATTCTCACAGAAAATCTTGATCTTCCCCAAAGTGTGCCTATCCTGACTGGCATCTGCAGCAACTTAGGGTGAAACTCATGAAAGGGTGTCTTTGTTTGGGGCAGAGGAAAACCGAGACTATTAAGATTTTTTTTTTCTTTATTTGCAGAAACTCAGCAATGTTCTTTCTGTAGTTGCTCCATTTTGACACTCTTTGTGGTTAGGTCAACAGTGGTTGTTTTTAAAAGCACATCCACCCATGAGCGGGTGTGTTTCTAAAGCCGGTCTTCCCCGCTGACTGTGGTGTGGTGACCTTCCATCCGCAGCTTACCTGTGGTCTGGCAATTGATGTATTTTGTACTCCATTTCTAATTCTTCTCATGATGGAGAAACAAAATCAGAGAAAGTCTGAGGTTCCTGCAAGGTAGCTGGTATTTTTTTAATAGATCCCCCTGACAGACTCAGGTGTGAGGCTTGGGAATTGGATCTGTAAACGAGCTCTGTGGGCAGTCCACATGGGCATCACTATTCCGGCAATCCCACTTTCCATTCAGGATGTACCTGCTGACAGTTTCATCTTTCAATTTAGAGAAAATACAATGAAAAATAAAGTAGTTCTGAGCAGCAAAAGGAAGTTGGTTGGTGAAGTAAAAGTGTCAAAGTTTTTTTTTTTTTTAAAGACCATTTCCCTTTGTTTTTTGATTCAGTCAAGAAATCTGTTGAGTGCCTATTAAGTGGTGGGCTCTCCCCTAAATCCAAAAGTGAGTATTGAGCAAAGGCAGATAGTGTTCCTGTCCTCATGGAGTTTAGAGTCTAGCAGGGGGAGCAATTTTATTCAATACATCATCAAAAGCAGCATAAAGTTACAACTGTGATAAGAGCCAACAGAGAAAAGTACATGGAAAGAACATAAATACAGATCAAACCAAATATGGAGGGTCAGCTAAAGCTTCTCAGTAGAAATGATGATTTAACTGCTATCTGAAGGGTGACTAGGAGTTGACAAGACCAAGATGGGCTGGAGAGCATGCCAGTAAAGAGGACAACATTCATCATGCTGTCATTCTATGTGTCCAACACTGTTCTGGCTGCTGAGGACAGAGCAGTGAACAAAATGAATTCCCTGCCCTTGTGGGGCTTACATTTTGGTTGAGGAAGGAAACAGACTATGAACAAATGACCAAATAAATAAATGCTGTCAAGTGGTTATAGGTGCTGTGAAGAAAAATAAAGAATAAGCTGAATAAGGCATACAGGGTGTGGAGGTGAGGTGGGTGTTTTACAGGGGGCAGTTGGGGGAAGGTCCCCCTAGTAAGTCACCTTTCAGCTGAGACATGAAAGGGAGGCAGCAGGTCATGCAGCTATGAGCGGCAGAGGCATATCTGAGCAAAATGAGAGCTGAAGCCTGGAGTAGAGAATCCTGGGATGTTCTAGGAACACATGAGACCGTGTCTGAGTGTGTACTGGGGGAGACTGGAGGCAGTGGTAGTAGAGTCACGTGATTCAGTCCCTTTTATGTGAGGACTGCATTGGAAAATTTTAGCGTAGAACTGATAGACCTGACTTGGCTTTGGGAAGGATCACTTGAGCTAATACATAGAGAATAGACTATTAGTGGAACAAAGATGAGGGCAGCAAGAACCATTTAGAGGTTGTTACCTTAATGGTTTGGGCCAATTTGGTACAAGCAAAGATAGTGGGAAGTGGCCAGATCCTGAATATACTTGGCAGATAGTTGATGGGCTTTGCTGAGAAGTAGAGATAGAGCATGAGAAAAAGAGTCAAGGATGGCCTCAGGATCTCTGCACTGAGCAACACAAAAACTCAAGGCTTTATTTGCTAAGATGGGGAAAGTTTTAAAAGGAGCAAGTTGGGGGAGGTGGTTTAGGAGCTTGTTCTGTGGTAGGTTAACTTACCTCTTAGACATGTGCCAAGCCTAAGGAGAGGCTTGCATGTTTGATTAACACCTTGTCTGAGCAAAGCAAGCACAGGAGAACATGTTGTCTAATGTGCTAGAGAGAGTAGGCTGGTGCCAAACCACATCAGACCTTGGAGATTTCAGCCATTATCCTGAAAACAATGGGAAGACATGAGGTTTTAAGGGATATTTCAGGCTATCAGATTGTCATTGCCAAATGGGAACTGGCTGCAGTGCAGCAAAGAGATTGGAGTTGGGTATTGATGTGGATGAGAATGGATGCAGAAAACTTGTTAGTAAACACAACAGTCCAGACAAGATGTGGTAGCTTAAGTCATGTGGTAGTGGTAGGTGTGGAAAGGCAGGCAATTAGATGAATTCAGGAGGTGACTGTTAGGAAGTGGTGGGTAGATATGGAGGTGACAGAGAAGGAAGTGCCAAAGGTGACTCTTGGCTTTCAAACTTGAACAATAGAGTGGACAGTGATTTCATTCAAGAATACAGGGAAAACTGGAATGAGAACTATTCTTTGGGGAAAAGATCTTAAGATTAAGGTGTCTATAATATACAAGTGGACATGTCAAGTAAGCATGTGCCATCGTCTGAAGTTCAGGGGCAAGGTCTAGGCACAAGAGAGTAAATTTAAGAGAGATGATTCCAAGGGTGCCTTGGTGACTCAATCTGTTAAGTGTCCAACTTCGGCTCAGATCATGGTCTCACGGTTCATGGGTTCGAGCCCCGCATTGGGCTCTGTGCTGACAGCTCAGAGCCTGGAGCCTGCTTCGGATTCTGTGTCTCATTTTCAATCTGGCCCTCCCCCTCTTGTGCTCTGTCTCTCTCTGTCTCTTAAAAATAAATAAATGTAAAAAAAAAAGAATTTTTTTTAAAGAGAGATGATTCCAAAGCTTAAAAGGAAGGAGCGTTTTGAATAAGGCTGATTGATATGCAGGAGAGGAAAGGGATCATCAATCATATACCTCTCAAAGAATATAGAAGAAAACAGAATCCAAACCCAAGTAGAGGAATGAGCCCTGGATACGAAAAGAGGCAGCTCTTTTTCCTTATTGGAAAGGATGGGTGCAGATTTAAGTAGATTTATTTGTATGGTTTCATTCGTTCAACAAACACACACTGTGTGCCTGTCATCTGCCAGGCACAGATCAAACTGCTGGGGATACAGAGATTTAAAAGAAACAACCCTCTCCATCAACGACCTCTCAGTTCAATAGGAGACATTGTACAAGTGTAGCAACAGAACAGCATTCATGAGAACCATGGGAATACCGTGAAACTTTGTGAATGTCAATTTCCAAAAGTTCAGAGAAGAGATGGGTATGATATTGTGGCCTATGTTGCTGAAAAAGAGAACATTTCAAGGGAGTTGGGAATCTGAATCCAAGAAACAAGATTTTGCGATTTATCGCTGGGAAGAGACAAATGCTATTTCCAATACAAGGCAAGAGCCCCAGGATTGATCTAACTGTTTGCAGTTCTAGGCTAAGATTTCTTTAAATACATTCTCTCACTAACTTTCTCCTTGAAAACTAAAGCAAAGACCTCAGCCTATGCACGTTCAAGCTTCTAGCACTCCAGAGATATACACTGACCCTGAGCTAGCTTCAAGCTGGTCTCATTCTTTCCACCCTTGGCTAATATCCAAATTGCAAACTTCCCATGGCATATGTTCTCTCTCATATTCTCATATCCACACTCCTTCATGCTTTCTTCTCTTCTCCTGGCTTTTTCTTCCCTACTGCATCCTTCACACCTACTCTCCATTATGTTTGTGGAAGCCCTCTACATCTTTTACCTCCTTGCTTTAACGGAAATTTGAATATCCTTTTAGAAATGATCTCAAGTAGTTTATTCTCTTTCCTGTGGTCCTGAGACCTGTTCAGAATCCTCTTATGGTCTAAGCATTATATCTTCAGACATCTTTTCTGTAGGCCATGGCATCTGATTATTGTTCTACCTAAGATCTCTGCCATCTATCCACATCATGATTATTCCTCCATATTCTTCCATAGCTTTGGCATCTGAGTCACCATTCACATCTTCACTCCAAATTCTGCTACATCAGTGTAAGTGACCCAACAAATCTGCCCATCCCCACCATTGTTCCTTGGCCTATTCAATTCCAGTGTTCTTTAGGTTAACTCCTCATTGACAGCTATTCCCATGGCCACATCATGGACACTGCCATTCACAGCTGCTTCAGTTCTAGAATCGTGAATTCCAGCATCTCACTCTCTGAAAGCAACCTGTCATTGAAAAGCCAAAGCCTTTAGTGTTATCATCACTACACCTATTCTTTGACCTCAATGAGCTTAGCTTTAGCTAAGTTAAAGCTAGTTAGATTGGTCCTGATAAAGCTGTATTTCTAACCCTTGCTAGTTACTAGCCCAATGTAAAATATAAACTCTTTTTCCTACCTTGTTTTAATTTATTTAATGCTTTTTTTTTTTTTTTTTTTTTTGAGAAGGAGACAGAGCATGAGCAGAGGAGGGGCAGAGAGAGAGGGAGAGAGAGTGAGTCCCAAGCAGGCCTCTCACTGTCCGTGCAGAGCCCAACACAATGTTGGAAGCCACAAACCACAAGATCATGACCTGAGCTGAAATCAAGAGTCAGACGCTTAACTGACTGAGCCACCCAGGGGCCCCTTTCCTGCCTGGTCTTAATACATTTGTGTAATAAGTTAAAGATAAGGACTTCTGTGCTCATGAACAGCACCAGCATTTCCTTTCCACTTGAAAATACCTAAAGAATTCTAAAGTCAAACTGAAAAGTATTATTAAATCCACCTTGAGCTAAGTGCAAAAATGGTTGGAATATGGCCTCAATAATAGTATAGATAATTGGTGCTCAAAGTGTGGTCTGCAGATCCCTGTGGTCACCAAGATACTTTTAGGAATCCAAACTTTCAAAGCTAGTTTTAAAAAATATTAAGATGTTAGCTGCCCTTTTTACTATCTTGACATTTGCACCAATGGTGCAAAAGTGATGTGGGTTAAAACAGCACAATCAAGGCAGTGCCCCCAACCTGTCCTCATAGTCATTGTGTTCTTGGTCATCAGGCCCTCAGAGCTTAAATAAAATGACCAGTTTCATTTAAGAATACCTTTGAAGAAACAGTTAAAATAATTGTATTTCAACCCTTGCTTACATGGCTTTAATATTTTGTATGATGAAATAAAAAGTATATTTAAAGAACTTCTGCATACCAAAGAAGGCTGGGCATCTCAGAGAAGAGCCTGTGTGATGGGGTTGTGAACTGAACTAGTTGATTTTGTCACAAAATACCATTTTATCTGCAAGAATGACTTCTAGACAAACTCTGGTTATTCAGATCTGGGTATTTGGCAGACATTTCCTCAAAATAAGCTAAGCGAACCTGTCACTTAGGTAAACAACTGGCAGTATGTTTGCCAATGACAGACTTTGAGCTTTCAAATAAAGATTAGAGTCTTGGAAGACTTGTGCCAATGACTAAGAGCTTGACAGCTTCCCAATAGTTGAAGACTTTTCTGATGAGATTGGTGACCATATTAACAACTATGATTTTTCAATATTATATAATGAAATTTGTCAACATTTGGAAGATCTGCATAACTCAGTAAATCATTCTTTTCCAAATGACCAATCATGATGTTATAAAATTATGCATATAACTAAAAGATCCATCTAAATAGTGAGAAAGACCAATGGATCTTAAAGTAACAGAATATGAAAATGTTATATAGTTGTAGATTCCACATTGTACTAAACTTTGAGAAACTACAATGTGCTAAGTTTTGGGTATGATATAAAAAAAAAAATCCACAATTATTTGGAAAGGATTTTAAAGTTCTCCTCCCTCTTCCAACTATATATCGTGTGAGGCCAGATTTTCTTCATATATTCAACCAAAACAATGCAACAGATTGGATACAGAAACAGATATGAAAATCTCGTTGCTAAGGCATATATTAAAGAGGGTTTGCAAAAATGTAAAACAGTGCCAATTCTCTCAATGTAGATTTTTTTCATTATAGAAAATATATTCACTTTTCAAAAAAAATCTGTTATTTCTGTTAACATTTAATAGGTTTACCATTTT
Organism: Leopardus geoffroyi; assembly: GCF_018350155.1. Classification (NCBI taxonomy): domain Eukaryota; kingdom Metazoa; phylum Chordata; class Mammalia; order Carnivora; family Felidae; genus Leopardus; species Leopardus geoffroyi. The sequence continues at coordinate 62,794,208 of NC_059341.1, forward strand.
AAATGATAAGTAAATATATATTTTTTTAAATGTCTCAGTTTTATTTTCAAATACACTAAATATCGGTGGATATAACCACATGCAAGCTCTTTGGGTACTCAGTAACGTTTAAGAGTATAAAGAGATCCTGAGACAAAAAAGTTTGATAAAGCTAGGTTAGCTGATCATAGTGAGAGAGGGACAGTTTTACTCATGCTGAACTGCAGGTACACAGAAGACAACATGTTTTGTGACCTTTAATCCCAAGAAATATAAGCAGTTTTGTTACTTATTGATTAAAATATGCCTTACAGATTTCAGCCAAGGAATTTTCAGAGAGATCCAGCATTTTATCAGTCAGAGTTCTTTGGCTGAAAGCAACAGAAACCAGCAAGGGCAGTTGGATCCATTGTGTAATGAGTTACCCACAATTTACCCGCTTAAAGCAACATGTAATTATTATCTCACAGTTTCCATGCAGTTTTAGAATTCAGGGAAGGTTGTTTCTTTTAAGCCAGGAGAAGGATCTCTTTCTTATGAAGATAGTCATTCATATAAAGGGATCAGGTCCACCAAGGATAATCTCCCTGTTCAGTTGATTAGGGACTTTTTTTTAAATTTTTTTTTAACGTTTATTTATTTTTGAGACAGAGAGAGACAGAGCATGAATGGGGGGAGGGCCAGAGAGAGAGGGAGACACAGAATCCGAAGCAGGCTCCAGGCTCTGAGCTGTCAGCAGAGAGCTCGAAGCGGGGCTCAAACTCACGGAGTGCGAGATCATGACCTGAGCCGAAGTCGGACACTTAACCGACTGAGCCACCCAGGCACCCCTAAGGACTTTAATTACATCTGTAAAATCCCTTCACCTCTCCCTTTTGAGGTAACATAATCATGACAGTGAAAACCTATCACCTCTGCTGTATTCTATTGGTTAGAAGCAAATTACAAGTCCTGTCCATTCTCAAGAGGAGGGAGTTATACAGTGGCATATCATGGGGGTATCATGGGGGGGGGTATCATCTTAGAATTCTGCCTACCATAAAATATATACCTACATATATATATTTGTTTTTATATATTTTATATTTACCTATTTATATATCAACTATTACCTATTAAATATATACCTACCTACATATATATATTTGTTTTTATATATTTTATATTTACCTATTTATATATCAACTTTTATGTATCATCTTAGAATTCTGCCTACCATAAAATATATACCTACATATATATATTTGTTTTTATATATTTTATATTTACCTATTTATATATCAACTATTACCTATTAAATATATACCTACCTACATATATATATTTGTTTTTATATATTTTATATTTACCTATTTATATATCAACTTTTATGTATCAATATGCATGTATTTTTTAATGATGTGTGCCTTCATGCAAAGTTAAAGTTCTACCCCTTGGCTAAGTGGGACAGAATGTCTTGAGTGATAGCCTCATAGAGACTACCCAGAGTGGAGGGAGAGATGCTACCTCAAAAGGAGGTTTTGATCAGTAGAAGAGATGCTGGAAGGCCAACATGCAAATATCTACTAGTCATCATAACCAAAGATATCATAACTTTTCAAAAAGCAAAGGTAGAAAAATATTATCCTTCAATATATATTTATAATGTAAAACATGGCAAAATCTTTTATACTTATGAGCTCAGGTTTTGAAAATTCTTTCAAATAGGTAATTATTATATATCTCCATTGACATGCTTTTTGATGACACAAAGTAGTTTTGCTGTGGAATTTTGAATATTTCATTTATTATTTATATGGAAGAGGGGCAGTTAGCTATTTGTGTTTTTAAACAGAAAGGTACTTTCGGGATTATTTGTTCACTATATTAGTTCATCTTGGTCTTAATTCCAATGTTACTTTTATCCTATATTTGAGATTGTATCTCCCACTCCAATTTTCTAGCCTTAACTCTTCCATCATTCCAAGAGCTTCCAAAATCCATTCTTCCATTATCAAGGAGACAGATGTTCATATTCTTCTGAGACCAGCTTCTAAGAGGGAATCACAAGATTGACTTTCACCACTGCTTATACAAAGTACAGTTTCAAGTATCCCCCCCACCAAGGGTTTGGCTGGAGTCAACCTTTCCTTTAGCATGAAAGAGCATAGGTTAGCCCCCCTTGCCAGGTTCTGTGAAGTCAGAATTTGCACCCAAGTTTCCAAGGATTCCTGTCAGGCTTCCATTCTCCTGCTTATTTCTCATTCTGAATTCCTGCTCCCATGGGATCCTTCACCTGCCTGCTAATTCCTCACCACCTGTGCTGGCTGCTCTTTCCAGACACTCCCCAGACACTGCTCCCTTTACGAAGAGTACCACTAACATAAATATATAGCAGACCCTTCCTAAAGTTATAGGGAAACAGAGATTACAGCACAAAATGGGAAGTTTTTTGTTTTTTGTTTTTAATTTCACTTAACTGTTCTTGCCTCATCATCCACAGCACAGATTTTTTTTGGTTCCCATTCCTTCTCCCACCAATGTATTCATGCCCTTTCTCTCCCCTCTGGAATTCCTCTTCCTCCGGTTCCCTTCTTTCCTCCTCCTCCTCCTCCTCTTTCTTTTTCTTACCTATCTCTCTCTTTCTCTCTCTCTCTCTCTCTCTCTCTGGTAGAGTGGGTGAGAGGTGATGGTTCTCATGATTAAACGTGCCCATACTTCCCTTTCCTGAAGACAAAACAAAACAAAAAAAAGATCTCCCTGGGAAGGTTCCTGCCATTCTTTTTCCTCTGAATTACAATTCTCTACGTGCAATATTATCACTTTACATTTTATTAGCATTATTTTTTTTCTCTGTGTAAGCTTTTATTGAGAAGAGCTTATACGTGTTAAAAATACTTCTAAAAACATCTAGGCCAACACCAATTCCAGCACTGATGTGAAGAAAAATGCACCAGAGAACAGTGGTTTCAAACATCTGCAGAGACTGTATTTGTACAGTATGGTGTTTTTGCTTTTGTTTTTGTTTTTTTGATGAGAAGAGGAAGTAAGAGCCTATATAGTTGGAAGGATAACTGAACTGTGTCATTACTCACAGACAAAAGGTGTACTTTCTCTAAAGTGCTACGAATTTCATTGAATCTTTACAGGCCAGTTTTGCAAATGCCATTTTGAATTTGTACTAAAGAAAGATCAAGTTATGTATGTGTTACATCTATAAGTGTATGTGTGTGCACAGAGATAATGGGTGACATTCAAGTATGTATGTAAACATATGCTAAAATGCATCTCCCCAAATCTCTCCACGTCTTGTTTTTTCTTCCTCTAATATTACTGTGACTTTTTACTTTATATTTGACAGAAATCTAAAAATACTTTCTCAAGAACATGAAGGAGAAAATTCTTAAAATTGTAGATTTATTTCACCTAGATAATCTGCAAATTTGTGGCTTTTGTTTATGTGTATACACTACTGTATTTCCTGTCCTTCTCTTGGAGGGGGGGGGGGACTAAGATTGCTCTCCTCCCTCCTCTTGTCTCTCCAGCTGAATCCCTTTATTTTTTTAGTCTCACATACTGAGGTGTTTTTGCAGACTTCACTGCAACCTGATAATATTCCCAATGTTTCCTTTGATGTTTATATTCTGAGTTACTTTTCAAAAAAAATATATATATATATGTATAATGTAAAATCCTTTCTTTCCTTCCTGTGCCAGCATTTGAAGTGAAAAGCAAACAGTCTCCTTTTTCTTGTTGTGTGTCCCAGCAGCGGGACATGTGTAGCTTGGGGGGGGTCTGTCCTTTCTGCTTTTCATTCCTGAGAAGGTACCTCAGCTGCCCCAGGGAGTGGCTGGTTCTTGAGAGAATGGCTGCTGGGTGTTAGCGGAACCCCCTGGCGCGTGCATCAGAGTGGCGTGGAAACTCCTCTTCCTTCCCAGAGTCTACAGAGAAATCACTTCAGTCAATACACTCAGTGCCAGAGAAAAAGGGCAAATGGAGGTGGTGGGGGGGAGGGGGGAGGGGAGCAACATCTGTGCTTGGAGTGTTGAGTCAGATGGTTCAGCATGGACATGACTCTGGATATCTTTGTGCCTTCCTTTCATTGCACAACTTTTCATGTTACACAAAAGGATTCACACAGATTTTCAGGATTTCTGTGCACTGGAGAGGAAAGTCTGTGTGAGTTTGAGGCCTTACCCTTGGCACCTTTATGCCATTAGAACTAGGTAGCTTAAAATAACAGATAACATGTACTAACTAAAATAAAAACTTTTCCTTAAAATCGTATTGTCATTAATCAACTGTCCTTCTTGACTTCTGAACATCATTATGCTAATAAATTTACCCGGTACTCTACACATGCTAAAATTATGCCTTCTGGAGCTAGCATGTTATTTTTAAATGCTTTTAAAGTTCCATTGAAGTTTACATTCAATAATTGCCCTAATTTAGCTGATGCAACAGAAATGGGCATCTCTGTGGTCCCATGGGTCAGTGACAACACAGAACTATTTCCCCATGAGCAACCCATGTCTCTCCACCTACTGGGCTCTAGTCCTGTTCATATACTCAAATCATGGTAAAGAAATATGGAATTAGAGTCACCATTACAACCCTAGAGATCTCCTTAAACTCTTAATAGTGCACTGAATTGAACTTTCCTGTTTAACCACCAGGCCAGTAGACTGATATCATTATACTCGGGTCACTTTCTTTTAAGAAAAGATAAAAGTATTCCAAAAGTTCAAATTAAGTGTAGCAGAGGACAGTAGAGAAAAAGCTACTTTTATCTTTTCTACATTTGGGTAATGGTTAACAGAATCAATTTGGAATTAGTGAGATCAGGTTCAAAACCCTGCTCTGCCTCTTGGATGGCTCCATTTAAAAAAAGTTAATCTCTATAAATTCCCTTATCTATAAAATGAGTATAACGGTCGTGTGGAAATAAAAGAAAACTAACCAAATGAGAACAAGCAAAGGCAATTTATTCTGAGAGCTTGTTGTAGCAAGGGAGTTAGCCCCGGTCACTTGCAGAAACAGGCAGAGGAGCTGGAAAGCCTTAGAGTGGAAAAGGGGAAGAAGAAGGCTTTATGTGTGTCCTGACTGGGGGCTGTTGGCTTGGAGAAGTTGTAGGTGGGCTCATTAGAAGTGGGGTATCATGTGTGGTTGGTGGTGAGCAGCACATACTTGGCTTCCTCTAAGTTGGAAACAGGGACAGAAATTAGAGAAGCTGCCAGTTGTTACTCTGGACCAGCTGTTACAGAAAAAAATTATAGTTCAGCTTCCTGGATTGTTACTAGAGATACCAACTTGAGTTCCTGCATATCTGATTTATAGCAGGTTGGCTTTCTGGTTGGTTTATTGCAGATAAGGGTTTGGGTTCCCGGGCAGGCTGCTGCAGGGGGTAGGTCAAAGTTCTGTTTTTATATATGCTCTAGCCATTGCCCAGTTATCCAGTCTCTCAATTGTATCATCATGGTGTTACCGTGTAGCACATGCTCAATAAATACAAATACAGTCTCTGAATTTTTCTTCACATCAGTGCTGGAGTTTGGATCAGAACTGAGTGGATGTGGGAGAAGTCAGATTGTGCTGGCATAACTAGGTACTTCCCTGTGGAATTAGGTCAGAGTCAGAATGGTTTATCCGTTGTAGGCAAAACACCGGTGGAGTCGTGAGAAGAATCTGAAATTGTCTATCCCATTCATTTCACTTCTAGTAACTGTCCAAGCCCAAAAGTAACTCTGGGGTCTTAATAGGTCTTTAAATGCATCCTGAGTTTAGGATGTATTCTGGGGATACAAATGAGCATAAAGCCTCTCGCAGGTGTTAGAAATTCTATAACCAGAACTCTCATGTGATGAGAGACAAGGCACCTTATCCTGAACAGGTAGGTGTCTGTTCCTCATTGTATCCCCAGGATCTAGTACAATGCCTGAAACATAGTATATACTTAGCCAGCAGCTGAATGAATGAATAAGTGAGTGAGTGAGTGAGTGAGTGAGTGAGTGAGTGAGTGAATGAGTGAATTTCCCAACTTAGATCAAGTAGCTATTATGAAAATAATAGGTGTCACCTTGCCTGCTATGTAATTTAGGTATTCCTGTGTGTTCTTTTTTTTCACCAAAACTCCTAACATCTGATTGAGCCAAAAATAATCAAATGATTGGTCACAGAATATACAATGACAGGCAAAATCAAGCATGACTATTTTGGTTCCTTGTACCCCCCAAATCCTGAATTCTGGAAAGGAAGTGCGAATGGACACATCAAGTGGAATTTTAAAGCAGTGTTCAGTGAACAGGAACCATGACTCGAAGTAGCTTCTTATTAACATCCGTGTGAAGTGGTACCAAGTTTGAACATTTAAAAATGTTACAGTTATTCAAGTGATTTCACAGATGTATATTCCAAGCCAGTTGGTTCACACAGCCTTTTGGAGACCATCCATGTCAATGTGACAGGCTGAGCTTCTTGCCTTTTGTGTGGCAGAGTCCCTGGAGACAAGGATTTCAGAAACAAGAGACATGGCTTAGCATCCAGCCACCACTGGGGTGCACTTGACCACACATGTTTTATCCATTCATTTGTTCATTGATTCATTCACTTAAATAACATTGATGGGCCATGTAGAGTTTATTAGGCAGTAGGGATAAAAAGTTAATCTACCTTCCCCACCCTCAAAGAGCTCAAGGCTCTGACATGAGATCACAGATGAACACAAATGCAGCAGCTAGAGACAGGATCTGACAGAATTTATTCATTCGGTTAGAATATATAAAGCACAAAAGGATGGCTAAGGTCTTTGCCCTTGAAGAACTTCAACTCTTGTACAGCAGAAAACCCGTGTACACACATATACAAAATAGAACGTGGTAAATGGAGGCAGGCCCTTAGAAGACAGGCAAGAATCCAGACTTGGGAATTCTCCTATCTTCCTTCTCCTTAGCCCCACATCTTTATTACACCTTCATTTTTGATTGATAAATAGACATAGGTGTTTGCCCTAGATATGAAGCAGGTTAGTAGTAAATTGGGTTGGCTTATAAATTATGAAATAATGGTTCACATTTAGAACTAGACAGCAGAGGTCAGACGGTGTAACAGGAACCTTAATAATTTGAAATATATTCTATGCCTGGCCACAGTAAAATGAACCGAGAGTGGATTTAACATTCCAGTAAACACTGTGAAAAGCATGTAAAACATAGGTGATTTGACTGGATAGTTCATATCAATTAACATTGTAAAAGAGAGTTTAAAATGGAGTTACTATTTGTTTAAATAGCATAGTAACTGGAGGAGAGAACAGAGTGCCTCTTTTTCTCTGTTATAGTGATTGATATTAAATGATGAGGGCTAGGAACTTGTCCCAAATGCAGCTTTGATGGACTGTGTCTTTCTGATAGCTTGCACTTTGTTGTACAAAACCTGTTATGTTTCTTCTGATATTATATAGCTACAACACATAGTTTAATATAGACATGTAGTATTTTTTTAGATCTCTAAGTATCATTATTTTAAAGATAAATGCCTAAAATCTTTGTTGCTCTTTAATAGAATTCATTGTACGTTATCAGAAAAAGAATGAATGTTGTTTGTGGTTTGCTGTGCTTCTGACACAGAATAAGATCTGATGGAGAGAATTGTACAGGGAAAGCATCAGCCTTAATTCAGAGTTAACCCTTCATAAAGGCCTAACTGCCCATTTCTGAATAATATATCTGTCTATGTCTATATCTATATCTATATCTGTATCTATATCTATATCTATATCTTTCTATCTAGAGACTGTCAATTTATTGGCATAGGTCATGATCACTAAAGTCTGTTATAAAATAAGGATTTCCTATTCATCATATTGATTTATATATAATTAACCTTCATATTAACCTTTTTAAAAAAATATAATTTCCCATGTGGTTCAAGAATAATTAGCTGGTATATGGCAATGACTAAGCTCCTGGAATCTCACTACATGAAGTAACTAACTAACTCTGAGTCTTTTCTTTGGATGGATACAGTTAACAAATACTATGTCTGATCACTGACAGTAGCAAATCTTGCTATCCTACGTGTATTTTTACATATGCACCATCGTAATATTGTGGTACAAAAAATAATTTGTGCTACGGTTTTGTAGTAATTTCTCAGTGTTAATCTATGAAACAATTGTCTTTTTGGTGGACTGAATTAATGATGTTGAATTGGTCTCCTTTTAATCGGGCCTTGCTGTTAAAGACTTTATACATCCCAGCTATTTTGTTTCCATGCAGTTTCCTGGTTGAATAAAAGGTTGAGATAGGGTTGTTTGGATGAGAAATAGAAATCTCCAACCTTATTTCTAAGGTCTGCTTGAATGACTCTGAATAAGTCTTTGAATCCATATGAGTGGCAGACTGTATCTTATTAGAAGAAATTAGGGCAAATTGATGTATATATAACACTGGGGTTATGCAACATATTTATTAATCATTGGTATGCTATTCTATACAAATATCTGTTCATATACTTGCACTATATTTTTAAAAATCCTTTAAATATCTATTCGTTTCAAATTTTGGTTTTGGGAAGCAGGAAAACAAAGAAAAAAATAACTTTTCAAAGCTTTAGTTATTTATTAGAAAAGACGTGTCCCCGTTCCACCTCTATCGATACATGCGTTATTATGGGTAACACCTGTGAACTCAGATGCTAGCAGTAAATAATGTACAAAGTCTCTCAATCAAAATTACCTTCATGCAAATGGGAGGTCCTGGAAGTTCAGACTGAGGCTTAGGCTGGACTGAAGCCATGCTCTGCAGTGTCCTGTGTTAGCCACATTCTATTATTGTTAGAAATGAGAATTCGTAAGTAACCAGATTATTTTATGTATTGTTTTAAGTAAAAAAAAAAGTCATAGTACAACATAGGCTTACATTAAACATGGGGACTAAGGTACAAAATATGATCTGGAATCAGAACACAATTAAATCCCCTATACTTGCATTTCTGTTACCACTTATATCTGAATCAGTGGGGTACTCATTAAAATGCATCTACTTGGGGGGCGCCTGGGTGGCGCAGTCGGTTAAGCGTCCGACTTCAGCCAGGTCACGATCTCGCGGTCCGTGAGTTCGAGCCCCGCGTCGGGCTCTGGGCTGATGGCTCAGAGCCTGGAGCCTGTTTCCGATTCTATGTCTCCCTCTCTCTCTGCCCCTCCCCCGTTCATGCTCTGTCTCTCTCTGTCCCAAAAATAAATAAACGTTGAAAAAAAAAAATTAAAAAAAAAATAAATAAATAAATAAAATAAAATAAAATGCATCTACTTGGGCCCTGCCCCAGCTTTCTAAATCAGAATCTCAGAAAATGGGGTCTGGTAAAAGAGCCATTTTAGCCAGCTTTCCAGATGATTCAAATACCCACTACACTTTGTGAAACACCCCCTGATTTATTGTTCATTGATTAAATGAATCGGTTCTTCAGTTCTGACTCCTTCATTCACTGATTTAACAATATTTATCAAGCCACTTTTCATTGCATAGTATTGGGCTAGTTAGCATGTAAGCAATAATGCAATATAAAATACATCTCTGGCAAGTGTTTTACTACCTAATTAAGGTGACAAGGTGTACCCTCAATATCTATTAATAAATAAGCACAAGGTATTTGGATTCAGGGCCAAAGTAGCATTAATTGTATAGGATATAACATCCAGAACAAGGGAAACATCATTCTGTTCTGGTCAGATGACACTTGAAATAATAATCTCTCTCATTTATTACCTTATTTGATAATTAAAACTGCTCTGTGAAGTAGATAGAATATTATTTCACAGAAGAGAAAAAAAATTGAGTCCTAGAAATGAACTCTGCTCTGCTGCTAATTCCTACATCAGTGTTCTTCTCACTGTGCCTCTATTACACCTCACATAATTTTTTGTTGCTGTACTTAAGCTGAGACAGTTCAGAGATAGAAGAGTTTACCAGTAATGAATACTTTGGTTGAAAAACAGACAAAGGAAATAATTCCAAATAACTAAAACTTCCTCCTGTCTCTGTATTTTATGTTCAGCTACCAAGACATCAAGCAAGGATTTTGTTCATTAAAATTTGTGGGAGAAGTCTTGCATATGGTGAATGTGTTAGCAGAAAATATTAATGATTATGATGGTTCATTTTATTTGTCAATTTGGCTGGACCACAGAAATAAATTTGTGAGGGTAGTCCCAAGATCCTTGAAGACCTAAGTGGTTATTCTTCTCTGTAGTCCAGAACTTACAGTGAGGACTGCTGTCACTAAATTGGAAAACCTAAATGCGTTGAAGATCCTCGCATGGCTGGAGTCAAGTGTTGACCCTCCATTGCCAAAGTCAAGGTGGTCATGGTTCCATAATGGACAGCAGAATGAAGCATAAATCAGAATATAATCTGACTTACAGAGTGCTAGGGCATTGACTGGTTGACCATGGTGTTCCTAGAAGTGAAATATATGGGAAGCCTACTAAATTCTTGCTTGATCTGTATAAGCAGAAAAGTTCTAGGTCAACTTGAACAGAAGTCTGACTTGAATCATTAAAACAGAGTTATGACCTCTGAATCAATTCCCAGATGCAAGCCAATTTACAGATGCAGAATGAAGGGGGAAGCCAGGCCCCCTTGAAACAGGACAACTGTATATTGCTAAAAATGCATTTTGTTAATCTTTTTCCCTGCCATCCCCAAAGGGACCTACAGTCTTTAACCAGGTTAACTGTACGCTGGGGAAAAAGAAAATAATGAGAACTTTTGGGGACTACCGGGCAGTGGCTCTGAACTGACACTAATTCTAGGAAACCCAAAATGCCCCTGTAGTCCATCAGTCAGAATAGGAGCTTATGGATATCAGGTGATCAGGGGAGTTTTATGTTAGAACCATCTCGCACTGGGCTCAGTAGGTGTCTGTACCCATTTTTCCTCAGTTCAGAAAGTCATAATTGAAATAGATATACCCAGTAGGTGACAGAATCCCCACAGAATCCCTGACCTGTGGAGCAAGAAAGGCCAAGTGGAAGCCACTAGAACTGTCTCTACCTAGTAACATGGTAGACCAAAAGAAATAACCTCATTACTGGAGGGATTGCAGAGATGAGTGCCACCATCAAAGATTTGAAAGGTGCCGAGGTGGTGATTCTTACCACATTCCCATTCACCTTGACTATTTGGCCTGTGTAGAAGACAGATAAATTTTGTAGAGTGACTATGGATTATCATAAGCTTAACACAGTGGTGACTCATTGATTGCAGCTGTTATACCAGATGTGGATTCATTGCTTGAGAAAATTAACACATCTCCTGGTATCTGGTATGTAGCTACAGATCTGGCAAATGCTTTGCTCTTCCATGTTAATAAAAAAAAAAAAGAGCAATTTGCTTTCAGCTGGCAAGGCCAGCAAGACATCTTCACTGTCCTATCTCAGGGATATATCAACTCTGCAGCCCTATGCCATAATTTAATTTGCAGGAATCTTAATGACCTTTCCCTTCCATAAGCTATCATTTTGATCCATTACATTGATGGCATTATGATGATTGGACCTAGTGAGCAAGAAGTAGCAAGTACTATGGACTTATTTGTAGGATATCGTTACCAGAGGGTGGTAACTGACAAAAATTTTATTGGTAAAGTCCAACAAAAATTCAGGAATCTTCTATCTCTTTGGGGTTTTAGGGGTCCAGTGGTGTAGGGCACATTGAAATATCCCTTCTAAGATAAAGGATAAGTTGTTGCATCCGGTCCCTCCTACAACCAAACAAGAGATATGATGCCCTACTGAGCCTCTTTGGGTTTTGGAGGCAACATTATCCTTGTTTGGGTATGTTATTCTGGCCCATTTAGTGAGTAACCCCAAAAGCCTCCATTTTTTGATGGGTCCCAGAATAAGAGAAGGCTCTACAACAGGTCCATGTTGCTGTGCAAGCCACTCTGCCACTTGAGGCATATAATCCAGCAGATCCAATAGTCTTTGAAGTGGCAGTGGCAGATAAGGATGCTGTTGGGAGCCTTCAGCAGGCCTCTACTGGTGAGTCATAGCACAGACTCTTAGGATTGAGAGTAAAGCCCTGCCATCCTTTATGGATAACTACGTTCCTTTTAAGAATCAGCTTTAGGCCTACTACTGGCCTTAGTGGAAACTGAACACCTAACCATACCACTAACTTATCATGCAACTTGAGCTGCCCATCACGAACTGGATCTCATCTAACCCACCAAGCCATAAAGCTGGGCATGCACAGCAGCACTTCATCATCAAATACAAGTTTTACATATCTGATCAGGCCCAAGAAAGCCCTGAAGACACAAGTAGACCCATGAAGAAGTGGCCCAAATGCCCATGGTCCCCACTAGTGCTACACTACCTTTTTTCTCTCAGCCTGCATCTATGACCTTGTGAGGAATTCCCTATAATCAGTTGACAGAAGAAGAGAGAGATGTAGGTACCACCCAAAGTGAACAATTGCTTCTCTCTGGGACATCCCCAAAGGATAGTGGTGAAGGGAAATCCTCTCAGTGAACAGAATGTCAAGCAGTGAACCTGGTTATTCACTTTGCTTGGAAGGAGAAATGGCCAGATGTATAACTGTATACTGATTTATGACCTGTGGCCAATGGTTTGTCTGGATGGTCAGGGACTCAAAAGAACATGATTAGAACACGAAAGAACATTGACAACAAAGAAGTCTGGGGAAAAGGTATGTGGAATGAGCCAAAATGTGAAGATACCTGTGCACCACATAAATGTTTACCAAAGAGTGGCCTTGGCCAAGGAAGATATTAATAATCAAATGGATAGGATGACCACAGCTACCCCTTTATCCCCCAATAGACTCATAAACAAAGTGGTCATAGTGGCAGGGATGAAGGTTATGTGTGGGCTCAGTAACACGGACTTATGCTCACCAAGGCTGACTCGTCCACAGATACACTGGTGAGTGCCCAGTTTGCCAGAAAAGGAGACCAACACTGAATCCCCAGGTGATAAGCCAGCTACCTAGAAGCAGATTGATTACAATGGACTACTTCCATCATGGGTCAGTGTTTTGTTCTTGCTGAAATAAAGGATGTGGATTTGCCTTCCTTGCATGTAATACTTCTGCCAAAACTACCATGAACAGACTTATAGAATGCCTACCCACCATCATGGTATTCCATACAGCATTGCTTCTGATCAAGGAACTCAATTCAGAGCAAATAAAGTGTGGCGATAGGTTCATGCTCATAGAATTCACTGGTCTTGTCATGTTCATCACCATCCCGAAGCAGCTGACTTGACAGAATGGTGTAATGGTCTTTAGAAGACTCATTTATAGTGCCAGTTATGTGGCAGTACCTTGAAGGACAGGGGCAAAATTCTCCAGAAGGCTGTATATGCTCTGAATCAGCATCTAATAGATCGTGCTATTTTCTCCCATAGCCAAGATTCACAGGTCCATGAGTTAAGGGGCAGAAATGAGAGTGTCACCACTCACTATTACCCCAATGACCCACTATCAAAAATTTTCTCCCTCTCCCCATGACCCTGTGTTCTGCTGGCTTAAAAATCTTAGTTCCAAAGGGAAGAAAGGTCCTATCAGGAGACAGAACAATGATTCAATTGAACTGGAAGTTAAGCCTGCTGTCTGGCCACTTTGAATATCTCATGCCTCTGAATCAACAAGCAAAGAGGGGAGTCTCTGTGCTGGCTGGGGGAGTATTGATCCTAACTACCAAGAGGAAACACATTGGAGGTAAGGAAGAGTGTGTCTGAAATATAGGCGATCCCTCAGGGCATCTCTTAGCATTATAATGCCCTGTGATCGAGGAGCCAAGACGGCCGAACAGCATGGAAGTTTTTTGTGTGTCTCGTGTCCATGAAATACAGCCAGACCAACACTAAACCATCCTACACACCTAAAAAACTGATTGGAGAATATAATGCCCTGTGATCAAGGTCAATGAAAAACTACAATGACCCAATTCAGAGAGGACTGCTGATGACCCAGACGCTTCAGGAATGAAGGCTTGGGTCATGCCCACCAGGTAAAGAATCCTGGCCCACTGAACTGCCAACTGAAATGTAGTTACAAATACCATGTGACTAGTTACAGAAATGATGACTATAGTTGTCATGATTATTTTTGTTGTTTTGTTATGAATACATTTGTGTGTCTGTGTAAAACAAATGTTTTCCTCACTATCTAATCATCTTATGTGAAATAAGATATATTAATTTTATATCTTAGTATTTAACTGATTTCAACTTTATGTCATAGTATTTTAAGTTATAGGATATCAGAAAGAAGAGTAAATATTACCCAAAGACTTTGCATCCTCTTCTGGGGAAAGAGTTAGTATGTTTTAGTTGTATGCAGGATAGTTATATAATGTTGGGCAGAAGTATGAGTTTGCTATTGTCATTATTTTGGAAATTATGGTTTAAGGAGAATTGCGCGGGTGCCAAGTCAACAAGGGTGGACTTACGATGTTTAATTTTATACGTCAACCTGGCTAGACCAAGTGCCCAGATATTGGTCAAACATTATTCTAGATATTTCTATGAAGGCGTATTTGAATGAGATTAGAATGTAAACCAATGGACTTTGGGTAAAGCAGATTACCCTCCATAGTGTGAGTGAGCCTCATGCAATTACTTGAAGGACTCAATTGAACAAAGACCGACTTCCCCCAAGAAAGAATTCTACCTTTGGTCTTAAACTGCAACTCTTCCTTGAGTCTCCAGCCTGCAGATTTTGGATTTACCAAGCTTCCATAATCTCATGAGACAGTTTCTTAAAATTCCCTCCCCACTCCCACACACACATTTTTCTCCCCATCTCCCTCCCTCCCTCCCTCCCTCCCTCCCTCTCTCTCTCTCTCTCTCTCTCTCTCTGTCTCTCTCCCCTCCCACTTATTTCTCTCCTCCCTCTCTATCTCTGTTTTTCTCTTCCTCTGTCTGTTGATGGATGGATAGATAGATAATCTATGTCATGTCATCTTAAAAAAAAATAGTCTTTAGTTCTAAGCAGAGCATGAAAAAGTAGGTTAGCTTACTATCCATTCAGTTGGGTTCCTTTGGTCATTGTGTTAATAGATCAACTATTCTTTTATTTACAACCCCACCAATTTATAATTAATCAAGACAAAATAGGAAGCATCAAGATTTCCATTTGATTGTGACTCTTGATACCATTTTAGAATATTCACATGTTGGGGCGCCTGGGTGGCTCAGTCGGTTAGGCGTCCGACTTCAGCTCAGGTCACGATCTCGCGGTCCGTGAGTTTGAGCCCCGCGTCGGGCTCTGGGCTGATGGCTCAGAGCCTGGAGCCTGCTTCCAATTCTATGTCTCCCTCTCTCTCTGCCCCTCCCCCGTTCATGCTCTGTCTCTCTCTGTCTCAAAAATAAATAAAACGTTTAAAAAAATTTAAAAAAAAAGAATATTCACATGTTGCCTATTGTTTGACTTACCTATAAGCAATAATAATGGTACTATGCATTTTTATAATGCTTTACCATTTAGGAAGAATGTTTACATTTTAATTATTCACACCTAACCCAGTAGGTCCCATATTGTAGGCAGTCTACACACCTATTTAATCAATTATGATGAAATAATGAGTTTAGGTCATATTTTTCCTTTTTCATCTTTGTTAAGTTTGGAGGGCTTTTTGGAACACTTACTAATGAGCTAAGCACAAGGAAACTAAGAAGAATGTGTTAAGGTGATTAGTAAATTTTGTGTTTCTAAAGCCAGCCTGGACTGTCCTTCCCCCTTCAGAACTCTTTCCAAATTGGTTTTTCCTGACTATGGCTCATTGCTAATGTGATTAGTGAGGCTGTGCCCCCAACAGTTGCCCACAATACCCCTGGGGGTTAGTATGTCCCCATCAAGAACTTAAACGTTCTCGCAGAAAGACTTTATATAACAAGCCCACAGTGAAAGGTATCTAAGTTTATTGCTGAATTGTGGAAACTAAAGATAAATAAAAAAGAAAGAATTCTGATGAAAACTCTTTTTTTCTTACTAAGTACTTGAAAGCAGATATGTGACTTATATACAGACTCTTAAGGCTTGGATTAATGACGTCTCTATAGTTTATTGTAAAAGGCCTGTCCATATTTTCACAAACATGTAAATGCCACAAATCAATAGCCTACCTCTATCCCCAAAGATGGGAAAATGAGACAGATACATTTGCTTCACTAAAAAGGTCTACTCCATAATTGGAGTAAGGTTGATAGGAATTATTGTCATTTTACTTATCCAAAAATGTTCATCTCTCTGTTCATATGTGTTTGTGTATGCATTAGGCTGCTCGAGCTACTATAATAAAATACCACAAACTGGGTGGCTTTAACAGACATTTATTTCTTATAGTTTTGGAGGCTGTAAGTCCATAATTGTGGTGCAGGCAAATTCAGTTTCTGGTGGGAGCTCTCTTCTTGGCTTGTAGACAACTCCCTTCTCTGTACCTACTTACATGGCCTTTCTTTGGTGCCTAATGTTTAAGGAGAGACTGTTGTTTGGTGTCTCTTCCTCTTCTTATAAGGATGCCAGTCCTGTCGAATTAGGGCCCCACCTTGATGATCCCATGTAGCCCGAACACCTTATATCCAAATGCCATCACAGTAGGTGTTAGACTTTGAACTTATGCATTTGGAGAGGACATAATTCAGGCCATAAATAGTGTTTAATGTAATTTTAGCTACATTTTTAAAAATATTTAAACACATTTTAAACAAATGAGGTTTGGGGGCACCTGGGTAGCTCAGTCAGTTGAGCATCTGACTCTTGATTTTGGCGTAGGTCAAGACCCCAGGGTCATGGGATTGAGTCCCTCAAGGGGCTCTGTGCTGAGCTTGGAGCCTGCTTAATACTCTCTCTCTTCCTCTGCCCTTCTCCCCAGATTGTACTCTCTCTCTCTCTCTCTCTAAAAAAAAAAGAAAAATAAAATAAATAAACTAAGGAGGCTTGTTTTGCAAATTTCTTTGTACCTTTAGTGCCCACAGCAAAAGAAGAGCCTATAAAAATACCAGCTGCCGTGACTTTCTGGGAACTTTTTCAAAGTATATATTATTAAATTACCATTTAAAATCATGGAAAGAAATTACAGACATGAAAAGAGACTCTTTCCCTTTAATCCTATCACACTATTATACAGCTACTGTCATTGATTTCACACACACACACACCCCCATTCTTTCCCACAGGGGTTTGTAATGGACATTAATGATGCTTCACAAGTTTGTCGTCTCCTTTTTTTCATTGAATAATATTTTGTAAATGCATCTATGTGATTAATTCAACACATTTATTGAAAGAATTTCAACTGTTCAATTTTGATGAAGCAGAACAACTTTCATTTACTGAGTTTTACAAAATAGCATCAATTTTCTTCAATAGATCAGCCCATATTACCAGGCTCATTGCCAACTGACACTCCATTTGCCTACATGAGATATATCTTAATACGCATCATGTCTGAATTTTCACAAAGGGTAACAGAATTATCTATAGATGAGATTGGCTCAATTATTTATAGAATTATTAATATACAGTAACCAATACTAAATGGTTTTCCTTGGCCGATCTCCTGTTGGCCCAATTGCTATTCTTTTCAAAGTTTGCCCATAATCAGTTTAAATGGATAAAATTGAGAGTCTCAATCTATATGAAATGTGGGGTTCATAGTCTAACTTAAAGCACAGAGACCAGAAGAAATTTGGTTACATAAAAAGGGGGTAATCTTTCTCTGAAGAAATCTTCCTTCATCTTCACTTTGAGTACTATCAGAATTTGCCATGCATGTAATTTGCTTGGGTAAATATACTTAGCCATGAAGGATTTAATATAGGTAAAATAGGGGTAGCAGTGGATCTTATTTGTGCTTAGCTTCACAAGCAGAAATTTAAGCCTTGAATCTTGATTTTTTAGTATGATATGCTGCATATTATAAAATGAGAATTGAAGAAGGTCCAAGAACAATGATTCTCTGAAGAAGAGGCAATTTTTCCCGAGAGCACATTTAGCGAAGTCTAGACATACCTGGCTGAGGAAGAGCGATGTTATTACCATCTAGTGAGTAGAGGCCAAGGATGCAAGTAAAGACTTTACATTGTACCGGACAGCCCCCTCCCCCAAACATTTATTCATCTCTAAATGTTTATAGTGCCAAGACTAAGAAACCTTGGTTATGTAAGATTCCTGAGAGGCAAAGAAACTTGTTGGGTTTTTTTAATGTTTTTTTTCCGAAGGACTATCAAGAAATTTGGGCAAGCTTGTCTCCCTTACATTTCTGAATCTTAATTTTTTTTATTTTCCAGAAGAACCATTCAAAGAATAATTCCCATATGCTGAAACCAGCAAAAATGTATATAACTTGGCACAACAATTATGATTCAGGATTTTCACATCTGTTCTCTAGAAATGAGAACAGCCTCATTTTACTACCAAAAGGATAGTAAAAACTAGCTATTTCTACTCATGACCATGGGAAATGATCTTAAGGAGAAAGCTCCAGAATAGAAAGGAAGAATCTAAGCTGCCTACAGCCTATTCACTGCTATTCCCAGTGCCTACCCAGTATCAGGCATGTAGTATGTGTTCAACAAACATGCACTGGCTGATTTTCATAGGCGCCCTCATTTATCATTCAAGCGTCATACATCCTACATTATACAGGATGATTCTGAAAGTTGTCTAAGTGGCTTAGGCTTCCCGCAAGCCATATCATGAGCATGAGGGACAAGAAATTGTCCTTTGCTCTCTGCACTGGCAATCAGAAGATATGAAAGGCAAACCATTACCTGGTCAGCTGTCCTAAACGTATTACTCCTTGAAGAGTTGCATATCATCCATTACTGAATGTAAGGTTATTTTAATTTTTAAAAGAATTTAATTATTTTAATGAATTATATTCAGGGTTAACAGTCCCTGGACCTTGCAAGTTTAATACCCAGAATAGAATTCAGGGAGCCAAATTTCATATAGGAGTTTCTGGGGCCAGTGTTAAGCCATATATTGAGAGTGGAAGCAACAAGTAGAGGAAACATCTCTGTTACAGCTTTGATCGGAGGATGAGGAATTCCCTGACATTTTTCAGAATCGCTTGTCTTGATCAGAGTCTTGGCCACACTCCTCTGCCACCTGCTCTTGACAATTGGGTAATGAGTGCCAGGAAATACTGTTTTATGTTTTGTTTTCCTGTCAGAGAACTCAGTGTTCTCTGCCGTGGTTTGGGTTGTATTTGAGTAGTTGGACTCCAGACAGAGCAGGCAAATTCCGTTCTTTGGGGACACATCAACCCTTCCTTTGTTCTATAAGAAATGGGCTCATTAGAAGTATATTACCTGCTTCCTGAAATTTTTTATCACATGCTACAAAACTGTGTCTGGGATCAAAATATGTGAACAGTAATGGGGCACCTGCGTGGCTCAGTCAGTTAAGTGTCTGACTTTGGCTCAGGTCATGATCTCATGGTTCATGAGTTTGAGCCCCACATGGGGCACTGTACTGACAGCTCAGAGCCTGAAGCCTGCTTCAGATTCTGTGTCTCCCTCTCTCCGCCCCTCCCCTGCTCAAGCTCTGTCTCTCTCTCTTTCTTAAAAATAAATAAACATTAAAAACATGTTTTTTTATATCTTAACAGTATATTTGCATGGAAAGTAACCCTATCCAAACTCAGTTTCTCTTCTGTATTTCCCTGCCAACCAAGCTCATTTATGGCTAATATACTAAAGGGGTATGATGCCAAACATTTTTATATAAAAAGAAATTGGCAAGGGTCATCATCAAGTAGAGTTGCATTTGGGGAAAACAGTCTACTTGGCTGGATGGTTGATTGAGTTGTAAATCACCTCTTATTTCCGAAAGAGGATATTTAAATGCATAATACAGAGTACTTAAAATAAATGTCAAAGGGAAAAACCAGAAGTTATTAAGAGGAAAAACATATAATACAGTGACTGTATTAATAGCTAATACTTAGTATATACTATAGGAAACTAAGAGCTTTCTTTTTTTATTGACATTATTAACATACAATGTTATATTCATTTCAGATATACAATATAATAAATAATTCACCAATCCTGTACATGGCTTAGTGCTCATCATGATAAGTGTACTCTTAATCCCCTTTGTTTATTTCATCCTTCTTCCCACCCACCCACCCTCTGGCAACCATCAGTTTGTTCTCTGTATTTAAGAGGCTGGTTTTTTGCTTGTCTTTTTTTCCTTCTTTGTTTGCTTTGTTTCTTAAATTCCATACATTAGTGAGATCATAGGCTATTTGTTTTTCACTGTCTGACTTATTTCACTTAGCATTATATCCTCTAGGTCCATCCATGTTGTTGCAAATGGCAACATTTCATTCTTTTTATGGCTGAGTAATATTCCATTGTGTGTCTATACCACCTCTTCTGTGTTCATTCATCTGTTGATGGACACTTGGGTTACTTCCGTATCTTGGCTATTGTAATGCCGAGTAAGGCTTCAGTAAATATAGGGAGGCATGTATCTCTTCAAATTGGTGTTTTGTTTTCTTTGGGTAAATACCTAATAGTGGAATTACTGGATCATATAGTAATTTTATTTTTAATGTTTTGAGAAATCTTTATTCTGTTTTCCACAGTGACTGCACCAAATTACATTTCCACCAAAAGTGCACAAGGAGTCCATTTTCTCCACATCCTCACAACACTTGTTATTTCTTGTCTTTTTGATTCTACCCATTCTGACAAGTGTAAGGTGCTATCTCACTGTGGTCTTGATTTGTATTTCCCTGAGGATGAGTGATGTTGAGCATCCCTTCATGTGTCTGTTGGCCATGTGAATGTCTTCTTTGGGAAAAGGTCTGTTTGGGTTCTCGGCCCATTTTTAATCAGATTATTTGGGATGTTTTGATGTATACTTGTATGGGTTCTCTATATATTTTAGATATTAAGCCCTTATTGGCTATATCATTTGCAAATATCTTCTCCAATTAAGTAGGTTGCCTCCAATTAAATATCTTTTGATGGTTTCCTTTGCTGTGCAAAAGCTTTTTTATTTTGGTATAGTCCCAATAGTTTATTTTTACTTTTGTTTCCCTTGCCTGAGGAAACATATCAAGAAAAATGTTTCTATGGCCAATGCCAAAGAAATTACCACCCATGTTTTCTTCTAGTTTATGGCTCAAGGTGTCACATTTAGGTCTTTAATGAATTTTGAGTTTATTTTTGTGAATGGTATAAGAAAGAGGTCCAGTTTCATTCTTGTGCATGTGATTGTCCCGTTTACCCAGCACCATTTGCTGAAGAGACTGTCTTTTCTCCATTGTATATTCTTGTCTTCTTTGTCAAAGATTAACTGGCCATATAAATGTGGATTTATTTCTGGGCTGTCTATTCTGATCTAGGTGTCTACTTTGTGCCAATAGAATACTGTTTTGATTGCTGAGAGTTAAAAAAATTTTTTTTAATGTTTATTTTTGAGAGAGAGAGGGGCAAAGTGCAAGTTAGGGAGGAGCAGAGAGAGGGGGATTCACAGAATCTGAAGCAGGCTCCAGGCTCTGAGCTGTCAGCACAGAGCCCAATGTGAGGCTCAAACTCACGAATGAGAGATCATGACCTGAGCTGAAGTCAGATGCTTTACTGACTGAGCCACCCAGGCGCCCCTGATTGCTAACAGTTTTAATGTATTCACTCATATAATTCTTAATCCATTATTAAGTGGATGCTTTTGTTATCTCCATTTACTGATGAGCAAACTCTAGCATAGAGAAATTCATAATTTGCCTGAGGTCACAGAGCTAATAAGTGGTAGAACTGGGATTTGATTTCAGATGGTCTTGCTTAGAACCTGTGCACTAAACTAGGATGTCATACTGCCTTCCGGACGTGGTGACAGCACTTTCCTGAGTTTCAAGGCAGGCAAGACAAAACTCATCAATACTTTTCCCAAGTGATAAAATCTTGAGAAAATCATTGGATACATTGCAGCATGAATAACATTATTGAACATGACCAAAATTATGATTGCTATTTTGCACCAAGTCCAAATGTGTTCTTCGAAATAGTATTTTTCACATCAGCCTTCAATAAGAGGGGTTTAAATAGGGACTCAGGGGATATAGCTAACATCATTTGAAATCCAGATTTCCTAAAGTGAATAGTGTTGATGATTGGGTGTGATTTCTGTCACTGATCCCTATTTTATTTGCATTTTTAACAGTCTATAATTATCTTGTTTGCATATTTACTTACTTTTGTGTTGTTGGCCTCTTCTGCTAAAGGGAATGCAAGGGTCTGTTTGCCTTATTCATCTGTTAATCTTTGGAACTTTGCACAGATGCCGGCATGATAGGTCCTCAAAATTACTTGTTGAGTGAATTCATGAGTGAACGAATCCTCCAAAGGCAAAGAGCTCTGCCCAAGAACAGCCTCAAATTCCTTATAGTATAAACTATGTTTATAATTACAATTTGTAAGTTATGACTATGAGAAGTTAAGGAGTTCGTTGAGGAGTTACTGGCAGAGTAATCCTGACTGGACTTGACAAGGCAGGGTGCTGACTCTTCTGCCTGTTTTTGTCTTCTTCATGAGCTCTGATGTTAGGGCCAGTCCCTGGGCTTGTGTTTTGCAAGATCAACCCAACCCCATCCAGCACATTGCCGGGGAGTGGCTACAGATGGCCGTCAGTGACAATGACAGAAAGGAAGTCTGCACCCACACCACAGCACTGTTTCATTCAAAGCTCTCCACCGCTGCTTCCAATGGACAGTTTTAAACCCAGGCTTAAAGACGAAACACTTCACGTTGCATGCCTACAGTATATGGTGCCTTTTCCAGGAGGCCCAGGATCCAAATGCCGCATGTGGCTTCCCCCTACCAGATTTGCTCCTTCTCTGTGTTCCTGGCAATGGCCGGAAACCGACAATAGATCACCTGGAGCCACTTCAGGGTTAACAAAGTCCCTGGTCTGTGGCTTCACTTGTTCGAGCTTCTCTGCCCTTTGTCTCTTGCCACGTTTCAACCCTAAGAATAGCTACCATACAGGGAAAGGGAGGCACGGGACCCCTTTTTAGCTCATGGAAGAGAAAAGTATATTTATTCAGAAATGGCTAGGTAGGCAAAGGCCTGTTAGTTCAAGTGAGACCAAAAGCTATTTGTTCCAATATTTTCTGTAAATAAAACTGCCACTGTAATGGTAATTCCATCATAAGTTTCAAAAAATGTGATGGCTGTTCTCAGCTTAGTTTTCACAGGCCCTGGGGCCACTCCTAGCCTTATCATTTACATTCTCGTAACCCTGAACTCCTTTTATTTCCTCCATATAGCACAATCTATAGCTTGTACCTTTGCTTTTGCTTTTTGGACTGGGACACCTTTACCCCAGCCCTTCTCTGCCTTCCAGTTTTACCTCATGCATCACCACCTATTCAGGCGGGCCTTTCTGAAATTTCCAGATCCTGCTGTGCACCCCGCCTCTGTGACCCCCTTTGTTTTAGCACTCACGTATTATATTTAATGATGTATTTAGGTGTTGGCCTCCGTTTGCATAAGAGCCTTTATTGAGGGCAAGAACCATGTCTCACTTTTTGCCCACAATTCCTGGCATAAAGTCTGGCATTTAATAAAGTGATCTCAATAAATCTCGATTGAAATGAATCATTTGTCAATAAACCATGATGTCCTCACTTGGGCCTTTTCCTACATTCAAAACTCCTGGAAGCATCAGAAACATTTTAAATGACTGCATTTTTGAGCTTCTGAGAATGTAACATTTTCTTATTTCTCTTCCTTTTCAGGAACCTCTTTCCGGAGCTATAAAAGACAAAGAGAAGAATCATGTCCATGATCGCAGCTTTCTATGGTGGCAAGTCCATTCTCATCACTGGGGCCACAGGCTTCATGGGCAAAGTGTTGATGGAGAAGCTGTTTCGCACCAGCCCAGACCTGAAAGTCATTTACATCCTTGTGAGGACCAAGGCTGGCCAGACTACGCAGCAGAGGGTTTTCCAGATCCTAAATAGTAAGGTATGCCTTAGGGGAAGAGCCTTGGGGCAAGATGACTCACTACAATATTCCCTGACAGCCCCAGATTGCAAGTGGGGGGGCCAGGATGCCTGGGCAGGTAGAGGAGAGGAGACAAGATGGCAATCAGGTGCTCATAGAAATCTGTGGTGTTTTCCTGTAGGAGAAGAAAGAGGGCATAGGCTCTGTCCAGGGCAGGTGAGCAGATACTCTATGTTCTGGAAATTACTGAGTAAGAATCAAAAATGCTAAAATCCCCAGAGTGGACTCTCCAACCTCAAAATCTGTCAAAGTTCAACAGAACCCTTTCCTACTTCTAAATTCAAGGTAGTTCCCTACCCCCCCCCCAAGTTTTGGATATTCTATTCTATTCTGAACAGGTATGATTAGTAAGTAGCCATGCGATAATACTTGGCAGTTGTCCACACTCCACAAGGTTTAGGTGTTACATACTTATCTATGGTAACTTGGTATTTGTATTATTCCATCGGTTCTTCTAAGGGGAAAACATGGAACATGAAATATTACATACATAAATGAGCATTTGCGTATCAGACCCCCTCACTCCTTAAATAAAAGATTATACGTATCCCATGTTTTATAAATCTGAAGGTAGTATTGGCTTTGGTCTCAAGCATATCTTAGCTCAAATTCTGGCTTATCAGTTTATTGTCACTTTACCTCGTAAGCTCCGGTTTGCGGTGTTCAACATAGGAACAGAGACAAGGACTTCCCAGGATTACCACAGGAATTAAATAAAAAAAATAAAAAAAAAAAAGACGTGTCTGGTTCAGAGGCCCCTTTGAAATATACAGGGTCATTTAGGGTTGGCAAAAGGAACATTTAAATAAGGTGTTTTTCTTGTTGTTGTTCTTTTGTTTTCTTTTATAAAAAGCCTCCTTTCCCATGTGTAGGAATGCTCCCATCTAACGGAGGCAGTATCTGTTAGCACAGCACATTACAGACACTCAGGAACCCCGATGATCACATTTACCTGCAGGTACCTGGATGAGATTTTGGTACAAATGATCATCAAGAGAATCAGGAAAGCCTCTCCTGTTTCTCATGGCTTGACTCAGCAGTGGGACAAATAATAGAAGCTGACAGTTATGTAGTTAGTACTTATGTACTTAGTATTAAGTACTTATGCACCTAGTACATGGCAGGCACCATTCAAAGGCTTTTTTGTGCCTTACCTCATTGATTTTTGCAACAGCCTGATGAAAAAAAGAATGATTCATATCCTCAATTTTCATTTTACAGATTTTGTGGATGGGAACACAGGCCTGGAGTGTTAACTTACCAGAGGTCACCCAGGTGGTAAATGAGAGTCAGACTCTAGATCTCAGTCTGGCCCCTGAGGCAACACACTTGCCTCTGCCCAACACTGCCTGCTTTGTAGCTAGTGGGTCTTAAGACCAAAATGATAAGGTGGCATAAAGCTGAAATCTAGATCCCTCTTCACACAGCTGTGTTCACTTATATATCCCTAATGGAGTTTGTTTTTCTCACATAGCAGACATGCCTTTTTAGCTTTGTAGCCGGCGAATAGATCTCTAGATAAATATTGTGGCAGAGTCTTGTGGTCAGCACAGTCTTTACCTGCTGTTCTTTTCAATCACACAACAATATTACTTTTGTCCTGGAGATCTTGATTGTACTGTACATAACTTATCTGTGAAACTGACTTGCAAATCTCCACACTTGTTCCCACTATTGGGCTATTTATTGCCTGCTATTGACCTTTATATATAGTGGTTCTCAAAATGTGGTTTCCAGACCAGCAGGATCAATATCACCTGGGAACTGTCTGTTCTCATCAGATAGTGCTTGAAAAGCATAGGCTTCACAAGGCAGACTAACCCGGGTTTGAACCTCAGCACTAGCAATTAATAGCTGTGTGACGGTGGGCAAGATATATACTTGTATCTATGAGCCTTGGTTTTCTTATTTGTAAGTAGGGTAATAATACCTTGCTCACCCGAGAGTGGTCTGTCTGTCTATCCACCTCACTCTATCTCTCTCCCCTAGTCAAGTCTTTCTGGATTCAAATCCAAGTCTGACATCATTAGGTATGGTATAGTTTTAACCACTATCCCCTGTGGCCTCACTTTTTACTGTTATGCTAATTAGGGTTTATTGTATAGATTTCTTTTCTCCATAAATTTTACCTAAATGAATTATGGGAGGAAAGAAATCTGTTGTGCATTAAATGGCTGATCAACTTAATATCTGTGGTAAAACACCATGTCTGCATGACCATTTTGTGGGGCTTCTTTTCTTTTTTTAGTACTTTTATTTATTGAATTCCTTGGACATCTAAAGAATTTGGAGAAGCTTATACACTATGATTATTTTTTAAGGCACCTTACTTCTATGTTATCATTTATAACAGAAACGTTAATTGCTAATAAGAACAGATTTCATCACTTATTGAAAACAAGCCTTTGGAGGGGTGCCTGGGTGGCTCAGTTGGGTAAATGTCCGACTCTGGCTCAGGGCATGATCTTGCAGTTTGTGAGTTCTCATGTCGGGCTCTGTGCTAACAGCTCAGAGCCTGGAGCTTGCTTCAGACTGTGTGTCTCTCTCTGTCTCTGCCCCTCCCTTGCTCACACTCTATCTCTCTCTGTCTCTCAAAACTAAATAAATGTTAAAGAAAACAGGCTTTAGTTATGCAAAGACCCATTTTCTTGGCTATGTGGAATTTGGTACCAAAAAGATTTTCCATGGGGGAAAAATGATGTGCTTTATTTTATTTCTGGGCATTCAAAAACTGAAAAGTTTCCACTACAAAAATCATGAATTCTTGCCTCAGAATATGAGGATGCTCTTGCTGATTGGCTGTCAAGAATGCTGTGTGCAGGGAAGGTACAGCCCAATCCTCATTACTGACTGTGACATATAAGGTATTATTGCTCATATTCATTTTGAAACTAAAAATTCAAAAGAAAGACAAACCTTAAGATTACATTTTTAAAATATGTGAAAGACTCCTTTTGCACAAAAAAAACCCTTCCAGAATATATTAATTTTTTTGTTTTGTTTTTTGTTTTGACTTAGAGTATGTGGCTATTTAAATTCAAATTAATTACAATAGTGAACTTTAAAATTCAGTTTTCAGTCATAGTAGCCATATTTCAGTGCTCAATAGCTATGTGTGCTGCTGGCTGCTTTACTGTACAGGTATAGAACATTTCTATAATCACAGAGTTTTAGACAGCATTCATTTAGATGATTGAGTGTCTTGTATGGAAGGAGCATGCTGTGATTAAGGTTTTCATGCTGCCCCTCATTTTTATTAACTCTACACTTACTGAAGTGCTTGCTTATGTGTCACACGTATGCTAGGCACTAAGGATATGAAGACAAAAATGACATGGCCAAGTCAGGTGATGGAGATAGTCATGTAAAACATGATTACAATGCAACACAAGTTCTCCAGAGAGAGGAAACCAAAGGGCAGTCTAAGCAGGAAGAACCACACCTGCAAATGGATGGCTGGTATGGTATATTTGAGAACCTCTGGGTGACTTGCTTAGCCCCAAACAAGTGAGTTTTTAAGAACTAGAAAGGCATGCTAGTTCAGGCCAGATTCTGAAAGACTACACACAATTGTTTTAGTTAGCTCACTTTCAGTTGGAAGAAAACTCGATTGAAACCGGCTTAGAAAACAAAGATGATATATTGATTATACAATGGGAAACTCCAGGACCACAGTCATGGGCAGTGGGCTGGAGCTCTGGCCACCCTGGTCTGTGAATCTCTCAGCTCTGCCATTTTGTTCTAGTTTTATTCCAGTTATGAATAAGATGGTTGTTATCATTGCAAGATTCATGTGTGTGTGTGCGTGTGTGTGTGTGTGTGTGTGTGTGTACATATACATATACATATACACATACATATATATATGACAGCCTTTGGATACAGAGAGGCTGGCTCCCCCTGAAACTCTCTTTCAAGATTGATGAAACCTCTTTTCTGGAAAACCTCGTATTTCCCCTTATATCTTACCAGCCTGGGGTAGGTTATATGTCCATTTCTGGACCAACCCCTATCACATGTGGTATGACATATACTGATTTATTCAGAAACTCCAGATCTAAGCTAACCACTGAGCAGAGGGTAAGAGTTCACTTAGATAAGTAAGTCTTTCCCCCGGGCTGGGGTGAGACCATCTTCTCCTGAGGCACAGTGGCTACATGGAGAATGGAGAACATCTGAATGATAATTTAGATACTTCTCAAGACCCAGAAGAATGGATATTAGGAAGCAAGCATCCTGAGAAAAGCCTGGTCTCAGGAGTGACACAGACCTGAGTTGGTGTCCTCTCCCCACCAAGCAGTGTACCTTTACATAACTGAGCCTGAGTAACCCAAATAAGGATACTAATGGCTATTGTCTTCTACACTGTTGTGAGATGTCAATGAGCTAATACAGGAAAGACACTTAGAATAGTGCCTGGACCAGGGTAAGAACTTGGCAATTATTAGTTTTTAATATTACTATTCAAATATGGAAGCTTGAGCTTTATCTTTTAGGGGATGGCACTCCAGTTGAAGGCCTTTTTTTGTCTTCTGAAAGCTGGATGATTCCGCTATTTTAAATAATGGTAATAAAACAGCACTCAACTGATGAAGATGGGAAATTAATTGTGGGATCTGTGATTGTAATGAGTTTAGTTGAGTAATTGAAACAGAAATCATACTACATTTTCCCCTTATGGAAGAACTCTGCCAACTCATGGAATAGAGGATCAGCAAAATGCATTCTGATACAGAATACCTAAATGTGTTAGGCAAAATATGTTTTTATAAAATAATCTTAGTGCATCACTGAGTTAGAGAAAAAGCAAGAGCAGAAACAACAATGAAAAATTAGCCACCTGAGAATTCTGAATAATCTTGGGGAGGATCTTGAATTGGGAGTGAAATCAGTCACAACTCAAGATGCAGAGAAACCAAAGCTGACTTGTGGGTTAAGAAGGTGAAGTAGAATTTCTCTATGGGTTTTGTTAATGTAAAGCATAAAATAATCAGCTTTTGACATTCACTGATCTAAAACATAGCCATCAATTGGTCATCTCTAATGCAGAGATAACTAAACTGGAGGTTAGTTGTCATTTAAAACCAAGAAAAAACCAACCAGCAGCCATTTGCTGAATCCCTGAATGCTTAGAAGTCTCCATTTCTAGTCCCATAGATGTCTTCCAGTTGAAATTTTTAAACCTGTTCTCCATATCTTTCAAGATAGTCCCAGTAGTATCAAGTCCAGCATACAAAGTTAGCTTTCTGTAAACAGTCAGGCTCACATACCCACCCCTTTGCTAAGACTGTCTTCACACAGTCTCCTAAATTCACCCTCAGAATAAAAATATTTTTCTTTTCTTAATTAAAGTTTTGTCCTCTCCCTAAAGAAGCCTTTGCTGTTGTAAAGTGAAACTACTGAAGATATGTATAAATGAGTGTTTTAAAAGGAAACAATTACTGTAGCATCAAAATGCTCAAGAGATTGGCACATGGAAAAGTCTTCTTAAGTTTCTAGCTATTTCTGGTTTTGTAGCAAAGGCATTCATTATTTCATAAATTTTTGACGTACGTGGTCAGATAGAAGCATGCAGAATGGACAGATCTTGGGATTCTACCTAAAAGGGTAATAATGTAGTTTAACATTTTTGTAGCATCATATTTTAAAAGTGAGAATATTCCATATGAATTCTAGTTTTCTTCTATTTGGTTAGAATTTGGGGGGAAGGTGCAAGTTGGTTATTCCAAATATGTGGGCTGCCACAATCAACTCTCCAAGATAGGGTTATACTTCAGGGAATATGCCCATAAACCTTTGATTTCCTAATAATTCTGTCTGCTTTTATGATCTCCTAATGTCAAATCCAGTAGGAGTAAAAGAGACTTATGTTTGGCAGATAACACACCATTTTCTCAAGTGTATTGGATTAGCCAAAACCAATAACACATTTATTACCCCAACTTTTCCCTCTAAATTTTAAGTCTAAGACCTTTCCATTGTCATTACTCTCATGTGTTATCACTGTCCACTTGGTAGGTAATCAACCAAATTTGTTGAATGAACAAGTTTAATGCATTCTAGTTTCTCAGTGGTCTTGTCTGAGTCCAGGCCAAACTTTAGTTCTATTGTATGGCCACTCTTGCTTCTGGTTTTTACTCAGAAGAACTTTACTATCTGGGTTAGTGTTTCTTCTGATAGGCTTCTGATTCTGCAAATATTTATTAAATATCATCCACAAATCAAGACCCAGTTTCTATTCTGTCACTTAACTTTATTTTGACATAGACAGGGTGCTTTAAATGCAATCATACCTTATTCCTAAGTGAGGCCTGGTATCATTTTTAAGCAATATTTCTCTTCATTCACACATAGCAATGTATAAATTCTAATTCATCTCAAAGTACAATGGTATTCTTTTTTTTTTTGAATTTTTTAATGTTTATTCAGTTTTGAGAGACAGAGAGCAAGTGGGGGTGGGCAGAGAGAGGGAGACACAGAATCCGAAGCAGGCTCCAGGCTCTGAGCTGGCAGCACAGAGCCTGACGTGGGGCTCGAACTCACGAACTGTGAGACATGACCTGAGCCGAAGTCAGGGACCTAACTAACTGAGCCACCCAGGCGCCCCTCAAAGTACAACGGTATTCTTAAAAGGTAGATAAAGGTATGTTATGTCATATCAGGTAAGTTAGGCTTGGAAGTATGTCTTTTCTTAATTTTTTTTTTTTTTTTAAGAGAAAGAGCATGAGTTGGGGAGAGGGAGAGAGAGAAAGAGAGAGAGAGAATGAATCTTGAGTAGGCTCCATGCATAGCACAGAGCCCCACACAGGGCTCTATCCCATGACCTTGGGTTAATGACCCAGGCTAAAATCAAGAGTTGGACATTCAAATGACTGAGCCACTCAGGTGCCCATGGAAGTTTTTCTTTAAGACATAATAAATTAAAATGTTATCAGTTTGCCTTTGATTCCCACTATGTCCCCAGGAAATACAGTCAAGAGAACATCTGTTGTATCTATCAAAATTCATGCATCTGATTCATTTCTTTCCTTTCATTGTATGGACAGATACCACCTCTCGCTTCCTGATTCCGTGCTTTCAGAGGGAGACAATTAAGTGGGAAATGCTTTGGAAAAAAGGTTGTTTTTCATCCTTTGGCCACATGGAAGTGGGGCTCATGAATCAGAACAGACCAGTTTTCTTATATATAACTAAGTTTCTGAAGTATTTTCAGAGCACTTAAGGGAAGTGCTCTATATCAATGGAGGGAAAGATATCTGAATTGATGGCAGATTCTTGAAGACTTTCTCACAAAGACAATTAAGCTGGCACTCTAAGAAAACAACCAGAGACACACAAATATTGTACCAATATATTATTGTAGTATGATTTATAGTAGCAAAAACTAGAATCAATCTGAATGTTCCACAGTCGAGGAATGATAATATAAACAACAATACATACATTTGTTAGACTAGTATGTAGGCATTAAAGGTCATATTTTATAAACTATTAAATGACATGAGAAAACACTTCTCATATATTGAGTGCAAAAAAAGTTATGCAAAACCATATTCAGTATCACCTCAACAAACGTCCTTAAATGCTGGTAGGATCTTGAATTAATTCTATTTTTTGGCACTTCCAACTTTTCAAATTACAGTCATCATGAGCATGTTTACTTTTATGGGAAGGCAGAAAGCACCCTCTTTCATAGTGAACAAATGAGAGCAGGAATATTTTCCCAAAGTCTTGCAAATACAGTAACAATGAACATGTTTCACATTTATAGTGGGGGAGGAAACACCCACTTTTTTAAAAAGCCAATAAGCAAGGCAGCAAGGCAATCATGAATTTCCAAAACTAGGTCATCAGATATAAGTTCAGCTGATTGTGAGTTTTGAAACTGTTTATCAAAATTAAATAATTTGATTTGATTTGTATTAGAAATATGATTCTAGCATTATTATTTTTTTAATCTTCTAGTTTATTTCATAAAATCTGAGAAACATCTAAGGAAAAAAAGCCAGATACCATGTGCTGAAATGGGAATATGCTCATCACAGACCCGTGCTGTTCAAATCATGGGTCCCCAGGGCTCCCATGCTGGCCGCTTAGTTCTTACTTATGAAAATTGTATTCATTTTTCAATGAACCAGCTTTTCACTGTAGCAAAAATAATTTTAGATAGAGAAATTGATATTTTATCTATTTTGCTATCTTGAATATGGCTTTGCTTAACAAGACATGGCTTTTCCCCACTACAGCAGATAATGGGTTGCCAATAACTCATTCAGTTATCAATTCCAAGAAATGTGTTTTGAGGGTCTTTAGTGCCTTAAAGATGTGTTCCTTTTTACAACAATCATGTCCTACTTATACCAATTTAGGGTCTTAAATCAGTTGTAATCTATTCCTAATAACTGTTTAAGGAAACATCAAGGAGACAATGTCCGTATTTGAAAAATAAAACCCCAGGTAGTTGAATTATATTAAGAGGTAGTTAATTAAGAGTGATTGAGAGGTTAGTATCTAAAAAATGTTTTATTGAGAGAATCTGTAGAAAGTTTGGGCTTCTCCTATTAAACTATAGTAATCAAAAAAGGGAAAGGTTGCCATGAGATTATGCTGGGTGTAGAATCATCTGAACATAATAACATTATGCTGGGTTTAGATGCTGGGTTTTTTAATCCTCCGAGAAGACCAGGCAAAGCTCAAGGTTTCCAGGGCGGGACTATCTTGTACAATGTCACTACAAAGTGGATTTTTAAACAAAGGTAGGGCTTGGCAGGTTGCACTGGATACTTCAAGTCAACTTCTCTGGAAAAATGTGAATTACTCAATAAGCCCTTATTTGCCCATGAGATAAATCAACTCTGAAATACCCTGGAGAGCTGTGGTTAATGTATCATACAAGGTCACACACTGGCCTCTCAGTTCACAGAACTAACCAGGTTTAAGACAATGGGAGACCGTAACATTTTATGAAATAGTTTATTGACTCCTTTCACAAACTACCACTGTTTGGTAGTTTCTAGAAGGCATTAGACAAAATAATCCTTGAGAGGAAAAATAATGCATTTAAACAAATTAACTTTGAATCAAGTAACACCTGCAAAAGAAGTCAACAATCTGACGTTGTTAAGTATTAAGAAACACTCAACAGAAATGTTCATTTCATTTTGCGTAGAAGTTCCTTGTTAATTTTCAAAGACTTTTTCATGAGGAAAAAAGGCGTTTTCATGCTTGGTTCAAGGCTACCCTGTGTAAGATCTGCTTGTTCCCAACTTCAAAAATGAATTTCTGATTGGCATTAATGGTTCTGTTAAATCTCTATATAAGGCAAAGGCAATTGGAAACAGAAGTTTGTATTTTAAATTCCCAAAGCCAGTTTTGTTCCGTTACTAGATTTTATTTTTCCTGAGAAACCATCCCACAAAAAGCAAGAGGATTCTATGAACTTAGGACAATTAGAATATAATCTTGCCAGGAATTTAAATTTCCCATGATTAACAAATACACAGTTTTAAAAGAGTGTAAATGGCCTTCAGTCTGACAGTTACTCAACTCAGATTAGTTGAAGCATGTTAAGCCAACCCCCTGTGGGTCATTTCCTTTCTCTTAAGAAAAAAAAAAATTAAAGAAATTGATTTAGTCCTGGGGATATAATAACAGTCCCAGAAGCAGAAGCAATTTATTTTCCCAATCTCTTATTTTCTTTTGCAATACAATTTACTAGGTAATTCAATCTCTGGCATGATTTCACACATCCAACTTCTTTCCTTCTTTTTCAATTTCTTCCAGTGATATCAGGTCTCTTTCTTAAAAGCTTCAAATTGCCCATACTCATTTCACTCAAAAAGTCATCAAGCCACAAGATTCAACTTGACTCTGGAATACATTCAGTTTGCAGAGGTATCCGGATCACATGGTATAATCAGAAACCTTTTGATGACCCAGCAAATACACACGCACACACACACACATACACACACACACACATACACACACACAGCCGTCTGATTAGCAGCTTTTGAAAACTGAGTATTATTGTATATGTGGAAAAGGAGTTTTCCTATTATCAAGAACTGAAGTAGCAAGTACTATGCTAGGCATCTGACTTTTCTGACCCTATCTGACCCTCACACAACTCTGTGGAATGCTTTCTTGCTACTTCACAGATGACAAACTAATCCAAGAAAGGTTGTCGCCCATCTAAGGAAATCCCAAGGAAGTAACAAAGATTTTAAACACTGTTCTCTTACCTGTAAAGCTTACACCTTCCCCACCACATTGCATTGTCTCCCCAAGAAACTGCATCCTCCAAGCCCTGGTTGTCTTGGCAGTAAGCCTTGCTCTCCAGGCATTATACTTCCCAATGATGACCACTTCATTAGGAAGGGAAAACCATGGCCACTTCTGGATTAGTATTACCACTTTACCCATCCGTTAGCCTGGAGAATGCAGAGATGCCACCAGTTCTGTAGAGAGTGGAAGTAATTTGAAGATTAGTTTCCATCGGAGCGCCTGGCTGACTCCGTCGGTTAATCATTCCACTCTTGGTTTTGGCTCAGAACTGAGTTAGAATCTCCAGGTTCAGGACACCTAGGGCTTTGTTTTTTTGTTTTTTTAAACAACTTTCTAGTTAACCCAGCTGCATGCCAAAGTTCAATAACCACACTGCTATACCATACTGTTTTATGGTCCTGTAGAAATGGTCCTTGCTGAGGTAATGAAAACTTCTACGTTAATCCTTTATATCTTATGAGAGTTATTCGTGAACTAGCAAAATCTTAACATTTTGTAAATTTTCATGATAGTTTCTGCCTTAGTTTACTTGTACTTATTTGTGTTTAACTGTTTTCAACTTAGATTATATCCTTTCTTGATAAGTCTTTCTTGTTCAAGAGCTAACTTGCAGAATCTGTTGATTTGCCCTTACACAGCATTCCAAAATTTCTCCCAAAAATGTTGTAAGCTCTTTTCTGCTCTGGACCCCTGGTGCTCCACAGAGATTGCCCTTTAGGTTAAGGGACCTTACCTTTTTTCCCCCAATTAAAAATAGTAGGCAAATTTTGTGGGCTACTGGCACTAAATAACATAGTTATATCTGAAAAGAGGGAGTCAGTACATTGAATAAAGATCAAAGACTCTCATGATTATTAAAGATATTATGACTTTCCACGTTCCCCTGGGAAGTAGCAACTGAATCCCCTGTGGATATCTCCAAAGTCAGGTCATGTGGGTAACAAAGTTGATTGTAGAAATCCAAGTTCAGGACATCTACATTGTTTCAAAAGCATAACATAAATGTCATGCCCCCACCCCCACCCCTTGTTCAATTCCTGCTTCTAATAAAAACAGAGTTGTAGTGTCTGCCTACAGATGTCCTACCCAAGGAGATTATTGAATCCAGAAAATGTCTCTTGTCTTCTTTCTGCTGAATTTTCTCATTTCGGATTTGCAGAGTTTCTCTCTTGCCTCTGGGCTGTCAGTAACTATTGCCATAAATGGAATAATCTCTTGTGTTTAAAACAAATTAAGAGAGAGAAATACTTGTCTGTGTAACATCGAATCAATAGAACACTCCTACACTTTCCAATAGAAATGTGTAGCTTTGTTATCAGTTTGAAATGGTTAGATCGCCTCTCAGCTGTGATCTTCCAGTGACCACAGAAGTGTCCTGCCTTTGTCAAGAAAAGGGTTTCAGAAAATGGAAATACAGCAGTCCTCTGCTTGAGTTTTCATATATGGCAGGTAATTACTTGCTCTTTACCTTCTCACTCCTGTGCCATTAAATAAAATATATATGAGAAGGAATATGATAAATTCTTAGAACCTAAAATAATTATATGAAGTTCCTTATTGGTGGATCTTCAGTGAAATTTTTAAAATTTCTTTTCTTCACTCATTTTTGTTCCATCTGTTTTTTTTTTTTTTTTTTCTTACCTTTAGTGAATGTCTCACATCAGCAAAAGAAACTTTCAGAAGAGCTGGTGTCCACTGAGGACCCATTTGCAACATTTCCTCTGTCCTCCGGTTTTGTCATTATTACGAAAGCGAAGGTTCTATGCTGCTCCTTTCCAGCCACGTTTGCAGTCAATGCAGAGGACCCAAGGGAACACTTTGTTCCTTCTACTTTTAGTAGTTACCCTCTGTCTTTCATCCCGCCAACACAAAAGAGCTGGTAACCAAAGGATTTCAGGAATTTAGCTCCCATTCATGGTTCTGTTACTGTTCTTACAGTAATTCATTTCAATTTAACAAGCAACAGTTGAGTCTTTTCAATGAACTGGGTGCAGTCAAGCATAAAGAAATAAACAAGAATCAAGGAATTTACCAACCAGAGGGGGTAATTTAAGCCCCTGACTTTAAAAATGGACACAAACTTTCAGAACTAATTTTCACCAAGTATGGTACCTAGATATCAGACCTGTCGGTGGAACTGGTTAAGAAATACAGCTTCCTGGGTTGCATGCCAAACCTATTGAGTCAGGATCTCTGAGCTTAGAGTAAGGAAGTCATTCTTAACCGGTGCCTAGATTTCTCTTAGGCCTACACAGGTTGAAAACCACTGATGCCCTGTAACTGGTCTGGACAATTATAAAGGAAGATGAGTCATACACTATTGTTCATCAGCAATTATCCATGTTAACGCCCCAGCCGAAGAAGTTCTTTTCTTGGGATCAGTTAAAGTCAGCCAGAGAACTTGACGTGAAATCAAACTCCTGGTGTGCCCCCGTCATTTTGTATTTAGTGGGTGTGGGATGGGCTCTGGAGATATGCATTTTTAACATGTATTCTGGTGATTTCAATGCAGTTCACTTGTGGATAACACTATGAAAAGCACTGACCTGTTGGATGGCAGTTGGCTGTAATCTCATCACTCTATTTAAGTATTGTTTTGTTAGAGGCTGTAGCAAAACGGTGAGAGTCCAGATGAGACCGGTCGTATTCTTGGGCCTGGTTATCGTAAAATGTGACCCTCACTTGGCACTGTGGTTTGAACTGCTGCAGCCAATTCACTGATTTATTCCAATTGACCATAATAAATCCCATCTGGATTAGAAAACTTAGATGTTTTAAAAAATAAATTACACCGTGTTCACTCAGATATGCCCTCTCATAAATGTAAATTAATAAATAGAATATAGATTGGAACACTATCTCCTGTAATAGTAATTATCTCCTAAAATAATAATGCGGTAAATGTGGTATTTTGACATTGCACAGGTGGTCTGAAAGTACAATATTGGCATAACAGTATTCTCTGCTTTTAAAGTCATAAAAGTGAAGGCAAAGGAAAATCTATGTATGGTAGCTTACATCATGTGTGAGGAACCCCACTGCGGGAAGGATGGACACACAAGTCATTTTCCACCTAATACTCTTATGTAGCCGGAAGTCAACACAGGCCAAAGTCAAAGACTCCACAGAAACCCTGAACAAATTTCTTGTGAATGAAATCTGTCATGTAGACTCAAAAAAGAGCCTTCTACAAATCCATTTATTAAAAGGGGGAGAATTTTGTGAATTTTAGGTAAATTTATCCCCAGATACCCAATTCGTTGTGTGATTAACATGGACTATAAGAAGGAAAGCGTTTGATTGTGAAAAACAGTATTTAACATGCATATGATTCATCAGGATTAGAAAAGCTGTTAAAAACTTTTCTGGAGAACTAGAATGACTTTTATTGAGAAGGTCCCTTAGACACATCAATCCCAATGTCAGAAAAAGCATTGAGGAGTGATTTAACTTCCAAATTCTTTTCAGAAGTGTAGTTAACACCCTACTGAAAAGGCTGATCCTGCAGTGCAGGAAGACGGTAGGTCAAAGATAGGAGTTTATTAACTTGCCACACCAGTGTGTGAATTTGACTTCCTTCCCTGGTCACCTTCACTGGATTCCCAGAAGGGCAAATGAACATGGTCATGCCTGAGGAGGGACCAAGATGGTGGAGCAGCCTGGAAGGTTTTTTTTTTGTTTTGTTTTTTTCTTTTTGTTTTTGTTTTTTTGCCACTCGTCCCTGAAATGCAGCTAGATCAATGCCAAACCATCTTGCACACCTAGAAAACTGAACGTGGTCTTGCCTGATTCA
Source organism: Leopardus geoffroyi (assembly GCF_018350155.1). Taxonomy (NCBI): domain Eukaryota; kingdom Metazoa; phylum Chordata; class Mammalia; order Carnivora; family Felidae; genus Leopardus; species Leopardus geoffroyi. The sequence continues at coordinate 62,832,298 of NC_059341.1, forward strand.
GATGAGACATGATTCCTCTGACTACCTAAGATTAACTTCTTTCTATTCAATTTAAAAAGCTTAGGGTAGATCTCTAATGGAGAGAAGAAACCTGCTACTCAGGATCAAAGATGATCCTGAAAACATTCTTTTGGATTGAAGAAAAACAGAGGGCAGTCTCTGCTACTGTATTATGATTAAAACCACAGACTAATTTTCTCTGCTCCTAACCTTTTAAAACATTCAGCCTTACTTTTCCTCACTGTTCACATACCATACCAATTCTACAGTGAAATTTCATTTTAACAGAATAGTTGAAGCAAAGACCATTTTATTAAAATTGTGTTTGCTGAGAAAATGGGAAATACCAATTTAACCTCAGGACTTCTGTGTGGAGGGGAAAGGAGAGACTGTTCCATCTGAGTAACGGTAATAAAAGCTAAAACTGCCAGTGCTCATTCCTTTTCCCTTTATAAATAAATTAGAATATTAAGAAATCAATTAAAATCCCATAAAAAGTACATAGACTCATGTAATTGTCTTACTAGACAATAGCTGCCATTGATATTAGAATGAGATGATATAAAAGTTTTATTTGTTTTACCTATTACAAAGTTGCTTCATTTGTTATTTTCTAATTATGTTTGTGCTGCTGAGACATCTTGTTCATCTGGGCCAGTTAACCAAGTTGTTTTGAACTTGTGCCCATAAGACCTCCTTTGTAAAGGCCAGTGATTTTGCTGGTACTTGGTAAAGGCTGGTCATTTTGCGCTGAAAAGCACATTTCCCAGCCCAAAATGGAAACAATCACCAAGGTATGAACACAAAGCTGCCTTGTAGGGGAAAAGAGGATGGGGTGGGATACAGATGACTTCACCTTTCCTTCACCCTGCAGGAAAAGTTCAAAAGATACTCCTTACTGGTAATTAAAGCTGATTTTTTTTAATGTTTATCAAATTAAGAGGAGCGGAAATTGTACTATACTGACCGAATCGCATGAAGTAAAACAAATGGCTCTTGAGTAAATGCCTTCTTTGAGTGATATTACAAACAAAACCAGGTTTGGGAAATGACCATGAAACAAGTCAGCGAAATGTGGTGATGCCGCTCTCTGCAAATTGATTTATGTTTATGTTTTAGCTGTTTGAAAAGGTCAAAGAAATCTGTCCAAACGTGCATGAGAAGATCAGAGCGATCTACGCAGATCTCAATCAGAATGACTTCGCCATCAGCAAGGAGGACATGCAGGAGCTTCTCTCCTGCACGAACATTATCTTCCACTGTGCGGCCACTGTGCGCTTTGATGATCCTCTGAGGTACATTCTTCGTCTCACAGCTTGTATGTGTACGTATGTGTGCGCACGCACGTGTGTGTGAGTTCCTTTGTGGTCTCTGTGGTCTCTGTTAAAATATAAATAAATAAATAAATAAATAAATAAATAAATAAACAAACAAACAAACAAACAAACAAGTAAATACACACACACACACACACACATATATATATATATATTCTCAATAAGTAAAAATATAAAGGAGTAAAACTTCTCCAAAAATTTCACCATCCAGAGATAACCATCCCAACTTTACTTTACACACCCATAATAAAATAGATTTATGTCCAACTTCGCCAAAAAGTAATGGCATCATACTGATAATGTTTTAGCATTTTGCTCAATTCTACTTTTGGATGTCTTTCATTGTCAATAAATATTCTTTTGTAATTTCAAATGACTACATGACATTCCATTGTATGTGTATATAATATACTTAACCAGTTCTGTTTTAGTGGATATTTTTGGATTATTCTAATTTTTCACTATTATAAAAAACTCTTCAATGAACATCTCTGTGCTCGCATTTTGTAAATCCTTGTGTGCTTTACTTTGGGTAAATGTCCAGAAGTAAAATTGTTAGAGATGTACCAGATAATGCCCAGGTTATAAACAGTTTATGTTTAATGTTTAACAGTTAATGATAAATTGTTTTCCAAAAAGGCGTGATTGAAGTAATTGTCCCTGTGTGCATGAATGCTGATTTCTGACACCCGAATAGCACTGTGTTAGAATCCTTTAATTATTTTTAATGTTGCCAATGCAATGAAAACGCCATTGCATATTTTGATTAGAAAAGTTGAAGATGCTGAAATGCTGATTGGCATTTTATTCTTTCGTGAAATGCCAATTCATGTTCTTTGACTGTTTTTCTATTGAAACACTTTTCTCTTGTCAATTTTATGACTTCTTGGAAATCTTAGCACACTAATTTTTTGTCTTTTATAAGGCCCAAAATATTTTAACAGTTTATCATTTGCCCTCAACTATTTTTATTATTTATGCAGTTATTCATAATTTCTTCTAGAATTTTTATTGCTTCATATTCATGTTTAAGTCTTTGACCCATTTAAAGTTTATTTGCCTGTAAAGAGAAATAAGAAAATTCTATAAAAAGAAAAGTGGTGTGGGTGTGAATGTAGAGTAGCTTTTGAGAAAAATTCTAACAGATGACTACTTCTTAAGCAACATTTATTAAATGATTTGCTTTTACTCTTTATGTAAAATGAACTCATATACTAAATTTCCATTGTTGAGCTCTTTATTTTGTTCCATTAATTAGGCTTTCTCTTCCAATACCACAGTATTTTATTACTGTAATTTTTATGTTATTAGACAAGCATACACACATCATTCACCTTTTATAGAATTTTCCTTGCTATTCTCATCTGCTTATACTTCTTGATTAAACTTAGAATAATTTTCCCAAGTTCTTAAAAAGTTGGGATTTTGATTAGGATTACCTTGAATATGTCAACTGATTTAGAAAAACTTAACATCTTTAAACCATTTTCTCTTCCTATCAAGAACAATGTATTGTTTATTCAATTTTTGTGACCCTCCATGAAGTTTTATAATTTTCTTTATATATCCCATTTATTTATTATTCACTTGACATATTTTTCAAATGTTCAGCTTTGAATGTGTGCCTTTCTTCCATCATATTCTCCAGTTTTTTTTCCTTTTACATAACTTTATAAATAGACACCTAACTGAATGAATTATTGCATATCCCAGGATAGTTGTTTTAGCTTTTTTGTTTGTTTTCCAGAAACACAATTATGTAATCTGATCACAATTTTTGTGACTGTCTTTATAATTTTTGTATCTGTTAGTCAATTTTATTTTCCTCTCTAATTACAAGGTGGAAGTTCAGAACAACAGTTAGCAGTAGTGACTGTAAGCATCCTTCTTGGCCCTGACTTTAAAAGGGGTGTTCCTAACTTTTCATCATGAAGCAAGATACAAGCCAGCAAAGTGAAATAGACATACTTTAATCATTTTATTCTTCTTTTAGTGAATTTTTAAAAAATAAATTGGCAATGGATATTGAATGTCATTTTTAAACTTTTCAAAATCATATATAGAGGATCATTTAGTTTTTCTTTTTTAGTTAGATTAATAGGGTTCTTAATATTATATAAGCCATATTACTTCTAGAACCAACTATTTCATTGTCACCACATATTGTGTGTATAGAACTTTGTGTTCTGTTAGCTAAAATTCAGGATTTTGACATCAGTTTTTATGTCTGACCCAGACCTTTGCAAGAGAAATGTATCTTTCTCATTCTATATCCACTGTTGCTCCCCTACAATTTATTTGAATTTTCCAGCTTCTTGAGTCAAAGGCTCAGTTTATGTATTTTTATATTTTTAATGGCTGCTTGAGAAGCCCCTTTACAAATTCATAGGATTATGATTTTCCCCCCTGCCGGCTGATTTAGAACCAAGTGATCTCTACGTGCACTATGCACGATGCTTCCATGAATAGGATTTACGTGCACAGAATGCATAATCAACATATAACACATTCCAGGCATCACGTAACTGTAGCCATGACCCATACTTTTCTTCATGGTCCTTGTTTTTTTTTTTGTTGTTGTTGTTTTATTTTTGAGCGAGAGAAAGCGTGAGTGGGGGAGGGGAAGAGAGCGAGGGAGACTCAGAATCTGAAGCAGGCTCCAGGCTCTGAGCTGTTAGCACAGAACCTGACATTGGGCTCAAACCCACGAACCGTGAGATCAGGATTTGAGCCAAAGTCAGACGCTTAACTGACTGAGCCACCCAGGCGCCCAATCTTCCCGGTCCTTTGGTGCAGCCACAAAAGTCAGATGGACATGCAAGTTATTGGAGTAGATACAGTTCCAGCAAGGCAGGGTGCTGGGTTGCCTCATTGTCCTTCCCTCTGCTTAACCTTCTGCAGGCATGCCGTGCAACTTAATGTCACTGCCACCCAGCAGCTCTTGCTTATGGCCAGTCAGATGCCAAAGCTTGAAGCCTTCATACATATCTCTACAGCCTTTTCAAATTGTAACCTGAAGCACATCGATGAAGTCATCTATCCATGCCCTGTGGAGCCAAAAAAAATCATCGACTCCATGGAGTAAGTTGGGTCAGATGAGGGGGGTCAAGAGGTGGGCAGATAGCTGTTCTCTCTGCTTCTTTGTAGTCATTCATTAATGAGGTAACAAAGTGAGTCATCCTTGAAACTGCATGCTTTGAAAAGGTGCTTGTTTTCTCTCCCCTGTCCCTGCTATTCCTGTTATTTCCAGGGTGGGGAAGTATAGAGGTTGGTGGGAGGGTGGGGGGGGGGTGGGGGGGAAGGCCAGGCATAGATAAATCCCACAGAAAAGTTTTGTTAAGTAGTTTAGGATTGCAAGAGGCACTTGGGAATGCTTTCTGTAGAGGTGGTTTCTCACTTCTTAATGAGCTTGCATGGTCACTAGAGAAAAGTAGAGCAGATAGTATGAAAGTGCAGAAGAAAGTCAGACCTACAGGGGTTCTGCAGCTTTATATCTGTGTGACCTTAAGTAGGTTCCTTGGCCTCTCTGAGCCTTAGTTCCTTCATTTGCGAAGTGGGGCTAACAACAATGCCCATCTTGTAGCGATGATGAATTGAGTTCTATGAAGCAGTTGCACTAGAGTGTTGAATAGCAGTTAATCGGTTAATAAAGAAGAACTAATAGGTAAGCAGAAATCCTCCCAGATCTGGCAGAAATTGCCCGTCTTTTGGTCTATTAGGCCCAGATACACTTTCCTTATTGTCCTATTGAGAAGGAAAAATAGCATTTGTCTCTTCTTGCCTGCTAATAGGAACCACTTTCTTCTTAGGACGTGACCATGGTCTCAGAATAAGTACATTTTTGTGTGTGTGTGTCTTCATTATTCTGTCCAGTTTACCAAGTTTACCTTGTTTAAAAAACAAAACAAACTCTGCAAAAAAAAGTAATACATTAGAGAAAATAGACTATTTCACAGTGAAGTTTGTCAGATTTTAATTTCATATAATACTGGTATTTCTATTTAAGATATACTTTTTAAAATGAAGCTTAGCTAAATCAAGCGTTCATTCCCTTCAGGGCAAACATTTTTATCTCCTACAGCTCTGAGAATAGATATTTTTACCTGTCATTTTAAAATATCCAGGACAAAGAAGAATGAAAGTCATCTAAAGGACCCGGAGGTTACCTAAAGTCACTAATAAGCGATGATTTGCTTAACTGGTGCAAAGGAACCTTCTGAGTCCAGAGCTTGTCAGGATGGCTGGGGAAAAGATGCTCTGACACCCAGAGTCGGTATATGAGAGCAGATGTGGAAACCCCCAGTGTTTTCGGACAGAATCGAATTGTCTGTCAGTCAGCCGCCCTCTACAGTGCTGTCTCTTGTTAAACGTGGTGCTTACGTATTTGCTGCACCCAGGAAAGGGGCAGACCTGCTTTGATTCCAGACTCGACTGCTGAGACTCCAGAGGCCCACTCCACTGTTGACCTGTCCAGGCCCCTGACAGATCACAGCACGATGTGAGGCAGCACTGAAAGTCTCGGAGAGTTTGCCAGAGAAAAGAGACAGGGAATGAGATTCAGTTCCTCCCCAGAAAGGGGCTCCTCCAGGTGCTCCATAGCACTTCCTCCCTCCCAAGCTGTGCCCAGACACTTTATACCCCTGGATTTTATTTTGTTTTTAATTTTTTTTAACATTTATTTATTTTTGAGACAGAGAGAGCAGAGCATGAACGGGGGAGGGTCAGAGAGAGAGGGAGAGACAGGATCGGAAACAGGCTCCAGACTCTGAGCAGTCAGCACAGAGCCCAACGCGGGGCTCGAACTCACAGACCGCGAGATCACGACCTGAGCTGAAGTTGGACGCTTAACCGACTGAGCCACCCAGGCGCCCCTATAATCCTAGATTTTAAACAAGAATAAACTCATCTCCCAGAAGAGGAGTTGATTTATCTTCAGGTGTTCAGCACTTTCCATCCTTCCCCACTATCCATCCCCTGGTAAAGGCAGGTAATTGCTACCTGATTTATGATCAAACTGTAATTGACATTTGTACAAAATTTATGTCTCTCTGTCATGTAATGCTCTCCAAGGTGTGTAATTATTTTTAAAAATAAGCAGCCAAACAGAACTAAAAATGAATAACTTTTGTCTCCACAGAGTATATTTTGCATGCACTTAAGGAACCAAGGTTTTTTTGTTTGTGTGTTTGTTTGTTTTTTAAACAGGGAAAAGTCATAAGTGCACATGATTCACTCACAGTGTTACATTCAGGACCACATTCCAGCATCATCTCCGGCAGCCCTCCCTTGCCACATTGAAGTAGTCTGTCCTCTCCCTCATACCTCTCTGCCTTGGCTCGTGACGGTTCTGTTTCTGGAAACTACTTGCACCTCTGCTTCCCTGGTTGATTCCTACTCAGACATCAGAGCTCTCCCCTGGAAGCCATTGCACTGAGGTGGCCTCCTCTGGAGTTGTCGTCGTCCCCCGTGTCCATCTTTATCATTGCTCTTACAAGGGTTATTCTAAATAGCAGGTTATTTATCTGTGTTCTCTCTTGTGCAGTGAGTTTCGCAAAGGAAGAGAATGTCTCTTGTTTCTTCTGGCTTTCATTGCCAGCTCTTGGTAGGGACTCAAATATTTGCTGAATGAAATGAAATTTTGTTGATGGAATGAGATGACCATTTTCACACTGTCCTGGCTGACGTTTGTTTGCTTGTTTGCTCATTTAGACAAACGTGAGAATAGATGGCAGAATTCCATAACAAGCTTATATTTGGGGATGTGAAGTCCTATGTGTAAAACACCTGTATGCCCGTATCTTATCCCTATTTCTGACAGCCCATTTTTTCTTCTTTTTAAAAAATGTTTATTTTGAGAGAGAGATAGTGCAAGTATGTGCAAGCAGGGGAGGGGCAGAGGGAGATGGGGACAATCTTAAGCAGGCTCCACGCTCAGCACAGAGGACATCGTGGGGCTGTATCTCGTGACCTTGAGATCATGATCTGAGCTGAAACCAAGAGGTGGATGCTTAACCGACTGAGCTACACAGGCTCCCCAGCCACATTTGAATAATAACTGAAATTAGGAGTTAATGCTTCTTATTAGTATGACAAACATGGTCACTAATCAGCATTAAACAATGGGCTGTTCTCTCTCTTCTACCTGCCGGTGTCCTCTGCCCTTGTCCCAACTACCACAGGCACTTGGTCATGGGATTGTGCCACCATTCTTACTCATGTCCCTGCCTTTATATTTCTAGCTTCTAAAGTTGGTGGTATTTACCTTTAGAAACTCATGTGCACGACTAGATCAGGGATTGCCAATGAAATTCCAGTTTTCCAGAATAACAGCTTAAGTAGAATTTTTTTTAAGTTTATTTATTTTGAGACGGAGAGTATACATGAGGGAGTGCTAGCCCCAGGAAGGGGCAGAGAGAGAGGTAGAGAGAATGGGGGAGAGAGGATCCCAAGCAGGCTCTGCACTAATGCGGGGCTCGATCTCACCAACTACGAGATCATGACCTGAGCAGAAATCAAGAGTCGGATGCTTAACCAACCGAGCCACCCAGGTGCCCTTAGAATGTTTATTGTAAAAATGCACATGACTGACCAGAAAAGATAGGGCTTTCGGATTGGTGCTTTCCATATTTTTCAGGCCAAGTTACCACCTCATAGGGGAGACAGAAGAAGAAGATTTTTGCACCTGTATAACAACTTGAAATAACTAGAGTCGGGAACTAGAAAAGTGGATCCATAAATATTTACTGCTTTATATAGCATACTTAAAACAGTCTAGTAAATATGCATTAAGAAGGGAAGGACAGCTATGAATCATCACTGAGCAATTATTTTGAGTAAAGACACTTTAACAGACATTCATTTCCTGACCACAATATTCTAGGGTTGATATTACCATTACTGCTGTACTAATAAAGGAACAAAAGCTCAGAAAGGCTAAGTAACTCTTCAGAAGTCTCTCAGCTAATGAGTCACAGAGACACCATTTTTCTCCATGGCCACATGATTCTGGTCACATGGCTGCAGTCTTTTCGGTACACCCACATATTTGGCAGCGTAAGAGATTAAAAGGTGCTTTCTTAAAATATAGACCGTGTTCTCATGGAGCTCATAATAAAACACAAAGACAAAACAGGGTAGAATTATATATGGAGTGTGGTAGAGGAAGTGGGACATATTCAGTTTGATGGAGTTGGCGGAGGTAGAAAAGCTCTGTAAACACAGGCAGGCGTAGGACACAGACTTGGAAGAGGAGGGCACGTACCAGGCACGGCCACTGGAGCAGGAACACCGGGCGCATGTTTGGGATATGGCTGTCAGTCCACTTCGGCTGCACGTGTGTTACATGTAGGGAAGCTGCTAGAGGCCAAGCTGGGAAGATGTCTGGGGCCATGCTGAGACTTTGAGTACCATGTAGAGGATTGTACTTAATTCTGTAGGCACTGGGGATACACCGAAGGAGGGTCGTGTGTTGGGGGGGGGTACTGAGGTGGCTTTGGTTATTTGTTCCATTTTGGTTTAATCAAAAAAAGACTTTGATGAAAGTGGGCTTTAGGCACATTAATATGGTCGTGGGGGCAGGGGGATAGGTCCACATGGGCAGTCACCAGAGGCAGGGAGAGCCATCACTGGCCATGGAGAGGGGTGGAATCCTAGGACTGGAGAGGGGCAACAGATATAAAAAAAAACACCCCTGTATCTGGGGAGAGAAAAACCAATAGGACATGGCAACTGCTTCACACATGTGTTTGCACATGCCTGTCGGGTCAACCATCAGATCCGGACACCCACAACTGTCACAGCTTCTGTCTCTGGTGCCAGGGATTTCTCTTAAAGTTCAATTCTACTGAAATTTTTACTCCAAGAAGCAATGCCTTTTCGAAACCTAATACCAAATCATTCAAGTCTTAAACTTGTGGAGCGGTGCTCTTTTAAATTGGCGATTTCCCACTTTGCCTGACCCTAAGACTCACCACTCCACTTGTTAAAAACAAAGATTATCAAACTGTCACCCCTAAAGACTGATGTAGTGGTTGTAAGACGGTACCCAGGGATCTGAACTTCTTTCAGAGGCCCCACATAAGTCTTAGCGGTGAGCAGGCAAGTTTGGGAAATCATGCCTCGGAGTGCTTTTTCATTCAACAGCTCCATTGGACATGGGGTCAGTCATGTTCCAGCCATCGAGTCACCTCTGCTCCCCTACTCTCCTCACTTTGTCTTTCAATTCCTAGATGCTTTACTTGATGACAGGTTCCAGATAGATTTGTACCTACTAAACATCACACTCTTGAAGTCACCTGGCCTCTAGAAGCACAGCTAATCTGCCATGTGCTTTTTTTTTTATTCTTTTTTTTCAATATATGAAGTTTATTCTCAAATTGGTTTCCATACCACACCCAGTGCTCATCCTAAAAGGTGCCCTCCTCAATACCCATCACCCACCCTCCCCTCCCTCCTACCCCCCATCAACCCTCAGTTTGTTCTCAGTTTTTAAGAGTCTCTTATGCTTTGGCTCTCTTCCACTCTAACCTCTTTTTTTTTTTTTTTCCTTCCCCTCCCCCATGGGTTTCTGTTAAGTTTCTCAGGATCCACATATGAGTGAAACCATATGGTATCTGTCTTTCTCTGTATGGCTTATTTCACTTAGCATCACACTCTCCAGTTCCATCCACGTTGCTACAAAGGACCATATTTCATTCTATCTCATTGCCACGTAGTACTCCATTGTGTATATAAACAACAATTTTTTTTATCCATTGATCAGTTGATGGACATTTAGGCTCTTTCCATCATTTGGCTATTGTTGAGAGTGCTGCTATAAACATTGGGGTACAAGTGCCCCTATGCATCAGTACTCCTGTATCCCTTGGGTAAATTCCTAACAGTACTACTGCTGGGTCATAGGGTAGGTCTACTTTTAATTTTTTGAGGAACCTCCACACTGCTTTCCAGAGCGGCTGCACCAGTTTGCATTCCCACCAACAGTGCAAGAGGGTTCCCGTTTCTCCACATCCTCTCCAGCATCTATAGTCTCCTGATTTGTTCATTTTGGCCACTCTGAGTGGCGTGAGGTGATATCTGAGTGTGGTTTTGATTTGTATTTCCCTGATGAGGAGAGACATTGAGCATCTTTTCATGTGCCTGTTGGCCATCCGGATGTCTTGATCAGACACTCACAGCAATCAGCTGTGACAAATATGAAGGGAAGTCAGAGGTCGGAAAGTAGTTTTGCCTTGGTGCCGAAGAACACATTGTTAACACTAAGAAAGTTTATTTCAGGGAAAAGGAAAACACTAATTTTAATATTTGTGGGTTTATTGTCAGGATTGCATGGCCTTATGATGGAATCTAAGCAGCTGACCAACAACAAAAAAAAATCCCTGAAAATTCTGTGTAGTTTTAATGTTACCGGGCTTTAAATACAAACCAGAGCAGGGTTACACTGTTTCCTAAACAAAATGAATACTTTTCGTATTATCCGACCACTGGAGGCCAAAATAGGTACTCAGGAAAAGTTTAGAGGGAAATGCGGAGGCCAGTTCACCAGGAGCATTAGGCACAGATATACCCGTCTCCCCAGTAAAAAGTTTACATTTACTCTGAAGCCAACTCTGCCAAGTTGAAGTTGGTCGACATTTAGCCTTTCAGCTCTTCAACACTTTTCATCACTGCCAACTATTGCTTCCTACTCTACAAATCCATCTCCTTTCTTCCCTTCCCACGATCTCCCTACAACCCCACCTCCTTCTGTGTTCACTCGTTCTCTCTTATCATCGTCCATCTCAGCTCCCCAAACACTATGCAGAACACACACTGGCCAATCAAGACTGCCATGTGGGGAGAGCCCTCATTGACTGAATAAGGTACCTGGAAGCAGAAGGGGACTGGATACAGGGAGAAGAAACAAAATCCCTGCTCTCTTGGACTCCTTAGAAAGTGGGGAAACTGACACATGAGCAAGTGCATACAGGATGATAGTTGCAATGATCAAGGGAAGAACATAATTCAGATGAGAGGGGAGAAGGAACATCACCAGGAGGCAACAGACAGCTTCACCTGATACACCATTGTCTTGCCCTGCTTGTTGCGAAAGAAACCTAGGAGGAAAGATGCACGTTCCTCTTGCTCTTTCACTTGGTAAATACATCAGTCGTGAAATTACTGAGAGTAGGAGAAAGCTTCAATAAATCTCAAGCCCCGCAAAAGATAGTAATATTTAGAGGAAATTGTACGTACGTTGCTTTCTGAGAATCAATAGCCTTTTGCTTCTTTTGAAGCGAATTTAAGTAGATGTTTATTGGGGCGCCTGGGTGGTTCAGTCGGTTAAGTGTCCAACTTCGGCTCATCATGACCTCACGGTTTGTGAGTCCGAGCCCTGCGTGGGGCTCTGTGCTGACAGCTCAGAGCCTGGAGCCTGCTTCCGATTCTGTGTCTCTCTCTCTCTCTGCCCCTGCCCGGTTCTCACTCTGTCTCTCTCTCAAAAAGGAACATTAGAAACAAAATTAAGTAGAAGTTTGTCTATTTTTTAAAGTTTTTTTAAGTTTATTTACTTTGAGAAAGAGAGAGAAAGTGGGGGAGGAGCAGAAAAAGAGGGAGAGGAAGAGAATCCCATACAGGCTGTGCACTAGCAGCCTGGAGCCTGACAGGGCTTGAACTCATGAACTGCGAGATTGTGAACTGAGCTGAAATCAAGAGTTGGATGCTCAACCTACTGAGCCAGCCAAGCAACCCAGCAATTTAAGTAGAAGTTTAGAATCTAGGCCCTATGGGTTCAAAACATCTTAGGTACACTGAAGAGCATTTGGTTAATTTTAGAAATGTACTTTTATTTATAGAGTGTCTTTTTTTTCCCATGCTGTCTTATTTACTATTTTAAAAACAAATTGAGAACAACCAGCAGCAAATCAGACTTTGGTAAAAAAGAGCATGAACTGATTATATGTCCCCAAAAGAGTATCACACAATATATATGTGTGTTTGTTACATCAGTGTCCGCTTTGAACTCAGGAAGTGCCTGGATGAGATAAGTGAGGGACTGTTTGGTTGTATTAGAAAAGGTATTTTGGGGGGCGCCTGGGTGGCTCAGTCGGTTGGGCGTCCGACTTCGGCTCAGGTCATGATCTCACAGCTTGTGGGTTCAAGCCCCACATCGGGCTCTGTGCTGACAGCTCAGAGCCTGGAGCCTGTTTCAGATTCTGTGTCTCCCTCCCTCTCTTCCTTTTCCCCACTCACGCTCTGTCTCTCTCTGTGTGAAAAATAAATAAACATTAAAAAAAATTAGAAAAGGTATTTTGGGGCGCCTGGGTGGCTCAGTCGTTTAAGCATCTGACTTCAGCTCAGGTCATGATCTCAGGGTTCATGAGTTCAAGCCCCACGTCGGGCTCTCTGCTGTCGGTCAGCTCAGAGCCTGCTTCAGATCCTCTGTACCCCTAGCTCTCTGCCCCTCCCCCACTTATACAGTCTCGCGCTCTCTCTCAAGTAAACATTTAAAACATACTTCAAAATTAAACAGAAAAGTTATTTTATTACTTTTTTAGGTTTATTTATATTGAGAGAGCAAGAAAGAGAGAACTAGCAGGGGAGGGGCAGAGAAAGAGAGAGAAAGAGGGAATCCCAAGCAGGCTCTGTACTGTCAGTCCAGAGTCTGGCACGAGGCTCCATCTCATGAACCGTGAGATCATGACCTGAGCCGGAATCAAGAGTCAGATGCTTAACTGACTGAGGCACCCAGGCGCCCAAGAAAAGGTATTTCAAAACCAACTATTACCATTGTAGACACATGCTCCTTGGTTGTTGTCCCCAAAATCAACATGTCTTCGGTTTCTTGGCTCCTTTTGTTTTATCAAATCGCTTTAAGTGCAGTTGCGAATATTCCTGTTCGTTCTCATGATATCCCAAGAATTTAGAACAGATGAAATTATTGCCATTTTTCACAAGTAAAAAGATCGATACTATAGAATAGAAAATGGTATTATGGAACACAGGCAGAGCTATGACTAGTAGAGGGAGGCCATTTACAGGGCACTGCAACTTCCACAGTTGTGTTCTTAGAAACCTACACAACCAGCACTTTCTCAGATAAGCTAACTCACCAAAGCCTCCAAGTATTACCCTTGCCATGCACACTAACATCAGTGACAACAGCTGGTGCCAGCCATGTGACGTATAATCCTAGCTCAGGGCCGGGTTCTGATTTTTCATAGATTTTTTTCTTTACAACCTTCTTGAAATCAGGCTGTATTTCCTCCAAAGCAGTTTTTGAAACCTCTGTATGTTTGCAGGTGAAACAAAAGGGTCTTAGGTCAGTTAACCCCCTGTTGACCATCAAATAAGATGAGGTAAAGGTAACATTAATATAAAATGGAGAGGTGCCTGCATCATCCCACAAGCTTTAGCCCAACCATCAGGTGGCTATATAATTGGAAAATCTTCTGGTTTTCTAAGTATTTGGAGTTATTTTTATTCTGGGCACCTCTCGACCTTTGCCTATTCAATTTAAATCAAAAGGCATTTGAGTAACTAGCAAACACTCAGCACTAATAGCAGCAAAGCAAGGAAAACCAAAAACATTACAGACACTCCAATATCCAATGAGAGGTGTTAAAATTGAGAGTTGTTTTTCTGAAGTATTGGCATAAGCACATCTTAAATGCTCAATAATTTGTCATGGGAGCAAAGCGGTAACAGCTAAGATTTCCCTATAATCAAAATAGTATGACTGAGCTCAGTCCTTTAAGATAGGAATAAATGTACCAAACACATGGATTATAAAAATCACACTAGCATATTTAGGTAGCCTAATTTTTTTTTAAGTGTACTTATTTTGAGAGAGAGCGACAGCAGAGGGGCAGAGAGGGAGAGAGAGAGTCCCAACCAGCTCAGCCCAATGCGGGGCTCCATCTCACGACCCATCATAACCTGAGCCAATACCAAGAGTCGGATGCTTAACCGGCTGAGCCACTCAGACACCCCTTAGGTAGCCTAATTTTTAAAACTGTATTATATCAAATGTTTAACCAAATAGACCTTCCAATTAAGAGAAACATTAAATATTTAATTGATGATTTTATTGCTTTCTCTGAGAAGCACAGATAGACTTTGGGATTATCAAAATAGTTCTGACATCTTTAAAAAAGAGATTAGGCTGATATCATGGTAACTCAGTTATTCATGATACATGTCTTTCTGTAAGTACAGGTATTCAATAATCACTCTGTTAAAGTGGCTTCAGTGTACTATAATCACTCCACTTGACACACTATTCATAGTTACTAGAGCACTTCAAAATTCATGCAAAATCTCTGGAAATAATTATCAAGCTATTACCATAGACTGCAAATAGAGCTCCAAAATGCATTTCATAGATTTGCTAAAACACATTGTAAGTCTGCCAAATGTAGTTGTTCTTATTTGTTAAGGCATTGAACAGAATTTTAAAAGCAAAAAGCTGAAGGTTGCAAGATCAGTGCACTCGGCGTTAATTGGACAACACTGAATGAGCGGGGCTGCCACGGAAGCACCCTGGATGCCAGCCTCTCAACTCTGTGAATACAGAACGTGCCATGCTCCTGGGGGGTGACTGGAGCTCACAAATGTGCTCCTGGATGTACTTGTGAACCGGTTGGAGAGGAAGTAATTGGTGATAATTAGAGATCAAACATAATAAAGCTGTAGATTGCATCGCTGCTGAATTTATCGATCTGAGTGGGAGGAAGCAGGATTCAACTGATGGGATTGGGCTTAGCAGTGCAGAGCAAAGAGCTCATTCAGCGCACAGGATTTGGATACCCACTCAACTTGGGTATCCTGCAACTGTTCTGAATTCTAGAACTCAAGCGAGAAATGGAAAGTGTTGTTTGATTGTGTCTCACAGGGTCTTGTTTTGGGGAACTTTTCTTTTTCTCTCTTTCTTTCTTTCTTCTTTTTCTTTTCTTTCTTTTTTTGGTTTATTGTCTAACACATGTTGCTAGAATTCTTTTGTACTCTGACTACCCTCAGGTGGTTAGACGATGCTATTATTGATGAGATCACACCCAAGCTGATTGGGGATCGGCCCAATACTTACACATACACCAAGGCCTTGGGAGAAATGGTGGTGCAACAAGAGAGTGGGAACCTAAACATTGCCATCGTAAGGCCGTCCATTGTGGGAGCAACCTGGCAGGAGCCTTTCCCGGTAAGCCCACTCACCTGGATTCCCGATTCCTTGCTTTGCTTCCAAACCAGCATCCTTCTCACCCAATTACTTTCTGATGTTCTCTCCCTCTCTCTCTCTCTCTCTCTCTCTGCCTCTCTCTTCTCAGAATATGTAGCTGAGTGCAGCAAATCGAACATGAACCCATTGTACTAGGACAAAATTCCATGTTTGGTTCAGGATCTGTCCAGCATGATGCTCCTCTGGGAGCCTAGACTTGGCTGGAGATCTTAAATTCACTTCTTGTTAACCCTAGAGTGAAAATTCCATGGGAGATAGTTTTAGTTCTTGGCTTTCCCTCTATAGTTTAAATATACCAGAATGTTCTTGATGGCCAAACTGGTAGTATTACAACTGCCAGGGCAAATAACAATCACAAAGTTCACAGAAGGTTCTTAGGGTAGGAATAATAATTCTTGTGTCTGTATACTGCAATATCCTTTTGAAAGTACACTAAATTATACCATCTTTTTTGAAGCAATTTTGTGAAGCTTTAGGACCCCCCAAATTTGAGCTGTACTACTTACTGACAATGGAGCCTTTTAAGTGGTCTCATCTATAAAACTGGGCTAATACTGTTTTAGCCCAATACTGGACCCACTTTGGAGAGTCAACCAAATGAGACAATGTATGAGGAGTGTTTGTTTAGTGTAGTGCCTGGTCCCTAGTAGAAGACTCAACAATCCCTTCATCTTCTCTTTTCTGTCTTCTCTCCTATTTTCCACACACACTTTGACTTTTACATATAAAGAAACAGACAGAATAAGGTCAACTGACTTGCTTTTAGGGCTTAGGAGACAAACTCAGAAAGACATTTTCCTCTAACTGCTCCAGAACATATTCTCCCTGTTAACATCTCTAAGCAAGCTAATACAAGTGGAGTTTGGATGCTATGACTTATCATTTTTGAGAAATGGATAATTCCTACAAATCATGTTTGATTTGTAGGGTTCCCCTGGAGAATTAAAATCAGGACTGAGGTGGAGAAAAATGATGGTTAATAAATGGATTGGCAGGTTATGATATTAATACACGGTGCAATTTAGCCTGTAAGAGGTCATAAAACAATTTGAAATTCTCCATGACTCCTCCAGAATGCTGGCAGAATCTTAATTCTTGCACAAGTGCAGAAATATCCAGTGCTTTGCCACTGATCTTTGTTTCTGGTCTTAGGAAAACTGGCTTAGACTGTTCTATCAGCCAGGGTCTCAGTGCTCTTTTTTGAAATTTATTAAGATCAGACTGCAGATGTTACAGATATATTATGATTTTCTGACATGTGTAACCAATACAGATCTTTTTTTCTTTTAGGGTTGGGTTGATAACTTAAATGGACCTAGTGGACTCATTATTGCGGTATGTATAACACTGTAGAAACAACTACTTGAAATGTAGTGGAGGAATGGTAAGGAAATTCTTAGTGTTGCTTTGGCTTCATTGATCCAAAACCATAAATGTTACTTTATTATTATCGAAGCAACTTAATCTCAGTTTTGCTGATTGGAAAATAGAGGCAGGATGAAATTACTTCTATTGTTTGTAGATTTTATTATCAGGAAAACAGAGGTCCTGTGATATCAATTACGGTTTAGGAGTTATTTTTGGAAAAATCTGAGCATCAAGGACCATGTCTGTATTTCCCTTTGATTACCACAAGATGGGAGTGTTTCCTCCTTTTTGCTCTTTATTAATAGCTTGAATTAGTACACCAAACTGGGGATGCAATAAACGTCACATTCCCAAAGAATAAATTTTGTATTATAATACACATATAAGAGTTTGTGTGTGGATAGAAATTTTATGTATGTATATATATATATATATATATATATATATATATATACACATAATATGTATGTGTGTATATATATACATGTATATATGTATATACATACATCAATAACTGGTGCTCAACAGATACAAGAAAGAGAACCACCCACTGGAGCAAATTTTTCACATGTAAAAACTGATGACTTTAGTAAATACTTTTCACCAATAATCCTCTCACAGACAAGTAGAAATGTCAGTGGTGCCTGTAAGTCATCATCAATGGGTTTCTCCCTGCATTGAAGGCTGATGTGGTTGACATGAGCCGTGACCTAGTTCACAGTTCACGCTGAAACACTGTAAGACCAGAACCATTACTCTACTCTTTAGGAAAATGAATAGGAATTCAATTCTCTCCCTGAATTTAAATCTTATTAGAAACCTCATGCTTCAGGTTATTTCTGTTCTTCTCAGAGCTAGGTCCAACGTGAACTAACATATAAGAGAGTGAATTGTGACTACCTGTCAAAGACAGGGACAGTGAACTTCCTTCTGATTTCTTTATTTTTCTAGCAGCCCCTCTCTTTTTGTTCTCTACCTGTCTTCAATTCTTTCTTCTTTAAAGCTTAGTTGGGGTTAATATTTGGTAACTTAGAACATAATTATTTTAACATGATCCTAGAATGAGTTTCTTTATATTATTTATAAATCACATTTATTCCGATTTTCTAAATTTTTTAAAACTGATTTCTTACATCCAAAGGAAGGGGAATCAGTTACAAGAAAATAAAAATGAGGAACATAAGAAAGTGCTAACCATTGCAAATCGATGCTAGAAATATGCAGGGTATCGATAACTTCATAAAATCAAGAAACATGACTATTTATTAACTGACTTATTTGTTGGCATGACTTATTTATTAATGTTAATAATTCCCAATTCTTACATCTACATAAGATCAGTGATCTGTGAACTAAGATACTTAACACTTAACAAAAAGTGGTGGCCCTTTCCTAAGTAATAAAAAAGTTTTTGTGGAATGGTAGAACTTTATTAATTTTTTTAAAAAGTTTATTTATTTTGAGGAGGGGGAGAAGGGGCAGAGAGAGAGAGAGAGAGAGAGAGAGAGAGAGAGAGAGAGAATCCCAAGCAGGCTCCACAGTGTCAGCACAGAGCCTGATGCAGGGCTCGAACTCCCGAACCATGAGATCATGACTTGAGCCAAAAACCAAGAGTTGGATGCTTCACCAACTGAGCCACCCAGGTGCCCCTAATTTTTAAAAGTGTTTCTTAAACCTTTAGTGTCTACTATTGTTTGTAAGCTACTAGGCACTAGCGGAAAATGACATCATTTAAGAAATGGTAAACTAGTAATAGCGGGAAATTTGGGAAACCTTAATTCTTAAAATATCTCATGGATTAATTATTAAATGTGAAAAAACTGTTGGTGTTTATTAACTAGATATACTAACCTCTCACAAATCTGAGGAACTCCACTCTCTAAAGGGACCTGAGGACTACTATGGAAATGCTGGCATTTGAGGCGAACTTGGCTGGGGGGTTGGGTAGGCTGAGAAGTCAGCCTTAGCACAATAACCCAGTCAGCAGCGAGTCAGTGCTAACTGTTGTAACTAGCGGTATTAGTATTAGCCCCAATTATTACTTAAAACCTATTTTATGTTCTTTTTTCCTGTGCAGGCCGGGAAAGGGTTTCTCCGGTCCATAAGAGCTACTCCGATGGCAGTGGCAGATTTAATTCCAGTTGATACAGTTGTCAATCTCACCTTGGCTGTAGGATGGTACACAGCAGTTCACAGGTGTGCATGCATAAGCCAGCTTGCAGAGCTTTGACGAGGAGGAGGGTGACTATGTTAGGCTTATTATATGCATTTGATTGCAGAAGACCCCAAATGTGAAAGAGGATTTGTTTTAATATTTTACAGAGTTTCAAAGATGCCATCACGTATGCATGGAGGTGTTTTATAAATACTGATGTGTATTTTGATCATAAAGTAACAAACTCTTTAAATCCTTTAACCATAAAATTGATAACCAAAAAGAGTTTTTCCTTCTATTCGGTAATTTAAAATACAGCTTCCTTTTTCAAGGCAAAGGAGATAAAAGTGGGTGAAATGAGGGCATCTTTTATATTTTATAGAACTGCTCACTTCCTGATAAATGCCAAAATCTCAGATCACCATATGGGGGCTATTTCCTAGTACCAAAAAAAAAAAAAAAAAAAAGTTGTTTATATATTTGGCTGTGATAGTAAATGACAAACAGAATTAAAATCTTCTTATTGGAAGTCAGCCATTTAGATGTTTTTCAATCCAGCAGGGCTTAACTGGATTTAGGAGAAAACATAGCCTATATTTTGCCCAGTAACCATGTCCAGAAGTAAGGAATGTGACCCGCTTTCTCATTGTCATGGTACCTCCATTTGCTGCTTAAATACATCAACCTTTGTGAGCTCTCTGTGTGCACATGCACAAACACCCATGTTTCCCTAGTCTTCTTCCATTTTGCTTTTTTACCCAAAGAAGGAATAAAAGATGGAAGTGTTGCTTTCATTATGGAAACTACTGAAACAATCTTGTTTAAATGTTATTTTTCCTTATATTTTTTCCATTAGTCTTTCATTTAGTTGTATTTACTTAATTTTTATTTCATTTTTCAGACCTAAGTCAACATTAATCTACCACTGTACTTCTGGTAACTTCAATCCTTGTAACTGGGGCAAAATGGGTAAGTGTCTATAGAGATGTAACTACCTAACTATTAGTGTCTGCCCTCACACTGTGAATGTCTACCACAGGGGTAGGGGGTGGGGATGGACAAAATATGTTCTGGAGCTTGGAGTCAAATGGGAGAAAAAGAAAAAAAATAAGCAAAAAAGATAAAATAATTAGAAATTATAAATGTGTAAGAGTTAACTAGAATGTACTATGGTACATCAAAGGGAGTCAGTGGAATATCTACATGATTGTAAGCAATAAGGGGTTCATTGGCTACAAAGATTTTAAAAATCAAGAAAACTGAGCAAAAGTCAGCAATGATAAGTAATGTCCATGATGAAATATTCCTGCTGGGGCAGCAGCTCCCATGTGCATATCCCTTGCCCCCTTGCTCCCTCACTGAGACTGTGAAATGATCAATGACCAAGTAGATTTAGAAAAGTTCAATACTACTAACTTTTGTTACTGAGTCAGCAATACTCTTCATTGACTTATACAGTGAGCCTTACATGTGACCTTGAAAGTATCTTGTTGAAGTAATTAATCCTGCATGTAAAAGAAAATTAGCTAACCAATCTTGTCCTCCTTTGTCAATTTAGGAGTTGTCTTGCAAATATCTGAAACTTTTAGAACATCTAATTTTGTTTAGATACTAGATATAGAAAAAATCAAATGAACTTCATTTGTTAGAATCTGATTCCCAATTCAGAACACTCTGCTATGCTATTGTTTGCAAAGTTGTTACTTCAGTAAAAATGAAATGATCTACTATCATCAAAGTTCTTCAGATCATATATCCAGTTCTTTAGATCATATATCTAAATAACTCTGAACATATTTGGAAATAAATCTCCTCTACGTCAGTAACAGAATTATGATATCACTTATAAAAGTGGCATTCGTAGAAGCAAACCAGATATCTTAGGCTCTTAAATAAAACATGGAAATTACATTTCTGAAATTTACAAGTCTTCCTCCGTGCTGAAACTTATTATCTCTGTTTTATCAAATTATACAATATCACAATTGAAAGTAATCTTAAAAATAATCTAGTGGCCTTGCTGTATTTTACATATGAGGCCCCGGGAGAATAAAAGATCTATTCAAATTCATATGGAGGCTGGTACCCAAAATAGAAGTAGAAGATGTCTCTTGACTCTCCCCAGTGGTCAGTAACCACTTCACTAGTGATTCTTTTTTTTTTTTTTCAACGTTTATTTATTTATTTTTTTTTTTTGGGACAGAGAGAGACAGAGCATGAACGGGGGAGGGGCAGAGAGAGAGGGAGACACAGAATCGGAAACAGGCTCCAGGCTCTGAGCCATCAGCCCAGAGCCCGACGCGGGGCTCGAACTCACGGACCACGAGATCGCGACCTGGCTGAAGTCGGACGCTTAACCGACTGCGCCACCCAGGCGCCCCAACTAGTGATTCTTAAAAGTGATTATGACTCCCTCTGGGAGGAGAAGAGTCCAGATTCCTGGGCCAGATATTTCTTGAGAATCTTTTCTGTGTAAGGTATATATATTTTATATAGATTTCCAGGTAATCTTGTTTAAGGAGGACAATAATCATATCACCATAAGAATTGGTATCATTATAATTGAAAAATGAACTTAGGCATAGCCTTTGAAAATTTTACATACATAAAATAAATATTGAATTTGAATTAGTTTTTTTTAAATAATTATTTTACAACTGTACATTAAAAGTTTTTAACTAGGTTTTATCTACATAACAATGTAAAAAATTATTGTGAAAAAGTCTGGAGACAAGAGTGGACGATTGAGTCTGGATATTCCTAGAGAAGCAGAAATATCCAAATAAAAGACTGGTATTTAAAGTGAACCAATATAAGGGAATCCTACCTTGATATTCTCTATTTTACTTAAACTTTATGAAGCTTTAAGTAACCCTTTATAGGGGCGCCTGGGTGTCTCAGGTGTCTCAGTTGGTTAAGCGTCCGACTTTGGCTCAGGTCATGATCTCGCGGTTCGTGAGTTTGTGCCCCGTGTTGGGCTCTGTGCTGACAGCTCAGAGCCTGGAGCCTGCTCCGGATTCTGTGTCTCTCTCTCTGCCCCTCCCTCACTCGCTCGCTTGCTCTCTCTCTCTCAAAAATAAACATTAAAATTTTTTTTCTAAAAGGTAACCCTTTTTAAAGGTTTAAGTAAAATGTGAAGAAACTTTCCTGATGGTTCTGCAAGTAACAATCCAGCCTAGGAAATAAAGCCTTCAGGTTCTGTCTTGGGGCTTTCAGAATAGACTAGATATCCTTGGAACCAATGATGGATTTAAGTTTTTCTGAACAGTACTTCACTGTATTGACTAGAACTATTATTTCCCCAAGAAGTTGCTTTTAGTGTAAGGTTTCAAGAAAAGGACCCACTTTGTAACCCATTCTCATTGTTTGATTTTTGCAGGTGACCTCTTGCCTGGCATAAATAACCTTAATATTGTCTCAGATTGATTCTTGACTCTACACAGCAAATCATTAGTCTTTATCATTTTGACCCATTGCAACCTCGACTACAGTGGGCTTATATGTGCCTGGACTTAGTGCTCTATTTTTTCCGCAGGAATCCAAGTCTTGGCAACATTTGAAAAAGTCCCATTTGAGAGAGCTTTTAGGAGGCCGAATGCGGACTTCACAACCAATACCATCACAAGCCAATACTGGAATGCAGTCAGCCACCGAGCCCCTGCCATCATCTATGACTTCTATCTACGGCTCACAGGAAGGAAGCCCAGGTAAGAAGCTGAAGTCAATTGCTTTAAGAGTGTTGCCACATGGAAGGTTAGGATCCCAAAGTCCTTAGCCCTCCTTTCATCTGGGGATCAAAAGTGATAATTAAATCATACACACACACACACACACACACACACACACGTATATATTTGGGGACAAAACCAAAGCAGTAGTAGTGAGAAGCCCCAGAGGGATTCCTACCTTAAAAATCCTCTATCATAATAATGGAAGTTCAATATTGAAGAACTTGGTGAATTCAGCAAGTAATCATCCACCAAAAGGAAAGCAACTGAGACTCTAAGTCTGGGGTTTTCTAAATTGTTAGGTAATATTAAAATAATTATAACAGCCTCACTTACACACACACACACACACGGAATGATGTGGGATGATCTCATTTTCATTCTCACAACCCAGAGAGGATATTCTCGGTATGCCAGTTTTACAAATAGGATGTAGAAGCTGCGGGGAAGAATTTAAAGTAGACTCCAAGTGACAGAATAAAGATCTGGAGAAACCTGAACCAGATTTACTGCCACCTAGAGGTGAGTAAAGAAATAAAGGGAACAAGGTAGAATGAAATGTGTGGACGCTGAGGCAGCTGTGTCACCATCTAGCTGTGTGACATAGGACGTATCCCTCTCTCTCACTTAAATTCTGTGTCTTGAATATTGTCTCTCAAGAGTCATAATTATAAGTACCAAAGGCAATTGCTGCAAGCAAGAATCAGGAGCATGAATAGCATTGCCTTCTGTTCTAGTCTCTTTACAGGAGGAAGCCTCTCTCAGCGTGTTGAATTTCCATCCTTCTTAGCAGTGCAAATGACTAAAACTTAGGCAATGTCACTTTTATCCAAATTTTCAGAGACCCAATTTAGAGCTGATAACTCAATAATCATCAGCTTTTTCTTGAGCAAGGTGAAAAGGAGACATTGTGGCTATGGAGAAAATATTTGCATAGGGCTTTTTTTTTATTATTTTGAGAGAGAGCGCACACGCATGCGAGCAGGGAAGGGGCAAAGAGCGAGAATTCCAAGCAGGCTCCGTGCTGTCAGCATGGAGCCTGACATGGGGCTTGAACTCACCAACCTTAGGATCACGATCTGAGCCAAAATCAAGATCGGGTGCTTAACCGACTGAGCCACCCAAGCACCCCATGTATGGGGCTTATTAAATAAAGATGGGAAAAGAAGAAAAACCTATTGTAGTCAGAAATGCTAAAGATTTTAACACAGATCAGGGTTGAAAGAAGACCTGCAGAAAGAGCAAAGTTTCATAAGCAGAAAAGAGAAACAGGAGAAAGGGACCTAATAAAAAATCTTTATGAATTTTGTTTGTGAGAAATTAAACTAATATTTGTGAGAAATGGGTAGGTTTGTTTGGTCACAGGTATTTTAGGAAATAATCTTTATGGCAGAAAATGCCAGAATCCTTCGAGACCCTTTCCCTTCCCAGGTGTGTGTGTGTATAATCTTTTACGCACTTACAACCATATATAGACATGCATAAATATAGTTTTGCATTGAGGTGTGTGTATGCAAATCAGGCCTGCAAATTTCCTAACTTTTTTCACTAATGGCCCATGAAAATCAAAGTCATTCTGCCTACTGGTGTCCTTTTAACTCTTCCAAACAATGTGGTCATGAGTATCAGTGCACACGCATTTTTTTAGAACGTGCCACTGGGTCTGGGGAGGAAGCTGAGGAGTGTGATTGCTGGATTGGAGGATGTCTCTGAGTTTTGTGACTACTGCCAGGCTGCCCTAAAGGAAGGCTCTGTCAGTTTGACAATTGGCACTATCACATCAGCACATGAGGGTAAAAATTTGTTTTTTCTTACCCTCATCACTACTTTGCCAAAAATCAATCTTTTGAATCATCAAACTAATGATAATGATTGGCATTTCTTCGTTCCTTTGATTTGCAGTCCTGATTGCTGGAGGGGCTGGGCTTTTCTGTGGTCATTGGGCATTCAGTATTTCTCCTGAGTTGTCTGCCTCTGTTTCTCACCTGTTTTTCTTAGGTTGTCCTTATTAATTTACAGAAACTCCTATGTATGTGTGTAAACTTATATTTAATATATTTTTCCCAAGTCACTTTCTTATCTCATACCTTCGATTATTAAACTTTTTCTAATGCAAGGGAACTACATATAGTGTAAGTCTTAATAGCATGGAGTTCAAAGTATAACTTGCAGATTTAAATACTGGCTTCACCAAATTAGCCATATGAGTCCTATCTCTAATACTTAACTGCCTCACCTATAAAAAGGGACAGTTAACATACTTATTTTATACTATTTATATAAGAGGGCACAGCATATAGCAATCACTATTATTACTAAAGAAGCTTCAGATTTTTACATGAATCACTCTTTTCCTTTATGGCTTTCACATTTTATGTGTTACGAAGACCTTCTCTACCTAAAAGTAAGAAATGTATTCTTTCTTTAAAAAAATTATGCTGATATAGTTCTGTACATAGGATATCATTGTACAAGGGTCATTTTCAAAAATTAAATTTATTAAAATCACATCAATTCCATCAGAATTGTAGAATGGATAAAGATGGTCATTATTTGGTCTGCTATAGCAGAATATCAAGGACTGGGAGGCTTACAAGTAACAATTTATTTCTCACAGTTCTGGAGACTGGGCAGTGTAAGATCAAGATGCTAGTGGACTCAGCATCTGCTGAGGGCCTGCTTCCTGGTTCCTAGACAGCCATCTCTCTCTCTCGTGTCCTCACTAGCTGGAAAGTCCGAGGGAGAGAGAGAGGCACTAATCACCTCCCAAGTCTTCTCCTCCAAATACTATCACATTGGTGGGAATAGGTTTAAATATATGAATTTGGGGAGGAGGGGCATACAAATAGTCTATAGCAAAAATGTTAGATAATAATAGCTAAATAGAAGGCTACTGTAATGCTTGTACCAGGGAATAATGAGTCTACCCTATGCCTAAGAATTTCCCATGATACAATGAGAGAAGTCCCTGATAAGTCATTAGGATCTGACCAGAAACAAGATCAAATTCCCAAAACAGTGTAAGTCATTACTGGGTCAACTACAGTAATCACTATTGGCAAAACTGGCCTAAGAGAAATGTTCTACAGGCCAAAGTGATCTGTAGCCAGAAGATCTAGGTTTAAGCGGTAGCTGTGTGAACTTTAAGCTGTTAACCCTTGTGTAAGATTAAGGAAGATAAATAATAATAGATCTTTACTCCCTCACAGATTCCTACTGTGAGGATCAAATAAGATCACATCTGAAAGTTTTCGATAAATTATTGTAAAGTTGAGAAGTTCACACAGCAGAGCTGGTCCAAGTCCTGACCACAGGACTGGAAGATGTGGGCCATCTGAAGTCATGGGACAGAGTGGTGAGATCATAAAAGCATAAGCTTTTTGAGGGTGGTCAAAACTGGGTTTCAATTTTGCCTTTGACACTTATTATTATCATGGCCACTTCATCTATCTTAAGCTCCTTCTACCCACTCATAAAATGCAGATAAATACCTACCTGACAGATATGATAATTAGCTCAGGTAGTATTTTTTTCAAAGTATCAGCACTGTGCCACACAGTAGGTGATCACCTAGTTATTTTCCAATATCTGGCTTGGCTTTTAAAATATCTGCCACTTTTGAGAAAGAGAAGGTAGTAAAGAGGAGGAGGTTGTTTGTATTAAAATGCCCAATAGACTCCATTAGTTTCATCCCCTTCCTTTATTCAACGGAGATAATGTGGAAAGAGAAAAAAAGAATCTGTTTTAATGAAGAAATGGGGGCAAGAGGGAAATTCTTTCTCTTTTCTCAAAAAATAATGTGTCCTACATCCTATAGAGTAGCATGGAAGCAGCCATCTGTGATGTGCTGATATTTGCTTCTACCTGATTTTTACCTCAGGATGACAAAGCTCATGAATCGGCTGCTAAGAACAGTGTCCATGCTGGAGTATTTTGTCAACCGGAGTTGGGAATGGAGCACATACAATACGGAAATGCTGATGTCTGAGCTGAGTCCTGAAGACCAGAGAGTGAGTAGAGTCCTGACAACCATTTGACCTGGAAAGCTGATGGATGAAGAAGTTTTAGTTACATACACAGAATTCTTTTTTGTCTTTTCTGGTCTTCCTTCCTTCCCCTTCCTCCCTCACTTCTTTCTCTCCCTCCCTCCCTTTTTTATTTTTTGGCTAAGAAAATCCATCAGTATTATTGACACAATGCAGGAAATAAGTTAATGTAGTTAAGAGTCCTGGGTTCTCGACTTTGATTAGATCCTCCTGCTATCCTGCAGTCACATTTCACATATTTCGCTTCCATTCTTGTTCACCCTTGGTTTGTCCTCAGCAAATCCTCAGTACCTCTGTATTTTCCCTAAACCCACAGCATAGGACTTCAATGAAAAATCACAATTTCATTGCTCATAAACTCACCCACTGCTCTTGTTAAATCAAGATAATTCTGCATCTCCAAAGCTACAGTTCTTTCCTTCCTTTTTACTATTTTTAAGATTTTTAAAATTTTAATGTTTATTTTTGAGGGAGAGACAGAGTGCAAGTAGAGGTGGGGAAGAGAGAGAGAGGGAGACACGGAATCCAAAGCAGGCTCTAGGCTCTGAGCTGTTAGCACAGAGCCTGACATGGGACTTGAACCCACGAGCCATGAGATCATGACCTGAGCTGAAGTCTGATGCTTAACTGACTGAGCCACCCAGGGGCCTCTATTTATTTTTCAGAGAGTGTGTGCAAGCAGGGGAGGGACAGAGAGAGAAGGGGGAAGAGAGAACCCCAAGCAGGCTCCACACTGCCAGTGCAGAGCCTGACAACAGGGCTCAATCCCACGAACCTCAAGATCATGACCTGAGCCAA
Source organism: Leopardus geoffroyi (assembly GCF_018350155.1). Lineage (NCBI taxonomy): Eukaryota > Metazoa > Chordata > Mammalia > Carnivora > Felidae > Leopardus > Leopardus geoffroyi. The sequence continues at coordinate 62,859,942 of NC_059341.1, forward strand.
AATCAAGAGTTGGACACTTAGCTGACTGAGCCACCCAGGCATCCCTCTTTCCTACTTTTTAAAGCTAACCCCAACTCTTATGTGCATCCCACTAAGACCTCCCTCCATCAGTACTGCCTTCTCTCTAGTACATGTACAGCACATATAGCCTCTATCCCTATAATGATCTTTGATAATTCAGATTTTCATTCCTCAAGACAAGCCTTCACATTAATTGCTTAATAGCCATGCCATTTATTTTCTTTACATTAGCTTCTTGGCAGTTATAAATGTTAAGTCTTGAAGTCTTTGTATATTCTGAAATTCACAAGTATAGAAATCTTGTGTACTTTATACGTTTCCAGTTTGTTTTTTCCTCAGAGAGTCATGTGTTCCCTGAGCATATCCTGAGTTTTCAATTAAATTTTAAAGTTTTCACTCTCTTGGTTGACACTATCTACTAAAATTTTCTGGGGTACCTGGGTGGCTCAGTCAGTTAAGCGTCCAACTCTTGGTTTTGGCTCAAGTCATGATCTCACGGTTTGTGAGTTTGAGCCCTACATCGGGCTCTGCACTGTCAGTGGGATTCTCTCTCTCTGCCCCTACGCTGTTCATGCTTGCTCACTCGCTCTCTCTCAAAATAAATAAAAGGTTTTTTAATTAAAAAAATTTTTAAAGAAAAAAGCATTTCTCGATTTATCTAGTACTTGACGGCATGTAGAAGAGACCACATCACACTGAGAAGGAAATGCGAGGCTACTGCCAGCCTCACATGCCAGCTATGGGCTTTACTTCTACATACCAGCCTCAGAGTAGAATTCAAATCCAAGCCCTAGAATTACTTCGGGTCATGGAACCTAAGGGTTACTTAAAGTCAAACACCATAAATGTTAAATTAAATATACCAGGTGAGATTTAGAGGGGTATTTTAACTGAAATCATTGCAGAGCATCTCTAAAACTGACATGAAATAGAGCTATTTTCAGAAATATTTACATCCCTTGTATAAACAAAATTATTCTAAGTACTTGTTTGAAATGCATGGATAATGATCAAACTATGTTGTTTAAAAAAAAAACTATTGTAAATGGTTTTTAAAATTAGCTATAGGTTCTATGTACAGTTATCTTTATTGCATTTTTCCCATGTAATTTATCCCTCTAATTGAAAAGGTAGCTTAGAGCTTCATTTTTTGACATTTTACTATTTTAACCTAAAATAACCAAAAATTTTTTGAAAATGAAAAGAATCAAATGTGCTATGGATTTAACATACACTTTCAAAATAGCAAAGGTAACAGTCCTGAAAATTGCATATAATTGCCAAACTCTGGCTTAGAATCGGCTTAGAATTCAGTTTGATTTGCCATATGGAATGAGGATTCCAAACAAGGACGTTACTGAAATCTAACTTAGAAATGTGAACTGGTATAAAAATAAAAGCCTCTCTTTATATAAATGAATAAGTAATATTTAGTGATACTATAGTAAATAAACATATCCAAACAAAGTGATGCAGAATTACCTTTGAAAAGCATTTCAGTTGTTGGACAAGTCTATGAAGCTCTCTGGAACTCAATCATCTCATCTGCTCTTTGTTAATACTCCGTATTATTTGAGATAACTTGCAATAAACATATATATCATATAATATATAATAAATTATATATAAATGTAAAATATCATATGTATTATATATAATCTATAATAAAAGAAAATAGAAATAAAACACCAAACTAGGGAAAATATGTATTAAAATATGAAGTCAAAGATAAGAATGAAAAAATAGGATGTCCATATGTAGTCTACAAGATCTTACTAAGTCACTGCAGTTAAGCAGAGAATCTGTTTTTGAGCTTTTTGGTGGCAAAGTGAAAGGGAAAATATAGTTCCATGGTATTCTGTATCCAAGAGGAGAAAATACACTATGGTTCCAAGAGAAACACTTAACTCTTACCGCTTAACTCTAAAAGAAATGTTTTTGAAGGGCTTCATTTAACAGCACACGTAGTGGATAACATCTCTAAAGCAAATACAGAATATAATGTCTGCTAAACTATTCTTTAAGATTTTGCTTATTCAGTTTACCTTAATCTGCATAATGAAAAGGTGATATTGCAGGAAAGGAGGGTAGGCCAAGGAAACAACACCAAAATTTAAAGAATGGAAAAAAGGAGAAGCACAGTTTGTTTTGCTCCCTACCCATCACTTTTAAAAATAATTAATCCCAATTTACTTGAAATGAAATTAGCTTTCACCAGCTAATGCCAGTTCCTTTAAATTTCCTTCACAAGACTTCTTAAATGTCAAATATTTGTGCTTGATCAGTGTCTGAATGTTTCTGTGTAAGTGATAATCCATTTTGTCAGTGCCTTGGAAATAACTGTTCAAATCTCCTTTGAAGGGGTCCCACCCAAGTCTCCCAAACTGAATTTCACTCACTTATGTAAAAGAAATTTTTCAAAAGGACAAAGTGATGGTCTCCAGCAGTGCAATTCTAGCAATCCATAATGTCTTCTTCCCTTTCAGGTATTCAACTTTGATGTGCGCCAGTTGAACTGGTTGGAATACATTGAAAATTATGTTTTAGGAGTTAAGAAGTACTTACTGAAAGAGGATATGGCTGGGGTCCCAGAAGCAAAACAACATTTGAGAAGGTAAGCCTAATCAGTTAATATTTATTGAGCACTTCTCCCACGTATCTGATTTTATACCAGACATGAAATTGGAGCAGGGGAGGAGAAGAATTAACATTTTTCAAGCATTTACTACATTATAGATCCTTCCTTGTATACTATGCCCTCATAATACAGTTTTGCTTAGACTTCGCCACACCCCTATGAGGGGGTATTTTGTTATCCCCCCACCCCTGCTTTTTTTTTTTTTTCTATCAAAGATATATTTGATATATATCAAAGAAGGTAAATAACTTGTTTGTGGTAACACATGGGAAATACAGGATCCAGATTTGAACCCGTTTCTCTTTTTCTTCTACCCCATCCCATCATAATGGGATATTAAGAATACACCCAACAAGCAGGAAATTTGACTGTACTGTTTAACATGGGCAACTCACTCAACCACTCTTCATGTCCTTAAACTGCCTCAAGTTTCTTTCAGTCATTATTCCATAAAGGACAATCAACTATAGCAGTGATATAATTCTGGTAGAAACAAAGGGCTTTTCATGCAGAGATTATAAGGATGGAAAGGTAAATTGTAATGGAAGAGGAACCTTAAATAGCAGGCTAAGAACTTGAGAACTTACCTTCTAATGAACAAGAACCAGTGAAGATTTGTGATATGGTAATATGATCAAAGTATAATTATGGAAAGGCGATCATTCAGAAGGCATGTTGTGGAAATAGATAAAAAATCAAAATGTCATAAGGCCATGTCACATACCTGGGAGCACCTAACGAGCCAGAAAATGACATTTATGCTTCAGATAGCAGAGATAGGTATTTGATGCTTGCTGTTTTAACTTTGGTTATGTATTTCTGTTCCCCAGGCTCCGAAATATTCACTACCTCTTTAATACTGCCCTCTTCCTCATTGCCTGGCGCCTTCTCATCGCACGATCTCAGATGGCTCGGAATGTCTGGTTCTTCATTGTGAGCTTCTGTTATAAATTCCTCTCCTACTTTAGGGCATCCAGCACACTTAAGGTCTAAGAACATTCAGCAATCTCCTTTTATCTGGAATCTCCTGGATACCTCCAAAACAGCAAACTGTGGTTCTTAAGTTTAGGAAGTAACAAAGAATATGCCCAAGCTCATTAACTGTCAAACGTCTTGTCATGTATTCATCCTTATTTCTTCCCTATGTATTGTTTTTATTTAAGTGAGAAAAGGAAAGTCATATCTTAGCCTACAATCATACATATCTTAGGAAAATTTATTTCCAGATTGCCTCCTAACACTCTATGCCCTTGAACATAAAACACCAAAGTACATCTGTCTGTTGATATTTAGGGTTTTTTTTTTTTCTTGAGAGGACTAATTTTGACTAAATGAACATGGAATAACATACGACAGGAGCTGAAATATGCTAAAGAAAGGCAGTTCTAACCTTGGAACCATTCCAGGGGTACCCAGTAGAAAAGTTTAAAATCAAGATTAAGGGACACCTGGGTGGCTCAGTTGGTTAAGTGTCTGACTCTTGATTTTGGCTCAGGTCATGATGTCATGGTTTGTGGGCTCGAGCCCCATATTTTGCTCCGCACTGACAGCGTGGAGCCTGCTTGAGATTCTCTTCCTCTCTCTCTGCCTCTTCTCCGCGCACACACACACACACGCGTGCGTGTGCTCTCTTTCACAAAAATTAACATTAAAAAAGATCAAGTAGAAGAATGATCTCTGCATCCTCAGATATACCATAAAAGAAATAATCCTCCACTGAAATCTCAGCCTTTTTTTGTGTGTTATACCATGGAGACCTGAGTGAAGACTGAGAGAATTAGAAAAGTGGGCTCACATTTAGCATTTCCCTCAACTATACTTCTGAAATCTAAAAAACAAAAAAATAAAACAAGAGGTTTAAGTAATTATGTACAGAATGAGGGCTCAAGTGTATTTGCACTAGGACTACTTACTATGCTTGTAAGTAAAAATTAGTTCTTATAATTTCAACCTGACAACTATTATTTCTAAATCTTTTCAATTACCCATTTTCCTGATGACCTTCTCTCAAGAGTTTCCTTCTCTTTTATTGAAGTCACCAAACCCCTTATATTTAAGCTTATTTTGCTCAGGCCTCAGTGACTAATGGGAGGAAGGTACTAGGCTAGAATCCTAAAAAACCAGTCCCTGGATCTTTGCCAATGAGAAAGCAAAATTCCAAATACAAGTGTAAATGCTAGTTTTAGTTTTTTGTATAGTGGGAAAATTACTCCTCTGTGATCATCAGGACTTACTAGTATCTTGATCATCCCAAGTGGACAATGTTAACTGTACAATGTACAGCAGAAGATGATAGACTTCACTAAGTGACTTTACGTTTAGAGAATAGGTGTTGTTTTGTTTAAAAATGTTTTATGTATACTATCAATGAATTAATAGTTTTTGTTCCCAAATTCCTATATTAATAATATAGCTGTTATCCTGACTTTCTTCTTATTTGAGATATCAGTGCATGCTGGATTGCAGCATTTCATGTTAAAAACATGAAATATTATATAGCACTTGGGGCCTAAGCAATTAAAAATAATCATAACTACTGGCAAATGACACAAGCATAAAATGGTAACAATGGCAGTTACTTATATTTATGCTCGCTGGAATGATATGTAATACTCAGAAAGCACATTCACGTAGTTAAGTGCACAGGGCTTGAAGGCAGCTTCTAGCCTGGTATTACTTGAGATTTTTCTGAACACCATAAAGGCCATTTGGGGGGAACTGTTCTGGGCAATGTCTTTTCCAATCTCATCTAAGGTCTGGGAACTTCTTTCCAGGGCATACAACCCAGCTCTGAAACAAAGCACTTGGTGATTTTTAGTTTGAGATGTCTATATGATACTTCTGAGTTACATTGATTAAGATACAAACTATAGATATAATAAAAATGAAATCAAGATATAAATTCAATGAGGTTGGATAAAACATAATTATTCTAAGAATTTACTACCTTTTGATTTTTGTTTTCACTAATTCCATAAATTCCACTAATCCAGTATTCATTTTGATTTTTGATCAAATGAAAGTTTGAATTAAAAATGTTTTCCTCTTCTAGTGTTGTATCTTTAACTGCTGACTACTACAGATCTCCTCCCTCCCCTGAGAAAAAGATATAATCTTCCAAAGAAGATTACCAGATGAATATAAATTAACACATAGATACATAATGCTTCACTTTTTTCTGACACCATTAATAAGGTTACATTTACAGGCTGGAAGCATCTTTTATCTGTGGCATTAAAAAATCACATGATGTCTAAGCAGTCAAAATAGGTATCTGTATGAAAGAAAATCCCTAATTATTTTATATCAAGACCAACTGACAATTATTTGAATGTCTAATACATACAATGCAATGAGAAAGAGCCTTCTACTTTTGGGGAGAAGGGGACGGATAGTAACTACAAAGGAGAGGCATCTACATTAAAAAAAAGAAGTTTTGGTAATTCCTGTATTCTGTAGCCACAAGATACCTGATAGAGTAATGAATATTTCGGAGTTTAAGACAGTCCCCACCTAAAGAAATTAATACTGAAAAAGCCTGAGGCAGATGGACATACAACTCCAAAAAACATTTCTTACAATTTTACACGAACTCGACACCATCATCTCCAGTCAACATCTCATTCAAATAGCTGATTTAGAATCTGAGAGTAAACAGACCGATCTGAGAAGGGACTAATCCCCAAATAGTGTGTTCTGTTATCTCACAATGAATGTAACAAAGTAGGTCAGCCTAAAGTTTCCAAAAACATCAGTAATTTTCAAAGCTCACAAAAATTACATGTAAATTCCCACATGTCTATTTTTCTAGAAGTATGAATCTAACAATTATGTTCTGGAAACATGGACAACTATCTGTAGTAAAAAGGAATGGTTGTCCCATATGCTCACATAGAGAGGTAAGGAAAAATGCTCACTGCTTACTTTGTAAAAACATATTTTTTTAATTTACCCAAAATAAAACTAGAAATTGCTGATTTTCCGATGTAACTGGCTTGAGAGGCAGTAGTGAAGATACAGTTATGGCAAAGGACACTTAATTGAAATTGAGTTTTAACAGCTAGAAACAGTTCTGATACACAAGTAAAAAATTTAGGTGTGGCCTTACTTTACTTGAATTACTGATCCTAATCTGGAACTGTGACTAAGTAGGGAAACATGAGGCTGATCAACTGTGTCAATTTTACTCTAAAGAAACTAAAGATAAGTCTAGTATGTCTAGTATAAGAAATCATCAAACTGATTTGCATAACTGCTTGAAAACAGAAATGAACTTACAAAGTATCTTTTAGTTACATCAAGTGTCGCTGAAGGTCTGCTTCAGTACACGTTGCTTTCGTCAAGCTATACTTTCCCCCACACCTACTCAGTTTTACCTTAAAATTATTACACAAAATCGCATAAATGAGTTATGATATTTGGAAGAGTTGTTCATCTATTTCCTTCCGATAAACATCCAATACAATTTGGAGTTGCTAAGACAAAACTATTTAAATATCTCACCGATTATTGTCAACTTTGTTGACAGTTTTATAGACTTGAGTCAACTGCTCAATTTGCATCACTCATTCACTTTTTAATATGAAAATACAAAAGAAATTCAATCTCATACAGTAATTTAGCTCCATCTGGAGCAAAAGCAAATGTAACAGACTGATATCTAGGATTGCCACAGTCTTCCTATGAGGAAAAAGGAGCTTAAATATGAAAAACTGAGGCTTATTTGGGGATACATGATTGTAAAAGGACAAAGAAATTGTTTTATGTTTGTCATTTTAGAGTCCACACGTTCAGGACTGACACACTAAATGAGTCGTGTGTTTTTTTTCTCTTAAAACAACACCAAAAAAACCCACAAGAAAACCAAAAAATCTAAGGCACTTTCCTAAACTTAAGATAATGCACGGTGATTTCATCACTAAAAAATTATTTCAAAAGGGGGGGGGGGGGGACAACAATAAGGAAATACTTGGATTTTAATCCTGGCATCATACCATAAGGTAGTGAACAAATGGTGATCTAATTTGGATAGTGCTATCTACTTTGTCTTGCAGAAGGTTTGCAATGGAGCTCCAAGCACAAGGGGAGGGACTTAAGTACTAGACTAAAGGGCATGATGAAAGTTTAAAGGTCCTCCGGCTCAGCCTTAATTTTTATTAAACAATCAAAAATACGCATCTTGAACTCAAGTTCAAGATTCAAAGTTCTAAATTTTGAAACAGGTTGCATACAAATTTACTTTCTGGTACTCAAATTACTAACCCAGCACATAAAAAGACAGGATGCATAATACAGCCCTATTTCTACCATTAAAAAATTAGATCTTAGTCATTCCTTTAAGAATTCCAGTCCAGTTTGTATTAAAGATTGCAAACTTTGCTTGCATTAGTAAATTTACTGTGAAAATTCAGTACTTTCATAAAATGTGAGAGAAATGTGATGTTAATCATCTAAATTGAGAATCAGAAGTAATTTTGTAATTCTAAGATTGAGTTAAACTTTTCCCAAGAGGTAGTCTGTACTGTATAAATACTGCAGCAGAGAATTATTCACCTAGATGTTTCTTTTTACAGGCCAATGTATACAAAACACAGTTTTTAAAAAACCTATTTCGTATAAATTGAAGTCTCAATGTTCAAAATATTTAGCCTGGAATATATACAAATATTATGAATACCTTAATAAAATGAAAAAGGAGAGCTGAATAATAAAGTTGGGTACCCTATTGAAGACGCCCTCCCCAGGCACAAGCCAAAGCTCCAGAATAAGTAGGTCAGTACAGTGTTCTCTGCAATGGAAAAGAGACATGTGGTGAGGTCAGAAACCCCTAGCAAATCCTAATGTGAAGGTAGACTTCATCATTCCTCATCCAAGAGGCTCGTCAGAATCTTACTACTTTGACTGCCAAAAATCTGAATATAACTATTTGAGGAGTCTCATGTAGAAACCTTTCTTAACTAGTAAAGTGTAAATCAATGGCAAAGCAGAATTTTGCTTTAAAGAAATTCCTTTTATAAGTCAGCTTAAATGGGACAGATTACATTAAAATTTTAATATGGTATTTAGAAAACATGGGAACAATTAAAAATCATATGTAAGTACCAAAATAATTTTAAAATCCTTTTTAAAGACACTTAACTGTTAAAATCCTAGCTGAAAGAAAAGTTTTAAATCAATTATTTTACCTTAAAAAAAAAAAAAGACAACTCTGAAACTTGAATGAACTTTCTGGAAAGCAGATTCACAGAACCAAAATTCAGTCTCAAATAGCTAAAATTCTAAGTAAAATTCCGTTTGAGAAATGTTCTATTAGTTTCTACTCTTAACTTTCTAGAAATAGTATCTGAAAAAAGAAATCAATAACAGAGAAGTCTCATTCATTATTTGGAATTTTCTGGAATAAAAAAATCTTTCAGAACATGTTATGTCACCTATGTTAATCAGTTAACTTAATGGCTCTTAATGACCAACTGTATATTTTAAGTAATAATGCTTCTGTTATTCTCCACAGAATACCATTCAACATAAGCTCTACTTCAAAGCAGTTTTATCAGTATTTCTCCTCTCCATTATGTCACAACTATTTTCAAGAAAACATTTTTTTACCTTTAAAAAAAAAATCCATTTGTGAAACTATAATTTGTGACATACCGTTTTCTAAAAACCACCATTTTAAATCTAGTCCTTTAGACTCGCCCTTGTTACTTACCTGGAATTTTATTTTCCCATTTCTCTAAATGCTTTAAACCATGGGGACTGCTAGTTGATTCTTCTATCATTAAGTATTACAAAAGGAAAATGATGTTGGCACACCTATTCCAAATATAGTTTTTAATGGCACCTGAGTGTATCTCCCTCTCATTATTTTTATCTTTTATAGTCTGGAAATTTAAAATCAATCCTTAAATACTGAGAAAGCTAGAACAACACAAAACAAAATAACAAAATCAATCCCATTCAGGACACTCTGAATGCAAACACTCATAATCCAGTTTTACAGCTTAATGGACATTGTCTGATGATAATCTTACAGATCTGACATTATCTTGTCTTAAATATTTGCCTCATGTTTCTACTTTAAGTTACCCTGTTGTCCCTCACCCAAACATGTATAAAATATTCTACTTTTCCTTTTAATACTTTATAAGCTGATAATTTTCATCATCAGTAGTGGGCCTTGTTATTACTCACCTCCCACTTCCAAAGTGTATAGAAGGATCAGATTAGAAAATGTAGCATCTTTTTTAAAAAAAATGTGCTTTCTTCTCCCTGTATAAGTGCCCACTCTACAATTTGTGAATGATACCTCTGTTACATATTATAGCACCTAGGTACCTGCTCAACTCAATCTTGCATGACCCTGCCTTGAACTGTTAGAAAAAGCCAACAGCCAGAGTTTAAAGAAAAGCAGTTACCTTCCTCAGACCAAATTATTGGATAAATGGTCTTGTCATTATGGCTTAACATGGATATGGCTATAACATAGGGACCCATCCCTGTTTTCCTTTATTAACAGTGTGACCTGATCACAACTTTTTAAAGTCTAGACTAGTTTTCCATATGTTTTACATATTTTATTCTGACATATCTTTTAAAAACAAAAGGACGCAAACATTTGCACTTATCAATGCCTTTTTCTTTAGATGTGGTTTGACTTCTTTCCTTCAGGCTCTTTGCCACCAAGAAGCAAGGTCTGATTTCGATACTGCCCATTTACTATGAAAATATCAGAAGGGGTCATCTTCCAAGCAATATTCCAGTTGGGCTTATTCACTGATTAGCTGCATAATTTCTTCTAGGACATTTGTAACAGACACAACATATATAGGATTTCAGTTTGGGTTTTTCTTTCTTTTTTTTTCCCCCTAGGTGTGGTTCCCACTTCTCATTCGTATTTTCTTTTCTTTGAATATATTGCACAATATTTTATTATTAAAAAAGGTTTTATGTCTCAAGCAAAAAGTTTTTCTCCTTCACTCAGGAGGTGCTAATGTGTATTATTTTCTAAAAGAGGTAAGTGGTTGTCTGTGTGGCCATCCTCAAAGGGTACCTAAGGAGAAAAAAGACCAAAGCATTAGTTTTATTCCTTACACTATTCCCTCTAATCACAATGCTTTATTTTGGGCAATCTCTTTCGGAGCACCAAAAACTATTGTTCAGATTTAACAATGATGCTGTGACTTAGAGGTCAGCGCCATTTCTATTGTAGCACTTACAGAACTGACAGGTTTGTAGGATCCAAGTCGGAAACGACAGTAAATTATTTCAACTATAAATTTCCCAATTCCATGTAACATGCCTGTAATAAAAAATAAGTTTATGTTTTCAATTAAATGATGCTTTAATGAAATTATTTCCTAATCATCTCCTAAATTATTACATAAGAATAAAAAACTCAACTAATTATAATGGCATAGATTAGTAAGGAAACAAAGCAGTTTGCTTTATTCGTTTCCATGGTTAAAAAGAACAAGGCAGTTGAATTTTTAAAACAAATGGATTTCCTTTCAAAATCACAAGGCCACATGATTCATGACCTTCACCATGCAGTCTTTTCAAGGGCGCTTTATACAACTCACACTCATACCATTTTGAAAAATAATACCAGGCAGCACCACAAATGTAAACAAATTCAAATGAAGTAGTGACAAAGTCTTTCATAAGGAAACCTATTCATTCATTTCAAAAACATAGTTCAAAAAAAAATAATTTAAAGTATATAAACTACATAGCTCCCTGTAAAACTGAATGGGGGTTGGGGGATAAAGAAGGAATGGTTTCCTTTCTTTATCTATTGTGCTTAACTCTCAGATTTTAATGATTATGATTCTAAAAGTTATCTTTGAGAACATCTCATAATCTCAGGGCAAAAAAGCCCCAAATCAGGAAAACAATTTGAAAATTTTTGTTGCACATATTGCACGGTTCAAAGTACCATAAGATGTGATTTTACATATTGTACAGTTAAAAATGCCTTACGTGAAAAAAAATTTACATTCAAGTGTCTACTATTTCTAGGCATTTTATCATCTAATCCTACAACACACTTGTAAGTATACATTATTATTATTCCCATTTTTATAGAGGAGAAAATTTCAGAAAAGGTAAGTGACCTATACACAAGCCTATCCCCACGTGATAGCAGATGGCAGAACCTGGATTCAATTCGAGGATCCTTCTAGCTCACTAAGTAATCTCCCTTGAATCACTGAATGCAGTGAACTTAGTTATGTGTAATGCTTAGTCAATTCAGAGATCTGGAATTCAATCTTAAAGAAAAAATTCTTAAAATATCAAAACATGGGAATGTATATATATATTTCTTGCTCCTGCTAAGTAACAGCATCTTAATTTCAGTGTAACACTCAAGAAATTAAACAAAAAAGGAATGAATCTTAACCTGTTGTTGAAAAGATTCCTCCAACAATACCACAGAGTCTTACAAAAAACTGCCAGAAAGGCATATGCTCCTCAGTGACGGTTACCATAAGAGAACTGAGATCATATTTCATAAATATCCCAGAGACTCCATGGCTGCCTGCAGCATGGTTAATGACACGTTCCTAAAAGGAAGGGGAGAGATAGGAGAAGGAGAAAAATGGGATTCACATCATCTGGTTACTTGCACAGGCAATAGGAAGTCCTACAGTCCAACTATACAAGAAGGATATCCAAATCTCTTTATGAATTGTCCTACTAGACTGAACTCTTCAGAGACAACTGAATTATCCTATATTCTTTGTGTCATTGGCTTCTGAAAGAATCAAAAGAGTAGAGTCATTCTTTTCTATTTTCTCAAAAAGTCACTTTACATATAAGCATTCTACTGAGCTCAAGAGCTTACAACTATGTGGCATCTTCTTCATTGATCAAATCCATAAAAACTAAGTTCATATTTTGACATACTTTTTGTAAGACTTCTTTGCTAAGAATTTACAAAATAATTATATTTATTTCCTATCATTTAAATGATCAGATTTAAAACAAGTAATTTCACTTTCTGTTGTTTATTTAAACTGTAGGAGATAGGGGCGCCTGGGTGGCGCAGTCGGTTAAGCGTCCGACTTCAGCTCAGGTCTCGATCTCGCGGTCCGTGAGTTCGAGCCCCGCGTCAGGCTCTGGGCTGATGGCTCAGAGCCTGGAGCCTGTTTCCGATTCTGTGTCTCCCTCTCTCTCTGCCCCTCCCCCGTTCATGCTCTGTCTCTGTCTCAAAAATAAATAAACGTTAAAAAAAAAATTAAAAAAATAAACTGTAGGAGATATAATACAAGAAGAAAACAGCATGCACTAATTTGAAACATATCAATATTTGAGTTACTGGTTCAGTTTCTAAAGATAGTTTTATTCTTGAAAGGAATGGGACTAAAATCATAAACCTCCCATAGTGTGTACACTGTCCAAGAAAATACTCTATTTCATTCCATCTTGTTTACACTTCAAAAATCAAGTTTGCAAACTGTCTAATAAATTTCTGTTATAGCTTGAAACAATTATGCTACCACGGTGCTTTGTTGACTTTTGTCATAACAGTCCCTATTTTAATTAAGCTATAACTAAACTGCAAGCTTTAGGAATACAAGTAACAAGGGAAATTAAAACAATTTCGTGTGAGGCATTACAAAACCCCTTCCCCTATTAGAACAGAGCCTTATAAGCCACTGATCAACTTTCCAATAAAGTGACTTCATCTTAAATTTCTGGTATGTTCAATATCATACCATAATTATATTGTCATCACCTGTATGGGCAGAAGCTGTTTGAAGGACCGGGGGTGGGGTTCATGTAACAAAACACTAATGATGATTCACTTTGGGTTTCAGGACTAATGAAGCTCAGCCCTCCTCCTCTCTGTCCCCCTCATCCCCCATTTAACCAACTCTAGTTACTCCACACTTATTTTTTAAGTGAAACACAACTATTTTAGTCACCGTATCAGCACAAACACACTACAAAGAGGTCAAATGCTCTGAGATTATATATATTTTTTTATTTAATTTGACTGTTTAAAAATTATCCTGGAGGGGCACCTGGGTGGCTTAGTCAGTTGGGCATCTGACTTTGGCTCAGGTCATGATATCACGGTTTGTGAGTTCGAGCCCCACGTTGGGCTCTGTGCTAACAGCTCAGAGCCTGGAGCCTGCTTCAGATCCTGTGTCTCCTCTCTCTGCCCCTCCCCTGCTCATACTCTGTCTCTGTCTCTCAATAATAAATAAATGTTAAAAAAAAAATTTTTTTTTAATTTATCCTGTAGTTAATTTCGTATCAATATATGGTTATCTTTTTCTGTTTTTTTTGAAGTTCCATGTTTCTCCATTGTGAGGATGTACCATGTGAGTTGTTTATAATCTTCTACTATTACAAATAACAATACAATGAATAGCCTCATACACATCATTTTTGTATTTTTTTCACTATAACCTTGGATTCAATTTCTAGAACTGAAACTGCTGGATCAAAAGATAAATGAACATATCATTTTGCAGATATTGCCAAACTCTCTTCCATAGAGACTATGGTGTTTTGCATTCCCATAGCAATGTATATGTGCCTCTTTTCCCCAAAGCCTTGACACTATCCACACCTCCTAATGTTCAGGTGTTGCCAATTTTAGTGAAAAATGTTATTCAACCCCTAAAATTGCTGATGGGGCACCTGGTGGCTCAGTCAGTTAAGCGTCCAACTCTTGGTTTCAGCTCAGGTCATGACCTCACAGTTCGTGGGACTGAGTCCGTGTCGGCTGTCAGCGCAGAGCCAGCTCTGGACTCTCTCTCCCTCTTTCTCAGCTCCTCCCTCACTAGCATGCGAGTATGCGCACACGTGCACACTCTCTCAAAATAAATAAAACTTAAAAAAAAAATGCTAAAAAGCACAATATATTTTTTACCTACTTTCTCTCTCTCCATGTACACACACGCACACACACACTTAAGTTTTTCACCCTGAACCCTTTGAAAGTCAAACATGACAACTTCACCCCTGAAAACTTCAGTATTTAATCTCCTAAGGGAAACTCTATAATTACTGAGGACATAGTCATCATAAGCTAGAAAACTATCAAAAGGAAACTCCACATGGAGGAAAGTAAATTTTTAAAAGCACTTATACTTTGCCTTGGAATTCTGGATAATATTTCAATGTTCAGCATTCTTTAAAAAAAGGTTTTCTTAAGTTTATTTATTTTGTGAGAAAGAGAGAGAACACAAGGGTGGGAGGAACAGAGAGGGAGAAAGAGAGAATCCCAAGCAGGCTCCATACTGTCAGTACAGAGCTCCATGCAGTCAACCCCCTGAACCCTGAGATTACGACCTGAGCCAAAATCAAGAGTCAGAGGCATAACTGACTGAGCCACCAAGGCACCCTGAATATTCACCATTCTTAAACACAATTAGAAAACATGACCCCAGAATACATGTGAAGTCTGTTAAACTGTCCAATTCCAAAACTATATTCCTCATAATACATTTTTATAAGGCTACTCTCCCTGAGATTGCAGAATGTTCGTCCTTTTAATTAGATGAATAAAAAGCACTAACTTAGGAAGGCAAACCCTCTTAGTCTACTATCTGAGCCAGAAGAACCATGCATGCTCCAGGGTAAGTACATTAATTAAAAAATTAATAACACAAAACCAGAGAATCTGCTGGCAGGTAAGAACTAATTATACCAATACAAGAGAAAACATTACAAAATTAAGATATTAAGAATAAAATCATTAATACTATCATAGTTTAATATTTTGTTTTAATTGAAGAGAAGACATTCCAGATTTTTAAAATCTACTTGTTTTCTTGCTCTACAGCATACTAATAATATCCAGTTAAGTTATTAGCTTAAAATAAAATATTAATGCATTTCAAAACTTCCACAAATTTTAAATGGGGGAGAGCACCAAGTCGTAACTTTTTTTTGTAGAGGACTATAAAATACTGAGAACAAAAATCATTTTATCAGTTAGATTCAACTTACCCTTTCTGTAACAGAAAACTGATGGGTGTCTGCTGAAATTTTATATGTATGTAGTTTTGTTGGCACAACTGTAATAAAATATTGGAACATCTGGTTGTCTAGAATAAAAACAAAATGTGTTTTTTTTCATCAATCCAATAGCAACAATACTACTGCCAAATACACCCTCCTTCTATTATACACATTGACCTTGCAATTTAATGCTACTTATGATAGTGTTTAACAAAAAAAAATTTTTTTAAAGAATCAACGAAAGCAATATACTCATACTTGGTAAACAAGTTCTCAATAAGCATAAAACAGTCATGTATACACATCTATTAGTTGTTAAAAAAAAAATGGGGCGCCTGGGTGGCTCAGTTAAGGGTCTGACTCTTATTAATTTTGGGCTCAGGTCATGATTTCAGAGTCTTGACATCAAGCCCCGAGTCAGGCTCTGCGCTGGGCATGAAGCCTACTTAAGATTCTCTCTCTCCCTCTACCTCTGCCCTTCCCCCAATCACACTCTGTCTCTCTTTCTTTGTCAAAAACAAAAATGTTAAAAAAATGAACTAGTCATTAGATATCCTTTATAACATTATCCTTTTATCAAATATGAAAAGTAAAAGTAGCATTTCTTTACAGTAAAGAAACTAGTGAGAATAAAGTTATAATAGTATAACCACCACAAGACATATTTTCAGTTTTTACTAATATCTTAAGATATATAAATAAACCAATTTAGCCAGCCTTTGGATATATACAAAGAATTGATACAGGAGGAAAATAACTAAAGAACCTACTCCATGGTGGTCTAAGGTTATTGCATAATCAAAAGGATCATATTTATATAGCCTTTAGGCATTTCTAAGTTTAATACAAATCATCAATATCAGTAGATTATCAATTATTAACCTTAAACAGGTAACAGTTCACAGAATACAAAACAGGTTAATTTTCTAGGTCTATCTTATAGAAAATTTAGAATTAGAAGTATCTATCTAGAGTTTCAATTAGATAAGTAATAGGGCCTCATTACATTTGACATGAAAATAGATGTACTTCACATTACACGATAATAACTGCCTATAGAAACTGTACAGGAATAAAATACACCAATTTTAAATATATGGTCTGATAAATTTTGACAAATGTCTCTGCCCACCACAGTCAAAAGAGAAAATATTTTTACCACCTCAAAAAGTTCCTCCATACCCCTTTGCAGTCAATACCCTGTACCTCTGACCCTAGGCCAACCACTAATCTACCTTCTGTCATCACAGATTAGTTTTGCCTATTCTAGAATTTCATATAAATGCGAGTACACAATATGCACTTGTGTGTCTATCTTCTTTTGCTCAACATTAATGAATTTTTATTTCCATCAATCCAATTTCTCTGTCTCTTATCTCAGTGTAATTCAGAATAGGGGAGGGAAGGGTAAACTGTAGATAGGAGAGAGAGGTTAAGAGTAAGAGTGTCTTCAAACACGAATATTAAACAAGTTTCTGACAAAATAAAATAAAACCTGTTTCAACTTCACTTACTTACCTACCACCTGTATGACTATAACTCTCAAAAACATGAACAGTGTTTGACTAGTTCCTCTATTATTAACCCCAACATAACAGACTTTAGTCTATTATCACAGATAAGATTAGGGAAGAAGAGTGTCAACTCTGTCCACCACCAATAGATGGCTTATTAATTGTGGGTGGTCTTCAGTTTCATCCTTTGATGTAAGATGAATTGCTTCACCTGTGCTTAGTTTTGAGGTTTTTACAAATAAACTCTATTGTGCTGTAAACAGAGGTAGTGAACTCAAAGTGCTAAGAGAAAAAGGTATTTAAGTATTACATATTAATGAAAAAAAGGTGAAATTGAGAGCGGTGAAGCAATAACCTATAGGTGCTACACACGTGGGTAGGATAATTACTTTGGGAAAAAAAATGGAGGACAAAGGGAATTGTATCACCTGTGAGGAGTGAAGCACAATGAATAATAACCAAAAGGGTCAAAGAAATATGACAGGAAAAAATAGAAAGCATTGAAGCTGTGGCCAGAGAACTACTGAAGACGTAGTTGCCACTGTTAATTCAAGAAAAGGCTATAAATTGGTTAGATAATTTAATGGCTAGGTTTGGGGGTGAGGGTGGGGTGGAGAGGCAGATACTGTCGAATGACATTTGGTTGCAGGTCACAAATTGTTCCAAAGGTTATGGGTCTGTCCAAATTGGTACAGCATTCAAGATGTAAGTACTAAGTGATCCCCTCACAACTTCTGGGAAACATCCAGGGAATGGTTACCTGACACAACACATATGTAATGCTAATTTTCTTTTTTCTTTTTGGGAAACAAAGCCCAATAGAACACATATTAATAAGGAGAAGTGCACACCTGCTTTAAAGCTTTGAGTAACCTACTGACACTCATCTGGTGGCATTTTAAAACATAATTCTAAAAGTCTCTTCGTCTTTGTGAATTTAGGAATAAACTCAAAAACAGCCTTTGAAAATTAATCTGTTTAGAACTGATTCTGTACAAAAATTCAAATTCATTCTAGCATCCTGAAACCAAGTATTAACCAACATGTTTTCAAATGATCATCTCATAAGTAACATATAGTGTATTTCTGTATACAATGAACATACACATAAAGATGAGATTATATACTGAATAAAGCTTTTAATTCTCAGAATGTTTCTACTCACACATTTCCAAATTTAGTACACTCAAGTTTCCTTAAGTGAAGCATTTCCATACAAACATAAAATACTCAGGAATGTAAGCCAGGATTCTAAGTAAACCATCTTTGATGCATCTGATTACAACACTATGCTACAAGAGTAAAATACTGAAAATATTAATAAATCTATTTGAATTAATAAAAAATGAAATCCTTAATTAGAGTTTTGCAAAGGCTAGAATTCCTAGCAGCACAAGAAGCTTTACATGTCCTTAAAAGGTCATATAGGTGGGGCATGTCATATGGTAGGACTATTTCAGTAGAGGAAAGGCAACCAAAAACCTTCAAGAAACACAAGATTGATTACTTGTTATAAAATTAAGAAAATAATCCATCCATAAAAAAGAAAAAAAATAATCCATCCATATTTGGATAAAATGAAAGTTTAAGTGGAACAGAAGGTTAAAACAGTAATAAAAGGGATCTATGCTATAATGTACTACTTCTGACTGTGTTAATAACCAAACTATTCTAGAATAACTCTACGTTTCTGATGTTTGTAAAATTCCCCAAGGAGGTTTGTATAATGGTAAATATGCATTTTAGAACTCTGAACCTATACTAAGAAAACATTTCTTATAATGTTGAAACTTTCATTGGTTCTTATTCTTTCTTTAGTGCCCTATTAGGAGTTATGCCCTATTAGCACATTAACCTTCCATATATTTAGAGAGCTTTTAAATTCAACTCTTTTTCCTACTTACTTGTTACTCTAATTTCTTATTTTGTTTTTATGGTTCATTTTTTAACAGACAAATTCTCTCTTACACGCCTTACCACAGAAAATTATCAATCACTTAATCCACTTAAAGATTTATCTGTTTATTACAAAGGGGTTAAAGAGAATTATTAAAAATGGGTTAATATTAAAGTTATAAAAACAATTCCTACATGCAAATTCCAATAGTAATTATTAAATACTTACGGTCTACAGCAATTTTTTCAGTTCCATCCAAAGGATTAATAATTCCTGGAACAAGCTCTCCAAAAGACAAATGATCTATTCTGTGAGAAAAGTTGTAAGCTAAGAGGAATAAAACAAAATTAAGTACAGAAATTAAATTATTCAAAACCACATATTACAGATTGGTTCACATTCCTATCTAACCTCAAATAAAATTATCTCAATCTGCAGGTATAATAATATAGTATTTAAAATCACATTATTTTGAGAGAATACAAATAAATATGTGGAATTAAATGTATAATGGTAAGTACATCCTGATAAAATGCTGTATCTTAAATTTCATAATTACATCTGTGAAATATTACATCTAATCTTCATAACCAAAGATAATAATAATGAGTCTTTCCTGGTCGAAATCTTTATACAGTGATAGGACTGTATTGTTAGAATAAATGGAATGATGTCCATGTAGCCAAATACTGAAACCAATCAGATATATTTTTAATGCACACCATTGCTAAATGTGACAAACTGACTTTTTATGGAATTTATTACTTGGTTTTGTTCTCTAAAACAAACTTTAAAAACTAAGTTTTATGACAATTATTACACAAAACTTGAATACTTTACATGTATACACGTGTCCAGATGTACGTTTATATATTGAAATAAACTTCAAACACATTCCCTTCATTATCCCTAAAAATTAGCAGAAATGTGTACCAAGTGATAGAACATGCACTAAGGCTCTACTCCCTAATCCCAGCAACTTCTGAGCTATAAATAAGTAGAAACACAGGTAATTTAAAGACATGAAAAAATGAATTAGAGTCAATAAATTAATCATTTATTTTCTCCTTCGGACATCTGTTTCGACAAAAGCCCACTTTTAAAACACTCCTTGCATCTGCACTCAGAACAAAACACAAGAAAAAAACCCACACACAACACTTTTCAATGACATCTTCACGGAAAAAATTTAGGAAACTGCTCACAGTCATGGTTGACAAGTGCTGCCAAGTGTGCATGACCTCGGGGATGTGGAATTGCCCTGAAAGGAAGAAAAAAGATTAAAGTCGTAATATTTAAATATACAACTAATTAAAATCAGAAAGGGGATCTTTCCTCAGTTATATAATTTTATTAATATATAATGAAAACATGTTTGTCCTATGATTTAAATAGCTAAGTCTACTCATCTCAGCCATGCAAAAAACTGGGGGCTGGCACACTGTTTCTGTGAAGTGCCAGACAATAAGTATTTTAGGCTTTGTGGGCCAAGATGCAACACTGAAAATATATGTACTAGTTACACAAGAGGAAAGAAAATTTTTCGCGACCTTTTCTTAATGATTTGTTTTTGAGAGAGAATAAGTGAGGGTGTGTGAATGGGGAGGGATGGGGGACAGGGATGGGGGAAAGGGATGGGGGAGAGGGATGGGGGAGAGGGATGGGGGAGAGAGAGAGAGAATCTTTATTAAATTTTTTTTTTTCAACGTTTATTTATTTTTGGGACAGAGAGAGACAGAGCATAAACGGGGGAGGGGCAGAGAGAGGGAGACACAGAATCGGAAACAGGCTCCAGGCTCTGAGCCATCAGCCCAGAGCCTGACGCGGGGCTCGAACTCACGGACCGCGAGATCGTGACCTGGCTGAAGTCGGACGCTTAACCGACTGCGCCACCCAGGCGCCCCGAGAGAGAGAATCTTAAGTAGACTCCACGCCCTGCATGAAGCCGGACATAGCACTTGATCCCACAACCCTGGGATCATGACCTGAGCCGAAATCAAGAATTGGACGCTTAGCTGACTGAGCCACCCAGGTACCCTGACATTTAAAATGTAATAGTAATAACTGAGTACTTTTTTTTGTAGTTCAGGTATTTTTGCTGGGAGATAACCTTTCCTTAACTAGGGTTGAGAGTTAGGGTTCCCTATTTTCAAAATTGATCACAAAGATTTATGTGTTATGATGATCTATAATGAAATGTTATATGTTTTATCTTTGAAAATATTAATCTATGAGCATATCTTTTAATTGAGTATATTCATAGCTTGGATAGAACTCTCTTACATTCTTCTCTTGGTATTTCCTTCCGGCATGTCATTGCATAACACAGATTGATCACTTGCATTTTAAGATGGAATTTCCTTAAGTACACAGTTAAATGGATTTTGAAACATGTAAATTTCCTTTGCACCTGCATCAAGGTCTGAAACACTTCAGGAACTATAGTTTGAGGTTGCAAAATATATACAAGTATAAGAATGGAGATCTCGTTTCTTGTTTTAACTTTTGACAGTGCAGGCTGTCAAAGCACGGGAAGCAAGGAAAACCACTTAAAATCATTTGACATTACTTATCGCTGAAATAACTTTACCACAACATGAGTTTCATATATAAACACTGCTTTTGCTTAAAATTTTAGGCTAACCTCATTGAGAAACAGTATCCAGTCTGCACAAACCTTAACTTCCAAAGCTATTCAGTGCTCAATAATAATGGGTGGCAAGTGTCCTTATTCAGAAAAATTTCAATCTTGGCCCTGAGCTCCAAAATCATACACACACAAAATCTTTACCACTAAGCTGTCAAGCTGTTATGTAGCAGGGCAAGTTGTACCATTTAGCTTTTCCTTCTGACAAGTTCATGAAAATGACGATATTTAAGTCCATGAGAGCAAATGAAGTTCACCATCAACACTATCACTTCAATTAATACATGCTCAATTCAAATATTTTCTGTGAAGTACTGCTGCTGATACAGTAGAACCACAGGCTTTAAACACCTTACATTTTCACAGGCTTTGAAAATTTATATATGTAAGCCTTCTTCTGCTTCATACATATTTACTACCAGCAACACACTGATGTTCTCTCAATTTCTTTAAAAATCTTTTTATCTATAGTTGTTCCATGCAGGTTATTCACAGACAAGTAATTCTTCAATCGTTTCAAACTCACATCGACTCCTCAAAAAAAATCAACAAACAGTATTACTAACTCCTGTTCACTCAAGAGCCAAGGAAACCCACTCAGTATCACCTGCCTTGCTTTTTAACTGACTATTAGCTACTGCTCTCAAGGTCCTCAGTTGCTTAAGCACTTTTCCCACCAAAAGGCTAACCATCCAAAGTCAGTCTATTTTCCCCAGATGCCTTTCTTTGATTGGTGCACACACACACAATTCCATCAGCCTGCCAGTAAGTGGCCTTCCTTCCTTAGCATTAGCTAACCAATTAGTCACGTTTAAACTTAATGTGGTGGCAGTCCTCAGTTTCATTTTCTATTCTTACGAAGAAATTCTACTTGTGTTTAGATATTCCCTTTTAAATTTTTATTTTTCCCAAGAGTTAGTGATGTTGTCATGAGTGCTTAGTCTGCTATTATTGAAGCGTCCTGTATCCTCATAGCACAGCTATAGTGTCATTGCATAATAAACATCCTATTCTGAGGTCAAATTTGATAAAATAATCCACACTGCACTGTGCCTTAAAAGTATATCTGAAACCCGTATTTCTTTTTCTTTTCTGACAGAGTAACACAATAAATAAATAAAATGCTGGAGGACAGCAATACACAGGGCATCTATAATGCTGTGAAGCTATAAGTGTCATAACTTGTTATAATTTGTAGTGCACACCGAGTAGCAGCACAAAGTGATGAGTCATGTACAGCCTTTGCCACAATTACTCAGTCCTCGTAGTGTGAAAGTAGCCATATGTAAACAGGGAAGCATGACTGTGTTCTAGTAAAACTGTTTTTGGACAGTCAAATCTGAATTTCATATATTTTTCATGTGTTACAATATATTGTTCCATGTGATTTTCAGTGAAGGAAAGATTGTTTTGAAAACTGGAAGGCTGGGAGGAGGCATTTTTGGCTGCCACAGTTGTCAGGGAGTAGTCACTACTGGCATTTATTGGACAGCAGCTAGGGAAGCAAGGCATCCTGCAATGCAGGGACAGTGTCACACAGAAAAATACTGTCCCACATCTTGCATGACTTCCAAACACTCTAAGCAGCATTCATAAAGGTGAAAAACCTATGAATAATGATCTGAGTCTAGAACTTAACTCCATTTAGCTACACAAAGTACTTTGTTGTAGTTTTAATACATACTAAATTTCCTAGGAAATGGAGAAAATATTTTACTTTGTTTTATTTGCAGTATTACAGAGTTGTTCCCTATTTCAGAATCAACAGAAATAGCATTCGTGATATTTGAACAGCCAATACATGTTTCATTCTGCATACGCAACTGATATATACCTGATGATTCTACATGTAAGTAGTAAGCCTCTGCCTACTCCATTACCTTATCTATAATGTATTCAGGCTCAAACATTTGCATATCGAAATACATATTATCGTGTTACAAATCATGTTCTTTTTATTTCTCCTTTATATTACAGTTGAGAATGATGATATTCTATCTGAGAAGATAAAATGAGATCTTCAAAAAGATCAATATTGAACTTGGTAAACCTAATACCAAATATTAGGAGTGGATTTCATAAGATATCCTGGAGATAAGGGTAAGATACAAACCAAATACTTTCCCATCTGGCCTCCCTTATTCATGGCATGAATTATCACATGGAGAGAGAAGTGAAATTTGGAAACAAGGCCATGATATAGAGGCTCATAAAATTTTAGTCAAAGTTACCCTCTTTCTCTTTCAGTTAGTTTGGGAGTGGGATATTGTTTGTATCCATGTGAGCAATAAAACCTCAATTTCTTTGAGCCAGCTATTATCTATTGTCTGCACTATACTAAGAAATTCTAAGGTTCCCAGCTACAGAATCAATCCTGGCAACAGTAAGAAAACAACAAAACATAAATGTCAAGAAGAATGGGACAAGAAAGACAAATGTCTGATCTCATCATTGTAAACACTGAAATAATACTGCATAAAAGACTTATTCTATTTTTCTCTACATATAACAAAAAAAATCTCTAGCAATGTTTTATCCTGCTTTATGGCCTTTCCCTCAGTCTGGATGCCCTTTCTCCTTTATATATAAAATTCCTAATCATTCACTAGTGTTCAAAGGTTTTCCTCAATAAAGCCTCTGCTGATGTGCAGGGTAAGTCAAGTACCCTGTTATGTATAGTTTCTTATCGGCCATACTTCTACAGCTTCAATACAACTATAATTAAGTATTTATTAGTGTAATTCACTGTTCAAAGTTTGGATTCTCTCACAGAATGTCAGCACCATAAAGGCAAAAACACTTTCTCTCTTTCTTTTTTATGGTTTTTATCCTTAGTACCTAGCATGGTACTATGCACACAGCAAGTACTCAAAAAATGTCTTTTATAATGAAGAACTGTTCAGCTCTACAACTCTAGATGGAAGGAAGGAGAATGAGAGGGAGGGAGGCAGGGAGAGAGCCAGAGAATCTATTTATTCAGAACTTTACCAAGTGTTTATATCATATGAGAGTATCTATACTGGTGCTGTTCATGAAGACAGGTGGTCTGATATTTTTCTTAACTTCTACATACTTTATCTTAGGCACTACTAATTTCTAACTACATAAAAATACTTGTCTCAAATTCATCAGGGGTTACATTTTGATGATGATCATCAGAAGGAAAAACAAAACAAAAACCTAATGCCATCCAACATGAACAAATTAACAAAATGTCTACGTAAGAGTTTCCTGGCTACTAATACTTGGCAAGTAGAAGGTTTTCATCCATATCCACTTACAGCTCATTTAATTTATAAACTATAACATGACTGTTTTACTTTTGTTTTGAAGTAGTTTTTAAAGTTAGTAGTCTTCTTGGGGCACCTGGGTGACTCAGTTGGTTGAGCGTCCGACTTCGGCTCAGGTAATGATCTCACAGTTTGTGGATTCGAGCCCCACATCAGGCTCTCTGCTGTCAGCACAGAGCCCACTTCAGATCCTCTGTCTCCCTCTCTCTCTGCCCCTTCGCTGCTCATGTGCACGTGCACACACACACGCACTCACTCACGCTCTCTCTCTCTCAAAAATAAACATTAAAAAAATAAATAGGGGCACCTGGGTGGCTCAGTCTGTTCAGTGTCCAACTTGGGCTCAGGTCATCATCTTGCTGTTTGTGGGTTTGAGCCCCACGTTGGGCTCTGTGCTGATAGCTCGGAGCCTGGAGCCTGCTTTGGATTCTGTGTCTCTCTCTCTGCCCCTCCCCTACTCACGCACGCTCTCTCTCTCAAAATAAACATTAAAAAGTTTAAAAAATAAAATTAAAAAAAATAAATTGAATAAACACTGGGGTGCCTGGGTGGCTCAGTCGGTAAAGCTTGGTCCAACTTCAGCTCAGGTCATGATCTCGCAGTCTGTGAGTTCAAGCCCCTCATCAGGCTCTGTGCTGACAGCTCAGAGACTAGAACCTGCTTCAGATTCTGTGTCTCCCTCTCTCTCTGACCCTCCCCTGTTCACATTCTGTCTCACTCACTTTCAAAAATGAATGTTAAAAATTTTTTTAAATAAATAAAGTTAGTAGTCTTCTCTATCCTGAGATTGAAGCCCTGAATGTAAGTTTCAAAATATCAAAAATGCAGATACACAACATTGTAAACAGTCCTTTAGTAGTTATGTTATTTGATTAGCAAAGAATTTACTTTTAAACCAAGCTGCCAACTTGTCTAAAGTATTTTCAGTAAGTTAAAAGAACATACTTGCCCACAGTTATGTGAAAATTCCCCGCTACTTTATTGACATAGAGATGACCATGAATTCTGCAAGCATCTGGAGGCTGTGATGAATCATCTTCCCTGTTACAACATGAGAGGAAGGATTACTTATGGCACACTCAACACAGTCACCGTCCTGTGGAAGGAACACTTTGTAGATGGGGAAAAGAATCCCTAGAAATCAATTTTTAGGTAATGATCTAAATGTCAAAAGTACAACAGCAGTTTTTTGAAGTCTACACATTTATAAAAACTCATACATCTACAAAGTAGAAAAACAATTACATATATATATATACATGTATATATGTGTATATATACACATACACACACACACACATATATTCACACACACACACATATATTCGTTCCATGGTTCTTCACATCTGACCACAGGACTAAGGCCAGTAAGAGAAGAAAGATTAAAAGAATTAGTCCAATAAAAACATACTTTTGTCAGCTGTTTCTGGCACTGTAGGGGACAGAGAAAGATGGAAGTAAGAATGAGGGAAGGCATGCCATCCAAGTTCAAACAGACAATGACATCTTCCTAAGCAAATGTCAAACCTCTGTATAGTTTTAAATTTAAATGATCACTTTCATGATTATAGCATTTCTAAATATCACCTGTTGTAACCTAAAAAAGAGAAAAAAAAGTGAAATAAAAACACAAACTCCTAACCAAAGTTTCTACATCCTCATAAAATAATGGAAAATGCAATTAATTTGTTCTTAAAACCTAATATAATTTTATATGGAAGTATGCCATACACACATAAGAGAAAAATTAAATGAAAATGAAATAATATTATTTGTGATCAGGATGATCAATATCACAGGCTATAAATTTAAGAGTAAAAAGAAATCATCATACAGAATGATTACATCTTCTCTAAGAAATATGAGATTCGGGAACTAAACCAATACTCAAACTTTGTCATAGTCAATTCCTAATAAATAGTTGTACATTTAAAAATTACATCTCACCTTGGTGGAAGTGCTGTTGAAGCACTTTTAAAAGCACTTTTAAATATGACATCTTGAAGTGAATGTTCTTCTTGGAGTCTGCTCTGAATCAGCTGCAGCATCCTACATACAACATCAACAAGCAACGGTTACAAATACATCTAGGAATACAAGAAAGCTAACACTTTTTTAAAATAACAATGGTTAGCTGACTTACTTAACCCATATATTTATTATTACAAGACTTTATTCTAAAATAAAGTACCAAATTTTCTTTGGTCATTTCCTTAAAAGAAGGAAGAATGAGGTAGGGCAGCTAAGTTTAATAGCTGATGGAGTGAATAATAGATGTGCAGTCAGAGTCACTAAGAAGGAGCTTCTCCTCACTTGAGTATCTAAACTCCTTTTACACGCTTGCATGCAGCTGTTACAAAATTCTTACCTTTTGTTGGGTACGGAATAAAGTGTGACAGGTACAAAGAATAAGACAAGTACAACAGATTTGGTGGACTTAAGTGGGAGATTACTGGGGTATAAACCCATACCACAAGCATCTAATACTCATTACAAAATAGGCCATTATGGTGTCTCTTTTTCCAAAGAAAAATGGTATAAGACGATTCTGAGCAAAATATTATACTCTACCTGTAATTTTTTAAAAGAATATTAGCATATAAGGCATAAAACTATAAAACAAAGTATATATTTGAGAACCCATACTTAGATTTTCTTTTTAAATATACCTAGCCCCATAGAACAAATTAGTTCAAGATTTTTTTTTTTTTTACAAATTTCTTTATGTTCACAGTAACTTATAAAATTATTTATTCTGAACAACAAAACCAAGAATAACAGCTTTCTCTCCCTCTAACACTTCTACCATTGGGCCATGTTATTTCCTACCATGTTTAGCAATAAGTCTGTATCTTTAAATATAATCCTATTTTACCTCCTTTAACTCTACGTCTTCAGATAACTAAAATCCAAAATCATCTGTTTAAAGTTCAAACTCACCAAGTACAAAAATTACACACAGAGGGACGAACAGACAAAACACAGAGGATTT
This sequence comes from Leopardus geoffroyi, assembly GCF_018350155.1. Classification (NCBI taxonomy): domain Eukaryota; kingdom Metazoa; phylum Chordata; class Mammalia; order Carnivora; family Felidae; genus Leopardus; species Leopardus geoffroyi. Next base: position 62,887,919 of record NC_059341.1, read on the forward strand.
TTAGGGCACTAAAACTATTCTGTAGATACTATAATGGTAGACATATGTCATTATACATTTGTCAAAATTCATAGAATGTAGAACACCAAGAGTAAACTATGGACTTTGGGTGATAATGATGCATCCATACAGGTTCACAGATTGTAAGGAATGTACCGCTGTAGTGCCAGGTATTGATAATGGTGAAGGCTGTGCACGGGGGGTGGGGGGGCAGTGGGTATTTGGGAATTCTGTTACTTTTCGCTCAATTTTGCTGTGAATCTAAAGCTACTCTAAAAAGTAAAGTGTTTTTAAAAAAAGTTTATCTACCTATATAAAACTTGGGGAAAATTATAAACAAATATAGACCCTTATAAAAGGAAGCAAACGTAAATCTAATATTTCACTCCCCACCATAATGATAAACGTTTTTTAGAAGTGCAAGTGAAAGATCAAATATTTACGCACCATTCACTAAAAACACTGGTAAAATAGGTCTATTTAAAATAACAATTCATTTTTACACTGTAAATTTAGTTCAGAATAAATCTTAAATCTAGAACTAAAAAGCAGAAATCAAAAAGGCTATGTCTAGGGTTTGAGATTTATTTACTGCTACAGGAGAGAGACTAACTGGGATCTTAAATATTTTTAAAAAGCAGAATACCAACTGAAAGAAAACTTCATCTCTTTCAGCAAACTCTAAAGGTAAAGAACCATTTAATATGTACATTATTCAGGATGTTAGTCCTTCGGTATCTCTAGTCCATTCTAGAATATTTGTTTAGAAGCAGAACTGATAATCTACGAAGATTCAACAACCAGATCCCATCTTCAGATTCACACGTCTCAAGACAAAATCTTTGGATCTAATGCTACCAGAAACTGAAAGTTTCTTATTTGATGTGTCTTGTATTTCCAGAGTCCAATTTCAGTGCTGAGCAATGGAAAAAGAGGTTGAAGACAGCAAACTCTGTGTATAACTTTTGTCTCAAATATACCAATATCTAAGCTTATATTCCATATATGAAGATATGAAAAAAAAAAAAAAACCTCTATTATGGAAAACAGCCATCATTTTAATAGTAAAAACACAGTGTCTTGAACACCGAATAAAATTCCATGTGAAAGGAGGCTTCTCACTTTAATAGTTCTGGATTAAAGTAATGTCTTTCATCTCTGGATGGCTTTCTACTAAAAGCGCTACAAGCCCAGAGACAACTACATTTGATTTCAACCTCAATTTTAAAATCTCCACAAATGACAAAACTGGAAATTAAAAGAGAAATGCCTTTGAAATGTACTTAGAAAGAAAAAAAAGGAAAAAAAAATGGGAAAAAGGGTTTTTGTTTTTTTGTTTTGGCAATAATCTTAAATTAGGTAGAGCCTTTGTAAGCCCTGGAAACAAAAAAGAAAAAAAAGAAAAAAAAAAACAGCACTATATGGGAGTAGGGGTGGGGGAACCATTTATAACAAAGGACTACTTTCTTTAATATACAAAGGACTATTTAAAATTATCAAGAAAAAAAAAAAAAAACCAACAACCAAGCAAAATGGGCATAGGGCATGAATGAGCAGTTTCACACAAAAAGAAATACAACAGGAAAAAAAATCCATAAAGATATTCAAGTGATTCATTCATAAAGAAATGTTAATTTAAAAAAAGCATAATACTATTTTCACCCACAGAATTGGCAAAAGTAAAAAAGCCTTGGTTATACCCACTATTGGTGAGGTTGTGTAGAAACAAATACTATCAGTTTTGGAGTGTAAGTAAAGATATTTTGGCATCACCTATCAAAATGTATTTTTTCACAGTTTTATTGAGATATACTTGACATATCACGTTGTTTAAGTTTAAAGTGTACAATATACGATTTGACATATTTCTATTTTGCAAAACGATCACCCCATAGTTAACAACCATCATCTCACATAGTTACAAATTTTTTTCTTTGTGATAAGAACTTATCAATATGTTAATTAAATATCCTCTGAAAGAGAAATTCCATTTCTATACACTTACACACACTTACACATATTCACACCAGTATATAAGGAATTAGGTTCAAGAATTTTCATTGAGCATTGTTTTTAATATTAGAATCCTGCAAATAATCTAAATGCCCAGTGATAAAAATCAAATTAAATAAGAACTATAGTTTATCAGAATGCTGTATGTAGTGAAATGGGAAGATGTCCAAAATACCAGGCTAGGTAGAAAAAAGCAAGTTCTAGAATGAATGTATAGAAAGATACCATTTGTAATGGGAAAAATAAAACATAAGCAAATATGCAAACATACAGAAAATTGTAAATTAACAGAAAATTTCTAGGCTACAAAAGAAATTTAACTCTAGTTATAACTGCTAGTCAGCAGCACTAAGAGTAATAATGAAGAGGCTTTTACTTTTAATATATACCCTTTACTTCATATCCTTTATATACAAATTGAATTTTAAATGATCACATATTGCCTTATAAATTTTTAAATACTTAATAAAATATTAAATGAAAACTAAAATGTACTTATGATTCAAAGTACACTAGAGAAAACATTATACAAAACTCTGCTATAATTTGACAATATTTTTGAAATTATAAAGATTAAATATTATATTCTGTTAATATTTCACCCCTAAAACTGCCCAGAAAAATGTTAAATCTATGAATAATTCAAAATGGACAAAATAGAGAAAATTTGATCCAGATTTCATGGACCACAATACTTTAATTCACTTATTACCTCTGCCACTCTTTTTGCTGTGGTGAAAGATCATATATTACCTGAAATAAAGGAAAACATAATCACTAGCACTGTCAATTTCTCTTGGCTTTTATATCATAATTAAAAAAAAAATTTCTTTGAGCAAGTAACAAATTTATAATACTGATAAAAACAAGTATTCATGATTTACATTTAATCTTCTGTAAGTGAAAAAATATAATCTATAATATTCTTACTCAAAACCAATATAAAGAAATTTTACTGATCACAAATATTTACCTGTTACAGTTATCCACATTTATAGGAATGACTATAAACTGATAATCTGGCATATGTACAAAATGGTATTTTAGGACTTAAAATCATTTAAATGATACGTGCATGAAAGTTTTTATAAAAGAAAAAGAAAAACATATAGCTCAACTGTAATATCCAAGCATCCAAAGCCCACATTGTTGCCAGAAAGATGCCACGATGAAATCAACAATTTTGAAACAAGCTACATAAATTGCCCTATAATTCCCAAATGTATGAATAAAATAAGGAATAATTCAAGAAACTGTATTTAAGTACTATCTTCATGAATTCAAAGTCAGACTAGGTGACTTGTAGAATCAGAGGGAAATATGCAAGCTTTCCATGCTTTGTGGCAATATCCACAATTTAACCTTGCAATAAAAAGGCCCACTTTTGATTTTTATAAAGGTAATCATAACAAAGCATATAGATTCTACTTTTTAAATTTAGCAATATTAGTTATCCCTCCATAATTGGCTCCTAACCTACTACTCTCTCTCTATAAAATCCTCAGTTTTTTAATCAAAGTGGAAGAAGCCTTCATTCTATCAAATAGTTCTACATCTCTGCCTTTGGTAATTTAATTATACCAACCTGGGAACTTCGTCTCCTGTAATTGTGACCCTCATGTCTGTCAAAATCCTACATACTATATCCTCCAGGTTAAATCGCCTCCATCTTTCTGATTACAATGAAATTATCTCTGATTACTCCTGCTGAACTTGTCTACAGCATGTTTCCCACCCTTTTCCCACCATAGCACACAAGGAAAATGCTAACATCTGTAAAACACATGATGGCAAACAAAAGGCTGCATGCAACTGCTTCCCAGTTACCTTGTAAATAAAACTTTTAAAACTAGGGACTATGTGATTCTTCCTTTGACTTCCCCAAACTGCTTAGTGTAGTGCTTAGCATGTGGGTAAAGGATCTACTGAGTAGCCTACCGCATGCTACGTACTATGTTACTTAATTCATCACTTCATTGAACCTTCAGAATAAGCTCTGAGTTTGTTATTATTCTTGCCTTTTTTTATGTGAGGAAGAAGCTCAATAGGTTAAAAACTTCTTCCAAAATCAGAGACTGTAAGAGTCCATATATAAACCCAGCTGTCAGATTCCTCACTTTTCCACCATTTTTTAAATTCTTTTAAGTAAAGAAGTAGTAATGAAATATGATAGTAAATAGCAAAGTAGTAACTCTCATAGCATAATGTGTGATCACAAGTTGGAAACTAGTAAAGCTATTAGGGTTAAGTTTTTAATATTCGGAGTACATATTAGGATAGTAAGTATGAAAACATAAAAAGTAAACATTTTCTCAAATAATTTTATATTGATAATTTTTACCTAAATATTTTAATATAAATTAGGACAAAGGAACGAATACTTACCAGAAATACTGAACATTTTAAAAATTACTAATAAAAAGTATACAATTAAGTATTTTTAAGTTCCTACCTTTCTGGCCAAGACATGACTTTTAATTATATGACAGTTAAATTTAATTTTTTTGTTGTTGGGGGGGAGCAGGAGGGGAAAGAGTCTCAAGCAGACTCCATGCTCAGTGTGGAGCCCGACACAGGACTTCATCCCATGACCCTGAGAGCCGAAATCAAGAGTCCGAGGCTCAACTGACTGAGCCACCCACACACCCCATACGACAGTTAAATTTAAATAAAGCTTTCCTATTCCACAAGTGACTGAAAGAGATGACTAACTGTTGACAATGTAATAATCAATAATCTTGTTACAATTGCATAATTCTAACATATTCCTTAGTGCCTATTATCTAACAAGGCACCTATACTTCACATTTTGTGAAACAAAGAAGAAAGGATAAAATTAATGCTTTTCAGGAGCTTAAAAATCTAGCTAGAGAGACAAGCTCTCCAGAAAATATATGTAAACAAAATCAGAGACTTAACAAATGTGAAAAAAGAGTAGGAATGAGAGCCACTCAGAATAAGGAGAGAATGCTAAAGAAAAAGTGTAAGTAAATTTTAGGGGTGCCTGGGTGGCTCAGTTGGTTAAGCATCTGACTTTGGCTTAGGGCATGATCTCGCAGTTTGTGAGTTCGAGCCCCACGTCCGGCTCTGTGCTGACAGCTCAGAGCCTGGAGCCTCCTTCAGATTCTGTGTCTCCCTTTCTCTCTGCCTCTCCCCTGCTCACTCACTGGTGCTCTCGCTCTCTCTCTCTCAAAAGTAAATAAATATTTAAAAAATTTTTTTTTAATTTTAGAGGGGAGGTTAAAGATGATTAAGTCTCCTCAAAACCAAATTTTCACAATGTTCAGAGAAACATAAAATGAGGACACAATCTATATTATCATTTTAAATAATTTTAAATTTGCATCCCCATGCTAGAAATCGTCAAGAAGTTATGCAAGCTTGCATACAAGGGTGAAAGGGAGACTAAAGTGAGAAAAGAGTCCAAGACATAATTTATTTCATGGGACAGAGAAGTTTATATTAGGAAACAAGGAAAGTCCCTAATTCAGAGTAAGAGAGGAAACAGTGATAAAAGATAGTAAGACACCCAAGGAAGAAGCAGTCTCTACCCTAGAAGCACTTTCAGGAGTTCAATCAAGTGCCAGAGACCACATGGTGAGGACATTCCAAAGCAGTGTTATTCCTAGCTCTTATGTGGCATGGACAGTGTTCTAAGTTAAGCAAGAATGCTGCCACAACTGGTTGCTAATGAGGATGGTCACATGAGCTAAAGAAAGAGGAGTTACCCTAGCTCAATTTAGCCTGTCAAAACAAACACAGAAAAGAAAATTTGGGAGGGCCCTGGTGGACCACTCCACTATCCTGGACCAAATACCGACTTCTTCCTTCCTCTTCAAAAGCATCTTAAGCTCTAACATGATTTAAAAGAAACACAATATAGGGGCACCTGGGTGGCTCAGTCGGTTAAGCATCCAACTTCAGTTCAAGTCATGATCTTATGGTTCATGAGTTTGAGCCCCATGTTGAGCTCTGTGCTGACAGCTCAGAGCCTACAGACTGCTTCAGATTCTGTCTCCCTCTCTCTCTCTGTTTGTCCGCTGCTCATGCTCTCTCTCTCAAAAATAAGGATTAAAAAAAAAAAAAAAAAGAAACACAGCATATCTAAATCTATACCCTTTCATCTAGGTATGAAAAAAAAAGTGTGTGTGTTGGAGAAGGTGGGTCAGATAGGAACTGACATAACTCAACAATCTATTTCAACTCTCAATCACTTAATGGGCCACTTTATATCCCCATTCTAAAATTAGACAAGAAAATAAATAAATAAATGAATGTATAAAAAGATTCATTAACTTGAAAAAAGTGGTCAATCTCAAGTATGAGGGCTAATTTTCCTCTATGATACCATTGCTAGGAATAAGAAAAGTGTTAAGTTTTTCTAATTATTTCTCACCGACATTTAGCATCATGCAGACAGGAAAATAATGGAATGATCTATGAGATATTAAAGATATAGAATATAATCATTGAATTTTAAAATATAATGAAGGCACTGAAAAGAAAATAGGTCACGCTGGATCAAGGTAATTTCTCAGAACTCAGAGAAGTATGAAATACACATCTAATGTAAGAATTGTTAAGAATATTGAGAACCACTCCATGAGATTCAGCATCATATAAAAATTTTAAAAAGCAGAGGTAAAACCATTGCTTTAAACAAAATTAAAGCAGATAAACAAGCCAAAAAGTGTGTGTGTGTGTATATGAGTGTGTGTATATGTGTGTGTGTGTGTATACATATATATATATACACATATAAACTTTAAAATTCAGATCATTAAGATCAACAAGAACCAAAGAACAAACAAAAACAAAAAAATCCACACCCAAAGGGGATCCACACCTGGATATATGGGATAAATATGTGAATTGCAAAAGTAAAAGAAAAAAGCATTCAAGCATGAAAAGGTTATACGTGAAGGAAAAAATAATTGCATCAGAAAACAATGAAGGAAGGTCTATAAAGTTCTGAATACAAAACACCATATCCTGAGCTAAACTCACATGTATGAAGAACAGAACAACGTAGGCAGTTGTGCTAGAGTCTATAAAATATAACCCACATATTCTTACTAAGAAGTCTCAAAAAGTCCTTCTGCAAAATGATAAAAAATAAAGAATGGTAGAAAATAAAAGCAATAAAACAGAGTTAAAACAGTAATTATTCTTAATAGTATGAAATGTAATACAAACATCATAAGTGTCTAATAATTATCGAGATCTACATCTCTAGATACTAGTTTAATATGTGATAACATGGTACCTGAATGTGTAAGGTACCTAACCTGATAAAAAATTACTGTGAAATCAGTTTTTTTGAGTGAGAATACTGGAGTTAGGGAGCAGAGAGATTCAGCGTGGCAATAACCAAGTTGTCTTTTCTTTAGAAATCTCTACTTAAAAAGTGTGTTTCAAAAGGCATAAATATATTTTATTGCTATAAGCTACAAATAATTTGGTAATCAAAACTGACCTAAAGGCTTCCTTTTTTTTTTTTCCCCATGAAATTCAGCTACTTCTAATCCTTCTCCATCACCTTTAGTCTTCACTTTGCAATTTGCTTAAAGAAGTGTTCACAACTGTCAATGATAAACAAAAGAACTCAAGAATGCATGGATAAACATAAGTACCACAATGCCAACAAAGCAGTGAGCAACTCAAAGGGGCTGGGAGTTCCATTCCTTATTCCCTAAAGCTTCTTTAGAGCTGGTTATCATGACTTATTATCACCTGCTCCTGTAATGTGTTTTACCTGCCCCTGTCATGTGGTGGTGTTTCTGATAAATTGGTTATACACAACTCGTACTCTGCCAACAGTAGAAGAATGTCAGGATTTCACTAACTTTGGGAAATGGAAATATGAAGAAGAGAGAAGTAAATGCATAGAAAATTTCTCCTCTAGATATTGCTTCATTCTTGATTATGATAAGAGAAATACAGCTGAAACATTTCTAGACTTAAATTTGGTAAAGGTACAATACAAATAGGACAGAATTTCCAAATCATTCCAAATCATTCGAAGAAAAGAAGAAAATTTCATCATTAAAGCAACTATAAGAAAAGAGAAAACTATTAGGAAGCATTAACAAAAAAAATAAAACACAAATAAGGTTATAAAACAGACTTTACAGCCTTATCCAATTAACAATGGTTATCTCAAGCTTTGGGATTAGATATAACTCCCCCCCCCCCCAAATCTTCGTAAAGAATATGGATTACTTTTGAATAAATAAAAAGAGTCTAGCTCATACTAAACTAAAAGCAAATATCAAAACTGTCTTCAAGAAAACAATACCTCAAAGCATATTAATTAAAAAAAACATGTGCATTAAACTTACTGGTTCATAAACTAGACCGTCGGCAGATGCAACCATTGTTTCTGCTAAATCCAATACATCTGCTCCAACATCTGCATAAAAAAATTAGAAGTTTTACATTCTATGTTCAGAGCCAAACTATATCTGATATAAATTAACAAACAGAGATGACTAACAGAAAATTCAAACATATATAATCATTTGCCTATACCACTTATTTGTTTAAATAAGTAGCATTACATAGTTTTGGTGGAAAGTATTCCAAAATACTTCTGGAAAGTATTCCAAAAAATCGATAATACTTTTTCTAGTTCTTGTTCAGTAAATATCATGAAATGTAATGTAATTTCATATTCTTATAGTAAAAAGCATAAACTCACTTCACTGAACTGAAGAGCTTTGCAAAAATGGTCAAGAACCTAATCACAAGTACTAAATGGCTGGTATATGAAATATTAAATACAAGAATTATTTTTAGAAATTAAAAGAAATTTTAGGAGAAAACTACTGATGACTTTTTAAAAATTTTTTTTTAATGTTTATTTATTTTTGAGACAGAGAGAGAGCATGAACGGGGGCTGGGTCAGAGAGAGCGGGAGACACAGGATCGGAAGCAGGCTCCAGGCTCTGAGCTGTCAGCACAGAGCCCGACGCGGGCTCGAACTTACGGACCGCGAGATCGTGACCTGAGCCGAAGTCGGAAGCTCAACCGACTGAGCCACCCAGGCGCCCCACTGATGACTTTTTAAAAATCAACAAATAGAAAAAGTTTATTTTGAAAAGACTAAAATTTTAATGGTATTCAAACATCTAAAATAAAGCAAAATAGGGGCGCCTGGGTGGCGCAGTCGGTTAAGCGTCCGACTTCAGCCAGGTCACGATCTCGCGGTCCGTGAGTTCGAGCCCCGCGTCGGGCTCTGGGCTGATGGCTCAGAGCCTGGAGCCTGTTTCCGATTCTGTGTCTCCCTCTCTCTCTGACCCTCCCCCGTTCATGCTCTGTCTCTCTCTGTCCCAAAAATAAATAAAATAAACGTTGAAAAAAAAAAAAATGTAAAATAAAGCAAAATATATATTCAGTAATAACAGACTCATAAATATGTTTCTTTACTCCTAAAACAACTACCATAAGGAAAAATAAATGAAAAAAGAGGTATAAAGTTTTTCTCAATGAAATCTCCCAGAAATTAATCTCCTTAATTATATAAAACTATTTCACAGTTAAAAAACTTTTATGTGAAATACTAACTTCTTTGTCTTCACATTTTAGGCAGTAATTCAAAAGATATCTTTCATGCAAAAGCATCGTCATTTTTGACAGCAATACTGATTTAAACATTATCTATCTAGCATATTAACATTTTTCTACTTCTAGCAGTATAATCAAATGAAGCAACAAGAAAACAGAAAAAAGTATCATCATTAAGTTAAAAGACTTGAATCCATATTTTAATATGCATAAGTAAAAGTAAAGAGTAGTAAACCAAAACAGTCAAACAGGATATGTTTGTAGAGCATGGGTGTAAAACTGGTACTCCAAATAAGAAATAAATGATGACCCAAATTAGAACTCTAACTCACAAGAATTTCCTCCGATTTTCTTTTTAATTATACTAATATGAAAGTTAAATCTCCTTTTTATGGAGAAGAAACTTAAAGAATATAAGCTGGGTAAAAAAATAACTTGCATTATTAAATAACATTACCATAGCATTTTAAGATATCATAAAGGAAAAAATAAAGTTAAGGCACCACCAGTGGTTTTACTTATTAGCAATTGTTTAAAACATAAACAATAAATGGATTCATCAAGTTAATGTGTACTTACATTGACACTTCATAGCAACAGTAATATCTATATTGATTCTCAATTTGCTAAAAGACAAAAAGAAAGTATCAGTATTACCAAGTGATCGACAAAATATAGGAAACATAAATCAATTGATCTATGAAAACTCAGATTTCAAACAGAATAAAATATGTTGATTAGAAACTGGATAGGAGCCTGGGTGGCTCAGTCTGTTAAGAGTCCGACTCCAGCTCGGGTTACGGACTCACGTTTCGTGAATATGAGCCCCACATCAGGCTCTGTGCTGACAGCTCAGAGCCTAGACCCTGCTTCAGAGTCTAGGTCTCCCTCTCTCTCTGCCCCTCCCCTGCTTGCAATCTCTCTCTCACTCTCTCTCAAAAATAAAGATTAAAAAGTAATTAAAAAATAAATAACTGGATAGCATTTATTATGGCCAACACAAAGGCATTTTGAAAGTAAAAATTCTATTTTGCAATTCTAAAAGCCTTTCTGATGTCACAGGTTTTTAACACAATATCCTTTAATTCGATAATGGTAATTCAACAAACTCAACAATAACTCCAAGCAACTCAGAAAAGTCTACCTCTGTTTACATAAACCTTATATAGAATATTCTTTTGAAAACGTAAAACTTAGGAATTACAAGTCTTTCTCCTCTATTTATCAAATAAATATCATATATCAGGCATTATACCTGATGCCCTACAAATATTAAATTTTTATTCCCTATCATGGACCTATAAAGTATACAGCTTCAGTTTTGCAGATAAGCCGGTGGTGTTCAAAGCAGCCTAAATGCCTGACTGAAGTGGTATATTGAAAACTAGGTCTGTGTGGCTCAGGGTAAATGCACAAACTACCAGAAAAAGAAAAAAAACAACACTATGATGTTTAAAATTTTGCATGGCCTTTAAAAAAGGCTCAATGCCTTATTTTCAAATCAAATTAATTTTCAAGTATCAAAATTAATCAATCATCAGTGAATAACAGAATGAGTACAATCATATCAGTCCCATCCTGTACTTCCAATCAAAAACTTGTTCATTCTAATCATTTTATCTTGTTTCAATAGGAATTACAGATTTTTGGAGCTTCCATAGAGTCTTAAAACTGTCTAGAGTTCAAACTGTGCTCCAAATGACTCAGGAGATGCTGTAGGAACCAGAGAATAAGGTGAAATGGCCAAGCTTCTGGGCATCCCCACTCGGCTTACGTGGTAACCTATGAAATACTTCATTGGAAAAAAAGCAAAAAGTGATTCACTGGTGCTTAAAACAACAAACTCTTTGAAAACTAATGGTATCAAGAATAATACTCATACTATAGACAAAGAAACTGAGGCCCAAAAGAAGTCAGTTGTGTTATTTGCCCAAGGTTACACAGCAATTTACAAATACTGCCTTACTTAATTCTCATTAACCCCATGAGGAAGGTGCTATAATTGTCCCCATTTTATGAAAAAGGAGACTAAAGCACATGCAGATATAGATTTAGTAACTTCCTGAAAGTCACATAGCTAATAAACGGCAGAGCTGGAATAGGAACTGAGAAGTAAATGTCCCCCTCCCCACCCCTGCCCACCATCCAATGCAGTCTTTTTTTTTTTTTTTTTTACATTTACTTATTTTTGAGAGACAGAGACAGAGCACAATTGGGGGAGGGGCAGAGATGGAAGGAGGCACAGAATCCAAAGCAGGCTCCAGGCTCTGAGCTGTCAGCACAGAGCCCGATGTGGGGCTCAAACTCACGAACTGTGAGATCATGACCTGAGCCAAAGTTGGACGTTTAAGCGACTGACCCATCTAGGTGCCCCTCCAGTGCAGTCTTAATATTATAAACCTGTTATCTTCAATCATTAAAAAATCCAAATACAAATAAAAGTATATATTTTCAAAGGTTTAAAGATGACACTATTTACATTAAAATTTTATTTAGATGTAATTTATATAAATCTAGTTTTAATCATACACAATGTAGCTTTTAGACACTTTTCCAGCTCACACAAGTAAGATAGTTCAAAATCTAAAGAGTAAACAGTTTCAAAACATTAAACAATTTCTACCTTTAAAACACCTAAATATATATTATGTCCTCCTAACCTTTTTTATACAAGTGCATATTAATTCAAGAAAATCTCTTCTAGAATTTAACCAGGATTGAAATGATTCTAAAATATTTCACCTAATGCATGCAATTAAAGAGAATTTTCCAGTACTATTTCTTCATAACTAAAATAAACCACATATAAAAAGTTAGAAAAATTTTTAAAAAGAAGGTATGTTATCTTCAAAACAATTTGAGTCTAAAAGTATTTCAAGAAGAAAAAAGAAGTTACCTAGAAAAATCCTTATCTACTTCATATTCATACTTCATCCATGTATCTTGATATACTGAAAATTCCATTATGGTTAATAAAGCCATAGTGGTAAATGCTATTAGAGAAACTGAGAAAGCAAACAAACAAAACAGAATTAAAACAATTTTTAAAAAGGAAACAACGGGAAACTACTTTAAGTGGGATTAAAATTAGCAAAGAAAGCCCTTATATGATTGCCACATAAATGGATACTACTATAAAAGGCTTTTCTTAAAATATTCACATAGATTTCTAAAATAGTTAAAAAATGAGGATTTACTGAGCACAAACATAAACACAGCACTTCTACTATTGAGAAAACATTTTATCTCAGCAGTACTAAAGGTATCTCTCACTAAATTTGCCAAAATTTTATGACACACAAAATTGTTCTTTTCTAATGTACAGCAGTGTCATAGATATGATAAATGATGAAAGTTAAGCATAGTTTTACAGTATAAATTTGAAAGCAGTACCCTCATAATTAAAAATGCATCATCCATGCCTGTAGCCCAACCTATAAAAAACAAAATTAGATTAATTCCTAGTTTAAATTGCTAGTTCCTAATTCCTAGTCTAAATTCCTAGACTAATTCCTAAGCGATAACAATCTGTGTGCCAGAAACTCAAATAACATTTCCAAATCTCTAATAAAACTCTCATCTACTTTAGAATCTCCCAAATATATCACTTCATTTATAAAAACAGGTAAAAGATTTGACAAAAATAAGAGAACTATCAGATATTATGACATAACACACTTAAAATGGATCATGCAACAACTTGCACTGTTTTCATTAATAAAACTTAATTGCAGGTTAGAAATAGCAAACCCCTTACTATACTTTACCAAATGAAATATCAATCTTATGTGAAATATGCTATTTTATTAGCTCTTCATGGGGAAAGAAATAATAGTAAATACTGTCATAGTTGCATATTTTTCTTATATATTTCATATTTATTTATTTTATTTAATAAATACTCCTATTTGTAACAGGTACTGTTTTAAACATTTTATAAATATTAATTTATTTAATCACTAAAGTAACCCTGCCAGGGAAATACTGATACCATCCCCATTTCATGGAAGAAAAAACTAAAGCATAGATGGATTAAGTTAACTTCCTCAAAGTCAGGTACTTAGGAAGGGGAAGAGGTGGGATTTAAATCCAGACAGTCTGGTTCTAGAGTCAAAGCTCTTAACTATTACCTCATGCTGCCCTTCTCCAACAATGTGAAACTTAAGAATTTCTGTTATAATGTCTAAATTGATTTATTCTTAACCAAAGTAGAACTCAAGCAGTTCAACATTAAATAACTTCCTCCAAGTTCAATTCTATTTATATATAATTATACATAACTCAAGAGCACCAAAGCAGTAAAATTGGATTAAGTTGTTCAGTAATGTTTTAATAAGTACTGCTAAATGCATAGACTGCTATGGGTTAGATGCCAAAGAGAATATATATGACAATAAAATTAGGACAGTGTGACATGAGGACGGAGCAGTCACAGGTATGCAATTCACTGATGAGTTCCTCATGGCTACATTTCTGTATGAGCTGACTGGCTCACCGAGAAGTTGCACTTAGTAAGGGAGTTTTAATCTGAACTGATACTTACCTGTACCCCCACTGGCTGAAGTCTCTACATAGCTGTCAGGAACCTTTGGAAAGGCATCCAACTCTTTCACCAAACTCAAGGTTTTTTTCCGATTCAGTCGCCTCATCTTCAGGAAAACCTTCTTCTTCTTTCATATAGTCATGCTAAGGAATAAATGGTGAATAAATGAATCCTCCAAAAAAGATACAAAGGTTTCTTTTAATTTTAGGTAAGTGACAAATGTTCTTGAAACAACTTAACAATCTCATTCCTCCTTGAGAAAAAAACCTTAACACTTAGCTGAACCTCACCTTTCTCCATCTCACTCTGACAAAAAAAATACTAATGAAAGGCAATTTATACACACAAACACATTAAACAGCAAAAAAGTGAAAAGTACTTGACATTCATAATATTTAAATGTATAAATTAAGAAATAACTTTCCTTCTATTAAATTAACAAATATATTAATATATTCCCACTAATAGATTACAATGAAGTAAATAAAATAGGCACACTCATCTATATTGCTAGCAAGAATATAAATATTCACCACTACCCTTTTGACTAAGTGAATTCCGTTTTTAGGAAGGTATCCTAAAATAATAATCTGGTGTCACTAAAACTTTGATTGAAAGGATAATTTTCCTTTTTTTTTTTATTTTTTAATGTTTATTTATTTTTGAGAGGGAGAGAGACACAAGGTGATTGGGGGAGGGGCAGAGAGAGAGGGAGACACAGAATTTGAAGCAGGATCCAGGCTCTGAGCTGTCAGCACAGAGCCTGGCGTGGGGTTCAAATTCATGAACCGTGAGATCTTGACCTGAATCAAAGTCAGATGTTTAATCATCTGAGCCATCCAGGCACCCTATGAGGATAATTTTCATGTCATTTTAAAATACTGAAGCTAGAAACAAATATCTGGTAGTCAATATAAAAACTATAGTGAATTAAAAGCTCTGAATCTATGTAAACACTGAAAATCTTAAAAAAGAAAACATTTAATGACAGGAAAATACTCATATACATTAGGAAAAGACTAGAAGGTCATACATATAGTTTCATGGGAAACAAAAGGAAAATTTTACAAGAAACTGATTCAAAGTCTATATGTAAAAATGTTAAAAGTAGATCATGGGAGGATTTTACTGTCTTTTTTAAGAAAATTTTGGACTTTCCAAATTATTTTTAAATAAATTAAATAAATAAATATAATATTTAAAATAAAATAAGTATGTATTGAAATAAAAATATTTAAAAATGGACTGCTTGGTATTCTCTTTTTGATCAGTATGCCAACTATATCTAAAATATGTTACAAAACCATGAAAATAACTGAATTCTCAAATATCTGTGTAATTTTTATAAGACTATTAGTAATGCTATAAAGCATTACCAAAAATCAAAGCTGTATTACTAAACTCAGCACCTAACAGAATAAATCAAATAGTTGTGGAAGTCACTAAAAGAAAAAGAAGGTCTCTAGAAGAAAGCAGAAAGACTTGTCTGAAATCCATGGGTAGGATTAATACAGAAAGAATAGGCCCTATAAAGGGCATTCATGAAGAAAAAGGAGAGTCTGAGAAGTAAAAACTGGCAGTGATCATGAACACTGTCCAAAAGACACTAGTCCCTAACCAGGGGCACTACTAATCAGTCCTAAAGTGAAGTTTGGATGCAATAATAGACTGATTTCATTTGCCATTAAAAACATCCAACTAACTTCTCTTTTCTATTCCATAAACACAACGTGGCCTTCAGATTATAATTTTGATTCTCATGTGTATGTTTTTCTTAAGGAAAAAAGAGACACGTAGATAAGACAGATGAATTTCTGATCCCCATAACAGTCATAAAACTGGTATTCTCATTTGTAAATTACGCTTCTGTTTGTAAGCATAAGCTGTACTCCCGAAGTTTGTTCAACTCTGAGCAATCACATTTATTTTCTGTACCTGCTTAGTGGTAACTGCACCAAGACGGATCCTTCTTCAATCTTTCAATTTCTACTCATTTGTTCCTATTGGAGCTAAATATTAAATACGTTCAAACCGCTTGTCTTTAAAACGAAACTCTGCATTTAAGATCAAGTCCAACTCCAACTATAGATCTCTGGCTGCTTATCTATAAACCAAACTTAAAAGGATGAATTGTCAGGGCACCTGGCTGCGACTCACAGGGCATGTGACTCTTGATCTCAGGGTGAGTTCGAGCCTCACACTAGGGGTAGAGTTTACTTTAAAAACAAACAAAAAAAAAAAGAATGAATTGTCCCCATTTGTACAGTGTGACTACTTCCTCACTACTTGTTCATCTCTTAACTAAATTTGCTCTAAGTCATGAACAACTTTTTTTTTAATGTTTATTTATTTTTGAGAGAGAAAGAGAAAGAATGAGAACAGGGGAGGAGCAGAGAGCGAAGAAGACAGAATCTGAATCAGGCTCCAGGCTCTGAGCTGTCACCAAAGAGCCCAACATGGGGCTTGAACTCACGGACCACAAGATCGTGACCTGAGCCTAAGTCGGACACTCAACTGACTGAGCCACCCAACCACCCCATGAACAACTTCTTCAGTATAAAATTCTATGGACGCTTTCTAGTCCTTACCTAATTTTGCCTCTGAAAAAATAGTTTATCACTTCTTTTTCTTCTTGAAACAGCATCTTACATTGCCTTAAATAATACTATATTCCTGATTTTCATTCTATCTCTAAGACCTTTGGTTTACTATGCAGATTCTTCCTCCACTCAGATTCAGCTCTAGGCCCTCCTCCGACTCTCTTTCCTAGTGATCTCCCCTCCCTTCAATTTCCATTTATATGCCCATTCTTCTCAAATCTTTATTCCCAGTACAAATCTCTCCGCAGACATATATTTTTGCTTGCTATGATATTTTCATGGGGTCATTCCAAAGGCAATTCAGACTCAATTAATTGCTTAATTTTCTGTTTTCTCCACTCTAATGTTAGGGCAGGAACCCTAACTTGATCTGTGTATCTCCAATGCCTGGCACAGAGGTATACAATAAATATGAAAGGAAAGAAAAAAAGAAAGGTGGGACATTCCCCAAAATATGAAGGAAGGAAATTTTCCCAGAAATAGCCATGACAGCACAGCTTACCAATCAAAACAGTTAAGATAAGTAAATATATAAAAATATAAGATCCACAAGGAGAGGAATTTTTGTTTTTTTCATTATAGTAGTCCTAGTACCTAGAACAGTGGTTGGCACATAATAGGTATAGCATGGCTGAGCAAATGACAAAACTGAATTTTACTCCTAAACTTGCTATATTTTTATAAGTTTTATAAATATGTTCTTTTATATTATATATAAATATAAAGATATGACAAGCAGCTAGTAAGTTTTATAAACTTCTAACAATTCACACAGCTTATTCAGCACTCCTCCTACCTGGCTACCTCCCTGCCTCCATCTAGCATTTTCCATTCTGTTTTCCATGATTACTCTTCTAGAATGGAGCACCTTGTCACTCTGCTACTCCTCCTGTCCCATTCCTGTTAGTCCAGCACTAACCTGCATCATCAAAGAAACTCATTCCATCTCCAATACTTGCCACTCTACTCTACAGAGCCACTGTTCTGATATGAACAAGTTGTCCAATAACTTCTGTTTTTCTGAAAGCAATCCTTTTATCTGCCTTCTTGACACTTGACATTCTCCTGGTGGTAATGCCCTTCAAATCCTTACTTCATTTCTGAGACTCACCAGGTAAGGCAGTCGGTGTTTAATTATGATTTTTCAACCATTTCTTCCCTTTTCAAGTCTACTTCTAATAATAATAAACACAGGGGTGCCTGGGTGACTCAGTATGTTGAACATCTGGCTCTTGATTTCAGCTCAGGTCATGATCTCATGGTTTGAGAGTTCAAGCCCCATATCAGGCTCTGCACTGTCAGTGCAGAGCTTGTTTGGGATTCTCTCTCTCCCTCCCTCCCTGTCTGCCCACCCCCCACTCATGCACATGCACTCTCTCTCTCAAAAATAAATAAATCTTTAAAAAAATAATAATGAACACATATACTACCCAGAATTATAGCTTTCATATTTTGCGTTAGGTATTATTTGAATTATTTATTTATTCATTTAATCCTCTAAACGACTCTATAAAGATGATACTATTTTTATTCTCATTTATAGATAAGGAAACTGAGGCACAGAACAGTCTGTGTTCTGCAGAGTAGTATCTGCAGGGACACACAGCAAGTGGTAGAACCTGTATTCGAACCCAAACAACTTGGCTCCAGAGTCCATGCTCCAAACCACAGTGCACACTGATACTTCAGTACTTGTGATCATCTTCTAGTAACGTCTGGATCTATTTAAAGTTTCCTTAGTAACTTTAGCAACTGGATCATTCAATATGCTTCTCTTCTTCCCCATTCCTTCACAGTCCTTTGCAAGTCATGACCCTATGACACTCATCCTGTGGCATTTATTCACAATGATAATGCTTTTACCATGTAAATGTAACAGATTTTCTAAGCCAGTGACCTCCATCTATGCAAAGCCACACACAAGCGAGACCATTTTTGGCTTCTCTTAACTTTCAAAACAGCTCCATCTCCAAAATCCAAAACACTAGTTTTCCTCTCTGAGCAGAACCAATTATCCTTCCAGCTCTTTAATTTCCTAACTAGGACAGAATTTGTTCTTCATTTTCCCTGTGTTTTCAGTACACTGGACTTCTCCCCGTTATCCAGTCCCACTGCTCCCATCCCCACTCTATTTCCTTCACCGTCTAGCTTGGTCAGCCACTTTTAAAAATGCATTTAGAAATACGCCAAATCACTGGTTTCCAGAAGTCACTGCCATGCTATTAGAAAATTTTCTGAACCTAAATTTAAAAAAAAAAAAAATGAAACTTTTAAGCTAAATTTATTCAATTTAAAAATATTTTATTGGAGATTATTTCCTTCCTTTTTTATGTGTGTCAATTCTTTTATGAAATGATAAAAGTGGGTAATAGAGGTTTTTGTTTCTTTTGTTTTTGGATGTCCTGCTTTACTGAAATTAAAAACTGCAGTTCTACATCAGTCCTCAAATCCAGCCTCTTTCCCTGTATTCCCTCTATATTTTGTGCTGGTCCACATAATCTAAAAATTTAGAAGCCATTGCATTAGAATTTTTTGCCCACTGGTTGGTGCTGCTCCTCATACTTTCCCAATCTCCAGACTGTTTTCTTCAATATCTGCCCTAAGCTGTCATGTATATTAAGAAGCAAACAAACAAAGTCCAGGAAGTCATTGATAATAGTTGAGACTAAGACAATGCTTTGAAAAACTGCATAAGAAATAAGAAACCACCTTTCATGCCGGAACACAGACACACATTATCAACCCTCAATCTAAATAATGTCAACAAAGCCCATAGTTCATCATTGCATCCATTTGAATATGAGACTATAAAATGTTTTGCTAAAATTAAAACAGAGTTCATGACACCTTTTACAGTCTTCTCAATTAAGTTTACTTCTCCAAACAAAAATGGAGAAACAATTTTACTCCTGCTACCCACATTTTATGAGCTAACTTCTATTTTTAATATATATTTGGCAATATGAGAAATATTTAATTGGTTAATATATATGACCATGCTGTGGGTTGAACTGGGTCCCCTAAAAGGATACATGGAAGTCCTAATCTTGGTATTCGTGAATGGACCTTATGTGGAAATATGGTAGTTGAATCTTTGAAGATGTAATTAGTTAAGATGAGATCAACTGGATTAGGGTGGCCCAAAATCCAATGACTCTTGTTCTTATCAGAAGTCCATTTGAAGAGACACAACCAGGAGAGAATGCCACGTGAAGACAGCGGCAGAGATAAGAGTGATGCATCTAGGAGCCAAGAAGAGCCAAGGAGTACCCAGGTGCTACAGGACGCAAGGAAGGTTCTTTCCTAGAACAGCCAGAGGGAACATGGCTTTGCCAAGACCTTGATTTCCGTCTGCTGGCCTCCAGAACTGTGAGATAATAAATGTCGACGTTTTTAAGCCATCCAGTTTATGGGAATTTGTGAGAGCAGCCCCGTGAAACTAATACAAGCCATTAAAAAGAATGAGAAAGGACACAAAACAGATATTATCCAGGCCATCAACAAGCTTCAGAAACAAAAAGCAAAACTACTTATCTATAACTTTAAATTATTTGATTATATTGCATTAGAATACTTTACACTAAAAATTTTTTATGAAAGATAACTTAGTTTCAATTGACAAATACTATCACCCAAAAGTACTTAATTCTTTTCACTTTACAACTTAGACCTTTTACAAGAGTTCTTGTTATTCTTAAAATTGTTTACCCCGGGGCGCCTGGGTGGCGCAGTCGGTTAAGCGTCCGACTTCAGCCAGGTCACGATCTCGCGGTCCGTGAGTTCGAGCCCCGCGTCAGGCTCTGGGCTGATGGCTCAGAGCCTGGAGCCTGTTTCCGATTCTGTGTCTCCCTCTCTCTGCCCCTCCCCCGTTCATGCTCTGTCTCTCTCTGTCCCAAAAATAAATAAACGTTGAAAAAAAAAAAAAAAAATTGTTTACCCCAACATAATTCAAATAAATGTAATAACCTTCAAAGTTATTTTTAAAAAAGTATACTTGGAAGCTGAGTAAGGTGGTATAAATATGAATTTTGTGATCAGAAAAACTTGGGTTACTACCTAGGCCCTTATTAGCTGTGACAATTTTGAAAAAATCCTCAGCATCACAGAATCCTCTATTATATTTTACTTTAAAAGGAGGGAGGGAGGCATAAGGGCTACCTCACAGTTTCTAACCAAGATAAAAATGAGTCATTTGATAAATGTTTCTAATTCTCAAAAGAAATACAAACATTTGTAGGATACTTGAAATTTATGTTTAAGTCTTTGAGGAAAGTGGGATAGTATCTGACGTTAATATCACGAAGATAATGAAGATGATATAAAGTGATAGAAAAGCTAAGAGAAGAGACTGTAGAGTGATGGCAACACAATTTGGAAGTGCCTAGTAGCAATGTGAAGCAAGGACAAATATAATCCTCCTCAAATAATACACTGAGTATACTAACTACTGGCTCAAAGTGTACAAAATTGAGGGACGCCTGTGTGGCTTAGTCAGTTAAGGATCTGACTCTTGGTTTCGGCTCAGGTCATGATCTCACATGCGGGTTCAAGCCCCACATGGGGCTCTGCCCTGACAGTAAAAAGCCTGCTTGGGATTCTCTCTCTCCCTCTCTCTCTCTGCCCCTCCCCCACTCACGCTCTCTGTCAAAAACAAATAAACTTTTTTTTAAAAAAGTATACAAAACTGAAGTAGAAAAAGGTCAGGGACAGGAGAAATACATTTATAACAGAACGAGTATCTCCGAATGCAAGGAGAATGGGTTAACTAGCACCAAGAGCAGAAGTACTGACCTAGACTGTAATGAGACCATATGTAGTAGAAAGGAGCAATTTGTACCTCAGCAATTAATAGAGGATAAGAGCTTAAGAAAGCAAGCAACTGGAAGATGGAGTTTAAAGACATATTAACCACATAAAAGAAGAGTGTTTAATCACTTTAGGGATCAGAAAGAAATTACTTTAAAAAGTGTCTTCTTCGGGGGCACCTGGGTGGCTCAGTCAGTTGAGCAATGACATGGGCTCAGGTCCTGATGCAGTTTGAAGAAGCCCCGTTCTTCGGGCTTGCTGCTGTCAGCCTGTCAGCGCAGAGCTTGGATTCTCAGTCCCCCTCTCTTTGCCTGCCCCCCCCCACCTGCACTCTCAAAAATAAACAAACATCAAAAAAAAAAAAAAAAGTGTCTTCTTCAGTCTTTAATTTGACTAAGTACCAAGGTAACATCTTTTTAAAAAAATTTTTTTAATGTTTATTTTTGAGACAGAGAGAGACAGAGCATGAACGGGGGAGGGCCAGAGAGAGAGGGAGACACAGAATCCGAAGCAGGCTCCAGGCTATGAGCTGCCAGCACAGAGCCCGACGCGGGTCTCGAACTCACCGACCGTGAGATCATGACCTGAGCCGAAGTCGGATGCTTAACCGACTGAGCCACCCAGGCGCCCCAGTAACATCTTAAGTAACTACAGAAGTTAGGAAACAGAAATGTTAAAATAAGAAGAGCTAACATTTAATGCATGCTAACTATATGCCAGGCATTGTTCTAAGTGCTTTGCATATTTTAACTCATTTAATCCTCACCAACTACCTTATAGAGTTAGGTATTATTATTCTTATTCCCATTTTGCAGATAAGGAAACTAAGACACAAAGAGGTTAACTTGCCTATTGTGACATTAAAAGGCAGAAACAGAATAAATACAGAAAAACTGTTAAATAGGATTTGTTAGCTGCTAGACTGCCTAAGGTAATGTCTATTAAAAATAAGTTTCACCATTTCTTCCAATTAAACCATTAACCCCTAAATAAAATAAAATTTTTTCTTCTAATTCTTTTTTGATGTTCCAGGAGACGCCTGATTTCCTTTGAGAGATCTTTCAATCTTGATATATTTTTATGATCTGTACCCTCAAGCCATTTCGACTCAGTTGTGTACTACAGTTTACTATCAAAAAAAAAAAGCAAAACAAAACTCCTCTCTTCCTCCTCCCAAAACAATGAAATTTATTTTTTTTTCATGTTTTTCGAACTGGAATAACTGCACCAATTTAAAGATATCAATAAACAAAGCAAGCAAACCTCCTGAATTTTTCAGTGAACAACCCTAGTTCATTTCTTTTGATGGCGATATACCAGAGTTTATGTATCAGGCTAGGCAATTACTTAAATACAACTTCAAACATATTAATAACTCCTGTTTTTAAAGGTATCTTTAATTGCCTCTGAAAGCCAGTCTTGCAACATTTTAACAGACATTATGTAACTTTGCATGAAGTTCGAGGGCACTAAATCCCAAATACAAAAGTTACCTAAACATGTTTTCTCAAACAATGACCTATCAATTCTATATATAACCTATATCCAAGGCTATTCTCTACCACGAATTGACAAGTTACCTTCCGAGGGTTTCTTAAACCTCGAGGGTTTAAGAAAAGTAGTTACACTCAGACCAGTCTCTCCTAAAGTATCTTGCCAGACCTGCCCCTTTCTCATTACCCCAGGCGGCGTGCGAAACTCTGGAGACGAGGCCAAGACCTCGGTCTTTCTGAAAGAGAGCAACCTGCTGCCAAGAATTTGGTATTGGTCTGAATGGGGGTGGGGAGCCAGACACCCGGGAAGATAGGGACACGATCCGGCTGGTCTTCACAACGCGGGACCTTTCTCCCTGAGGACGAGAGGAGCCACCGGGGCACAGGGCACAGCGAGAAGCAATGGGTCAGGGTTAGCAGCTATCGGAGAAGCACTTAAATTCCTTCCGGTTGCAAGACAGTGCACAGATACCGGACTGAGAAGAGGGGAGCTCCCCCGCGCTGCGCTGCCCAGGGTCCTGCCAGTAACGCCCCCGGGGGAGGTGGAGCGGCTCCCCAGTCCGGCCCTCTCTCCAAAAGACAGTGATGAAGACAGGGGACCAACCCCATGACAGACTCTCAGCCCCCTTAACCGCATTCACTACCGGAACAGCCTTGGAACAATCGGGAGAACATCACCCGGCGGGCTTTCAGTATTTTACCTTGTGTTATGGTACCAGCCGACCGCCATGTTTCGCAGAAGCCCGGGCCGCCGGGCTCCCGTTCACCCGAAAATATCGCGAGAACAAAAGCGACACCCACCGCTGAAAACGTCAGATGGGAGACAATGTAGAGTTCTCGCGATATTCACATTGCTTACGGAGCGCTTTGTGAATCAACAGGTGTGGTCGATATGAAAGGGGTGTGGCTAAACAGAACAGAGGTTGAAATGTATTTTAGGTGTAACCACGTGGCCAATAAGGAATCAGCTTCTCCGGGAAGGAATGGGTTACCTTTGTAATGACACTTAGGGGCCACAGAATGAATCTCAACGCCTCATAGAGTGCTTCATCACTAATGACAGACTTGGGCACAGGTTTTATCATTTGCAACCCTAATGCGTATCAGTACAATCTGCATCATGTTTTGTGACTTCTGTATTGGCCTCATTTCCTCACGTCAAGAACATTTAGACTCCCTTTTTCAAACGAAATTTCACTAAATTGAAACTATCCCAGAATATAAAAGCAGATAAAGTGTTTCCACTGATGCAATTTCATTTCCAGACTTTTCATGTCAGGGTTAGTCCTTCACATATTTAAGAAGAAGCTTACTGTAGTGGGTAAGAACTTAGAGCTTTAGGAACTGGTGCTAAATTTTAACTAGGATTTCCTGGGTTAAAATTCCGGTTCAACCATTTATGGGCACATTATTTCATCTCGTTTCCTTATCTGAAAAATGACGCGATAATAATAATTTCATGTGGTTGTTATGAGATCTAAGTGAGTTAATAAATATCTAAACTGTTTCTTTACCTTAGCCACAAAGGTACCAGCAGACCTTCCTTCTTTGTGGGTCTAAGATTATATGGGCTCTTGCTTGCATGGAAGCTAGCTGTTGTTCACTTAGTTACATCTGGTCCCTGGTCTCCAGAGGAGTCTGCTTTCACGATAACGGCTGACCCCTAAGAGTTGGAATTCCCGGTATAGCAAAACTGACTAGTTTGATCCTCTTTATTTAAAAAACAACTCACCATTTTCCAGACTACCAAATGAAGACAAAATTAATTTCCCCTGAAGATTGAAACTCAGCTTAACTTCAAAGTGAGGTGAATACTTAATCCTATGTTATTGGTGGTGGGTGTTATATCTGTGAAACAATTTGCTTAACACAAAAACATTACATTATATATTACCTGCAGAAGAGAATTAGGAAATAGGTTTTAAATTGGGGATTTAAACTGATGCTAAACAACCTGTACTTTTTTTTAAAATTTATTTTAATGTTTATTTTTGAGAGAGACAGGGAGAGGCAGAGAGAGTGCATGCAACAAGTGGGGAGGGGCAAAGAGAGAAAGACACAGAATCCAAAGCAGGCTCCAGGCTCTGAGATGTCAGCACAGAGCCCAAAGCAGGGCTCAAACCCACAAACCACGAAATCACGACCTGAACCGAAGTCGGATGCATAACTGACTGAGCCATCCAGGCGCCCCTAAATAACCTGTATTTGTACAGATGCTCAAAAGGTGTTTTCATGTTGCTTTTTTTTTTTCTTTATAGTTTGAGTAAAAGTTTTAGCAAGTTAGTAAAATTAAGATAGATAGATAGATAGATAGATAGATAGATATACGAATGCCCCACAAACACCTCAAATTCGATATATTCCAAGTGGATCTTTTTATCCCCAAAGCTATTTCATCTCTTCTTTGCGTAGGAAAGTCAAGGGTACCACTAACATTAGATTCAATCAGTTTAGAATCCTGTGTCTCCTCCCCCTTCTTACTAACTACCAGTCCTCATGATCAGACAGTTCCTTTTATAAAACTGTTCTCAGTTTCGTGCTATACACCAGGTGCCTTCATTTTTACTTGCTTCTATTATACATGATTATCAATGTTATACTCAAATTGTGTACTTACATTTTCAAACATTGTGCTTTACACTCTTAAATAATTTTATCACCTACCAAGTTAGGACTTAAAAATCATTTTTCATGTGCCAAGTTTAAACTTGGTACGTCAGCTAATGGATAAATATTTTCAGTATGTTTATAGTGGCACTATCTGCCATTTAATATCTCTGTTTCAGTAGACTTACCACCAATATCTATAAAGCATTGTGCAACATTTCAGTATGACTAATAATAGATCATAGGGACCATAGATCACTCAATTAAACCTGTGGCCTGGCCATTCATGTATCAAAGATTCGCTGAGTACCTTCTATATGACAAGTGGTATGTTAAGTACAGAACATGACCTAGTGACAAAGCAGACAATTCTTGTGGAATTCATACTACATTGGGGTATACAGTTACCAAATAATCAGCCCAAAAACAAATATATGACCGTGGCTGGTGTCATTTATCTTAACAGTTAGTAGTAAACTATTTATTTTAATAGTTATTAATAATGTATTATGTGTATGCAACATTTTTTATTATGGTCTTCAATAAATTTCAACACAAAAACATCCAGCTGAAATACAGATTTTGCATAATATTCTCTCCATTGATTACAACATTTGAGTTGGTATTTTGCTTTTCATTTCCAAACATTCTTTCACTAATATTTTTCATCTTTGCATCATAGATGTATTGTCTCATCTATTTGATTAGCTGTTTTTTGTGAACTCTCAATATTTTAAAATAAATTGTAGCTCTTTTATATTTCTTAAAGCTTTTATTTTTTAAATATTTATTTATTTTTGAGAGAGAGACAGAATGTGAGCAGGGGAGGAGCAGAGAGAAGGAGACAGAATCTGAAGCAGGCTCCAAATTCTGAGCTGTACCCACAGAGCCTGACACAGGGCATGAACTCACAAACCGCAAGATCATGACCTGAGCCGAAGTCAGTCACTTAATCGACTGAGCCACCCAGGTGCCCCTATTTCCTAAAGCTTTTAAAAACATTATTAATTTCCGGGGCGCCTGGGTGGCGCAGTCAGTTAAGCGTCCGACTTCAGCCAGGTCACGATCTTGCGGTCCGTGAGTTCGAGCCCCGTGTCGGGCTCTGGGCTGATGGCTCAGAGCCTGGAGCCTGTTTCTGATTCTGTGTCTCCCTCTCTCTCTGCCCCTCCCCCGTTCATGCTCTGGCTCTCTCTGTCCCAAAAAAAAATAAACGTTGAAAAAAAAAACATTACTAATTTCCTTCTAATAGCAGATGAAATTCTTTATATAAGTGCCTAGGTCATAATGTAATAAATACTTTAAGTTAAAAAGAGACAGCATATTTAACTCTCATACTGTAGGTAGGCAAAATTTATTTTAAATCTTTTATTTATTTATTTATTTATATATTTATTTATTTGATGTTTATTTATTTTTGAGAGAGAGAGGGAAAGGGAGAGATGGGGTGTGAACAGGAGAGGGGCAGAGAGGGAGACAGAATCTAAAGCAGGCTCCAGGCTCTGAGCTGTACCCACAGAGCCTGACACACGGCTTGAACTCACAAACCACAAGATCATGACCTGAGCCGAAGTCAGTCACTTAATCGACTGAGCCACCCAGGTGCCCCAAAATCTTTTATTTTTATTTTTATTTATTCTGAGAGAGAGAGAGAGAGAGAGAGAGAGAGAGAGAGAATTCCAAACAGGCTCCACACAGATAGTGCAGAGTCCAACTAGGGGCTTGAACCCATGAACCACAAGATCATGGCCTGAGCCGAAATCAAGACCTGGACACTTAAATGACTGAGTCATCCAGGTGCCCCCAAATTTTGATTTCAATAATATGACATAAATAGAAATGTCTGCAAGCTTTATCACCCATCAAACTCAGATGCCTTCAGGAGTCAGGCTATCTGCATATGTGTCTTATCCAAAAGCTTTCAAAGTCAAATTTCTTTCCAGACCAAATGTCTGATAACCCCTATAACAATCACTACCTAATTTTCACCTGTTGATGTTAATATTTATAAGTTCATAAATCCAGATGAACTTTGGAAGAGAATATCTAGGAGCAAGTACATTTGTATCTGTGTGCCTTTATGTTTGTATAATTTTTATGTACATGGGCAAACTGGCATAAGTACATAAAAAGGGGGAAATAACAGTATGCTATGAGAGAAAAAAACAATCAACTTTCAATTGAGCAGAGCAGAAGATATTTTTCCATTTTATGGTATAATTATCTAACATTGATGTTGAGCTAAAAAAATGAAATAATTTCCATCCTATATATGGGATGTGTCCCTACAAGGTAATTTTCATATCAGGTCAAAAATACATGAACATCTAAATATATAAATAATATATGGTCAGGATAGAGATGCTTTGACTAAAAAATATATACCTTATTATCACTGTTCAAAAGAACCTAACTTGGCAAATTCTTTTGTTTGTTAAACTTGTTTTCCTAAGTAAAGGACAGTTGAGCCATCAGTAGTAAGGGCCTCTCCTTTCTGTCTGGGTCTTAGAAGGAAAGAAGCCAGTGAGACATAAGCATTCTCCCTTACCCTACACACACTTCCTCCTGAAGTAGGATTTGAGGGAGTAAGCTTGGTCAGGAGTTGATTTTCCTCTAATGGAGGGTATTTACAATGGGGGGAACCCCCTTAAAGATCGGAGTCTTTGACACGGATTGGGGCTGCTGCCCAATGGATATCACTTCCATCCTATAAGGGTGATGTTCTAGAACACACCGATCCCCCTTGGTATTTCCATAATAGCAGTGTTGCAGATCGCTGAGCCTGAGTTAGGAGAAACCACTAACATCAGTCTGTCATAAGCCAACTCCATGTTGAACGCATAGGAATCCATTGGAGTCTTCCCTTTGGAGGCAAAAGGTGGAAAAATATGAGGCTGGGAGATTAGTACCATTCCCATATTTTTCTTTTTGTCTATACACCAAACAAATAGTTTTGATTCAGTTAAGCTATGAGATTTGTCAGGGAAAAATTGAAAAGATTTAATTATGATAAAGCTTTAAATGCGCTAGCAAAGGCCATAATGGACAGTGTGCCTTCCTCCTCGTTCTCTCTTGGATCATCCTTCAGGAAAATGCAGTTCTGTCACAGGCATACTTAAGAAGTCCAGTGGAGAGGTCCCCATAGTAAAATTTGCTTTAAATGTTCCCAATGAGAAGTTTAAAGCCACTCAGATCCCTGACCCATTGTGTGAGGCCTCTTTTTCTCCGAAATCTTACATCATTTTCTTGTCCTTAGTACTCTTAAATTTCAGTGATGTGTCTGATATGGATCCACGTCTTCATTGGTGTGCAGTGTATCCAGTGGCTCATTTCAGCCTGACAACTCATGTCCTTCGGTTCTAGGAAGTTTTCTTATTTTCTTAATTTCTCTATTCTCTGTTATTTCATTCTTATACTCCTATTGTTATATAATATCTTCTGGACTTTATAAACATTAAGAGGAAATGGGACAAGGACAGCAGGGAAATAAAGAATTATATTTTGGGACCCTGGGTGGCTCAGTCAGTTGAGTGTCCAACTTCGACTCAGGTCATGATCTCATGATTTGTGGTTTGAGCCCCGTGTCCGGCTCTGTGCTGATAGCTCAGAGCCTGGAGCCTGCTTTGGATTCTGTGTCTTCCTCTCTCTCGCCTCTCCCCCACTCATGCTCTCTTTCTCAAAAATAAACATTTAAAAAAATTATACTTTTTGCTTTATACAACCACAGTATTTTTTTTTAATTAGCACTATTTCTTTGCATTTATTTCTTTAAAAGGTGTAAATTAAAATTAAGTAAAATTAAAAGCAATGTATGATAATTAGGAAGTGGGGGAGACTTCTGGTTGCCTAAATACTCTTTTCTCATTTAGTTCCAGAACCCTGGACAATAAACTCAAATGAAGAACTACATTCACAAGCTTGTCAAGCAGGGTGGGCAGATATGTAAGTAAAAGTCATTGAGTAGGACTTTTTTTTTTTTTTTAACATTTATTTATTTTTGAGACAGAGACAGAGCATGAACAGGGGAGGATCAGAGAGAGAGGGAGACACAGAATCCGTAACAGGCTCCAGGCTCTGAGCTATCAGCACAGACCCCGACGCGGGGCTCAAACTCACAGACCGTGAGATCATGACCTGAGCAGAAGTCGGACGCCCAACCAACTGAGCCACCCAGGCGCCCCTGAGTAGGACTTTTATGAAAGCCATTTGTTCTCTTTTCTCCTTACCTTCCCTCTTCTCTGCTTGGAATGTGGGTGTGATGGCCTGACCCCAGCAACAATTTTATGGCTTATGGATTGAATTCATACACTGAAGATGATGGAGAAGGAAGACAGAAAAAGCCTCAGGCTATCATAGCTGTAGAGCTGCCTCCTAGTTTCCGACTTCATTTAGGGAAGAGAATAATCCTTCAAGCTATTGCAGTAAAGTCTTTTTAATTAGCATCTGGCAAGAAATTCCTAATGGATTCAAAGAAATTTTCACTATTTTTGACCTCTGACAACAGAACCTCCCTATTACATATAAGCCTTATTTTTACCTCTACATTTTATTTTCATTCACATGTCCAAGTGTGTGCACGAAGCTGGCCCCATTCCAGTATCTCCCTGCTTCCAGTGTCATTTCCCTAGTTCAAACTCCACACGTACACTAGTATTGTCCTCTGAAAACACTCATCGTTGTCATGTGGTGATTAAGGTCTGCAATCATCAAAACCTATGCACTAATTCTGCTGTGAAACTAGCTGTTTAAACATGCTCATGCTCTCTCAATAATAAATAAACATTAAAAATTTTTAATATAAAACAAATCACTTAACGTCTCTTGCTTCAATCTCCTCATTGGTAAAATGGGAGAGATGATGCCTTTCTGATACGATTGGGCTTAGAATTAAATGAATTAATGTAAAGTAGTTGGCACACAGAAAGCTATTAAGGTAGCCTGATGTCATTCCCCAATTAAATCCTTTAGGGATAAGAAAGAGAATTATTGAAAAAGACGTGGAGACATAAAGAAATGAGTAACTGAAAAGATATATAGGTACTTATATTCTCAAAGAGCAAGTCTTAATAAAATCAACCTTTCCCCAAGTAATATATGACAGTCTCTTCCTGCCACATGTAACAGTTTATTGCTGGATTTTGGCCACATTCAACTATCAGAGTTTAATCAGATTTGACCCATCCTGATAAAAGTTATTAAAGCAATTAAGAACTCTGAAACTACTTGAAAAACGCTGTGTACAATTCAATGATTTTAGAAAATTTATGGAGTTGTGCAATCATTGCCATAATCCAATTTTAGGACATTTTCATCACCCCCATTTTGTTATCTCCTGCTCTCACCCATAGTCATAGATAGCCATTGTTCTGCTGTCTCAATAAATGTATTTTTAAGACACTTCATGTAAGTGGAATTACAGTCTTTTGCAACTGGATTCTTTCACTTAGCAAAATGATTTTGAGGCTCACTTTTTAAACTTTTAATCGTTCCCTTTTGTACAAAAATATTTTTAAAGGATTCAGGGTGTGGGGAATCTTCTTTAAAAGCTTTATTTTAGGAAAATGCACAAGATAATAATCACATGAATTGAAAGTTTACTAGGAGCCAGCTACTCTTTTAAGTGTTTTAAATTTATGAACGCCTTTAACTATAGGATATCTCTATGAATAGGTTTCTTTTATTACCTCCATTTTATAGATGAGGAATTAGAAGTACAACAAGGCTAATTTGCCCAGTCATAACACTGATTAATGATAGAGCTGGAATTTGAACCCAAGAAGTCTGGCTTCAGAACCAACACTTAATCCCTATGCCCTGGGCTATATTAATAGCCCAGGGGTTATTAATATTACATTCAAAACATTTTCATAAAGATTAGCTTGAATAATTAAAGGAACCCAATGGAAATATCAGGTAATGTCTGGCATTCAGAAGATATTCAGACACATTTTAAACCCTTTTTCCCTAGAAGAGAATGGATAGTACAAAATGTAACTGCCAGCATTAACTAAGAAAAATTAACAAATAGGCTGACTGTTAAAAGTGACATCAGCAAATACAAGTCGCAAGAGCAATTCATGTTCTAGACAAAGGGAATCACAGAAAAATGATAGGGTTTAATGCTCTAGATGTATGTGGAACATTCTAATTAACCGGACAGACGGATAAGTTCTACCCTGAGGAACTAGTGTAATTAAAATGGCCTTAAGTTGGGGAGGGGGATGAATGAGATAAAACAGATTCAGAATATACTGATCAATGTATAGAATTGTTGAATCATTATATTGTACACCTGAAGCTAATATAACATTGTATGGTAATTATACTTCAATAAAAATATTTTAAAAAGCAGTGATATGGAAAGATCTCCAGCCTGTATGATCAAGTGGAAAAAGCAAGTTTAGAACAATTTACACGTTATTCTTGTGTTTAATGGGAGAAAATTAAAATATGCATTCATGTTTGCATTTATTTGCACAAAAACACTGGAAGAATATACAATAATGCAATAAAATTTAAAAAGGCCTTTAAGTAGATTTACATGGTGTATTTGATATATACAGAAGCATATATAAGTTATGAAGTAAGATAATATCCATGAAGCCACCACTCAACTTAACTAGAAAATTATTAATAGCATTGAAATGACTTGTGTGTGGTTCCTCCAGCATATCTTACTGCCTTCCCACTACTCCAAATACTGGGCTACATTCCCTGTTTTTTTTTAACCATATATGATGTAAGCCTAAGCAAAATAATGTTTAAATTTGCTTGTTTCTGAGCTTTACAATGGCACCTAGTCTTTTGAAATTTGTGTTTTAAGTTCAGCATTGTTTCTAAGATTCACCTAAAGAGCCTGTGGACTGTTTTCTATTTTTTACTCCTACATGAGTATACTACATTTTGATTATCCATGCTTCTATATGGGGTATTCGGAATTCCAGCATTTTGCTGATACTTACATTTCTGTAAACATTCTTGTACATGTTCAGTGGTCATGGTTGCCTCATTTCCTCTATGATGCTGTCTCAAACCCGACTGCACATTACAATCATGCCAGGAGCTTTAAAAAGCTCCAGATTTTACATCTTATTGCAGCCATGGTTGAAGACAATTCCCTAGGGCATACACCTAGGGGTAGAATTGCAGACTCAGAGGACACTGGCATCTTCAATTTTCCTGATCATGTCTCAGTCTTCCAAAGCTGGAGTTCCTGATTACTCCCCAGCCCCACCAGCAGTGAGGAGATTCCGCTTGCTCCACATTCTCATTACATTTATATTGTCATACTATGCAACTGTTTGCCAATTTAAGAGAATGCAGAAAGGCATTGTTCTTTGCTTTTGTATTCTGTTCCATTGGTCAATCTCTGCAGCAATATTATAATTGCTGTCTTAATGACTATAGCTTTTAACCTCTGTTAAAATTCTCCCACTATATTCTGCCTTTTTCTTAGTTTTTTTTTATGTTTATTTTTGAGAGAGAGAGAGAGAGAGAGAGAGAGAGAGAGAGAGAGAGAGAGAGATTGAGTGCACAAGCAGGGGAACTGCAGAGAAAGAGAGGGAAACAGAGGATCTGAAGCAGGCTCTGTGCTGTGAGTGCAGAGCCCAGTGTGGGGTTCAAATCCATGAACCATGAAATCATGACCTGAGCTGAAGTCGGTTGCTTAACCTACTGAGCCACCAGGTACCCCTCTTTTGTTAAGTTTATTTTGAGAGCGAAAGAAAGAAAGAGAGAGAGAGAGAGAGAGAGAGAGAATCCCAAAAAGGCTCCATGCCATCAGCGCAGAGCCCCATGTAGGGCTCGAACTCACAAACCATGAGAGATCATAACCTGAGCCAAAATCAAGAGTTGGATGCTCCACTGACTTAGCCACCCAGGGGCCCCTATTCTGCCTCTTTTAAGAGATTTTAGATGTTTTGCTCCCAGCAATTGTTTGTGTTGCCATTATTTGACAATTTGATAATTTATTCTTAGTTTATAAATATCTGTAGGGAAAAGAAGAATGAGAGTGATAATCTTGTGACAATACAGCAAAGACCAAGATGAAATCGAGACCAGTGCCAAACACTATTGATCTTTGGTGAGAATTAGATACTTGTTAGACTTAACATTGTTGACTCTTGAACTGACAACATGTATGAAACACTGGAACTAGATTGCTGAAAATCATATGAAAGGAACAAGGTGGGGGTGGTGAGAAGAAATGAAGTCATGCAATTTCTGGCTTATGAATGAACACATTTGGGGCAGCTGGGTGGCTCAGTCAGTTGAGCGTCCAGCTCTTGATCTCGGCTCAGGTCGTGATCTCACGGTTTGTGAGATTAAGCCCACGTCAGGCTCGGCACTGATATTTCTCTCTCTCGCTCTCTGCCCTTCCCCCATTCTTTTGCACACTCTCTCCCTCTCAAAATAAAAAGAATGAACACATTTTCCAAAAACATAAATGACAGGAGAAATTCAGAGTATGTAGAGTTGTCGATAGGAAAATAGTTTGATACAGATTTCTTTAACATAAGTGATTGGCATGTATCACTTTAAAACAAAACAAAACCAACTAATACTTGAGCTCAAATATTACTTCTGCAAAACCATCACCCATTCCTGCAGAAAGTATCGGTTGTTCTCTCTCAGGCTGCCATGTTGAATGGTAATTATCTTTGTGTATCATTCTCCATTGTAATGAGAGTCTCAAGATGAGGGAAACTTCTTTCTGGTTGCCTCTATTTGCCACACAGTAGGGGCTCAAAAATGATATTTTTAAATACATACATGGAAAATTAGGTGATTAGGTTTCTAATTTCTTTAAATTTGGCTATATACCAACTGTATCAATTTACATAGTGTTGATTGCAATCTGGCACACATATAGCTTGACCTTGCAATGTAAACAGGAGAGTTCTTGCAAAGGTCAAAGTAAGAAAGTGTATGCCCTTCCTCAATTGAATTGGCTTTCAGCCAGAGGCAGGGCAAGTACAACAGTCTAAGAGGCCTCTTCAATACAGAAAAGATTAAATATGGAAGAATTTAAAAATTATTGCCAACTGAGGCTGAAAAGAGAGCACCAAATAGCTTCTGACCCTTGTAGGAAAATCAGGCAGCTTCCCGAGGTGGTACATAGAATGCTAGTCCCATATCCTTTGCTGACAGAGCCCTGAAGTATCACCACCGCCAGGTCACTGTCCCTGGAAGTCACAATGGAGATTGTGCCAGCACCAAAATTAACCACTAGCAAATCTCACTGTGAAGCAAAAAAGGCTTTAGACAGGACACTTTAAATTTTTTTTTTTTAACATTTATTTATTTCTTGAGAGAGAGTGAGCAGGGAAGGAGCAGAGAGAGAAGGGGAGTCACGGAATGCAAAGCAGGGTGCAGGCTCTGAGCTGTCAACACAGAGCCTGACGCAGAGCTCGAAGTCACAAGCTGCAAGATCATGACCTGAGCCAAAGTCAGATGCTTAACCGACTGAACCACCCAGGTGCCCCAGGACTGACACTTTAATACAGCCCATCTTTAATCCCTTTTAATGTAATCTGATAAAAAAAAAAAAAAAAGAGAGAGAAATTCAACAAGAGACAAAGTAAAAATCGTACAAAATAGATTAACGGAATAACTAGAGAATTCCCATTGCAAATCTCATCATCCATTTCATTCAGAGACCCTGTCAAAAAGCATAATTGAAATCAATGCAGGCAGTTTAGAACAATGTTCATGGAAGAAGTTTTTACCAAATACTAGGATATTTATAATACTTTCCCTTTGTAGCATTTGCAAAAGAGAGCAAGGATTGAAAGAGTGTGTGGGCTGAGGACAAAGAAATGACAGAAAGGGAAAGAAAGATCAGAGAGAGAATGAGAAAATATATTGCCTATCTCCTTATGAGTTGCTCTTTCATGGGGTTATATATGTGCTTCCCTAAAGTTGAACTATACTCTGTTTCTGAATGCTATAATCTTGGAAACCAAATGATAAATTTTGGGTGGAAATATATAAAATAAGAAAAAAAAGTTGCTACAGGCTCTCATTCTATATTACATATTTCTGTGGTGGATTTCATTCAGTCTTCTGGCTCAGGGACCTCCCTTAGTTCCTTCTCCCTTATTCTTAGCTACAACTTAGAAAGATGAGCATATTGGTTAACTGAGGTTCAGATGAACTGCTTTGTAAACAATTGAAATATCCTAACATTTTATCTAAAAAATTTAAAAATCAAGGGATAAGCCTGATAAATAATTCCTTAAATGTCCATTGTTCATTGAAATTCTGAAACTTAGAGGGATCGTTCCTATCTCACTGTGCTCAGTGCACTGTTCTGTGTGAGGGAAATTAAGAATTATATGGACTGAATAACATTTGCTTGTATATTCTAATTTTTACCAAACTAGAAAAATAGTACAAGTGTATATGATTGTATTCAAATAATGACATATACATGGCATACTAAATACGAATTTAATGACATTTCAGATTATAAATTCCCAGGAGGCATGAATCAACATTATCTTTCTGTGTTCAATGTTTAATATTAAACGCATGTACACACCAAATCCAAGCTCCTCTGTGACAAGGGTTGGAGGAAGGGTCACTGGGTCTTTTAACACTGACCAGAGACTTATTTTTCAGAGATGCTGTTAGGTACTTCCTTTCCCATTTATGAACAGAG
Organism: Leopardus geoffroyi; assembly: GCF_018350155.1. NCBI lineage: Eukaryota > Metazoa > Chordata > Mammalia > Carnivora > Felidae > Leopardus > Leopardus geoffroyi. The sequence continues at coordinate 62,924,207 of NC_059341.1, forward strand.
TTCCACCATGCTACTCTTTAGTGATCACACTTCTCCTCCAGTGACAGATGTGATCCAATCCCTGTAGGCAGAAATTCTGGCAAAGACTGTTGGTGCAGTGGGCTGGCAGTTACTGCTGCCCCAGCTCACGATACCGATGAGCTTGTATTGTCCGTCCTGCACACACTGCAGAGGGCCTCCCGAATCTCCCTGCAACCAGCAAAAAGAGAAGTTCTTCTGGCTGCACAATTCATAATGGATGCTCACCTCCACTGCAGAGGTGATCAGACAGTGCGTAAGTCATTCTGCCACCTCTCATTTCTGCTCACGACAGCAGAGGCAAATAGGCAGTTGGTGGATATTACAGATCTCTGAATCAGATTGAAACCTCTATTCTCAAAAGGAGTCTAAAAGGTACATTAAACACAAAGTCATTTAATGCTGACAACAGACTGTGTCTTGCAGAAAGTTTCAAGCATCTACTTAATATAAATCATGAAATTATGGCTTTGAGTTACATTAAAATATCTTTATATTTTCAATGCTACTGGAAGCAGATGCTCTGAGCAGTCTAATTCAGCTGTGAAGTTGAGACATAATAAATTATTTTTATAGGTCAAAAACAGTAGAACATCATCAATTTCACACAGTCACCCAAGCAAATGAACGAGCAATTCCTTTTGAGAATTGCATTCACTTCGAGTTTCAAATTAGCAATGACAGTACATCAGCTTAGCAATGTACTTCCTCTTCTCACTTTTCATTTTACAACTACCATGCACTTATACCTCTTTGTGGTCAGCAAACACCCATTCATAAGACACACTGAGAAGAAAACTGCACTCATCAGCACCATCCTTGAATTACCATGCATGAGGATGATCCTGCAGCCCCTCCACATATATTGGTGTTTTTAATATCCAGTCCCCAGTAACTTCGACAAGATGTACTACTGATCAGTGGTACAGCTGCCTGCTGCATTGTTTCAGAAAATTTGTCTTCTAGTAGGAAAGGAATAAAAACACAAAAATGTTTATGGGCAAAACATTTGGGACATAAACATATGGGACAAAATATGTGGGACAAAAATAGTCCATATATATCCAAGGGTTAAGTCCCACCCAATTCTCCCCTCTGTGCACCATAATGACGCTGTTAAGTGATTTGTAAAAAACATATTATTACTCCAGGTCAGTTATACAACAGGAACCATCGGAAGGAAGGAAGGAAGGAAGGAAGGAAGGAAGGAAGGAAGGAAGGAAGGAAGGAAGGAAGGAAGGAAGGAAGGAAGAAAGAAGAAAGAAAGAAAGAAAGAAAGAAAGAAAGAAAGAAAGAAAGAAAGAAAGAAAGAAAGAAAGAAAGAAAGAAAGAGGGAGGGAGAAAGAAGCCCACTTCATGTGTTTTTTTTATCTTTTGTACAGTCCCAAGAAAATAGAAAAATGACATCACTATACAGAAGGACAAAGGAAGTTTATACCCAAATCAGTTGCTGATAAAGCAAACAACACGTTTCAGTTTTTACACGTTTAGTCTATATTCCATTGGTTTCATGGTGTTCTTATTCTTTTGACTTGACTTCACGTTTCAGTGTTGCCACTGGAGGTTTCAACTGAAAACTGCATTCTGACTTATTCTTTATTTTACTGGATATTTGTTAACTTGTTAACTCAGCTGTAGCATATGGAGGATGTGAGATCAGAGTCATGAGTTTGACCTATATGTAGACTATTTTCACATCATCTTTCCACCACTTACCATTCATACCAGCCTATGATTTCAGAAAAATGCATCACATCTTTGAAAATAGGCTCACGTCTTTAAGTAGAGGTTTTCACAGTAGTGGCCCCTATACTGTTGTGAAAGCAAGTGTGTGTGCTCACAGTGCAGCTGGGGGAAAATTACATATAAATGAGACACACAAATATTTACTAGGTACTAAAATCACTAGATGTTTTCTAACACAAGTTTTTACAAGTATCAGTGAACTAATACTAACGAATATGATGTCGTAAAACCCAAGTAGTCACTTTTAGATCCATTGTGGAAAAGACTTTTTCTACTATCATTCCTATTAAAAATACAGAATAATTAAAAATAAGTAAACAATATATTAGACTCCACAAATATTTGTTTGGATTCTAATCTTGGAAGAGGCAGTGAGTATACTCACGATATGGTTCAGTTATTCCCCATCCAGCAGTCATACATTTGGAAAGTAAATTTATTTTATCATATTTTCCTGGCAAACAGATTAGAGATACAAACTCTCCTAGAATGAGAAAAAGGCAAATATCATTTAGTCCATGGGATTGATATTATCTGTACTGTTTGCTCTTCAATGATAGCTCTGAAAGTAACCATTTTGATCTGACAGTACCCATTTTAACCCTGTAATTTAATAAATAAGACTTCCAGAAGATTCCATCTATTACTCAGAAGGGATCACCTCAATTTACATGTTACCACTTTATTCCAGGTATTACCATATTTTCCTAGGACAACAGAAACACATACCCCGCATAGAGGCATGCCCCGCATGGTTTCTTATCCACTAACCATTTTAAAAAATGCATCTGCCTTTTTGTTTACCTGCCTTCAGGACATCACCTTGTTGAATATGAGATGACAGTGCAGAACAATGTAATTATCTTTTCTCTTCAGTGGTATTACATGAAGGATGGAGAAAAACCACATTTGTAGCAATTTAAACTTTTAAAGTATTTTTATAGCTAGTAAGTATCTTTGTGTCTATCTTCATAGGTATATTATAAAATAGATTGATATATGTTTAAACATTCACATTTTTTCTTATCACCAAAATTGGTATATATATGAAATATATTTGTATATATTTGTATATATCATTACAAAATTCATAAATATTGTGGGTTTATGTGTATATGTGTGTACACACACATACTCTCTCTCTCTCTCTGAATTTGTCCCTGTGTTTGCTCTCCCATGCTGTTAGACTTCAATTTTATCCAGACTTTTACACACTTAAATGTTTCAACATATCTGCTGTCCTAGACCATTTATTTCAGTGATTTGTTCTTTATTTTTACTGTTGTCTCTTAGTAAAATCACATAAAGCTCTGTAACTTGTTTTTTTTTTCTTACTTTTCTTTCTATACACATGCCAACTGATTCCAAATCTTACGTTATGCTACTTTAATAGATATACTTATAATCATTGCTCAATCATATCGATTCCTGACATTTCCTTGAGCTAAAATATATTCCCTCTACCAACATATTTTTTAGTCAGCCATTTTTCTTATTCTGATTTTCTTCATTTACCAGATTATGGTCAAATCATCTATATCATTGCATATAGACCTATAATATATTTTTAGTAGTACACAGTATCAAATAGTGAATGTACTACAGTTTATTAAATTCCCTTGGCAAACATTTAGACTAATTTTTTTTCCCCTGAAAAACAGCACCAAGTGTCCTAGATTATCAGTCTGTGCATTAGTGTCAGTATTTGTGGAAAACAGAACTGCTGGACCAGGAGGCACACACTTTAGAAATTAACAGATATTGTGAAATTGCCTCGTTTTTGGACCAAAAAAAAAGAGGATGTATCGACTTATACTTAAGTATTCCTTATGTCAGCAATCTTGAAAATAGTTATGCCCTAAATCTAGCAATTCTACTTCTGGGAAATTTATCTTAAGGCAATCCTAGAACTAGAAAAACACATACATAAGAATAGTCAATGCAGCATTAAATTTAAAAAAAAGAAACAAACTATTTATAAGAATTGTGAAAAGTCTACTATGTAGACATTAAAATTACATTTTAAAAGAAATTTTAATAATATGAAGCAACACTGATAATAAGTGAAAAATCAGGATAAAATCCTTATAATAGGTATATTACAATTTTTTTAAGTACACATAGAGTTGTATAAAAACACAAGAAAGAAATAGGCCATAAATGGTCACATGATGGCCATGGTGAGGTGGTGAGGCTGAAAATCATAGGTAGAAATTGTATTGTTTCTAATGGGAGAAAGGACATTTCTCACTCTTACCGATGAACAGAAATGAATGGGTACAGATTAAATAAGCTAACCAAATACTTAAGGGGCAGAGGAACACAAAGTTTCATGTTGATGTTGACACCAGGTGGTGCTGAGTGGAAGTCAAGATCCTTGGAGAACAAAATAAGGGGGGAAATTTTCAAGGGCACCAAACTTCACCAATGGTCTTTTCTAGAGCACTGGTTCTCAACTTTGGCTGCACATGGAAATTTCCAGAAGTTTATAAAACACTGATCTAGATTCAGCAAAATCCAGGATACAAGATCAACATACATAAGTCAATCACATTTAATGTAGAATTTAAAATTAAAAACAATACTACTGGGGTGACTGGGTGGCTCAGTCGGGTTAGTGTTGGACTTCACTTCAGGTCATGATCTCTTGGTCTGAGAGTTCGAGCCTCATGTCAGGCTCTGTGCTAACAGCTTTAGATCCTGGAGCCTGCTTCGGATTCTGTCTCCCTTTCTCTGCCCCTCCCCCGCTCATGCTCTGTCTCTCTCTCAAAAACAAAATAAACATTAAAAAATTTTTAAAAATTAAAAATAAAAACAATACTATTTATAATCATTGTTTAGAAAATGCAATGCTTAGATATGCATATACTTAGCAAAACATATACTGGATCTGGGCACTCAAAATGGCAATATCTATTGAAAGAAATCAAAGAAGACCTAAATAAGTGGAGAAATACACTGTGTTCATGAATTGACTCATCATAGGAAAGATGTCAGTTCTCCCCAAAGTGATCTATATAGATTTAATGTAATTCCTACCAAAATCACAGCAAGTGTCTTAGACAGAGATAAGCTTATTTTAAAATCTACATGGATGGGGCACCTGGGTGGCTCAGTCGGTTAAGCATCCGACTTCAGCTCAGGTCACGATCTCACAGTCCGTGAGTTCGAGCCCCGCGTCGGGCTCTGGGCTGATGGCTCGGAGCCTGGAGCCTGCTTCCGATTCTGTGTCTCCCTCTTTCTCTGCCCCTGCCCCATTCATGCTCTGTCTCTCTCTGTCTCAAAAATAAATAAAAAAAAAAAACGTTAAAAAAATTTTAAATCTACATGGAAAAGTACAGGGCTTTGAATTGCTAAAACAGTCTTGAAAGAGAATAAATTAAGAGCAATTGCTTTTTAATATAAACCCTCCTCTACAGCTACAGTAACCAGGGCAGTGTAGTACTGGAGAAGGGGAGAGACATAGACTGACAGAATAGAGATCTCAGAAATAGACCCATACAAATATGCTCAGCTGATTTTTCACAAAGGCACAAAAGCAACTGATTGGAGGAAAAACAGCCTCTTCAACAGATGTTGCTGCCACAATTGGACATCCTGGGGGAGGAAAAAGAACCTTGACCAAAACCTTAAACCTTATATAAAAATTAACTAAAAATGGATGGTGACGTTAAATGTAAAATACAAAAAATTTTAGAGAAATAAGAAAAAATGTTCAGCATCTGGGGCTAGGCAAGGAGTTCTTTGGCTTGACACTTGAAGCAAAATCCATAAAAGGAAAATGAAGAAAGTGGACTTTAACAAAATTAAAATCTATGCTTGTGAAAGACCCTGTTAACAGGGTCTACAGACTGGGAGACAAGCTACAGACTGGAAGAAAACATTTGCTAACCATCTATCCGACAAAGCAGTAGTATTTAGAATATATAGAGAATTCTTAAACTCTACAATATGAAAAACAATCCAATTAGAAAACTGACAAAAACTAGGTCACCTGTATGGCTCAGTCAGTTGGGTGTCTGACTCTTGATTTCAACTCAGGTCATGATCCCAGGGTCGTGGGATCGAACCTCGTGTTAAGATTCTCTCTCTCTCTCTCTGTCTCTCTGTCTCTCTCCCTCTGCCCCTCCCCCGCCACGTATAGGTACCCTCTCTCTCTCTTAAAAAAAAAAAAAAATTGACCAAAGCTATGAAGAGACATTTCACCGAAGTGCTTTAAAAAAAAAAAGGCAAAAATAGGCACATGGAGAGATGTTCAGTATCATTAGCTCTTAAGGAGATACAAATTAAAGTTATAGTAAGATATCACTATATACCTATTGGAATGCTTTTAAAAAATAGTGACAACAGCAAACACTCACAAAGATGCTAAGAAACCAGATTACTCCTACATCTCTGGTGGAGCATACAATGGTTCTACGACTCTAGAAAATAGTCTGGCGGTTTTGTATAAAACTGAAACGCAACTACCATATGACCCAGCGATGGCACTCATGGGCATTTATCCCACAGAAATGAAAAGTCCTGCTCAATTTTCTTTACACAAAACCTATACACAAATGCTCACAGAAGATTTATCTGTAATGTCTAAAAGCTGGAATAAAGGTGTTCTTCAACAGATGAATGGTGAAATTTTGATGAATCCATATCTTGGAAAAGTACTCATCAATTAAAAAGAATGAACTATTGATACACGGACCAATATGAATAAATCTCCAGGGCATTACACAGAGTGAAAAAAACTAATCCCGAAGGTTTACATTCTGCATAATTCCATTTATATAACATTCTTGAAATGACAAAACTATAGAAACAGAACAGATTAGTGGTTTCCAGAGGTCTGGTGGAGAGGAGGAAGTGAGTATTGCTATAAAAAGGCAACAGTATCACTTGTGGTGGTAGAAATGTTCTGTATCAAAGTCAATACCCTGCAAGATGTTTCCACTGGTGAAAGCAGGGTAGAAAGTACATTGGTGTGTCTATTTCCTATAACTGCATGTGAATCTAGAATTAATTGTCTCAACATAAAAACTCATTAGGGGTGCCTGGATGGCTCAGGTCATGATCTCAAGGCTGGTGAGTTTGAGCCCCTCGCTTGACTCTGTGCTGACAGCTCAGAGCCTGGAGCCTGCTTCAGATTCTGTGTCTCCTTGTCTCTGCCCCTCCCCCTCTTGCACTCTCTCTCAAAAATAAAAACATTAAAAAAAAATTTAAACATTTAATAAGCAAAATAAGAACAACAACAACAACAACAACAACAACAACAACAACAACAAAAATACTGATGCCAGGTCTCCTGGCCTACAGTTCTTTATAAGCAACCAAAGAGATTATAATGCATAGCCAAGAGTAAGCAGCACTGTTCTAGATGCTCTCTCACTGACTCAGTTATAAAAGCACTGAAAGCAAATGGTGGGCTGAACCATGACAGAGGTTTTGCAGGATGAATATGTTGAAAAGACATTAAAGAGGGAAGTGAGTCTATCGGCAGGGGAACAGCTGAAGAATGCAGAAACACAGGAGAGAGTTGGAAGAGAGAAGAAAAACTGTCCCAGAGCCCCAGGAATCCACGGAAAGGCATGGGTGTGAAAGTGGTGACTCTCCGCTGCCCTCCCCCCCCCAATTTACTTTCTTATTGAATGTGGACCCGTGTTAAGTTGGTAGGAGGGTGACTGTTACTCCCTTTCTACAAATGATCAAGCTGAGGCTCAGAGAAGTTACATAACCTGCCCAAGATCACATGGCTGCTGTATGACAGAGCCAAGATGAACCATTCCTCACGACACGTTCACATCAGCCTTGGCTTAAATAAACATTTAAAAAATAACAAGATTTTACCAAGTCATAAAAGGGACAGAAAATTGCATATCTGATGGTTCAGACTCCTGTTTTAAGTATTTGGGTAAACATTACCTAAAAGTGAGTCTCAGAATAAAGAGGACATGTTAAAAACATATTTCTTTGAAATTGTCTCTCAACTTCCATTAGTTAAAAACATACAAAAGCAGGGGCACCTGGGTGGCTCAGTTGGTTGGGCGGCCGGCTACATCTCAGGTCATGATCTTGTGGTCAGTTTGAGCCCCGCATCGGGCTCTGTGCTGACAGCCTGGAGCCTGGAGCTGCTTCGGATTCTGTGTCTTCTTTTCTCTCTGCCCCTTCCCTGCTTGCACTCTCTCTCTCAAAAGTAATCAACGTTTTAAAAAAAATTTTAAAAACCATTCAAAAGTAAACTGTTTAGCCACGTGCTTCAGCTTTTAGGGAGAGTAGCTTAGAATATAAGTTTTGAAATCATTATTGGCCCTCAAAAGTACATATAGCACTTCTAAGCAAGATGGAAGATAAAAACTGTATGGTAAAGGCTCAAAATCTAAAGAAAAATGATCCATACTGACCTAGTTCAACAGGGTTCTCCAGACGCAGCAAAGACAGATCATCAGTAGGAGGGAACTGGGTGAAGCCAGGGTGAGTGTATACGGCTTTTACTGGTAGCAAATCACCGTTTCCTATGTTTGACAGGGAACTTCTTCCTATTACTAGGCCATCTGTGATGGTACTTGTCATAAGAAAAAGGAGTGGGGAAATAGATACCACTTTTAATGAGGTTATAATTTTTCAAAATTACTAAAAATATACTGTGTAACATTTCTAATCTATGTTAAAATCTTTGTCATTTTTGAATTCTTAGAAAATGGGGGTTCTTATTAATTCATCCCTGAGAAAAAGTATCTACTTTCTGGCCTTCATAACATCAAACAAAAAAAAAATTGATTTAGTATTGCTTGACAAGATTTATGATGACTCAAGGCAATGATTCCATGTATTATTACGATCATAATATTCCACATTATATGATATCCATATATAATGGTCACTGACACCTATTCTGTAAGTTATAGTTACTCTTCTCCCTGATACAATGTTTCTCAAAGAAATGTCTAAGAATTACATGCATTAAATCTGGCATGAGCATTAAAAATGCAGAATCCCAGACATAACTCATCAAATCAAAATTCAGAATTAAGATTCTAAGATTCCATTTATAGCAAACTCCCCAGATAATTCTGTGCACATGAAAGTCTTAAAACTGCATTAACAAGGAGAATTTCTTGTGATTTCTCTCTATCAAAGGAGTGGGGGAATGGTAAAGAAAATGAGTTTTTGATTCGTTGAAGGTTCCTACTCACCAAGTTATTTGAGCAGGTACTTTTATAAAGCCTATCTTTGAGACACTGAAACACTAGATCTACTCATTTAACTGTCCATTGTGCAGCACTGTCAACCATATCACCACTTCTGGAAGACCAGTATTAAAAACATCAATCTAACACTTCTTTGAGGGAGGAGTTTTCAGATACCTCCATATCACATGGAGACCAAGATTCAGCTAAAATGTTTAAAAATGTTTCTTTTAGGGGACATTCGTTAAAATTCTTTAGAAGTAGATATTTATTTTGAGAGTGGGTGTGATGATCAGTCATCAGAACAAGAAGGAAAGGGATTCACATTTGAGCAATGCCTGTGCTCTAGGCACAGTGCTAAGAAACCAATACAAAAATGTTAAGATATGATGTCCACTTTATAGATGAGGAAAGAGGGGGCACTGTTGTTACTTTTTAAATAAACTACACCTAGAGGCAGGAAGCACCTTCTGTAATTAACAGCTCTTGGTAGTAAATGTATTAGTGAAGCATGAGGTGTCATTGACCTAGTGTGCTCATTCGTTTGCATGATGGGGACTGTATCCTTGGGAGCTTACTGTTTCCTGGGATGCAGGGAGAGCAGGAGGATGCCCACCGTGGGCCCTCACATGGCTCCAGTGCCCCCTGCCCCACCCAGGCACACACCTAAAGTTACAGTGCGCTGCGGTCAGGACCCACTGCTTGGCGATCAGAGCACCTCCGCAGAAATGTTGTCCTTGGTGCTGCAGACTGACCAGCCAGGGCCACGACTTTGCAGGTGCTGCACGGCCACCAACCACCCTGGGCTCCCCCAGCCTAGTCGGCGGCACATTTGTGTTTCTCTTAGACCCTTCCATTAGAAATGGGTCAACACCAGGAATTCCACAGGTGTCTGGGGTTGGCTGTTTTCCACGACTGGTTTCTACTGTTACCTCTGAGAAAAATAACAACAAAACATTAGATAGAGGTGTTTATTAAAATCTATTAAAATCTCAGAATGGAGGTGTTTATTTCTTTTGTAGGTCAAAAACCAGGATTCTTAGCAAGAGAGTAGATTCCTCTTTTCTTTCGTTGTTCATAAAATGAGCAAAAAATCAATAAAGTTAACTAAAATATTAATATAGACAAATCAAATTGATTTTAAAAATATTATGCTTAATCATGAAATTGCTGGACATTGTTCTTTCTTTGGCATTATTTATGTTATCGCAGTATAACACATCTAGACATATCAAGACTTTATACTAAACGTATTCCAAGTGTGACTTACATATAAAGGAAAAGCATAAGGGAAATTTCTAGCAATGTGTTGACTTCATTCTCAGATTTAAAAAGAAATCCAGGGGCGCCTGGGTGGCGCAGTTGGTTGAGCGTCCGACTTCAGCCAGGTCACGATCTCGCGGTCCGTGAGTTCGAGCCCCACGTCAGGCTCTGGGCTGATGGCTCAGAGCCTGGAGCCTGTTTCCGATTCTGTGTCTCCCTCTCTCTCTGCCCCTCCCCCGTTCATGCTCTGTCTCTCTCTGTCCCAAAAATAAATAAACGTTGGAAAAAAAAAAAAAAAAAAAAATAAAAAGAAATCCACCAGGAAATTAAAAACAAGAGATTTTTCAAGTATTTTCTGAAATATGAAGAAAATTTTCATGGCCTATAATTCGGGAATTATAAGATACGCTCATTTGTTAAATTCTTTACTTGAGAGGGACGCCTGGGTGGCTCAGTCGGTTAAGCGTCCGACTTCAGCCAGGTCACGATCTTGCGGTCCGTGAGTTTGAGCCCCACGTCAGGCTCTGTGCTGACCGCTCAGAGCCTGGAGCCTGTTTCAGATTCTGTGTCTCCCTCTCTCTGCCCCTCCCCCGTTCATGCTCTGTCTCTGTCTCAAAAATAAATAAAAAAAAAAACCGTTAAATTCTTTACTTGAGATTTCTTTGTTTACACCAGAAATCCATTCATTCATTCATTCATTCATTCATTCATTTTTCGAGACAGCAAGAAACAACATGAGCAGGGGAGGGCAGAGAGAGACAGACAGACAGACAGACAGACAGACAGAGAGAATATCTCCCCAAGCAAGGCCCCACACTGTCAGCACAGAGCCCAACACAGGACTCCATCTCAGGAACCATGAGATCATGACCTGAGCCCAAATCAAGAGTCTCACGCTTAATGTACTGAGCCACCTAGGTGCCCACCCCCCCCCCCCAACCACTGGATTTTTAGAATAGCAACTGCCTTTTATGTTTATCATTATTTCTTAATCACACACACACACACACACACACACACACACAAACACACACCTGCACACACCCCAATTAACTATTTCCTCACATGATCTATATAAACTACCAAGGTCTTGTGCTTTAAGAAATGGTTTGAAATGACACTATGCTGTTTTGAGTATCAGAGAAGGTGACTACCAGGGAACCTATAAGCAGTGTTCCACAGGTTCTACTTTGATATATATGTTTCCTGTTTTAGTAAGTATTTTAAAATCATTACTTACCATTAATAGGCAATTGAGTCCCCATATTACTTTTTTGTGAATGCTTCTGAACTGTGTCTTCCAAAATGAGTTTAAAACCTCTTTCTCCCACGGACTGATCAGTCTTAAAATTGATAGTCAGGTAAGCACCACTGGATATTAAGACAAATTCTTTCTTGGAGCCACATAGATGTGCTACGATATGAGATATATTCAATAATTAAAATAGTTCTTCTGGGCAGTAACATAGGTAAAAGAGAGCAAAAAGAAGGCGTTAAATTCTGTACCGTTAATATTGGTAAAGGAATGATTATCGATAATGTGAGAACAAGATTTGTGGGATGGAATTCATGATTTGACTGCAGCAAAGGAAGGGTATAGATTTGAAAAGATCAAAGGCAAAAGACTGGGCTAGCATTTAATATGAAAATGATATATAATTCTATGGTAATCTGTGATCATAAGAATGAGAAAGAGACTTGCTGGTGAAGGTAAATGGACAGAGAAACAAAAATAATAGCGGACAACATTCTGGACTGAATGTTTGTGTCCCCCTCGCAAACTCGTAGGTTGAAATCCTAATCCCAAATGTGATGGTGTTGGGGAGGTAAGGTTTTCGGGAAGTGGTTATGTCATGAGTCTGGAGCCTTCATGAATGGAACTAGTACCCTTAGAATGGAGACCCAGAGAATCTCTTTCTTTCTTTTTTTTTTTTTTTTTTTTTTTTTTTTTGCCATGTGAGGACAGAGCAAAAAGACAGCTATGGATTGGGAAGTAAGTTCTTACTAGACACCAAATCTTAGACTTCCAAGCCTCCAGAACTGTGAAAAATAAATGCTTGTAGTTTAAGCCATTCAGTTTACACTATTTTTGTCATAGCAGCCCAAACTGGCTGAGACACACAGGCTGCCCAAACGCAGACTAATGATGATCCTTTCTTAATTCAGAAACTCAAAAGTTGTTGCAAAGGTGGTCCTGACAGTGATAGGACATCTATTGTAATTTAGCTGTACATGCTATAATTTAAGTTCTCTCAAGGTAAAACAGTGATACACTATTGATGCACCTTAAAGATAATGTTGTCTCACAAATCTGAGAAAGAAAGATAGGGAATAGGGGATAGTTAACCTCCACATCATTCTTATCTTCAAAGAATCTGTCTCATGAACTGGATTTGATGGGGATTTGAGATACCCTATGTCAACAAACACTCCAGAAGTTTTAAAATAATGTAAATGGGAAAATGCTACTGATTAAAAAAAAAGATTTGGAGGTGAGGGCAGTTGGGGAGAAGAGAGAGAAAACAAAATATAGGATTTCCAAAGTCATATGTCAGTGAAATCGTGTAGCTTAATGCTTACAAGTACAGATTCTATAACCAAACTGGTTTAGACTAGCTCTGCTATTTCCTAACTATGTGGCACTGGGCAATTTATTTAACCTCTCTGCCTCAGTTTTTCCATCTGTATAATAGAGATAAAAATTATATTTAAATGGGATTATATGAGTTGGTATTTGCAAAGTATTATAAGTGCTTTTAAATAAAAATAAACCTCACCAAAATCTTACAGCAAATCATCAGACAGATGGTTGCTAAACATGTGGAGAAGGAATCTATGGTCATGAGAAGCCAGCATGGGATTCTTAACATGCCACATTCAAGTAACCTAATTTCATTTTTTTTGAAAGAGCTAATTAGACGATGGCTAAGGGGAAGGAGATAAACTTAATGAATCTTGATTGCAGTGAAGCACTTAATATGGCATCTTATGATATCCTTGTGAACAGATAAAAAATGTAAGTAGATAATTATATGGCTAGGAAGTTTCACAGTTGATTAAATGGATTAAATAACCATACAACGTTAACCTGCAGGGAAGGTCTTAATGGTGTGGATATGGCTCTATCCTTGGTTCTGTCAAATACAGTATTCCGATTCATAACTTAGAAATATAACACATTTATAAAATGTGTAGTTTTTTTTTTTTAGTGTTTATTTTTGAGACAGAGAGAGACAGAGCATGAACAGGGGAGGGGCAGAGAGAGAGGGAGACACAGAATCTGAAACAGGCTCCAGGCTCTGAGCTGTCAGCACAGAGCCCGACGCGGGGCTCAAACCCACGGACCGTGAGATCATGACCTGAGCCGAAGTCGGACGCTTAACTGACCAAGCCACCCAGGCGCCCCTAAAATGTGTAGTTTTAAAATGGGTGCCTGGATGAGAAGGGAATAGTGTCAATATGTAATCTTGGAGACTATTTAGTTCAATCTTTCATCTGACTGTGAGTCCTTGCTAAAATAACCCTGAACATGTGATTACTCACCTGGAAGATATGATGTAGAACTTATGAGCATTTTCTCTTTTTGAACGCTTCTAATTGCTAGACTGTTCTTCCTCACATTGGATCAAAAAACATCAATGTAACAGTTTCTCCCTGGTTCGTGTAGTACCCAAGAATATAAGTGTTTGAATCAGAGTGCTGGGGTTTGAATCCCATTTTCTCTACTTATTAGTTATGTCACTGGAAACAAGTTACTTAATTATTTTGAGACTCGGTTTCTTTATATTTAAAATGAGGATAAATGTAACCTACCTCTACAGGATGGTTAAGAAAATTGAGACAGTTGTAAGTTTGTAGGACCATGCCTGAATAATGGTAAATATTCAATAACTATTAGATATCATCAGTCAGAACAAATTTCATATATGGCCTGAGAGTCTCTATGAGAATTCCATAACTACTTGAAAGGAAGACTTATGATCCTTCTGCCTTCTCCAAGGTAAACACTTCTAAGCACCCACACCCTTCAGCATCCTGGTCATTGTTCTCTATGTTTGTTTCAGTGTTCCCGTTTGTCAGTGTTCCCGTTTGTCAGTGTTCCTTAAACACTTGACTAATGTTACTATTTAATAACCAGAATGGCAGGGCAACAGCCAGGCATATTAGACACTGACCATGAAGATTTGTGAGACCAAGCTACTGCATGCCCGCTAAGTGCCAACACCAAATTTAATGCAAGGGAACGGATTCCCTTTACTTATAATCCTTTACTAACACTGCGCTGAAATTTTGTCATTTGACATCTCTAAAATTTTTATTGCAAACATCCTGCTTTCTAAATCACCACCTCCTATCTATCCAACTTATCAGTGTTTCTCTGCTATAATTGTTTGATTTCACCATGACCTTCTAGCCATCAATCCCACAAACTTTCTAAATCTAGCAGCCTCCAAGAAAGAGATTTTGCTGTAAAGGGAAGCAGAGAAATGGGGTAATAGCTAAATTTCTTGTTCAATTTTATTTAAAATGATGGGTAATGCTAGAACATGTTTGAAACTGATGAGACTGGTAGAGGAGATCAATGATGTCCGAGAAAGGGTCACTTGAGGAAATCTGTTAAGGAGTTGGTATGTCTCAAATCTTCATCTCTAGCCCAATCTTTTCCTCTAGCTCCAGAGTTCTACCTTTAGCTACCAACTCAACCAGGATGTTGCCAACTCAACCAGGATGTATTATGCCATTAAGAATGTAACATGGCACAAACAGATATCTCCCCATGAATCTATTTCTTCCTCTAGTATTCCCCATCTCTGTAAATGCCACCATCTCTAACCTCTCACTCCAGAGTAATCCTTGATTTGCACATTTAATTTCATACGCAATTCACCCAGAAATCCTATTAGTTCTGTCTCCAGATCTGTCCACTTCACTTGCACTTCACAGTTGCCATCCTCTTATAAGGCACCATCTATCTATTGTCTAAAACAGATAAAATAGAACATTCTGCAATGATGGAACATTCTGAATGAGGGCTGTCCACTATTACATGCAACAATGAGCACTTAAACATGGCTAATACCACCCTTTATTTAACTAATTTAAATGTAAAAAACAACGTGAACTGGACAGTGCAGATGTAGAATAACACAAGAGCCTCATAACTTTAGATATTCACCCTGTCACTCTAAAACTCACTCCCGACCCAGCAGCAGGAGCATTCTTCAAATTACTCCCTTGTCAAAAACCTTTAATGACCTCCCATTGGATTGGAACAAAATCCAAACTCATTACCATAGCCTGAGCTGCACAGTGGCAAGGCTTTCAGCCCACCTCATTCCTGTCTGTCCTCACTCAGTCTCCAATCACTCTGACCCCTGACAGTTCCCCAATTTACCAAGCTTTTCCCAAATTCAAGGTCATTTTCTCACCAACTTTTTTTTCGTCAAATATTTACTAAGTGTTGGGTAGTACTCTACCCAAATGCTGGAGATACAGTAATGAATATGAGACTAAGTCCTGCTCTCAGGACATTTCATTCTGGTGGAAGGAGACAGATTATAAATAAATGAATACTTTGCTAGGTCTTGATAAATGCCAAGAAGAAGACAGAGGAGGCCTACTTACATCATGTGATAGAGGCCTTAGATGAGGTAACATGTGAACAGATACCTAAATGAACTGAAGACACGTACCCTTCCTCTGCAACTTAACTCCTTCAGATTATTTCTGACAATCAATAATTATTTGATTATTGTTTATTGTTATCTCAAATTATCATCTTCTTATTTATCGTCTTTCCAAGAGAAGATGGCAGAGATCATTTCTGACTTGTTCACCATTGTGTCTCCAGTGTGCCTAACCTATTAGGAAATGCTTGGTAATGAATGAATTTAACCTGTACATTTAATGTAGTATTTACTAGTTATGGATACCTTACATTCATGGGGTAGGTAAATGAAAGAAGACCAGATGAAACTTAATTTTGATAATATATTTTCACTAAGATATTATAAAAGCATTGCAATGGAAACCATTTGGATGCTACGTACCACTCCATTTACACTTACACAAATAACTAAAACCTGGTGAATTCTACTTAGGTAAACAGATTTATTAAGAAAAGACAATATGGTTCCATTTTATCTGGGAGATTGGCAATGGGGTTCTATGTTCACTAGTTTGAAAATGATTACATAAATTGTATGCTTTGTGGAAATAAATTATATAAATATATAAAACTGTATTAAATAAAATTGTATTAACTATCAAACGAATGGTGGCTTCCTTACTTTTTATAGTTATAGAAGCTAATAATAAAAATATAAGTAGCCTTATTTATAATCATTTGACATTTCTGAATTTTTTATTTATCAGAAATTTTAAAGAGGAATAGTACTGCTAGACTGAAAATACTAAAGAATAAGAAAGAGAAAAGTAGCCCCTGACATTCAGAAATGGGTTTGGTGGGGGCACCTGGGTGGCTCAGTTGGTTAAGTGTCTGACTTTGGTTCAGGTCATGATCTCATGGTTTGTGGGTTTGAGCCCCATGTAGGGCTCTGTGCTGACAGCTCAGAGCCTGGAGCCTGCTTCAAATTCTGTGTCTCCCTCTCTTTCTGACCCTCCCTCACTCATACTCCTGCTCACTCTCTCTTTCTCTCTCTCTCAAAAATAAACATAAAAAAAAAAAAGACATGGGTTTGGCACTCACAACTAGACCATGTTGTTCTGCTGTTAGACATAAACATTCTCACAGAACATCAACATCAGATAGGACTCTCTGAATCTATGATAAAGTGTGACAAAACACAAGGTTGTGTGCAACCACCAAAATACCAAACATCGACCTCTCTTGGCTAAAATGAGGGCTTGCCACTTCTTTGCCAAGTGCAGTTTTACCCTTGTTCGAGTCAGGCCTCCCTATGATTGACATGCCTGTCATAAAATTACTGTACTTCTTAACAGTAACCAATCTTGAGCAAAGTCTACTTCCTTAGACCCTCTCCAAAACCACCTAACCAAAGCCCATATTAGGTTCTTTCCAACTCTCTCTGAGATACCCCATGGTGTGATCCCGGGGTCTTTGGCTGTAGGACATTGGTGAGAGTTAAGGTTACAGGGTCTGATGCTATAGATACCTTATATTAATCTCAAGGAGAACTGATATGTTTTATCTGCCTCCCGTCCCCCGCCACATTAGTGGCTTGAAATTCTTTGATAGGAAGTAAATTTACTGTTAAGAAAAAGTTAGGTACCTTTAGAATTTCAAAGCAAATTGCTGAGCTTGCTGGTGTTATAAATCAAATGATATCACATTAGAGATCAAGGTCCCAGAAAAAGATAGTATCAAAACTTTCCTCTTGCTCTTTGGGATAGGTGGATTGTAATGGCATCCTGAGGAGAACTTGTTGGAGACTGAAGAAGGTGATACAGTATTGGATTATAAAATCTTTGGAGAAGTTTTCTTCTGTGACTCGGTCTGAGAGCAGGACATTGCCTGACATTCAAGTGTGATGGACACTATGTGGTCAATAAACCTCTGAAGATTATTCAAGCTAATTGGACTTTTTTGCCTTTTATATTTACCCTGTGTCTAAAAAGGGCCAACTCCTACTGTGAGGATGAAACCTGAGTCAACAAATTTTCAAAAAGTTACCTAAAAATGCAGTACAGTAATTGAACCTCTTAAAATACAGGACTTCCGGAGAAAAAACAGAATCAGAGCACCCCCTAATGGTAAAATGAGACAGGAATCAGCTAAAATCAGGAAGAGCTGGCGTTACAGGTAAAGATCCAGGGAGTCCAGTGGTCTCAAGCTCATCCCATTGTGCTCAATTAATACTTCTTTGGGATTCTGATGAAGGATCTCATGAAAAATCACTGACAACAAATTACATGTTTCCCAAGGCAAATGTAGGTCATGTTTTCCACATATATGCATTATATAAATGCCACTTAATGTAGGCCATTGAAGAAAGATCAGTTTACCAAGTAATCTTGATTGCTGATCTGGTCCATCATAAATACTGACATAATCCCACTCACAGTTCCAAGATTCTTCTGTTGTAAAGTCTTTAATCACTGCCTTCATTTTATTTCCTGATGCGGAATAAAAAACCCAAGTGCAGTTCAGCATGTTGGGATAAATGTGAGGATAATTGGGAGATGTGATCTCAGTAGAACTAACTGAGATCAAATCCAATACTGGACATCCTGAGGCAAAATAAATAAATAAATAAAATATTTAACACAATAATCAAAGAGTAGAGTTATTTTCTGAATCTAGTAATGACAACCAGGTCATAACAACCTAAACTGCAGTGTACTTTAATTTCTGTCACTCCTCCTTCATACCCACAGTTCCAAATGACTTTTGTTTTGAAAAACTGACTTCTCCAGAAGCAGGCAGACTGAACTCATTTGACTTCAGTTCACAAACTGTGAACCACTAAACCACCCACCATCTACAGTTCAGTGTAGTTTTGTTGCTTATATTTAATACACACTCTTATTTAATGTTCACAATCAGGAGAAATAGATTTTATAATCTTTAGTCCACAGATAAGTGATCTATCACTTTGATATGCAATAGATATGTCCTGAGACTTGTAGGACTTCCCCAGATTTGTAACTACCACAGCAATATTTCATTTCCCACACAGTGCAGGAAAAGATAACTTCGACACCACAAAGTGGGAACGGAGAACAAGGGAAGCAGGTTGAGAAGTTGATCTGGGTACTCAGTTAGATTGAATTCCTGAATAAATTATGTGCTCCTAAAGTTCAGCCTCACAGCATGTACAATTCAAGTGCAAACATTTACTAGTTAGGGAAACTCAGGTCGTGTTCAGATAGCTGAAATATAGAAATTAAGATTCACAAGGGCTAAGGGGCTACACCAAAAAGAGAACTGAAGAAGTCAGTGACGTTTGGGGCCTACTCCAAACGTTATAGGTATCATCCAACCTAAAATTAATTACATCCAAAAACTGATTTACTTCATCAATAATCTTAACATCTTAGTTTCATTCTGCAATGGTCCAGCAAAGAAAAACAGCAAAAATATATATGTAATCCAAAAGACATAAAATATATGGAAAGAATGGCAATGAATAGACTTCAAACAGCTACGAGGATTCCATAGACAAAACAGATGGGTTTCTCACCTATTAATTGAATAAGGTGCTACCTCCTCACCCTCAGTTCCCTAATGTGCCCAGGTCTCCACTACCCCCAAAATTTGACATAAGGATCACTTCTCGGCCTTTTGGCTAAGATCAAGTGCAAAATTTGACATAAGGAAATTAATACAAATACACATTTTACTATAAAGTGACTAGAATCAGGCCACAAATACCTGAAAGTGTTTGACAAGTCAAAGTACACTTCTTACTAAATTGTGTTTAGCGGCAGTCATTTTCCACTCTATTTTCACAATATCATATAACCAAAGCAAGCCAGCTGGATTCCTTATCTCCTTTTATGGTCTTACCTTGATCATTAACTTTAATTTTTCCTTTCACGGAATCTAGAATAAGAGAATACTCAGCATCAATGCATCCAACTAAATATTTTATATTCCTTTATTCTTCTGAGTACAAAAGTGATACATGAACCTTGCAAAAAATTTCAAAATACAGAGTCCAAAGAAGATAAAAAATCTCTTGTAGTACCATCCAGTAAGTAACCAATACTCATATTTTAACAAATCTGGCAAAGTCCTATGGTACATATACAATATTATAAAAAGTTGTATGCCACTTTACGCCATTAAAACCATTTTCCTCCACTTAATTTATTGTGACTATTTTTCCATACTAAATATTTCACATAAATTTTAATGATTCTATATTTTTGATCCACATAGATGTAACATAATTTGTACCAATGTATTTTAATTTGTAATTTCAAAATATGAAAGATGAGTCAGATCTTTAAAAACTACACACGGGGTATACATTTTGCTGTCATTGAAAAATGTCTAGGGGCTCCTGGGTGGCTCAGCCGGTTAAGCGGCCGACTTCAGCTTGATCTCGCGGTCCGTGAGTTCAAGCCCCGCATCGGGCACTGTGCTGACAGCTCAGAGCCTGGAGCCTGTTTCAGATTCTGTGTCTCCCTCTCTCTGACCCTCCCCCGTTCATGCTCTGTCTCTCTCTGTCTCAAAAATAAATAAACATTAAAAAAAAATTAAAAAAAAAAAAAAGAAAAATGTCTACACTAAGGGTTTTCTATGTTTATCTGAACACATAAATTGAATATATGTAATAATGGGCTCCTGAGTTGACACCTACCCATACACTGGTTCTCAGCCAGGAGGATTCCCATTAGTAAACGGATGCATTTCTTACTCATTCACTGGATATGGAGCTACCTCCTTACCCTCTTCTCCCTAATTGGCCCCAGCTGAAATGTCATTTCCTTTACTCAAACAATTGTTGCACACTATTTACTAGGCACGGTTGTAGGTTTTGGAAATAACCACAGTGGGGTATGTTTGGCGGGACTAAGGAACAGCAAGAACGGTGGTATGCTAGTGCAGAGTGAGCATAGGGGAAAATGATAGGAGAAGAAGTGAAGGAGGTGGTTGAGATCCAAATTATATAGCATCTTGTAGACCACTCTGAGGACTTTGAATGAGCTGGGAAAACATTGGAGGATTATAAGCAGAGGAGTAACATGACAATCTGAATTATTCATTTTAAAATAGTCATTCTAGCTGTTATGAGTAAAACAGACTAAACAAAGACTTGTATCAGGATGCTACGGTAGAACTGCTCAGAACTACTTACTGGAAAGCTCACAGATTAACACTATACACAATATGGGATATGAGAAGATAAGTCAAGAACGACCAATATCCTTACCTCGAACAATTAATTAATAAATGGGACTTGTCATCCACTGAGATGGGAAATATTGGTTAAGGAAGGAATCTGGAGTCAGGGTAAGAAATTCAGAGTTCAATTTTGGTTACATTAAATTTGAAATGGTTATTAGATATCCAAGTGGAGAGGGAGGTGATTGGTGATACAGTGCTGGAGGTCAAAAATAAAAAAGAATTTGGGACTACATTTGGGAGTTATTTGCGTACTGATGGTATTGAAATCTAGGAATTGGGTGAGGTCACTAAGGAGTGAGTACAGGTAAAGAAGAAATGAGAGTCCAAGACTGGGTCCAGGGACACCTCTACCTTTAGTGGTAGAGAAAACGAAGAGCAACCAGCCAAGAGACGCTGAAGGAGACCAGTGGGGTAAGACAACAGCCAGAGAGTGGTTTCCTTCAGGCCAAGACAAATAGATTCCAAAAGGAAGGTGAGCTTATCTGGGCCAAATGCTGTTGGGGCTGAGAAGGAACTGTTGGATCTGGACGTGGGGATGTCATTAGTAACTTTGGTAAGTCCAATGCCTGTGGAATGGTAACAAAGAAAGCCCTATGGGAATGGATTTAAGAAAATAATGAGAGAGCAAAAGAGGAGACAGTAAGTAGAAATAAATTTAATGGCCTTTGTGATAAGAGAACAAACAAACCTTAAGTTTTCCTACAATTCTATTACCATCCTTTACCAATCTAAACAAGATCCCTCCATTGCATATTATTTTTGCATATCATATTTTCCCTTCAAAACAGTACAGTTCGGGGCGCCTGGGTGGCGCAGTCGGTTAAGCGTCCGACTTCAGCCAGGTCACGATCTCGCGGTCCGTGAGTTCGAGCCCCGCGTCAGGCTCTGGGCTGATGGCTCAGAGCCTGGAGCCTGTTTCCGATTCTGTGTCTCCCTCTCTCTCTGCCCCTCCCCCGTTCATGCTCTGTCTCTCTCTGTCCCAAAAATAAATAAACGTTGAAAAAAAAAAAAAAACAGTACAGTTCTTTCTTCACTCTACACTGTATGATTATTTGATTACTGACTATCTCCTCCACTAGACTATAAACTCTACTAGGGCAGAGACTGTTACCAGACTAAATTAAATACTTTTAGTAGAAATGTGTCTCCAATTGTATTCCAATTACATTTTTTAATGAGTATAAATTGATTAATCTCTTATTAAAAGTTTATTTACTTTAGAGAGAAACAGAGGAGGTGGAGGGGCAGAGAGAAAATGGAGACAGAGAGTCCCAAGCAGGCTCCACACTGAGTGTGGAGCCCCACTCAGGGCTCAGTCTCATGAACTGTGAGATCATGACCTGAGCCAAAATCAAGAGTCAGATGCTTAACTGACTCAGCCACCCAGGTGCACCTAAATCGATTAATCTTAAGGATGGAAGCAATTCTAATAACTTCCATGTTGCAAATGTTTTCTCCATGATACCCAATTTCCATGATTTGCAATAATTCTAGATTAATAGTTCTGATTTTTCATGATGTTATCGGTGTCTTCACCCAAACCATGGGAATGTAGGCCAAAGCATATTTTTAAATAATCTGACTGCAACCAATATAAATGAACTATCCACCAAAAAAATGAAAAACAAAAAATTGCTCTTGATATTAGCACATTAAGGAAATTAATTTCAAAAGAGAAAAACTTTCTGAAACTTTAATGCTAAGGAAAAAGTTTCCTACTATATTTTTATAATCACCTAAATATCCAGAAAGATAGACAAAATTCTTAGGTGCTATAAGAAAAAAATGATAAATCTGATTGGTATTATACTTTATAGAGGTTTAGCTGGAGGCCTCCACAAATTGCAGAAGTCATACTTTAAACACTGTCTTTTCCTCTCCCCTAAAGCTGACTAATAGAGAATTCAATCTGTTTATTTAATGACAGATTTTTCCTAATAAAGCAGAAAACAAACAAAAATATATTCATAAACATATATGAAAGCAATAGACTTACCAGGAATATGAAAAGAATATCTCAAAGAAAATTCTTCCAATGCCAAACTGACATTGTATGTGAAAATCAACATCATTAGAGGACCACGAGATTTTAATGAAGGTGAATTTCCTGCACATAATTTTCCTGGCCCAAAATAAAGAAAAAAACAAAGAAGCATACAAAAACTTACTATTCATCAAAGCAAAGGTTATTGAACAAAGTAGGAGAAAAACAATTCTGTTTTTGAAATTACAAATTTATACCGTATGCACTCCCAAGAATATAAAAATGAGAAAATTAAGCAGAATAAAACCCAGTTAGAATAGAAAGAAAGGTGTTCCAGATTCCTGGAATCTAAGCAGTTCTAAGGAAGGGGTCCTAAACCAAACAAAACACAGGACTCAGTTCTTACAATGTCTGGAAATAACCTAGATAGATCTTTTTTTTTTTAAGTTTGTGGGGTTTTTTTTTTGTTTGTTTTTTAATTTTTAAGTAATCTCTACACCTAATGTGAGGCTCAAACTCACAACCCCATGATCAAGAGTTGCATGCTCCATTGACTGAGCCAGCCAGGTGCCACTAGGTAGATCTCTTTAAAGTGATGTATTATAAAAGAAGATGACGTGGTCTAGCTAAGTCCTCAGGGAACTATATATCTATATCTAGGGAACTATATCTACAGCATAGCTAAATGAGTAAGAGGTAAGATGTAGCAATTAGCATGCTTCCCATGACAAACCATTTCTAACTTTAAGTGATCATACATAGTATTTTCTGAAACATCCTAACAAAGGTAGTTTGCTCTAAACACTCAATAGTATCAAAGTTTCAAGTCAACAATTCTAAGAATTAAGCTTTTCACTATTACAGAGAAACTCTGCCCTTTTTAGTAAACAGATGGCCATAGAATCAACTTCATTGTGTCAAGAAACAAAGTAAGAGATTTACTTCAGATTGCATAGTAACTGATATGAGAATATTCACTAACCTTTCTTATCCGTGAAAAGAGGCTAATGGTTAATCAGGGCTTTATGCTCTCAAGATCATGTGGATCCATAGTTTGTCATTTCTTGTAAAATGAACAGAATAAAAATCAAAGCTTTGGAGATTCTGGTTTTAACTTGAAATTTAATCACAGCTGAGTGATCCAAAGATATTGGAGCCTATACATTTATTTTTACAGATTTGAAAATTTTTAATACTGATTTGTTAACATTCCCTACGTTATTTACCTTAAACTTTTCTCAGAGCTGTTGAAAATCTCAAGTTTGTTGTTTTTAAATTTTGTTCCTATTGGGGTAGAGGTTTTTAATTTTATAGGAATTTATTGACAATTTCCTGTTTCTTCCATTGCTTTTATGAGAAGGTCCTTCTCCATCAATAAATATTTACCCATTTTTTCTACTTTGTATGGCTTAAGAAAAATGCTTAACTCTTTTCAATCAGCTCTTGTACAAAATTATGAAAAATATAATTTATATTTTCCTCTCTGATTTGTAAAGCCAAATTTCTTATACGTTCCCTTTTGGTCTATTTATTTCTACTCATGTGTGTTTCTGTGTGTATGTACTAGTCTGTTTTAATTATCATTGTTTTAAAGTATGTTTTAATATCTGATAATGTGCCTCATCACAAAAAAAAATCAAAACTTTTGGGGACTCTGGTTTTAACTTGAAATTTAATCAAGACAGTCTCTCAAAACATTTTCAGATAGTCCTATTTATTGTACAGATAAATAGTTATTATCAGTTTCTTCCTCACTTTCTGAAAAAAAAAATTCCTATGGGATTTTTCTGGGAAATAGACTATATTTATATATTAATTTAGTGTGAATTAATGTTAATTCTGTCTTCCAGGTTTAGAACATGGTACATTTCTCCATTCCTATCTGTATGTTTGTGTGTATGTGTGTAAAGTTTTATATTTGCACAATAAATCTCACACTTAATTTTAGGGTTATGTCAAAAAAGAAATCAACAAGCCCAAAATGGAGTCATTTATGTGAGGCCATGTCACTAAACTGGGGCTTAATACCTAACCCAATTGCAGTTCAACCTCCCCTAGAAAATGCAGTCTTAACCAGTCAGTCAGGAATATTCTGGTTAGCACCAATGAAGTAATGTGTCATATGGGCCCTCTCCATTCCCCAAAGGAAGAGGAAGTAATCTAAGAGCCTCTTTTCTTTTGCTAACTGTCCTGCTCTTTTTTTTTCTATAAAGCCCTTCCATTTTGTATAGCTCCTCAGAGTATCTCTCTACTTACAGATGGAATGCTGCCCAAGGCAGGAGTCCCTTAATAAAGACAATTAAGTCTTCACATTTATTTGGTTGAATTTTCTTTAACAGATATTCTTATAGTTTTTTGTTGCTAATTATAATGATTTTTCCATTCTATCTTCTATTAATTTTACTGGTATGGTTTTAAGGGTATAATCACTGTATGTTTAATTTATATCTATTTTTCTTTATGTGACATAGTTCTATATAATACATTTTTCAATATTAAACTATCCTTGCATTCTTAAGATAAATCATATTTCGCTATGTTTAATAGTGAGTAACCTACTGACCTTAAGCACTGAGTTAACCCCAGGAACTTGTATATTTAATTTGCAAAAATTGAAATCTTAGGAAGTAGAAAATAGTACATATATTTTATGAACTTATTCTAAGATAAACAGGTATATAGTTCCATTAACATTCTGAATTATAACTGACATAGCTAATATACTCTCCCCTCTTTTTTATTTCTTTGTTCTTCCAAACTTTGTGTAGTCTGACCATGCATTCATGGAGAGGCATTAGCGAAACATCAGTCTAATCTTTTCTTCTAAGCAACACAATTTTAAGAGTAGGAATGAAAACGTATGTTTATAATTCAAAGACAGCAGAAGCTTGCTCTCTTTTATATTGATTAACATGCATTCTTTCATTTAATTCCCAAAAAAATCTCATTGGCAGTACAAGTAAAACATCTTGTAAGGCAGGAAAGGAAGAAGTGTAGATAATTTCCAAGGATCCCAGGCACAGATTCTGCATTCTCCCCATAATAAGCTGTGGCCTTGTTGGTACTAAATGGGCTCAGGAACCAGGAACTATCAGTGTTTATTAATATTTCCTCAAGTAGAAATACAAAGATTTTGAATGCACCTACTTCTGGGATGGTAACATAAGTTCAAAGAATAAAAGGACAGTGTATTAGCAATTGGCTGTTTTATCAATTCTGGCAAGATCCTACCTAGGGAGAGAGGAACACTGGTATCTGGGCCTTTCTTAGGGAGTCAAAGGCCAGTAACATGCCACACATCCTCTTCCTGTCGGCAGTCAGCTGGTTTCAACAGGCATAGGTATGCCTAACTAAATCGAGAGTTTATAGCACACATGTATGTGTGTGGTGGTAGTGACAGTGGGGGGTAAATTGTAAATTACCTGAAGAGCCAAGGCAGTTATTATTATTATTCTCTTGTCACAATTCAAGAAACAGAGTCTGAGAAAGCTTTGGGAACGCCCCCCAAATCATTTACTATGAGGTAGAAGTGAGACCTGGATACAGCACTATCAGATTTCCATCTGGACTGCTACATCACATCACATAGGGGAAGGCTGGTCAGCCAATTGAAGTCCCATTTTATTCCCCTTGTCTCTAGTCATCTCTCAGCTGGGTGTGGCTATGTGACAAATCTGCCCAGAGAGGCTTAAATCTGCCACAGGGTTCTTGAAAATGTGTTTGTTTTCTCAATGGTGACACTCCTCTGTGTCCCTTCCTTTCTTCTCTATGTAATGGTGAGAACTGAAATAGCCATTATGGGACCATTAGGGAATGGCCAAGAGAACTGCCCTAACCTTAGTCTTGACAGAGTTGAACTGCTGAATTAGCAGTACATCTACAAAACTCTGGATATTTCTTTCAGAAAAATAAATTTAAGTCACTGTAATGAGGTTTCCAGCTACTATCTAATTGATAAACCCACTTAATGCCTTTTCTGGTGGAAATTAGTTTGCCTGATTAATATTACAGTCTTAATTTTCTTGTGTTTCAATTGCCTAAAACTCCTTTATCTATCCATCCCTTATTTTCAGTACTTCTGGGCAAATTTAATCTAGGTATGACCCAGGTAAGCAGCATATAGTTGGGTTTTGTTTTTAACTCCATCTGAGCGTTAGCTTAACCCCAATTACAAATCTAAAAAATACTAAGGCTATTTCAATACTACATAATTAACATCTGTAAGTCACACTGAATACAAAACAATATGAGAATATTTCATAAAAAATCAAGAACACAGTTCTTCATGGGACATTAGTTACCTATTAATTTTTTGCCTGATCCAAATCCTTCATAAACCCATATATGACCCTGACAGGCCAAGGGTGTCGACTTCATCTGGAAGTTGATAATATCAAGGCGAATGATGTGATCTAAAGGGGCTAATAACTTCCAGTGGCAACTGTGGCACAGATAAAAGAAAGTCAGGAATGATTTCCAAATGAAACATAATGTTATTTACTTTGATAAAAGAAAGTCAGGAATGACTTCCAAATGGCACATACTGTTATTTACTTTGTTCAGAATTTTATGTATCATTGTTACTGACTCAATCTTTGTGCATGGGTGAAAGAAAGATTTTTACTTCAAACTGTAACAATTAAAAAATATTTCTAATATCTAATTTATCAAAAGCGTTAATTAAGTTCACCCATCATGGCAAATGGTTGGTCAATCACATGTACTCCTCTAAATTCTAATTGGCAATCTGTGAGTTAAGGATCTACTTTTGCCTGAATTTGCCCCAAACTCCCCTAAATCACATAAATTTACTTAGGATTGATATTATACCAATCTTCACTCCTCACATCACACTTCAAATTTATTCTCTTGTTTAATTCAAGGAAAGTTCTCTATTTTGGCAATTTAAGAATCATTTATTGAGTACCTAATATGTTCTAGAAGATTTTATGTACATTATTTCAATCTCCAAAACTCTTTGACAGAGATGTGACTTTCCACTTCACCTAATAAAGGATCCCTTCTTTTGAGAAAGTGCACAATTTATCAACAGGGATAATCTTACATTCAGTTTTTGTATAGGGATAATCTTATGTTCAGTTTTTATATGCTGAAGGCCTTAGAGCAGGGATTACCTCAAAGGCTATTCTTCAAGGAGAGGAGGTGGAAAATAATGATTAAGCAAGTGTTGCAGTTTGTCAAGTGGTCATTCCCTCAACATAATAAGCATCCCCCTTCCTCACCTCATAGTGGTTCTGTGAGAGTATCTTGGGATCTGTATGATTCCTCCTGGTTCAGTCAGAATAACATCCTCATAAGTGGCCACATGTTCTTGGTTTGAACTTTGGAGAAGTTTGGGAGTTTTACTGCCCTTTGGACCTAAATATTTTTAAAAAGGCAATGAAAATAAAATTAATTTTTGAGAGGCTTATTATATGCCATTTCAGATCAGTCACTTTTTCTCTCAGTTTTAGAAAAAAGTTAACAGGAAGTGGTTAGCCTCAGTGAAAAGTCTCCACCAGAGAGCAGCACTTTTCTTGAAATTATCCTTGGGGTAGACTTAAGTCAATGAAAGATAATGTGGAAAAACTATAAATAATGCTAGCTCTCTGCACAGTTCCAACTAAAAGCAACATTATTTTTCTTTAATGTTTATTTACTTATTTACTGAGAGAGAGAGAGAGAGAGAGAAAGAGAGAGAGAGAGAGCAAGTGAGCATGAGCGGGGGAGGGGCAGAGAGACAGCAGACACAGGATCTGAAGCAGGCTCCAGGCTCTAAGCTGTCAGCACACTGTCCAACGCAGGGCTCAAGCTCATGAACTGTGAGATCATGCCCTGAGCTGAAGTCGGATGCTCAACCTACTGAGCCACCCAGGCACCCCAAAAGCAACATTCTTAATAAAGTTTTTTAGGAAAACTCTTTCACATGATATGTACACTCTTCTTTATTCCTTATTGAACTTTTCCCTCAAATCTACCTCTGCAATACTTTTTGGTGCCAATGAGAAAAGGTGCAATACTTTTTGGTGCCAATAGCTTTCAGTCACCTTGTTCTAAAATGCAATCTAATAACTCTGAATTGCATAGCATTTACATTTATATTGCTAGCATTTCATGTTTGTGTAGTTTACCTTAGAAACTCATTCTGACCTTTTATTATATTACTATAAAGAAAACTGATACAGAGATAATAAATTATCCAACCAACTAAGAGTTGGTAATCAACTCTAAGTAGATAATCAACCAACTAAGAGTTAGAACCCTAACCTTCTGATCCACAGAAAAGGCCCTCTGTGGCATAAAATCACATCACAGTAAAAAATGTCGTCTTGAAATGAACGTATCTTAGCCACATCCAGAAATCATAATTCTGGATGATTTACAAGTCAATGAAGTTATCCTCTGAGCAGTTTCTCTTTTGAATCTGCACCAATCTCAGATGATTTAAAGAGACTTTTCTTTCAAACGCAAACTCCCCACAGAAACACCATCTCTTATGAAACAATATATGCTTTGAAATATTCCTAAAAAGAAAAACACTGATTTTTAACTTTTTAAGTTTATAAAATGACCAAGCCTACCTTGGACTCTAAAGACAATATAACTTATGCCCAAAGCACCTTGCACAAGGGAACGAAATGTCACCCTCACCAGTGGTCCAGAGCTCATGAAAATCATTGGATAAAGCCCTCTTCCACATAATTCACCTAGTTAAAAAAAAATCAAATCTAGTAAAACACAAGAAATAAAATTTTTAGCAGTTTCTCTATCTTAAGACAAATAGAGGATTTATTCATGAAATATTTGACATGTAACATTGTGTAAATTTAGAGTGTACAACATGCTGATTTGATACATTTATATATTGTAATATGTCTGCCATTATAGTGATAGTCTCTATTACCTCTCATAATTACCATTTCTTTTTTGTAGTGAAAATAATTAAGATCTAGTCCCTCAGCAAGTTTGATGATTATACTACAAATATTGACTATATTCACTATACTATGCATTGGATCCCCAGGACTTATCTACTAGTTATCAATGAATTAGGAATTTATTCCACTCAACAAAATGAGCAAACAGGGCTCCAGAACTCAAGTGACTCACCCAGAGTCAGACTGGTATGGTGGGGAGTCAGGATCTAAACCCAGGACCATCAATCCAGTATCCAACATAGTCTGCTAGGTCATACTGCTCCCTTAAAGGACAGTAGGGAGTAAATTACTTCATCTTTAAAATGACACTGATATGCCATCTTTCTTCTAGCAAAGTAATCTGCTTATAAAAATACCTCACTACCAGAGATCCATGATGGAAAACTTTCTACCTGAAAATGTATTCTTTCTCTATAATCTTCTTTTGATGGCTTTAGTTTGAGAACCTGAGTCTAAGATGTAAGGGAAAATTATAATTCCAGAACAATTCAGAGGGCTGATTAAGGAAGGTGTGGGGACATGTGGGTGGCTCAGCTGGTGAAGCATCCAACTTCAGCTCAGGTCATGATCTCATGGTTCGTGAGTTCGAGCCTGGCATTGGGCTCTTTGCAGTCAGCACATGGAGCCTGCTTCAGAGCCTGTTTTCTCTCTCTCTCTGCCCCTGCCCCCTCTTGCTCTCTGTGTCTCTGTCTCTCTCTGTAACAAAAAAATAAACATTTTAAAACGGTGTGAAAAGAACCTGGGTTTCTCAGGATCGAACTCATCTATATTAAGAATAGGTCAGTATCATTCTATCACGCTTGTTTAAAAGTCAGACAGACATTTTCTGGGTACACTACAGACAACTGTATGGTACCAACATCCCAGACTCTTCTCTTTCTTTCCTTTTCATTTTCCCCTAGCTTGTCTACTTAATACATATTTTATTTTATTATAATGCGTCTACTCCCCATTAGAATATAAGTTTGATAAGGGCAGCGATTTTTGTTTTGTTTTGCTTTTTGTCCATATTTCTCACTACTGAACCTCACTACCAAGAAAAGTCGGTCTCTGGTCCTTGCTAGACTCTCTTCACAAGTATTTGTGGAGCAAGAGAGGGAAGAGATTATATCCGAGAAGAAGCAAAGAACAGAAAACATTAGATGGCATAACAGGTTAGGGTAAACGATGTTGAAATACTATTTGAAGAATGATCAAATACTTATTTGTAGCAAGTAGAGATCAATGCACCTCTGGAATGAGTGAGTTGCTGGCTCCCACAGGGAAAAAGATAGCATTTTACAGTACAGAAGAATACTATCTGGCTTGAATAAGGGGTAATACCTGCTAGCTATCACCCAAAGAGACAGAACTACTCTACAAATTTCAAACTGACAATTTCATATCAAAGAACTGCTAGGTAGGAAAATTATAGGGTTTCCTCAGTTAATCCACAACAAAGACAAGCATGGTTTTCAATAGGTTATAAAGATAAAGGTAAGTTTTCCCAGAAAATGTTTCTTTTTAGATAAGAATCCAGTGTATAAGAGATTGCTACAAGTTGGAGACAAAATAACTTTTTCTTAAAGAAAAAGATATAGTATCACTTTATCATATGAGAAAAATACCCATTTCAGGAGGATTAAAGAAGTTTGTAATTAATTTTTTTTTCTGAACTCAGAATGAACAATTAATGTTCAAAAATAAAAGCTCTGAGGGGTGCCTGGATGGATTAGTTGGTTAAGTGTCTGACACTTAGCTCAGGTCTTGATCTCAGGGTCATGAGTGCAAGCACCACAATGGGCTCCACACTAGGCATGGAGATACTTTAAAAAAAAATAGGGGCACCTGGGTGGCTCAGTCAGTTAAGCATCCCACTCTTGATTTCTGCTCAAGTCATGATCTCACGGTTCGTGAATTGGAGCCCCATGTCCGGCTCAGTGCGGAGTGTGGAGACTGCTTGGGATTCTCTATCTCCCTCATTCTCTGCCCCTCCCCCGCGTGTGCACACACTCTCCCTCTCTCCCAAAATAAATAAATAAACATTCAAAAATAAATAAATAAATAAATAAATAAATAAATAAATAAATAAATAAATAACAGCTATGTGGTAAATCAAAGATCAAAGGTATATACAGATGGATTTAAACAAATAAACTTTAAAAGTTTTTTATGTTTATTTATTTTGAGAGAGAGAGGGAGAGAGAGAGAAGGGGAGGGTCAGAGACAGAGGGAGACACAGAATCCAAAGCAGGCTCCAGGCTCTAAGGTGTCAGCACAGAGCCTGATGCAGGGCTCAAAGTCATGAGCTATGAGATCATGACCTGAGCCAAAGTCGGACATTCAACTGAGACACCCAAGCGCCCACATACACAAATTTTTAAATGTTTCCATCAACATAGAATAAAAATTAAAGACAAATGGCAATCTTAGGAATAAGTACTTGCAACTTACGACAAAAGGAAAAATGTCTCTATGTATAATAGTGTTCATAAACCAATAAAAAGAATAATCCTCAAAAATAGATGGTAATAAGTAAAAAACGCAAATAACTAACCAACATATGAAAATAAAACTCCATTAATGATAAGAAAATGGTAAAAATGCCTACTAAATTATCACATGAGTTATACATATGCATGGTGACAGATACTCCCATGTATTGCTAAAGGCAGTGAACACTGATTTAGCCTTTCTGAAGAGCAATTTAGCAGTATACACTTGTGCTGAGTCTTGAGGCATGACACTAATTTAGGATGATACAGAAGGGGACAAAATAGCAAGATCTTTGTTTTCCTGGAGATTTTATTTTAGCCAGGTAAATAAAGAAGATGATTTCAGAGATCACGGCTACAAATGAAATAATCGGCATAAGAGAACTATGGAAAATGACTATGGAAGGGAGTGAATGGTGCTACTCTAGATGAGAAGTCCTCTTTGAGGAGGTGACATATCATCCATTCCTTCACTCATTCATTCCCTGCCTTCTATCTCACATACTATTCGAGGCACTGGAGATTCTTCAAGTGAGACAAAAGTTTTCGTCTTCAGAAAGCCCTCATTCAATAGAGAAAATACAAACCACAAACATGAAAAATAAATCATAGTTAGAAGACAGTAAATGCTAAAGAAGAGTTGAGGAGGGTACTAAGAGGTACTGGGGTAGGAGGTGATGCAATTGACAGCAATTAAGGGAGGACTCATTAAGAAGGTGACATTCTAGTCAAGACTTGAGGGGAGACACAGGATGAGGAGTTCTCTAAACTGCTAGGAGAAGTAGCTGATCAAGGGCCCTGGGGCGAGAATGGGCATACTTCATCATGTAAGTTGGGGAGCAGGAGGTAAGGCTATGGTAGGGATTTTGGATTTCATCCTAGCTACAAGGAGACCTTGAGCCTTTTTTTTTTAAGCTTATTTTTTTTAAGTTTATTTATTTATTTTGAGCAAGAGAGACAAAGACAGAGAGGGAGAGAGAGAATATCCCAAGCAGGCTCCACACTGACAGTGCAGAGCCTGATGCAGGGCTCAAACTCACAAACCATGAGATCATGACCTGAGCCAAAATCAAAAGTCAGAGGATTAACCTACCGAGCCACCCAGGCACCCCAACCTTGAGCTGTTTTAATCAAGGCAGATGGGGAAGGCAATCTGATCACAGGAGAGAAATGTACAAAGTGGATAGGCCAGTTAATAGCTTTTTCCACAGTCTAAATGAGATAGTATTTATAAAGATTCCTTAATAAATGTTTGTGCCCTCTACATCAATGATTTAATCTAGGAGTCTATCTCAAGAACACAGTCTCACCCTCAGAGCAGTTTTCTTGGCCTCCCCATACTCCTGCATCCAGTGCAGGCATGTGTGAGTACCATACCTACTCACAACAGCATACACTTATTTTCTTCCCAGTCTTCCCCATCAACCAAATTACTTCCAGCACCTTCCCATCTCCCTCTTGACTAAGAGCCAAAGAGCCTACCACACCTACACAAACAAGAGGTAACAACTTTGTTCTGTTGAGCAAAACAGGTTTGCCTATACATGAAATGCAATGACAGCTGGTGTGTTATTAGCAAATATTTTTAATTCTGCCAGATTAGGGGCATCTGGGTGGCTCAGTTGGTTGGGAGTCCAAATCTTGATTCTGGGTCAGGTCATGATCTTACAGTTTGTGGGATCGAGCCCCATGTCGGGCTCTGTGCTGAGCACGGAGCCTGCTTAAGGTGTGTTCTCGTTCTCTCTCTCTCTCTCTCTCTCTCTCTCTCTCTCTCTCTCTCTCTCTCTCTCCTTCTGCTCCTCCTCCCCCTCATGTTCTCTCAAAATAAATAAATCAACATTAAAAATAAGGAAAGGGCTTTAATATATTTTGCTTTATTTTGACATCTAACACCTACCCCATCTGATTTTTAACCATCTTAACTCTTCCTCTATCATATACATTTCTGGAATTCTTGCATGGTTCTGGTATATTTGAAGAAGTTGAGCTCTTATTTTTTTTCTTGTTGAATGCACACACAGCCACATACTCACACTCAACCCCTAGTACACCTGTTTTGTAAAGTCAAGTTTTGACTTTATAACAATATGAATAATATTAAGTGTGCCTGAAAAAAAAGGCATGCCTATTACAAATATCATCAACATTTTGGTGGTATTGTTACCCAAGCCAAGCTCTCTTGATTGTAAGCTGCCTATATAGAAAAGGCTCCAGCACAAAGTTTAAATGCTAGTAAGGATTACCTGACACCCTTCTCTTACTGTGGCTTTCTTCATAAATAGTCATAACTGAATCTGGACATATTGGAGACCCAGGGAGTGACAGATATTCAACCGTCATTTTTGCCATACTGCTAGGTGAAATTCTGAGCACCCAGGAACATTCCAGTTTTCCTCTATAATCCAGTGGATATCTTGGAGTTGAAAAAAAGCCTCTGGGCTCTTCTAGCTCCACTTCAGAATAACAACCTACAATTCAGAGCACACAGACACCAGGGACCAGCATAAACAAAGCAAAGTGAGGTTTTATCACAAACAGAAAATGTAGGCTTGCAAGAAGAAAATTAAAACTTTATTACTCTGTTACATGTCCTTGGATAAAAATTATCATCCCATTTAATGTGTTCTATTTTCTTGAAATGAGATTGTAGGAGTAGAATTCAAATCATTACTATTCAAAATTTCTTTTCACTGAATCTTTTAAATGCCTTAGAAGATGCACAATGGATAGGCACTCTCTACTTCTACCAAGTTTTCATTTCTTTTTTTCTTTGAGATGCAACTGAAGGTCTGTTCCTAAAGCTTCACTAATTTCACTGAGCATTAATCTCTTCTTTTTTACATTTTTAAATGTTTATTTGAGACAGAGACAGATAGAGAATGTGAGCAGGGGAGGGGCAGAGAGAGAGGGAGACACTGAATCCGAAGCAGGCTCCAAACTCAGAACCCAACGCGGGACTCAAACTCATTGACTGTGAGATCATGACCTGAGATGAAGTTGGCCACTTAACCAACTGAGCCATCCAGGTATCCCCTCACTAGGCATTAATCTTGCTAGGACAAATGATTACATTCATAGAATTTGTGACTGAGATAAAAAAAAAAAAAAAGGAGGATTAGCTGACTACATTTGAATGTCTCTCACTTCTTCAATTTGCTCTGAAGTCAAAGGGCACCTTTGGATCTCCAGGGATACACTTGGCTCCCTGATGCTGCAATCGGCTGCTGCTTCTTCAGGGTACACCCTTGACTTTTCCTTTTTCCCCTTTGTCTATTCCCTTGACAAAAATCCTCTGAGCAACTACAAACTGAAATACTCTGTATTCAAATAAACACATTTTAATGTATGAATATTAATTAGTACATGCATTATTATATATGCTTTTCCCTAGAGAAATTAACCTAATGAGGTGATATACATAAATATACTTTTATGAATAGCAGAAATGAAGAATGACAGAAATTCAAGAAGGGAAATGAAATGCTACAAGAATTCAAGATTCTATTCAATTGCCTAGTCCTCTGTTATTTCTTTGCAAATTCTCCTTTTCATTTATATGGCTACTATGATATAATTTAGATATTTATAGATCTACTCTGATTTAAGAGTAACCTAACTGATTTCCTGGTCTCTAATCTTTTCCCCATCATGCCCTCAAATCCAAGACAGTGTATGAAACAAAAGAATTAAGTTCTTTCCTTTCTCAAAGCAACTAAAATTTTACAGCTTGCACTGTC
The DNA here is from genome assembly GCF_018350155.1 of Leopardus geoffroyi. Lineage (NCBI taxonomy): Eukaryota > Metazoa > Chordata > Mammalia > Carnivora > Felidae > Leopardus > Leopardus geoffroyi. Next base: position 62,960,382 of record NC_059341.1, read on the forward strand.
TTTCAGAGTCTGGCCCCAACATGTCTTTCAATCATTTTTCTTGTCCCCATGAATCCTCTATGACAAATATGCCTGGAAAAGGAATCAAATCATATAATGTCATGAATTCCCAATCAGTCACTTCTTTTTATAAATGGGCTAACAATTCCCTTGTGTAAAAAGCAAGTGGTGGGAGTGGGTGATGTTAAAGATAGGACAGTCCAAACATTTGTCTCATAGAATACTCACAGAATTAAAACAAAACAATAACTTGCCATATGTAAAACTTCCAATAACATGCATATGTATTTCTGAATATCTACAAATGGGAACCATCTTTGCTACATTTTAACATATTGGTTTTTTTAAGATTTTAATTTTAAGTAATCTCTACATCCATTGTGGGGCTCAAGCTCATAGCACTGAGATCAAGAGTTGTGTGCTCTACCAACTAAGCCGGCCAAGCGCCCCAACAATGTTCACTTTCTAATAGCCTATGTGGAACAGTTCAACAAATACATTGGTTGGTCACTATGGCCACCACTTGTTAACTGTTAAAATTCGTCATGCCATCTCTATTCTAAGTGCTTGACATGTGTTCACTTAGGCACTGATTAACACTGTTCATTTAACTCAAACCATCGAAATCATTAGGTTTTAGGATCTTGGACCTAAGTCTGCTCTCCATCTCAACCCCAATTCCAGATTGACTTTTAATCTACATAGGACTCTGATCCTCGTCTTGTCAGACTGTACCACCCACAGCTGGTTACTCCGCCTTACTCCTAGAAGATTTTAGCAGTCATTTTCTCCACTGCTATTCCTGCCATAAATCTTGCTGAGTTCACTAGCCATACTGATGATGAGTCGAGCACTGAAGCTTCTCAATTTTTCAACTTCTTCCAATGATCTTGTTTTCCACCCAACCTCAGCTATACACCCCAGTGGTCAGCCCCTAAAGACCCAGTCCCCAGCAATAATTCCAAGCCTTCTCTAATCTCGATTTCAAGCACTGCCTTCTCCATCCACAACATTCTATCTTCTCAGCAACTTCCAGCACTCCTTCCATCTTTTGAGACTTGCAATTCATCTACCCAACCACCTTTTCTTTGTCCCTATTTCATCTCTCACCCTCATTCACTCTTTTCCTAGTATAAATTCCAACAATATATCATTTTAATCCCTTCCTCCTACATGCGTTCAATTCCCTTATACACTTGCATACCCACTTATACACTTGGGAAAATCCGCTCTGAATTGAGTCTACTCTCTACCTGTTCTGCACCTATGTGCTAACCCTCTGTGTCTCTGGAAGAAAACATACAATTGAGCTAACTGGCCAGTTTCCCCTAAATTCATGATTGTTAATCTCAGAAGCTTTTATCTTTCCTAGCAATCCTACTACATTCTCCTAGTCCATGTACTTTGTCACTTTTTTAGAGAACTATTTTCATACTTCCCCTTTTTTCCCCTGAAAACCCCTCAAACCATCTTCCATAACCCTGTTTTGTCTTCTAGGAACATAGAAGCAATTAGAAAGCTGCCAGAAGCTCCTGTCCTGCCACATGTACCCACACACCAGCATGAGTATTCTGCCTTCCATTCAGCAGCTATGGGTGAACTACACTTTACTCCTGAGGCCAACCTCCCCTGCTGAGCACCAGATCTCATCTCCTTTCTCCTCCTGAAGGTCATCACTCCAGCTATCCCTCCCTCTCTTGTATCCTTTTCAGTCTTCCCCACCTCTTCCTAATTCTCTACTGGGTTTGACTCCATGTTGGGTGGATGGAGGCAGAGATGGGTGAGAAAGAAGAGACTGTGACCACCTGGAAACCAAGGATGATGGTATCATAGAACTTTCATCTCCCTACAACTCTATTACAAACTCCTAATTCTCCAGCTGCAGTTTGATTTTAACTAAAAATATAAATCCCATTAGCAAACAGACACTGACAACTGTGGGAAAATTAAGAGTGACTGACACTGATGCTGGCTGTGGTTATCTCATATCCAGAGTCTTCACCTAGCAAGATACCTGAAAATCTAAGGACCTTTGTTTTTGTAGAAATAAATGATCAGAGGTCAGAATACTTCTTTGCATGTCTCCAAAATTCAAGCACTCGTTCACAGCCACAAGATCTTTTTTTTAACCTGCAACAGCTGTTATCTGTGGGGTAGAGAAGAAACCCAGACGGTCATAGTAACAACACGCCTCTCATTCAGCTTAAACTACCATCCAGAATGAAAACACAGGGCTTATCCTGTTCCAAAGAAAATTAGCAAACCCAGACATGCAATATTTTTTGCGAAATTCTTACTAGCTGCATAATAGGCTAAGATAAACATCTATTACCTGGTCCAGACTCATTGTCTATTGAAGGTGTGGGTGGTGGCAACTGTTGTCTTGTTAAGGTTTTTCTTTCATTATTTATCCGAAGTGAAGCAGGACCTGTACCTGGAGAGAACATGTTAAAAAGAAACAAATATGAAAGCCTGGAAACAAAATATACCTATGGTAAAATAGCTTCTGTCAAAAGAGAAATGCAAACCTAGGATTAAAGCTGCCTCAGGAAAAGTCACTTTTACTATCACTCTGCCCAAGGAGAATGTATTCACACAGAATTTTAATGTGCATTTTACATGTTTTAGAAACTAAAATAAATGAAATACTACTTTTTGGTTTTTTTTCTTTCATCTCACTGATTTCTACCACACTCATCCTTCTCACAAACCCACTCTAAAGAAAGAGGAAATATTTCCATAATATCTGAAAAATATTTACCTTTGATTTTGGATTGGATCCAGTCCAAGAAGACACTCACCCTGGCAAATACATCTGGTTTCCTTGTTTGGGCACAGCCAGCGCCCCAGCTGACAATACCATACAGGACAAAGGGACCTTTTTCATGTCGACATACTAATGGCCCACCAGAGTCTCCCTGAAACACCAAGAAAATGTGTTCTAGAAAACTGCTTTAATCAGAGTTCCTGCATTCAATTTGGGAACCAGAATAGCCAATAATTTATTGCTAACACATTTCTTTAATTTAAAAATATTAATACTTTGTCAATTTGTATACCTTAGAGTACTTAAACTCAAAATCACAAATGAGAGAGGAGATATTACAACTGATACCACAGAAATACAAAGAATTATAAGACTACTATGAATAGCTATACACCAAGAAATTGGATAACCTGGAACAAGTAGATTAATTCCTACAAACATACAAACTACGAAGACCAAATCATGAGGAATTAGAAAAATCAGAATAGACCAATATGAGCAAGGAGATTGAATCACTAATCAAAAACATTCCAACAGAAGTAAAGCTCAGGACCAGATGACTTCAGTGGTGAATCTACTAAACATTTAAAGAAGAATTAACTTCAAGAGTGCCTGGGTGGCTCAGTTGGTTAAGTGTCCGACTTGGTATTTGGCTCAGGTCATGATCCCATGGTTTCATGAGGTCTGGCCTCGTGTCAAGCTCTGTACTGCAGCGCAGAGCCTCCTTGGGATTCTCTCTTACTCTCTGCCCCTCCCATACTCGCACTGTCTCTGTCTCTCTCAAAATAAATAAACTTTTAAAAAAGAAGAACAATTAACTTCAATCCTCAAACTCTTCCCAAAAACTGAAGAGGAGGAAACACTCCAAAACTCATTTCATGCGGTTAGAATTACCCTGATACCAATCCCAGATAAGGACATTACAAGAGAAGAAAACTAAAGGTCAATATCCCTGATGAACCTAAAAGCAAAAATCCTCAATAAAATACTAGCAAACTGAATTCCACAGCATATTAAAAGACTCATACACCATGATCAAATGGGATTTATTCCAGTGATGCAAGGATAGTTCAACATACACAAATCAATGACTATGATACACCACATTGAATGAAAGTTTTAAAATCATATTACTATCCCAATAGTATAGACAATGTATTTGACAAAATGCAACATCATTTCATGCTAAAAACCCTCAACGAATTAGGTATAGATAGAGCATATCTCAACATAATAAAGGTCATATATAACAAAGCCATAGCTAACCTCACACTTGATAATGAGAGGTTGGAAGCTTTTCCTGTAAGATCAGAAACAAAACAAGCGTGCCTACTCTCACCATTCCTATTCTATATAGTTTTGGAAGTCCTAGGTGGGGCATACAGGCAAGAAAAATAAATAAAAGGAAGGAAGGAGTAAATCAGGAAGGAAGAAGTAACATGGTCTTTATTTGCAGATGATATGGCCTAAGGAAATCCTAAAGACTCCATCAAAAAACTGTTAGAACTAAAAACATACAAACAAAGCTGTTAGCACTAAGCAATAAATATAGTGAAGTTCAGGATACAAAGCAAACATACAGAAATTGTTGTGTCACTACACAGTAATAACATATGAAAAAGAAATAAACAGGGGATTAACGAAGACAATTGTTATGAGCATAGGGTGTTGTAAATGTTGAATCACTAAATTCTACACTTCAAACCAATACCCCATTGTATGTTAAAAGTAACTAGAATTTAAATTAAAACTTGAAAAAAAAGAAATAAAACAGTAAAGGAAACAATCCTACATACAAAAGCATCACAAAATAAAATACTTAGGAATAAATGTAACCAAAAAGGTCAAAGATCTCTACACTGAAGACTGTAAGACTTTGATGAAAGAAACTGATAAAGACACAAATGGAAAACATATTCCCATGTTCATGATTAGAAAAATTAATATTGTGTCCATACTAAACAAAGCCATCTATAGATTCAATACAGTCCATTTCAAAATTTCAATGACATTTTTCACAGAAATAGAAAAAATAATCCTAAAATTCATATGGTCCACCAAAGACCCTAAATAGCCAAAGCAATCCTAAGAAAGAACAAAGCTGTAGGCATCACACTTCCTGATTTCAAAAATAAGTTACAAATCTATAGTAGTCAGCATACTATAGTACTGGCATAAAAACAGACACATAGACAAATGGGGTAGACTCATGAGCCCAGAAAAACCCTCACATATCCAGTCAACTAATATATTCCAAAGGAGCAAAGAATACTCCCTGAGGAAAGGATAATCTCTTCAACAAATGATGTTGGGAAAACTGGACAGCCATAAGCAGAAAAATAAGCCTATTGTACACCACTCACAAAAAATTAACTTGAAATGGACTAAAGACTGAAACATAAAGCTACAAATCATAGAACCTGTAGAAGAAAACATAGGGTAAAATGTCCTTGATATTGGTCTTGGCAACAATTTTTAATTTTTTTTGGGGGGGGGATATGAAACCAAAAGCACAAGCAGCAAAAGCAAGAATCAATTAAGTGGACCTACATAAAACTAAAATGCTTCTAAACATCAGAAGAAACAATCAACAAAAATGAAAAGGCAACCTATGAGATGGCAAAAAATACTTGCAAACCATGTATCTGATAAAGGGTTAACATCTAAAATATATAAAGAACTCATACAAATTGATAACAAAAACCATGCCAACTAAAAAAAAATGGGCAGAGGATCTGAACAGGCATTTTTCCAAAGAAGACATACAGAGGAGCAATAGGTACATGAAAATATGCCCAGCATCACTGATCATCAGGGAAATGCAAATCAAAACTACAACGAGATATCACCTCACACTTATTAGAATAGCTATCACCAAAAAGATAAGGCAAAAAATGTTGGCCAGGATGTGGAGAAAGAGAACCCTTTTGCACTGTTGGTAGGAATGCAAATTGGTATATTACTATGGAAAATAATGTAAACATTACTCAAAAAGTTAAAAATTAACTACCATATGATCCGCTTCTGGGTATATATCCAAAGGAAAGAAAAACAGGTTATCAAAGAGGTATCTGCACTCCCACATTTATTGCAGTTTTATTCACTAGCCAAGATATGAAAACAACCTATTTTTCTATCAAAGGATGAATGGATAAAAAATATATAATATATATATATATAATATATATTATATATATATATATTTTATGGAATATTATTCATCCATGAGAACAAAAGAAATCCTTCCATTTGTGACAACATGTATGGTCTTTGAGGACATTATGCTAAGTGAAAAGTCAAACAGCAAAAGACAAATACTGTAGGATATCACTTACATGTGGAATCTATAAAAGCTAAACTCAAAGAAACCAAGAGTAGAATGGTTACCAAGGGTAGGGGAGTAAGGAAAATGGGGAGATCTTGGTCAAAGGGTACAAACTTCCAGTGATAAGATGAACAATTCCAAGGATCTAATGTACAACATGGTGACTATGGTTAACAATACTATATATTTCAAAGTTGCTAAGAAAGTCGATCTTAAGTGTTCTCACAAGAAAGAAATAGTAATTATATGAAGTAATGGAGGTTTTGACTAACTCTACTGCGGTAAGCATTTCACAATACACAAATGCTCCAAATCATCACGTTACACATCTGAACTTATACAATGCTATATGTCATTTATAGCTCAAAAAAGCTGTAAAAAAAAAGCCTTAAAACAGATTTTCATCTTAAGAAAGTCTAATTTTCAATCAGCCCCTCTTTTTTAAAAAAATTATTTATTTTGAGGGAGAGAGAGAGAGAGAATGCACAAATAGGGGAGGGGGAGAGAGCGAGCACTGTCAGTGAAGAGCCTGATGAGGTTCTCAAACTCACGAGCAGAGGTCGGCCACTTAATTGACTGAGACACCCAGGCGCCCCTCTTTTTTTTTTTTTGACACAAATGTACTTAGAATCAAACTAAATCCTTTGTCTCCTCATAAAATAAACTGAGTTGATGATATATTTGATATAGCAGTTTATTTTCTATGAAGAATCTCACAGAAGAAATCCTAAAGTGGGAATAGGGAGATAGATTCCCTAGCCTATAATGTAGAGCAATGAACATTTTCTCTGGGCCTAATTTTTTTCCTTATGAAACAAGGTTATATATACTGACGACCCCTTCGAGTTTGAAATGGTCTCATGTGTCAAGTCAGGTTTTTTCCTCAAATAACTTATTCATGCAGTACCAATACATACCAAATACACAATTTTTCAGGCAATTACAAACATTCCAGAGCCTGTCTAATTTATCTTTTATTTCCCATACCTATCACAGGGCCTAGCATACAGTAAATATTCAATCAGCAAATGGTATCTCTATTTATTTGAAAAAAAAATATGCAGTGCCTATTGTGAACTAAGCATTCAGAGCAAGAGAGAGTATCAACAAATTAGATGGTGATAACAGCTGTAAAGAAAATATTTAGAATAGTAGAGAATAAAGGCAGGTATTTGTGCATGCTTACATGCACGTGTATGTGCATGTAGTTTCAATAACATCTGAGTGGATATATGAAAGATGAGAAGAAGCTGGGTTTTCAAAAACCAGGAAGAATAGCATTTTATGCAGAAATGATATCTGGGCTAAGGCCCCAAGTTAGGCAAGTTGTGTGGTCAGAAAGTAATCAGTGTGGCTGAAATATGTCAGCAAGAGAAGTATGAAATAGATTGGAAAATCAGCAGGAACAGGACATACACCACTCTGTGAGGACAGAGATGACTTTGCAGGTCAAAGAATTTGAAATTTTAAAGACTATCTAAGATGTGTTGTGAGCGGGGAAGCACAGGATTCTACACTGCATCGCCAAAACTCCTTGTCTCTGCAGTCCAACATTCTAGCTCACCTTCCTGGATGAGAAATCACATTAGTAGGTCCATTACCTCTGAACACACACAGGAGGGTAAAAATCAACTACCTGATAGAAATGCTTGAGTCCATATGATCAACGTTTCTGCAATCATCTTGCTAGTAATTTAGTGTTCTTAACTAGTCTCACTTATTAGCCAGAATCTCAACTCCTGTATTTTCCTCCCCTTGTATTGGCAGCAAATTCAGTCATGATGCAAAGTGACAGTTTGATGTAGCTGAAATACATGCCCACCGAGGCCACAATATTTGGGTCACCTCTGACATGGACCTAATACCCTCCCTAGTTCTCCTTTGCTCTCTTGATACAGAAAAAGGTGTTCCCTTAATGTCAGATACTGTCAAACATGACAGAGACAAAGAAACCATTTGTGATTTCCTTGATTCGAAGCACAGAGGAAAACCATCCCTCAAAAGGGGAAGAATAAATGCATTCATTCAGAGTACTTTTCTATTTGATTTTTATAACATGGCATTTCTGTCCTCTGGCAGACATTGTGAGTGCCCTTCCCATATTTCTCAAGTTTTCCAGTCGCCATCTCGGCCCTGTGCCTGAGGGCTCTTCCTCTCCTCCACTGCATCCATGAGACAGTTCAGCAGTGTGCAAAGTCCTGAGGAATTAACAGACTCCTCCCCCAGCAGCCCTGGAGCTATGACTCTGAGCAAGTCCGGCTCCCTCACCCCTCGGATGGGACCACACGTGCTGTATTTTGCATTGCTGCAGGATCAAGCTCAGTCCCCTTACTGTGGGAGCCGACTTAATAGCACATCTTCCATTTCCTGCCTTCCCTTCCCTATACTGCCCTCCAGACTTTCTGACCAGGGATAGCTGCACTTCCTAAACAGACCATTGTACCTGAATCCTTGTCTCAGGGTCTGCTTCTGGGGAATGCGAATTAAAACACTCAAAAAAAATTTTTTTAGAAAACAGAATCTAAGTAGTACTTGCCACCACAAAAGTGTTTAACTACCATCAGTTTATACTCAGTGTTAGGAGGGAACTTTCTTCCTTTTCACCTCACATTTTCACATGGAAAGACTTCCATCTAGATTAACACCCAGTTTTCTCCCATTGGTTCATGTTTCTTGATTAAGGGGAAAGACTATCAAAAAGCAGCACAGACTAGAGACATATCCTCTCTTCCCTCTGTACTCTAGACCAGTATGAAATGACAGACCCGGAGAAGTAGATCTTCCCTGCAGACCCCCAACTTTCCCATCAGTGGGTTGCCTCAAATCCAGACTGAATACTGAAGGTGGGCTACAGACCATTAGAAATCCTTTTTGGTTGTATATCTAAAGTCACATTCCTCAAGTCGCTTCTTGGATATTAAAGCTGGTGTTTTACAGTCCATTTGTCCACATTCTGTCTTCCTCTTAGCTGATTTGAACTTGCCAATAGCATGCTTGTGCAACTGACATGTTAATATAGATCTGCACTGCTTTTGCCTCTAAATATCACTGAAATTAAACTATTGTTTTGTGATTTGTTTTCCACTACGTATGAATAACACTTTTTCAAAGTTTCTCATTTTCTTCACGATTATTTTATTTTAATCTGAAAATTAAGAGTACATAGGAGATATTAATATTAATTCAAAACAGTAAAAAAACAGGGCACCTGGGTGGCTCAGTTGGTTAAGCATCCAACTTTGGCTCAGATCATCATCTCAGGATTCAGGAGTTTGAGCTCCACATCAGGCTCTGCGCTGACAGCACTCGAAGCCCGCTTGATCTCCTGTCCCCCTCCTTCTGCCTCTCCCCTGTGCATGCTCTCCCTCTCTCCCTCTCCAAAATAAATAAAAACATTGAAGAAAAAAAAGGTTTAAAAAAATAAAATAAATTAAAAAACTAAAAACCTTAACTCATAAGTAGGATACACTGATTTAGAACCCTTCTCTGCTTGTTCCTCTTTTCCCACAGCCTTACATCTCTCTGAGCACATCTTCCTTCTTGCGGGCCAGTTAGCAGTGCTGCTGTCCCCTGTGTTTTCATGGGCTCCTCGGTCCCCACCTGCTTTCTGGCCCTCTCTCCATCTCAGCAAGTGTGGAGTCAGGAACTCCCTCTTCCCATTGTCCTACTGGCGTTCCTGGAAGGGTGTGGTGTGATGCTATCAGGCACAGGCTGTAATGGTTACCTGTGGTTCTGAGCATGTCTCCTAAGGAGAGTCTCCATCAGATGACCCTGGATCTTCCTTTGCAAAATCAGAGTCGTCTCACCTGACAGAAATCCTTCCCTCCAGAGGTTGCAAAGCCAGCACAGATCATCCTCTCTGTGATCCCTCCTGGGTGAGAGCGGTAAGCATGTTCACAGACCTCTCTTTCTAACACAAGCACCTGAATCTGCTGCAAGCGCCTTGCAAGGCCGCGACCTGCTTAAGAAACAGATTCAGAAATACAGCTTCTTAATGAAGTAAACAACACATTATGTTAAAAAGACATATTTAATTTCAGACTTCCTTTGCAGTAATGTAATTGCAATCACTCAGTTTGGCCTGAGCTGATGTTAATAAAAAAATGTGTCTCACATAGGATGTCTTCATTTCCCAAATGTGCCATTTTGGTAAAGGAATACATTATCAAAAGAACAAAACCAGAAACATTTTTTTCTAGTTTATTTTTGATTTAAAGGTTAGTGTTTCAAACACTGTTACACAAAAATTCAGAAAGAAAAATTCAGCAAGATATGAATTGGTGTTGTATAGGATGTATATGATTATATGTTTTAAATGGTATATTTACAGATAAAAATATATTATAAATGTGAGAACATATTTATATGACTTCCTAATATAAACCAAAATCATATCCCCTTTTCCTCTATTGTCACTGAGACTAATCTCAACTCCAATTTGAAAGGACTAAAAATGGTGGTGCTTGCGTGATTCAGTCGGTTAAGCATCCGACTTCGGCTCAGGTCATGATATCACAGTTCGTGGGTTTGAGTCCTGCATCGGGCTCTGTGCTGACAGCTCAGAGCCTGGAGCCTGCTTTGGATTCTGTCTCTCTCTCTCTCTCTCTTTCTCTGCTCCTCCCCTGCTCATGCTCTGTGTCTGTCTCTCTCTCAAAAATAAACATTAAAAAATTTTTATAAAGGACTAAAATGAAGGCTATAAGGCTAACAATGAACACTACAATACTTCTCATAACTGACCCTCAGGCAGGACTGTATTAACATGTATTCTGCATGACTTATTCTATCACTTTGGATTCATGGCTAATTTTAAAAAAGCTTAGTATTAGCAAGTACCTTATATTTGTACAGTACCTTAATATTACTCCAACCCAATAATACAACATTGTGAGGTGGGTTGTTCACATATATGATCACATTGACCTCACACATGGAAAAAAAAACACAAGAGTTTTGAAAATCTGATCTCACGGCACATGTGGGGCAAAATTAGCACTTAAGCCTAGGTTGGACTCTAAAGCTCGTGCTTTTTAATGTATCAATCTAATGTATAAATTTAATGATTTTTGAAATCCTCTTTTTAGGGACCATTCCTGCCACTGGTCTTTACCATTTCTTAAAATTAAGAACTCATTTTCGCTCAGATTGAAAGAATGAATTTGCCTTTCATAAGACTGTAAGTAAGCGCCTTTCACTTGTCTGGTGGTCACGGAGGTGGTGACGGTTGAAGGCGTCAGAGAATCGGCACATTTATTCAAGGTCTTGGAAGCCAGTCAGTCAAAAAAAAATTTACTCAGCATTTACTCTATGCTAGGTGCATTGGTAGCCCTGGAGGAGAGTGCAGAATTAGGCACCTGCCGCCACGAGGCTTCCACTCTAACGGATGAGATGTGGAGAATGATTACATACACTAACGTCAAAGTACAATCGTGTGTGATGAAATGATAAAACTGGGTGGTGCAAATGTGACGGAAGGGCAGTCCTGAGGCAGCAAAGTGATCGGAGGAGGGTGTGCCGTTCTGAGCTGCGAGCAGAACGATGAGGAGGCAGCTGGGAGAAGACTGAAGCAAGAGTGTTCCAAGCTTCAGAAAGCAGGACAGGTCTTGTGTTGAAGAGGAGGAAAGAAGGCCACAATGCCTGAAGCGACACAGGGAGGAAAGGAAGTTGGAGAGGTAAGTGGAGGCCAAATCACAGAGTTTTCCAAGTCAGGCTAGCAGTTCAGACTTTATTCTAAATGTAAAAAAAAAAAAAAGAAAAAAGAAAAAAGAAAAAGCACCAAAGAGTATCAGCTGAACCACGCTGATTTTAATTTTTTTGCTTTTTTTTTCAATATATGAAATTTATTGTCAAATTGGTTTCCATACAACACCCAGTGCTCATCCCAAAAGGTGCCCTCCTCAATACCCATCGCCCACCCTCCCCTCCCTCCCACCCCCCATCAACCCTCAGTTTGTTCTCAGTTTTGAAGAGTCTCTTATGCTTTGGCTCTCTCCCACTCTAACCTCTTTTTTTTTTTTTTTTTCCTTCCCCTCCTCCATGGGTTTCTGTTAAATTTCTCAGGATCCACATAAGAGTGAAAACATATGGTATGTCTTTCTCTGTATGGCTTATTTCACTTAGCATCACACTCTCCAGTTCCATCCACGTTGCTACAAAGGGCCATATTTCATTCTTTCTCATTGCCATGTAGTACTCCATTGTGTATATAAACCACAATTTCTTTATCCATTCATCAGTTGATGGACATTTAGGCTCTTTCCATCATTTGGCTATTGTTGAAAGTGCTGCTATAAACATTGGGGTACAAGTGCCCCTATGCATCAGTACTCCTGTATCCCTTGGGTAAATTCTTAGCAGTGCTATTGCTGGGTCATAGGGTAGGTCTATTTTTAATTTTCTGAGGAACCTCCACACTGCTTTCCAGAGTGGCTGCACCAATTTGCATTCCCACCAACAGTGCAAGAGGAGAACCACACTGATTTTAAATCCTAGCTTTGATAAGTACTAGTTATGGGATCTTAGCAAGTGACTTAAATCTCTTGAGCTATAATATCCTCATTTACAACACGGGGAGGATAAAACCTCCTCATCTAGTGGTTGGGCAGGTTTGAGGAACATGCAGAGTGGCTGCAGGTGGCACAGTAAAGCTATGCTCGCAGACAAGCAGATCCCAAATAAATGACACACAAACACAAGGAAAATGTACAAGGAAACCATCTTCTACAGTGGAAAGAGGCAAAACGCAAACATCAACACATTCAGATCTGCCAGTATTTTGCTGTGGCTTTAAGAACTCTACAATCTAGACCAGCAGTCAGCAAACCACAGCCAGCAGACCAGTTCTGTGCCAGCCCCCTCTCCAGACCTCTTCGTAATGATGTGTACACTTTGAAATTGCTTCTAAAAAGCCCCAGAGTAATATTTCGTGACACATGAGTATTATATGAAATTTAAATTTCAGGGGCGCCTGGGTGGCTCAGTCGGTTGAGCATCTGACTTCAGCTCAGGTCATGATCTTGCGGTTTGTGGGTTCAAGCCCCGCGTCAGGCTCTGTGCTGACAGCTCAGAGCCTGGAGCCTGCTTCAGATTCTGGGTCTCCCTCTCTCTCTGCCTCTCCCTGCTCACACTCTGTCTCTTTCAAAAATAAATAACCATTAAAAATTTTTTACTTAAATTTCATAAATAAACTTCTACTGGAACACGACCACATCCATTCTGTTAGATGTGTATGTCTATGGCTGCTTTGCACTACAATGGCAGAGTTGGATAACTGGGACATGGAACATATGGCTTGCAAAGATGAAGAAACATATTATTTGGCTCTTTACAGATCTAACGTCCCTATAATAAGTCACCCTGAAGGAAAACTATAAAACAGTTCATTCTCTAATCACCTATGACTAAATAAAACATGGGTTCCATCTTTCAGAGAGAAGAAAGGCTAAAGCAGGTATTGCTTGACATCATTTCCATGCCAAGTTTTTTAAATTAGCAACTGGCAATAATTTTTATGCAAAAGTAAAATGTTCACCTTCACTAATGCTTCCCCATCCAGTCACAGCACAGATCTCAGAGGAAAAGAGTGGCTCCGTGCTTTCTGGGAGACACGCCGGCCTCACGATGGAGTTGAACGCCAGAGGAGAGCTTAGTTGTATTAGGGCGATGTCAGAGTCAAAGCTCCGGCTATCAAAGTCTTCATGCACCACAACGTGCTTGGCCCTTCTCACCTGTATCAGTGGTGAGCAAGCGAATTACAAGATAAAGTCAATGAGTCAAACTACTTCTTTGCATAATAGTCCAAAATAAACCTTCAATCTCTGTATTGCCATGCATCAGCAATGAAGGTGGCTCTGTACTGAATTGAAAAGGGCAATCTGTGTTTTAATTTGCAGGAGGCCATGAACTTTCTGAGGACAGTCCTGGAGAAAGCAGGCTATGTGGACCTGTGTACACAGACTTGAATTTACACTTCCTGACCTGCCTCACTTAATTCTCTGATGTAATCGTGAGCTCAGATTATATCTTTATGTTTTTCATTGAAAAAAATTTTTTTGAACGTTTATTTTTGAAGGAGAGAGAGAGCATGAGCAGGGGAGGAGCAGAGGGAAAGGAAGACACAGAATCCAAAGTGGGCTCCAGGCTCTGAGCTGTCAGCACAGAGCCCGACACGGGACTCCAACTCAGAAACCGTGAGATCATGACCTGAACTGAAGTTGGAGGCTTAACCAACTGAGCTACCCAGGGGCTCCACAGATCGTATCTTTAAATGTTGATACATCCGGTAACTGTATAGGGACACTAGGAGATGGGTACCTAATTACATATTTTAGCTAAAGGTGATAACACTTAGGATAAAGGCAGAATGACCCTTCAAAACATTTCTCACCTGCTCAGTTGATTCCTTCAGGGTTCTGTCATGGTCCCCAGCAACAATGGTCCAGAAAAGTGGATTATTTTTCCTGGAGAAAGAACAAGAAAAGTTTGACATGAGGAGTCATTTTTTTTACCATTTGATCTAACCCCATGGGGCTCTACCAACACGCACTGTGTTTAGCTCAGCCAAATGCCACTATTCCCCTGTCTGGTGCCTTTGTGTGATCTCCTGCCTGGGAAGGTACACCACACCTCCTGATCTACCTGTAGAGTTCTTAATGATGCATCCAGCCCCTTTATTTTGGCAATAAAATGACCTTGGAGCCCCTACCAAATATCACCAAACACTATTTTTAAGTTGAAAAGTTAAAAAGAAAAACTATAGCTTACTTTCATTTCACAGTGATATTAAGAATACATAATGAGATAGCTTCTGGCCTATGTTTTACTGTTAAAAGTAGCCAAACATTATCTTACAGGAATACATCTCAAATTGTTTTCTTTTAGCAAATCACCAGAATTAATGGAACAGGGGTTAAAAAATTTATCAGTTCACAAAACAGGTAAAACTCACCTATGGCACCTATGGGATTATTTTGGGGAGATGATGATTGGAAGAAACATAGGGAGCTGCTGGGTGTTGGCAATATTTTGTCTTATGATGTGGGTACTAGTCACGTGGGTGCTCACTTTGTGAAAATTCCTCTAACTATAAACTTGACATTTGCACCCTTTTGATATATTTCAAAAGGATGTTTTAAAAAAGTTTAAATCAACATCCATTAATCTGCCACATCAAGATTTTCAGCTGAAGAAATACGTGAGGAAAGAGTCCCTCAATTGTCACAAATATTATCACTTCAGCTTGGAGATTCTTTAATTTTCCAAAATTTACTTTTTTCCTTAGGAAAAGCAAGGTTATTGAAATTATTTTTTCAATACGCTTTATTCAAAGGACAAGTTTCTTCATATACATGGGCATCTTCTGTCTAGTCTTAACCATGTTCATTTCAATTCCTTGCATGATGAGTCTGACTTATTCATGTGTTTCAATATGACTTATTAAAGGAGCCTACTCAGGTAAAGTGCTTGGCAAATACCTTGCAGATGGTAATGACTCCATAATGGTAGCCATTATCAGTGTTATTATCTGCCATGCACTCTAACTGAAGGAATAAACTTTATTTTCAAAGTCACCCTCTAAATTATTACTTGATAGTAAAGAAACTTATTTTCTAAAGCCACTCTACTTCTTTAGATAGAGGATAGTGTGCACAAAGGAATGAAATTATAAAAATCATGGTATAGTTGATAATGTAGATCACAACTTCTAGTTGAAGTTTTATGTGCACAGTCATCAAATTTCCTTTAATTTGGTAGAACACTGTGTAAAAAAATTGTTATGAGAGAACAACATACATGTTATGAGGGAACAGAGTCTGAGTTTTTCCAACAGTAGGATAATAGCTCTAAGTAGCAACTGATGGATTTCTCCATCCTATCTCCCCCCTTGCGCACAATCAAATTTCATTTCTTATATCCTTAGGGTCTTAGCCCCAATCCAACAATGGGGCATATGCCACTACTGCTTTGGGAGAAGAAATAATTACTGCTGAATTACAGAAAAAAAAAGTGGCTGAAACTGAAAAAATTTAGGTCTTTAAGAAAAATTTAGTCTTTAAGACTGAAAGATTCCAATGTAGAATTGCAAAGTGAATTTAGTTCCCTACAGTAAAACTCCCAAATGAGCACAAAGACCAGTGTGAAGTCAGCAAAAGAAAAATACCAGTTTTCCCTAACTGTGGAACATTACCTGGGAACTTCTTACAAACACAAACGTTGAGGCCACACACCAGACTTATAGATTCAGCAACCCTCCAGGTGATTCTGGTTTATGCTAAAGTTTGAGAACTAATAAACTAGTATTAAGAGCAACCAGTGCCAGCGAAGCTATGGGAGGTGGTCCAGCGTTGCTGTTATCCTTAATGTCTTTGGAGTGCTACCCAACACTGTGAAATAGGCTGGCACCTAGTGCCCTTCAGCAAAAATGATGTCTACTTCAGCTCCCACACTTTGCAGATCTCCCCAGCTGGCTTATCCCCCATGGCAAACTTCCCTTATCAATGGATTTGGATATGTGGAAGCCCCCTTCAACAGAGGATGGGGCCCTGGGTGTCTACCAAGTCAATGAAGATGATCCGGGAGAAACAAGTCCATGAAGGAATCCACTGCAGAGTTCCCACAAAGGCAGAGTATGAGTGGAACATACCAATTTTGTTACTCTGGCCTATCAAACACTTCTGGTGTAAAGAGCCATATACTCCAAGGAATAGCTTCAAAAAGACATTTCTCTGGTGAAATAAGTCAGGCAACTATGAAGAGTTAAAGAAAAAATGAGGCACACAGACATTTTCTGTATCATTATAAATATAAGGCACAATGTTTTGTGCAAAAAATAATATATATGGTATATATAAATACTATAAAATAGACCGTGTGCTTAAATATTAGTGGGAAATCGTGGGAATGCAAGCTGGTGCAGCCACTCTGGAAAACAGTATGGAGGTTCCTCAAAAAATTAAAACTATAACTACCCTATGGCCCAGCAATTGCACTACTAGGTATTTATCCAAGGGATACAGGTGTGCTGTTTCGTAGAGACACATGCACTCTCATGTTTATAGCAGCACTATCGAAATGTTTATATCAACATGTTTATAGCAGCACTATCGAAAGTATGGAAAGACCCCAAATGTCCATCGATGGATGAATGGATAAAGAAGAGGTGGTATATAAATACAATGGAGTATTACTCAACAATCAGAAAGAATGAAATCTTGCCATTTGCAACTACATGGATGGAACTGGAGGGTATTATGCTAAGTGAAATTAGAGAAAGACAAATATCATGTGACTTCACTCATATAAGGACTTTAGGAGACAAAACAGATGAACATAAGGGAAGAGAAACAAAAATAATATAAAAACAGGGAGGGGGACAAAGCATAAGAGACTCATAAATATGGAGAACAAACTGAGGGTTACTGGAGGGGGTGTCGGAGTGGGGGATGGGCTAAATGGGTAAGGGGCATTAAGGAATCTACTCCTGAAATCATTGTTGCACTATATGCTAACTAATTTGGATGTAAATTAAAAAAAATAAATAAATCAGATTAAAAAAATAAGTATTAGTGGGAAATCAGATAATTAAAACATTGTTAGTATTGATCACTTCTAAAGAGGAGGAATGGATTCATGAAATGGAGAGAGTATTTAGATTTTACTTGATAACTTTCTTTAAGTGCCTTTATCCACAAGCATTACTATTATAAAAATCCTTTTTTTTTTTTTTTTTTTTTTTAAAGAAATCAAGAAACCACCAATGAAATTGCATACAAATTCCTTTTGTGGTCAACTTTAGTGGTTCACAAACATTTACAGCTGACTGTGTTTATTAATCTCAAATGACTCATCAATTTGAATATCCCCTTTGTGAAGAATGGTCTTGCTATGGTCTGTATCTTGCTGCAAGGTGTCTGGTTAATCACATAAATTCCCAGAACAGACTACACTAGTTGACAAGGGAATCTGCCAAAACGTCGTCTGTGCCTCGAGCTTCAATACTAATATTTGTCTTTTCTAAGACATTAATTGTTACTAATTAATCAGCTACTATTGAGGCTTCTTTTCCATGATACATAAAAATGAATTCTGATAGAATTACTTAAAATGGGCATTTCCAAGGGAGGGAAAGCCTAGAATGAATGGTATTGGACTGAGTTGGAAACATCCACATGAAGTCATGGTTAGCTTAATATAGATACAGAAAGATAGCTATATTTACAGAATGGATTAGTAACCATAGCTATATTTCCTAGCTCTGTCAGCTGAGAGGACCGAGTGCAATAACACCCTAGTAGCAACTAGTACACGCACGACTTAGACCTTGATTTCTCATACCATTCTCCAATAAAGCAGACCAGGGCTCACTGGAGAAATGACTGGTTCTAGGACTGAGGAGGGAATACATCAGATAAACCTAGAGCATTTTGTAGTGTCACAAATGGATAGGGGCATGTCAAAAAGATAAGAGGTGACCCTGAAAGAGCTGACACTGGTCAAAGCTGGAAAAATTTGAGCAACAAAATAGATATGTAGTATTTTAATGTTATTTTTTTTTTTTTTAGAGAGAGCGTGAGAAAGGGGGGAGGGGTAGAGAGAGAGGGAGACACAGAATCTGAAGCAGGCTCCAGGCTCCAAGCTTTCAGCATAGAGCCCGATGTGGGGCTCACACTCACAAATGGAGAGATCATGACCTGAGCTCAAGTCGGACGCTTAACCAACTGAGCCGTCCAGGTGCCCCTGTAGTATTTTCAAATAAATATCCCTGAATCCATACCGATATAAATACATTGTTTAACAAATAAATCAGGAAGAATAGACATATCTCCCATACAGAAAAATTTCAAACAATTTATGTAGACACTTTCCACTCAGGAGGTGAAGCTTAATACCCAATGCCTCAAGTGGCATATGACTTCTGTAGTTTTCCTCTTCCAAAACCATAATCCCAGTAAAACCATGAGGAAATAGCAGAAAAATTCAAGTTGAGGGACCTTCTACAAAATAACAGGTGAGTACTCCCCCAAACTGGGAAGGTCATCAAAAACCAGCAAAGTCTGTGATACTTAGAGCCAAGAGTAGCCTTACGTGACATGCCGACTAAATGTAATGTGGTATCCTGAATGGCAAAGGGAACTGCAACCACAAACACCTTGAGACAGAGGAAATGCAGCATGTTTGAGGAACGGGGCTGGCCCATTATGAGCAAGCAGGGTCAAGTTTGGGTCAGATAGACAGATAGGAAGTGGTTCTTCATCATGGCTGTACATTGGAATCATGAGAGGGTTTTTTTTTAAGTTTATTTATTTTGAGAGAAAGAGAAAAAGTGCATGAGCAGGGAGAGGGGCAGAAAGAGAGAGAGAGAGAGAGAGAGAGAGAGAGAGAGAGAGAGAATCCCAAGCAGGCTATTGCACTGTCAGCACAGGGCCTGATGCAGGGCTTGAACCCATGAACCATGAGATCATGACCTGAGCTGAAATCAAGAGTCAGATGCTCAACCTACTGAGTCACCCATCTGAGGAGTTTAAATAAAAAATAAAAAATTAAAAAAAAAAAAAACTACCTATGTCTAGAAGTCACCAACAAGTGACTTTAGTTTGGAAGGCAAATGAATTAATTACAGTTATACAAAGGCACCTAGCTTATCTATATACCATTAAGATAAGAGCAATTCACAGTAAAATAGAAACTACAATTCTTTTACATTATCAAAACCAAGAAAAACCAAACAGTGTACTAGTTTTAGGGATTCACAGATGTTAAAATTTAAAAAAAAACCCCATCAGTATCATAAATACAAAATTTAGCATAGTGTCTTCCTCTTGGCAGGGGTCCTAGGGGGTCTTAAGAAGTGTAAAGAGTCTTCCTAAACTGGGTGGCAAGGACACATATGTACATTTACTATTCTTTAGACCACATATGTGTCATGCGCAGTTTTTCATAACATGGCATAATTCACAATTTAAAAACCCTGAAAATGTTAAGCAAAATTTTAGTTCATTGGTAGTCCAGTGACCAACGTGGTAGATTATCCTACTGTGCTCTCCACTATTTGGACCATATTTTAAGGAAAACAACACTAAATCAATCCAGAGGAAGTTGTACCACATGGCAAGGTATCTGGAATTACTGACAAACAACAGAATGATGAGCCCTAGCTTAAAGATGAAATTAAGGGGCAATGTGAGAGAGATCTTCAAGTATAGGGAACACTGTTATGTGAAAGAAGAAGCAGACTAAGTTTTTGTTTTCGAGAGCTCCAGTAAATTTAGACCAATAGGTTTCTGCTAAAGAGAAACAGACGTGTGCTCAACATAATAATCAGACATTGCCATAAATGAGATGAGCAATTTCAAGATTTGATCAACATTTTCCGCACTGACATTGTTTAAGTAGAGGAAACGGCTGTATAGAAAGTTGTTGAAAGATTCCTGCTTTAGAATTAGTCTGGATGACTTTATTCGATAATTATACTTCTACCCTAGGCATGGCCATAAATATATGCTAAGTACGTTATTAAAATATCATCAGTTTCACTCACGATTGCACACAATGGGCTGCAGTGAGAATCCAGGTTGGGTTGAGGATGGCACCTCCACACTGGTGACTGCCTTGAAACCTCACACCCACCTGCCATGGCCAACAGTGGGGACAGGCTTCCTCCCCCACTACAGTTCTTCTGGAAAGCCACTGGAGACTAAATGGAGGGATGCCACAGATACCTATAGCAGAGAGGATGAAATTAATGACCTATCCAACTGAAATAAGAAAGAACATACACCTCCTCCAATAGCTGACGGTAGTAATTTCCAAATATCAGATGAGCTTTATAGAGATATCAACTCCCTAACATCCACCTCTGAGGAATCTGATTTTAAAAGCTTGCCTTGGTAACTCTGCTAAGCAATTAGGTTTTTAGTTACTGGCCTACAAAGTAATATTTACTCATTCATTCAATAAATAATTTTAGTGGTTGGTACTGCCAGGCAATGTTCTCGATAGTGATGTTTTAGGTGTCGCTGATCTATCAGTGAATAGAATAGACAAAAGTCCTGGCTGTCATGGAACTTACATTCTACTGGGATGGGTTATTTTTGTTGTTGTTGTTGTTGTTGTTGTTGTTAACCGAGCATATAAAGTTCTTCATACATATCCTTGTTTCTTCTCTCTCTCGTGGCATTTTCTCCTATTACAGCTCCCTGTACAACTTTCTATTATAGCCCATCTAGGCCATATTGAATACATGCATATAGAACAATGAAAGATCATAATTTTTGACCAGATACTTCAGATTACAAGTAAGTTAAAAGTTGCCAGTGTGTGCTAAAATGAAACAAAACAAAAAACTTTGTTTTCTCCCTTTGCCTCAAAATGCATAATCATATATTAAATATGGATTCTAGGAAGATATTTTAAATATCAAGTTTGCACAGGTGCAAATGAGGACAAAGAATTACTCTCTGCACCCTTTTCTTCTAATCATAAAGCTTATTTCTTCTTCCCTCTATTTATATGTGTATATGCAAACCCAAACAAAATTCTGGAAGTTTCATGGACCTAAATGTAAAACTCATTCTTCTTCATTGTAGAGTTATATAAAGGTAAAATGAGGCTTTCCAAAGAAGAAAGATTAAACAGGTAGTAACTACATGACCATCAACTCACCATATGGAATAAGTTTTGCAGAAGATACAAGATTGGTTTGGGGAGGTGATGTTGATCCAACTTGGTTTGAAGAGTCTACAGAGAAAACATTTTTTTAATTGAAAATATTTAAAATCATCTACACTAGCTGACCCTGCTTGCTTATCTTGGTCAATCATAAAACCACTCTAATGTTGATTTCACTACTGCAATCTTTCCAGTGCTAAATGCCAGATCCCATAGATGTGATTGGTTATATTTTTCTTAAATTCCTAGTGTATCTTGACCCTTTTAAGCATTTCTTCCTTCCTTGGTTTCATTAAATTACTCTCTTGATTTTCTCAAAAAATCTACGACCATCTCTTCTCAATCTCAGTCTTTTTTTCAAGATCCTATCTTCCAGCCTGCAAGATATTCCACAAGGTACAGTTCATAACCCTATTACTATTCATTTGCATATATATGACTTCCACATTTCTCTCTTAAGTCTCTTTTCTGAATTCTAGATGTAGAATATGCTAGCTATATTCATCTGGATCTCCCACAAGCTCATACAAATCCACTTGTCTCAAATGAAACCAATTGATTTCAAGAGTCAACACGGTCTTATGTTTCTCTGTATCATTTAGTGGCTCTACCATCCACCTAGCCACTCAAGCTACAGTCCTCAGAATCATGCTGGAATTTTTCTACTTTATCTATGACCTTTGCCACAACATATCTGATCAAGGACTACACCTGAAATAAATTCTTACTATGATTTATTCACTACTCTCCTTGTAAATTCACTAATCTCTGCCTAATCTTTGTCTCTATCTTCCACATTACTACAACATTTGAGTTCTGGCTCCGCCTCTTGGCAGTTATGCATCTTTGGGAAAGCTACTTAACCTCTCTGAACTTTCTTCCTTCATCTGTGAAAAGGAGAGCATTGTATAAACCTCTTAGGTTTGTAAGGAGGAATAAATGTGGTAATGCATGTGAAATGTTTAGTCTATACTTGGTACAGAGCAAGTAATCAACAAATGTTAGCTGGCTATCCTATCACTCTGGTACCTAAAACTGAATGCCCTGAATCCATCATGATACGACTCTTGCCTCTTCTAACATTCCAAAACTTGAACACTGCCAAATTATTTGTAGTTTTTTGTACATCACCCATTCTTTTCCACACTAGGGTCTTTAAGGAATGATATTCCTTCCATCTTAGTAAAGGCTGCTTTATTTTCTAGAATGGCTAGAAAACTATAAATCCTTCAAAACCCTGAAATGTCCCAAAACAGAGACAGTCAATCTCATTTCTGAATTGCATTCTCTAATCTAAATTATCTACTTTTGATATAAGGTGCTTAAAGTGTTTTTTGACCATTGAGTGGATGTAGTTTCTTAGCTTCACCAGAGGTTCTTGTTAAAGCACAGATTCCTGGGCCCCATCACAGATCTACAGAACCTAAATCTTCAGGAGTGGGCACAGGAATCTGCAGTTAAAAATTTTTTTAATGTTTATTTAATTTTGAGAGAGAAACAGAGAGTGAGCAGGGGTGGGGCAGAGAGAGAGGGAGACACAGAACCTGAAGAAGGCTCCAGGCTCTGAGCTGTCAGCACAGAGCCCAATGCGGGACTGGAACCTATGAACTGTGAGATCATGACCTGAGCTGAAGTCAGATGGTCAACCAACTGAGCCACCCAGATGCCCCAGAAACCTGCATGTTTTGGGGCACCTGGGTGGCTCAGTAGGTTGAGCGTCCGATTTTGGTTCAGGTCATGATCTCGCGGTCTGTGAGTTCAAGCCCTGTACTGGGCTCTGTGCTGATAGCTCAGAGCCTGGAGCCTCCTTTGGATTCTGTGTCTCCCTCTCTCTCTTACCCTCTCCTGCTTACACTCTGCCACTCTCTTTCCCTCATATAAATAAACATTAAAAAAAATGTTTTTTTAAAGTAGGCTCCATGCCCATGACCCTGAGATCAAGACCTGAGCTAAGATCAAGAGTCAGATGCGTAACCAACCGAGCCACCCAGGAGTCCCAGGAATCTGCATTTATATTTTGTCACCAAGGTGTTTCAACCACCCTAAATTCAGGTAAACATGGCTAAGTGATCTTCCGTATAACTATTTTCACAAGGAAAATTAATTACTGTGCTAGTGCTTATCCTCACCTGAGAGCAAAAAGGTGAAACTAGCCTTGAAGCCTCGGAAGTTATTTTCACCATCACTTTTAAAATGAATCACCAGCATATTATGAGGACTGAATATTGGAGTAGGGTTCAAGATCCCACAAAGTTTAGCTGTAAAAGTTTTAGGAAAGTTTGATTTACAGTTACAAAATTTTTTAAGTCAGAAAACAGAGGTAAAACATTATCTAATTTTTTCCCAGCAATTCTGGTTTTCTTCAACTTTGGTTTGTAGGCACACTTTTCCATTGTATGTGGGAGTGAAACACTAGTTTCAAGATAACTATGTGTTGTAATTTTATCTCATAGAAAAACACTCTACAGATAGAGAAAAGACATCTGATTTTTAGCATGCATAGAAATGTCAATTGACTTTTAATGTACACAGTGCGAAGGGGCGAGTTAAAGAAAATCCCAAACTTTGTATCCTCCTTTCAAAGGGAAGGTGGCTATGCTTTATGTAAGTAACACCTGAAATCTGCTTCACTTGAAGCCCACTCTATACAGATCCTATTCAGCTGGATGAGGGGGGCGGATTGTGCCTCCACTCAGCTGCCCTGAATATCCAAACACTCCCAAC
The DNA here is from genome assembly GCF_018350155.1 of Leopardus geoffroyi. Taxonomy (NCBI): domain Eukaryota; kingdom Metazoa; phylum Chordata; class Mammalia; order Carnivora; family Felidae; genus Leopardus; species Leopardus geoffroyi. The sequence goes on from NC_059341.1 coordinate 62,984,864, forward strand.
CAGCCTATATTCCTGGGTCTCAGACCCACACTGACATCTAACTAAGAGACAAATAATAGATATATTAAGGGAGTGGCTGCACAGCTGGAAGAGATAACTTCTTATACTAAGTAAATTGGTAGGTCAAAATGGAAAGTATATTTGAAGTTTTCAAAAATTAACTTTTAAGATTCAAGTAGAAACTATAGTTTTGGTTACTTTGGTTACTTTTGGTTACTTTTTTTGGTTACTATACTTTGCAGTTACTTTTTTTGGTTACTTTTTAATACAAAAAGGAGTTTAAAAAATTACCTTCAGTAACTGCCAAAAATGTATTCAATGTTACTATTTCCTTTTTCCCTGGGACTTCACATTCACCTTCCAAATATTCTGAAACATTCTCCAAATTTTACATGTTTCTATTAAAAATCTTACTGGTGAGGGGTGCCTGGGTGGCTCAGTCGGTTAAGTGTCTGACTTCAGTTCAGGTCATGATCTCACATCTTGCGGGTTCAAGCCCCACGTTGGGCTCTGTGCTGACAGCTCAGAGCCTGGAACCTGCTTTGGATTCTGTGTCTCCTTCTCTCTCTGCCCTTCCCCCACTCGTATGCTGTCTGTCTGTCTGTCTGTCTGTCTCTCTCTCTCTCTCTTTCAAAAATAAATAAACATTAAAAAAAATCTTACTGGTGGGGCAGCACCTGGGTAGCTCAGTCGGTTTAGCGTCCAACTTTGGCTCAGGTCATGATCTCATACCTGATCTCAGACCTTGTGGGTTCGAGCCCGGTGTCAGGCTCTGAGCTGACAGCTTGGGATTCTGTGTCTCCCTCTCTCTCTGTCCCTCCCCCGTCTCATGCTCCTTCTCTTTCTCAAAAATGAATAAACATTAAAAAAAAAATTTTTTTAATCTTCCTGGTGAATCCATTGTTGGCTCATCGGTTAAAGCTAAAGTTTTTTGACACCTGAGTTTCCAGAATAAGAAATCCTTATTCTCATTCAACTTTGTGTCACCCAAGGAGGCCAGTCAGTGTTACAACTACTCTTGTTCTTTACAGATGGAATGTCACCCACCTAACTCGTGCTCCTCTTCAGGATCACCATAAATCACAACAGCATCATAAATACAGTTTGGGCTAAATTCAGTGATAAAGTCCTCAAATTCCAACTGTGCAAATTAGAAACATAACCAGAGAAATGGTCAAGGAAGAGAAGAGATGAACTTTAAAAGCTTCCCTCTGAACATGAAAAGGCTGGCAGTTACCCCTCCTATTCTATTGATAGAAGTGTAAGTAATTCCAGCCTCTTTGGAGAGCAATTTGGCAATGACTATGAGGTTTAAATGCACAAATCCTTTGACACAGAAAGTCCACTCCTGGGAATCACATACATCCACAGGTGCCCAAATACATGGACACAAGAATGTACTAGCACTGCTGGTAAGGGCAAAGACTGGAAACCCACTAAGTGTATATTATTGGGACCTGACTTAAATTGTGGAATATCGGGGCCCCTGGGTGGCTCAGCTGGTTGAGTGTCCGGCTTCAGCTCAGGTCACGATCTCATGCTTTGTGAGTTCGAGCCCCGTGTCGGGCTCTGTGCTGACAGCTCAGAGCCTGCTTCCAATTCTGTGTCTCCCTGTCTCTCTGCTCCTTCCCCACTTGTGGTCTGTCTCTGTCTCTCTCAAAAATAAATAAACATTAAAAAAAATTAAAAAGAAAGAAATTATGGAATATCACACAATATAATGTATGCAGTTAATGAAAAGTGCTCTGTGGACTCATTTGGAAAGATCTTTGAGATATTTTTAAGGAGAAAAAGCATTGCTAAGCAATGTAAATATATGCATGCTTCTAAATGCTCAGAAGATCTCCCTAGGGACACTCTAGTGTTCACTTGCCATTAGGAGGTATGATGGGTGTTAGATGAGAAGGAGGCCTACTTTTCGAAGTATTCTCTTAAACTGCTCAAACTTTTCAAAGCACATTTATAGATCCAGATGTAGGTTGATATATTTATATATGGTGGCAAACTGAAGCTCCTAGTCATAATGGCAGTTTCATAGCCAGGATGAAGCAAGTTCTGCCTAACCAACACAGCTAAGCTCTCAATGAAGTAAAGATCTTCCTTAGCTGCTTACCTTTATAATGTGTTTCTCCGGAGCACGAATGAACCAATGACACTTTACATTCATGGGATACGAGTCAGGATAACTGGCAGAGTGAATCATCCCTTCTTCCACCAATACAGATACACTCCCACAGCCTGAATCTGCTGAAGTGTCAGGGAAATCCAAAGTGAATGGCCAAAGGCATTCCCTCTTCCTTATTCCCATATCAGATAAAACCATCAGGGAATTAAATATCTGAGATACCAGCTTCTGAGTTCTTCTGAACAGCAGTAAATGTAAGCTCAAAGCTGCTGCCACCATTTTCTGGATCAGAAACAAATGTCACTGTGGCCTCACTGGTCTCAGTCAGCAATGGTGAAGGCAATTTATCTCCACAGACCTTACCTTAAAAGGAAAAGAAATTGAAATAGCATTACTAAAAATGTCACAAACTTGTTAATTTTTTTTCCTAACACTATGTTCCAGGAACTCTGTGTTCTCAACCCACCAAACTATTTACTGGTTAATTTAATTTTTCCACACTGTCTGTATCTGTGCTTTTTCAAACTCAATCTCACATGTCTAAATTCTACTCATCCTTCAGGGCCTGACTCAAAGTCCAGTTCTCATAAACCGTCCTAAATACCCACTGAAGTAAGAGGTACCTTTTCTGAGTCACCACAGCACATTTCCTGTACCATGTCATTTTCTACTTTATGGTACACGCTTAGATACCTTATCAGACTGCAATTGCATTAGAGCAGAGACTGTTTTTACTCCACATATGTGTAGGACTTGATATGATATCTGGCACATTGTTGATTTTTTAACAAATGATTGGTTGAAAGAATGGTTCCTAGGTAAATTGCAGGCCTGAATGTGAAATCATTTAGTCAATGAATATTATAACCCTTAGCACAATACCTTATCTACAGTATCCTGTCGATTTGCAACAAGCTATTTGTCCTAATCACTGGCCTAGGGAGACCTAGAGACCAAGGTCTATACCAGCTCTAGAGATCTTCTATCAAGATGCTTAACACATATTTCAATTAAAGTTATCAATTATGCTTATATAGTGTATAAGTGGTATTCCACAAATGACCTGAAAATGATCTATTGTCATGGGAGAAAAGAACATTATAAAACAATGTGAAGTTCAATGTGTATAGTTATTATGTATAAATGAATATACAGTACCCCAAAATGTTAACAGCATTTATCTCTAGGTGGTAGGATTTTTAATGGTTTACATTTTCTTCCAGTTACTTACCTGTCTTTACCAAATTTGGCAAACAGGCACCCACTTTTGTGATAAAACCAAAAAACAAAATAGATGTTGCCCTGAAAGGAAGTTTCTGATAATTGTGAGATCAATGTCATTCAAAGCTGCTACTCAACCTGAGGAGGGAATAGCTCACTCAACATGCCAGTCATTGGTTCCTCTCTTACCACACACATCTGCCCCTTCAGGAAATGGACAGCATATAAAGTGTTCTATGGCAGATATCTAACTTCAGGTCCCTTTGCACATCTTCAGTTGTTCAGATACTCTAACATGACAAGAAAAAATAAATGTAACATACGTACTAATAAGCACTCCATTGCTTGATTGTAAAGATATATAGCCATCGTCACAACCAACTTGATTTTGTATGTCTAAGCTTGCAAATTTTATCAGGATAATTTTATCTTCTGGTACCATTATTTTCCACATACATAAGCTAGACAGGGGAAGGTGGAGAAAGTATAATAAATGGGACAGTCAAGTGTGACAAATAAGATCTAATATATGGGCTTTAGCTCATAACTTACCAGTAACAAAAATCATAAAGACTATTAGAAGATAATAGGCAATGGAAGTTCCTTATGTAAGAATAATTTGGATAGGCTCAAATTGCTGGCATTTATCCAACAAATAGAGGCTGGAATTAGAGCCTCTATTAGAGAGTGGCTGGAACCCACCCTTTAAATTTCATTCAGTTATAAAATGCTAGGATTCTGATCTGTAAATTGAAAACCCTAAGATTCACCTCTTTGTTCTAACTTATTAGCCTAATTGAAAATTCATAGTTTTCACCCAGAAGTCAAATTATGGGTCATGAATTATGGATTGACCATGCTGCATATGTTAACTCTAACCAGCCACATCCTCCAAGGTCAGCCTGGATCTCAGTCCTTGCAGGTGCAATGTCACCTCCCTAACTTCCAGTAAGGTCAGCTGTGACCTTTTATTAACATCTTTAGAAATATGTCTAAACATTTTGAAAGGAGTCTTACATAATTTAACACATAATCTTTTACTTTTCCTACACGAATTCGTATTATTAAAGAAAAGAAACCCCAGCAGACCGTAAATCCTTAGCATCTTTTGTGCCTCACAATCATTGGGCTGCAAAGCACTCTTACCTGGAATCTAACATGTCAGAACAAACCTCTTTCTAAAACTTGGCAGTCTTTCTCAACAGACTTAGACCTTTTTTTGTTGTTGTGTTTTTTTTTTTTTTACATACTTTTTTAAAGTTTATTTATTTTTGAGAGAGAGAGAGAGAGAGAGAGAGAGAGACAGCATGAGCGGGGGAAGGGCAGAGAGAGAGAGGCGGGGAGAGAATCCCAAACAGGCTCCACACTGCCAGCACAGACCCCCCAATGCAGGGCTCAAATCCACAAAACCATGAGATCATGACCTGAGCCAAAACCAAGAGTCAGACAACTTAATTGACTGAGCCACCCAGGCACTCCATCAACAGCCTTAGACCTCTTAACAGTATCACTGCCCTCTAAGTAATAAGTGTTCAGGACTGTAGGAGTTATCCAGCTTTTTAATGCCCTGTTTCCAAAAACCAAATGTAACAATTCTTACTAAATATCTTCTTAACCAGAAACTCCCTGCTTTACTTTTTCAAGTCCATCATCTTGAACATCGAGGTCAAAATAGGCTGCTTAAATATTATTAAAATCCCTCTTTAAGCACTTCAATTTATAAAACAATAAGCTGTCTAATATATTACAAAGCTCACTTTTTTAGGCACTTCAATTGAAAAAGCACTCCACATCTATCATCCTTATTGAGGCTCTTTATAACCCTCTGAAGTGGGCAGGGAGAAATAATTCCCCTTATTCCAAATAAGAAAACTGTCATGATATTAAAAGACTCATCACACCTCACACATAATAGGAAATATAGGTTGGGCTTTATGGCTTCAAAGGCAAGTACTTTCTCCTGTTCATCAAATTATTGTCTACCTCAAAATCCCTACCTCAGTGATAGAAAACAGATTTCAAATCATATGCCAACCTGGTTTGTTGTTAGTGACTGCTGTGTTGCAAAGGATTCTGAGGTCTAATCAAGCTAAGTGAGAGAGGATTACCAAAATTAAGCCTTGATTTACCTATTCAAATGTTTATTGAGCATTATTATATGCCAGGCACTGTTCTAGGCTCTTAGAAATGCAATGTCTCGGGGCGCCTGGGTGGCTCAGTCAGTTGGGCGACTGACTTCGGCTCAGGTCACGATCTCGCGGTCCATGAGTTCGAGCCCCGCGTCGGGCTCTGGGCTGACAGCTCAGAGCCTGGAGCGTGTTTTGGATTCTGTGTCTCCCTCTCTGACCCTCCCCCGTTCATGCTCTGTCTCTCTCTGTCCCAAAAATAAATAAACGGTTAAAAAAAAAAAAAAAAAAGAAAGAAAGAAAGAAATGCAATGTCTCCCACAGGCATGGAAGGGGAGAGATGACCTGAGTGTCCTTTATCTGCCAGGTCTCAGAATCTAGGTACCACCCAGCAGAATAACAATAGGCTTGGAGGAACTGTGTAACTCCTTGCTCCTTCTTCACATTATTTGTTTCTATCTTAACATTAGTTAATTAACTCCATCTTCAATTAATGCTTCTACCATTCTCAAGGCTGCTTAGCATAATGGAGAAATCACTAAGATGCAGATTGATTCCGTATCGCATTACATTTCTAAAGCACATGTTTTTTCCTCCACGTTGGAACATTCCAGAATCAGAAGGTTCTTACAGTATAGTCTTACAATTAATTCTTTTAGACTTAGATGGACACAGTTCTTGCAGAGAGGAATGATCTCTGGCCAGTCACCCAGGAGCACTATCAACTGCATGCTACTTACGTTATTTTCAGGTGTTTCAGACTATACGGGTGGTGGGAATTTTAGACTACATACCTGCATAAGTATTAGCTTGTGATTCAAAATCTCAGAGAAGATTTTTACCCCTCTCTACACCAGTGTCAAGGTAGGGGCATGTAGCTTTCCACATGGGTGGGCGTGTGCCTGGTTTAGCCTTACACTGAACATACAGCTTTTGGTGTCCCATCTTTATTTGAAATCTCCTGATCTGGGGTATTTTTTATTTCTTTGTTGAGTACATAAAATAACAATTTTACAACCAGTTTGTTTTAGATTTGCTGAAATACAGTATCAATTCATGCTAATACTGAGTTGTAAAGTTGCTGAAAGTCTTCCCATTAATCTCTGCTTGATTCATTTTAGTCCTTACATGCTATTAAGTATCTTAACTATTTAATCTCAACTTCATCCTCTAAACTTGAAGCAGCTGAAACCTTACAATTACTAAGAAGACATCTAGTGTAAATTCATTTAACCTTCCTATAGGTAACCTGAATTTTGTTGTTGTTGTTGTTGCTTTCTCAGGAAAGTGATTATTCTTCATTTTTTCCAAAGCTAAATCTTCTTTAACTGTTCTGTTCTCATGAAACATCCTTCATGTATTTATACATTTCTCTTGGCTCATCTTACTTTCTTCTGCTCATAAGCACAGTTAAGCCTAACCCACCCACCCCAACACAACACAACAACAACAACAAAAAACCCTGCTTCTCTTGAAACCTGTCCTACTATCCAAAAGCCACTGTCCTGTCTTCCTCTTTCTCTTCACTGTTAACTGTCTCCTCATCTGAAACAAGGGCAGCAAGCCCTCACTCCCATGCCTCCTACAGGTCAAAAACCCTCATGTTAAATTATAAGGCTCTCTCTCTCTTACAACCACATTTTCAACTCACTATCAAATCCTGTGGTTCTATCACTTTTCACCTCCTCTACTATTGCAAACCTGATCCCAAGCCATCATGCTTACCTGGATTATTGATGTCAATACCAATGACACTAACAGGGCTCAGCTCTTGGTCTTTCCCTTCCAGAGTCTATTTTCTTTCTTTTTTTTTTTTTTTTAAGTTTATTTACTTATTTAAAGAGCATGCATGCACAAGCAGGGGAGAGGCAGAGAGACAGGGAGGGAATTCCAAGCAGAATCTGTAGGGCCATTGCAGAACCCAATGCAGGATTTGAACTCATGAACCATGAGATCATGCCCTGAGCTGAAATCAAGAGTTGGACACTCAACTGACTGAGCCATGCAGGTGCCCCTATGGTCTATTTTCAATGAAACAACCAAAGTAATCCTTTTTAAGTGTGTCAGATCATGTTCCTTGTCTGCTCAAAGTCCTCCAATGACAATACATCTTGTAGTAAAATTCAAAGACCTTCTTATGTCTTCTAAGTTTGACCACGCTAACCATGACCATTTCCACCCATCACTTAGCTCTAGTGCTTTGATTCTACTGTTCCCCAGATATACCAAAAATTTTCCTGCCTCACATATGACATTCCTTCTGCAAAGAATGTTCCTTCCAAAGATGACCATATGATTCCCTCCCACATCTTATTCAAGTCTTTGTTCAAATATCATCCTTATAATTAGGCTTTTCCTGAGCAACTTCTCTAATATTGCACAACCATCCCACCTTCTTGCTATGGTTTTCTGCATAGCGCTTACCACCTCCTACTATTATTTATAACGTTATTTGTAGTACCCCTGTTCTCCATTTTCCAACTCGTCTCCAAAGGAAGCATTTCTGTCTGTTTCATTCACGGCTTTATTTCTAGCACCTGAAACAGTGCTTGGCACATCTTAAAGCTTTGATAAAAATGTTTTGACTATTTGATGAAGGAAAGATACCAAGTCTTCAACAACCACTCAGCCAGTTATGAATATAGCTCCTGATCCTACAATTCTACTCAATTAGCTGCCATATCCAGTGGCATTTTATCTCACCTCATTTTGCCTTCTGCAATATCTAACACTGATAACAAACGTTTTTGCCTTGAAAGTCTTTCCTGCAGAAATCTCTTCGATACTTCATTGTCTAAGTTGAATCACAGGTTCTCTTTGCTTGAGGGTAAATTGGCTGTCATCTGCATGTCTCTTAGCCCAATGTACAAATGCTTTCTACAACTCCACCCATAACCATCCATGCTTTTCTCAAATATCTACTTATAAAGCAAATTCATTACTCCTGAGGAAGGCCATTAGATCTCAGAACTCTTTCAAGTTAGAAACTACCTTCTATTGCAGGGTGCCTGAGTAGCTCAGTCAGTTAAGCGTCTGACTCTTGATACTGGCTCAGGCCATGATTTCGTGGTTTGTGGGATTGAGCCCCACATCATACTGCATGCTAACAGTGCAGAACCTGCTTGGGATTCTCTCTCTCCTTCTCTCTGCCCCTCCCCCCCCCAAATGAATAATATAAATTAAAAAAAAAAAAAAAAAGAAACTACCTTACATTGGATTGAAATCTGCTTTCTCCTAACCTTCCAGCTCCTTATTCTCAGCTCTGCACTTCACTGGAGCAAGTGCAATTCTGCTTCTGTAGTAGATCCTCAGACAATTCCTTCCTCCTCTCAAGTCTTCTTTGCATCAAAACCATTCCTGGTTCCTTCTACCATATCTCCCAAGATATCATTCCAAATTTCTTTCCATGTTAGCCATTGTCCTTCAGATAATTTCTAGCTTATCGATGCCTCTTTCTAAAGATTGTACCTGGATGGGGCGCTAGGGTGGCGCAGTCAGTTAAGCGTCCGACTTCAGCCAGGTCACGATCTCGCCGTCCGTCCGTGAGTTCAAGCCCCGCGTCGGGCTCTGGGCTGATGGCTCAGAGCCTGGAGCCTGTTTCCGATTCTGTGTCTCCCTCTCTCTGTGCCCCTCCCCCATTCATGCTCTGTCTCTCTCTGTCCCAAAAATAAATAAACGTTGAAAAAAAAAAATTTAAAGATTGTACCTGGAGACCCCTCCCAATGCCCCTGCCCAGGACTCTAATAAAATAGGACTCTCACTCTTATTCTAGATGCTATTTTCCTCAAAGTTTAAGCAAAAATGGCAAAGCCTTTATTGGTATTACATTACTAGGTTGACACACAGAGAGTCAACTTGGACTTTTTAAAATTTTATTTTAGAGATAGAGTGTGCATACAACCTGGGGAAAGGGGGGAGAGAGGGAGAATCATAAGCAGCCTCCATTCTCAGTACAGAGCCCAATGCAGGGCCTGGTCTCATGACCCTGGGATTATGATCTGAACTGAAATCAAGATTCAGACACTGAACCAACCGAGCCACCCAGGTGCTCCTCAACTTAGACTTTTAAGCCTTTTAAATATTGGCTGAAATTAAGCCACATTATTTCCTTTCTATATTTACAACAAATATCTACAGGTCATTATACATTCATTTTATAAATTATAATCTTGCCACCATTTTAGTTTCCCATTGCTTACAGCAAAAAAATCTAATCTTCTCCTCATGGAATTTAAGACCCTCTATAACTAAGAGCTAACCAGCCTTTTTATCTTCATTGTCCACTGCTATACCAGTTCTTATTTATGCTAACATTACTGTCCAGCTGTCCTGTGACTCACATTGTCCAAACAACCATGATATTCTCTACCTCCCTGACATTTCTTACACATTATCCCCTGTAGGTGGCATGATATGTTGAAATCTCTTAGACACTAGAGCTACAAACAGCTTCATGAGCTATAAAATTATAACTATCCTTCAATGCGTAGTTTCAATACTATCCCCTTCATTAAAACATTCCTACCTCCATGTCTCCCAATCACGGTATAAACACACACATGCCTCACAAACCACTGCAATGCCAATTAGTCTTTCTATTTTCCAAAATACCACCCTACGCCTGGGTAGTGTGGATTATAAAGCTTATTGGTCTTGTTTTACACTATAGTTTTTTATCCAGCTCTTTCTTCTTACCAGATTATAAACTCACAGAACTATGATCTACCTTTGCATATCTTTAAATGCTCATACAATTTTTAAAATTCAGAACACTTGAGGAAGCGAAATACTTGCAAAACTTATTTCTAAAGCTTAAAGGTATCTTTAGAGGGGACAGACTATGTAGAAAAAATTTAAAGACAGTGAAGCATATTCATCTCCAGCTATTTCCCATCTTCTGGGAAATAAAATATCACCATTATTACAGAAATAAGTAGGAAAGGATTCATCACTAAATTCCCCTAACAATCTCACTAGCAGATGCTTTCAACATTGGATATTTGAAAACATCAGTTCAGATAAGCTCCAGTCTTCATACTACTTGTGCTGATGATTTGTATCGGTGGATAGCAGAAATACCAACCAGCAAATGTTTGCTAATCAGAAAATATCAGATGAAACATATAGACTTTTATGTTAAGCAGATTAAGAAATTGAAATACTAGACAAAATTCACAAAACATAGCCCCTTAAGTGGCCTGATATTGGGGGGCGGAAACCCAAGAATCATCCTACCTTGGATACATACCAATTATGAGAACAGCTGCTTTCTTTGGAATGGTGGTAACGAATCTTCCCATTTTCTCCAAATAACACTGGTCTCTCAGATCTACAATCTTTCAAAATGTAGAAAAAAGTTGATTATTTACTTCAGCTATGAACAGAATTTCAAGATATATGATACATAGCTTGAAGCTTTGTAATTTATATAGTTTATATTTATGGGAATGCACGTTTTTGGATGCTTTGACCTAGACACTGTACTTAGACTTCACTGAGATAATTTATAAATCATAATGTTCTTTTCTTTACCCAAGTTCTTCAGATTTAATATTTCTTTATCCAGCTTTTGCAAATCATGAGTCACATCAAGGTTTCAAATTTTTATTACATGGCACTAATACGGCTTTCTCCCCCATTTCTCACTAGGATATCCTGGGTTATAATAAAATACCTTTGTATAAAAATACTAAAGTAAAAGTTCACAAGTTTTATATTTAAATTTTTTTATATTTAAATTTTTAATGTTTATTTTTGAGAGAGAGCGAGTGCACAAGTGGGGGAGGGGCAGGGAGAAAGGGAGACACAGAATCTGAAGCATGCTCCTGGCTTTGAGCTGTCAGCACAGAGCCTGACACAGGGCTTGAACTCATGAACCATGAGATTATGACCTGAGCCGAATTCAGGTGCTTAACTGACCGAGCTACCCAGGCGCCCCGAAAGTACACAAATTTTAGCAGGGACATGTCAAGTCTCTATCATGCACTCAGCAATTCCAAATTCCAGTGTCACATTTTAATTGTTGGAAACTAGAAGAAATAGGCAACTGTGGCATGAGAAGCTTAGATGATGTTAAGGAAGTATTATTTAAATAAATTGTCACATTGTGCTATTATTTGACTGTGGAATTAACCATTACTGGCTGATTTCATTGCCATTTTAAAATATTGTTACTGTTAACCTTTGTTCAGGGCTTATTAATCCTTTTAACCTTCTCTTTCAGGTGATGAAAACTGAATAGAATTGCTACCTGGAGAGACTCTCCCTGTGCAGTAATGACAATGAACAGAACACTTTCACTCTGAGGTCCAAATCGGAGTGGCAAGCCTGCTCTAGTCAGAGGGAGCTCTGGTGCTCAGCTGGACCAGTTAACAGTGGTGCTTCTCGAATCATCAGCAAGGTGGCTGATCTTGGACTGCAATGAGGGAAGGCTGGAGGGAGCCCTGTGCTCTGACCCTCTGGCTCCCGGCCTTGAAACGACTTCCTTCTTGTACTGAACTGCTTGGTCCTGTAAGTTGTGTGTCCTCACTCGTTCTGTTCTGCAAAGGCTGCCCTCTTGCGCAGGTGCTGTCCCTCTGCAAGGCAAACCTTGTATCCCTTGGGACTGAGCCCCTCTGCCTTGTCCTCAGTGCTCTGACAGCTCTCAGGGGCTTAGCTCACCTTGTAGCTTAGCTTAGCTCATCTTTCATCACTGGGCCAACATACTCCTCTGTCTTCCCAAATAGTAGGAAAGTTCCCTGAGGACAGGCTTGGCATCTCCAGACCCACATTTGTTTCCTAATTCTAGATTTTAGTGCTGCAAAACAAAGTAACCCTCCAAGGCCTCCCTTATTTTCCCCACTGTTGTCAAGTAAAATTAACAAAGGTGAGTGGGGAAAATGGGAGGTGAGTAATTTATTTTTAGTGCTCTAAACTAGTTTAGGGGAAAAAGGTATGTCACCTGGATAAATGAAGCAAGAATCCTTTCTCAAAGACTATTTTTTAAAAAAATCTCATCATTACAAAAAAAAGACCCATATCTCATGAAGATCTACATGAACAGAAACTTGAAGATTCAGGCTCTTTCCAAGTTAAGTTCAAGTTAAACTGAAAGAGAACAGTTCTCATGAATTCAGAGATTTAAGTTTATATACATTGGATTAGGAATTGAAAACCAGATAAAGTCATCCTTTCTTTTACAGCTTAGTTCTGATTATATCTGCAACATATCAGAATAACTACCCTTGAAATAAGCATGATCAATTTTTGATTTAGAACAAAAGGCAGAAGGATGAATTCACAGAAATTATACCTACCTGTGAATGTGTTCTGAGTGATGAAATCCATCAACTCAAACACCTTGGAGAAAATGCCAGGTGATGCCCTTCTATGGTTATTTCTTAAAGTCCAACCTCTAGTCCAACCAGCTCCCTGGGAAGTTATCCCAGCAAGGACCCAGATTCCATTGCCTCTTCTACAAACCAATGGACTTCCGGGGTCTCCCTTTTGTGGGACAGAAAAAAATGAAACTTGAAAATATTCACGAGTTAAAAGTATTTCAGCACAGGGGCGCCTGGGTGGCTCTGTCAGTTAGGTGTCCGACTTCAGCTCAGGTCATGATCTCACGGTCCATGAGTTCGAGCCCCGCATCGGGCTCTGTGCTGACAGCTCAGAGCCTGAAGCCTGTTTCAGATTCTGTGTTTCCCTGTCTCTCTGGCCCTCCCCCGTTCATGCTCTGTCTCTGTCTCAAAAATAAATTAACGTTAAAAAAAATTAAAAAAAAAAAAGTATTTCAGCACAACAACAAACAGCACTCATCCCAAAAAGAGAAATAGTAGAGGCATATATACCCACTGGTTACTATCAATCAGCATTTTTTTAATCCATTTTTTTGCCTCTTCATCATTAGTTTCAAGGTACAGTGTTTTTGCCCAAATGTAACCTCCTTACAATTAGTGCCTGCAATCTTGTTGAGCTAACACTTAATTTTTCTCTTGCCCCTACTTGTTTGTGAACAACCACATGCATTCTGCAACCAGTGAAAGGAGCAGGGGGAATTGACAGGTACATTCTTCCGCTCTACTTTGCCATCTGGAATTGCTAGGAAAGATTGGGTCATATCCAAGCCTACAGCACCAGTGAATTGAGTCAAGTTCATGCAATGGCTGAAGGCTCTCAGAACAGAACAGAGGCCTAATTTTGTTCCAGCGGCTATATGTATAGGACTGTTGGTTCTCAGAGTAGAGGATAAAGAACCCATGATTTTAGGATCCTTTCTTTAATAATCCTTCATAATAATGTGGTGTTTTGGGAACATGGGTCAATTCTGTGCCAGACTTAAACCCTCTTCAAAAGGCAGAGAATTGAGGGTTTAACCGCCCACCCCCCAAGGATTGCCTCTCAAGGATGCAGACAGGATAAAACACCCTTAATCTATGTCCCAATTTAGAAAGTGGGATAATTGTAAATTTCTATCTCTTCCCTTCCAAACTCTCCCTGCTACTTGTCCTGTCACCACCTGCCCCCTTGCTCCAGAACAGAAAAGTCAAGAAATTTTCCAACAGATAATTTTAGGGAGCTTCCTACAGCAGTTTCAAGCTGCTTGTTGGGGAAGAATAAAAACTCCCGACTCCTCCGATTTAAAAAAAAAAAAAGTGGTTTTCCAAGTAAATTATCTTCTCTATCTAAAACTTAAAACTCATGTCTTTCACAAATTGGTCTCCTTTTCCTCTAACTTGTGAAGATCGGACTTCTTTATAAGCTACTGTAGTCAGCCTTGGGAGGTAATTCACAACATGTTTTAACCAACAGTTACTATAGCTGTGCCATCTTTGGTCAAACATTGTACAAACATTGCATTCTGCACTCAACACTTAAAAAAAGTCACACTGTTTAACAAAAAGTGGAATGAAAAATAATTCACAGATAGACCTAATCAGATAGAGCCAAAGTGCTCTTGCACCATTGCATTAGGTTGGAAATGTTGAACCCCTCCCCCCATCTTCCCTCCTTCCATCTTCCCAAAAAGAGGGGTGGGGGTAAGAATGGGCACAGAACAGGAAAGAATGCTCTCAGGCCAGGTCAAGTAAACCTTTTCAGTAGAAGCATGGTGGAAAGATGAACAAAAAAAGAATGTTGAAGCAATTATTCCCCAAAAGCAGCTCATGGGAAAAGGCAGAATCCACTATCGCTTATATGATACTGAATAACTGGGCTGGCTTATGCTTTTTACCTGACAGGCCTCCTTTTCCCCATCAGGAAAACTGGCACACATCATGGTCCTCCCCAGGAGAGGAAAATTCATACCCGTCAGCACAGAATTACACGTTCTGTCATCCACGATGGGAAGCTCCACTTCTTGTAGGACATCTGAATACTCTGATGCTGTGGAGGTGGACTGATGAGTTAGTCAACAATTGTCCTTACTGAAACAAATCAGTAAGAACCCTACAAGTATAAAACTATTTCAACCATGTTTAGGGGCACCTGGGTGGCTCAGTTGGTTAAGCATCCCACTTCGGCTCAGGTCATGATATCACAGTTTGGGAGTTTGAGCCCCGCTTTGGGCTCTGTGCTGACAGCTCAGAGCCTGGAGCCTACTTCAGATTCTGTGTCTCCCCCTCTCTCTACCCCTCCCCTGCTCACGCTCTGTGTCTCTCAATAATAAATAAATGTTAAAAAAAAAAAAACATATTTCAACCATGTTTAATCAAAATGTGGAAGTCCTTTTGTAAGGTGTGAATTATATTCTTTCCTAAAATCAGATATGTGATAAAGGACATTTTTTTATTAGCAGATTTTTTTTAAGGTAATATAGGCAATTGTATCTTTCCTAACCATATACTTCAAGTTTTCCTAAGTGGAAAACTTTAGTCAATAAAGCAGTATTTGTGAAATTCTTAATTTTGAAAAATCATAATATTAAAGACAAGGAAATTTAACTATTGTGACTATTTCCTGATTATCCCTTTACTGTATTCTTCTTCATCTGTCATAGTTACTGCTGGTTTTCTTTTTCTGACACATCATAACCAAAATGGTCAGCAGAAGTTTTATGTTGAGCCTTAGATACAGACATTTTTATGGTGAAAACCACAAGAAATTCTCACTGGATTATAACTCGGGAAAAAAACAAAAACAAAATAGGATAAATATATTACTCGTGGCCAATACAATTTCTGCTTCTAGTGGGCAAAGAAATCTAAAACTGCTATATATTTTTTGATGCCTCTTACTCTCTGAAATCTTGCACCATCCACTGGTCATGCAAAGAAGCCCTGCTTCAAATTTATCATCTTTATGGGGAAGACAGATTGGCTGAACAGCAGTTCCTGGAAAAAGAAAATTTTAAGGTTCCTAGATAGGCAAGTGATGCTGAATATATTTAGAAAAGTAACATCCAGTTGTTTTCATGGCTTCTACACTTTCCCTCTAAATATAATATTGATATATATTTTAAGTTTTCCCCTCTCATAAAAAACTATTCCATAGTTGTAGAAATTTAGAAAAATGCAGAAAAAGTAAAATAGGAAGAACATAATCCAGTGTTATACACACCACCTTGACCCTCCAAAACTAACATTTTAGGGTATACACTTGTCCTTTTTTTTTTCCTTCCAAGATTTTATTTAAATTCAAGTTAGTCTACATATAGTGTAGTATTGGTTTCAGTATAAGTCAGTGATTCATCATTTACATATAATACCCAATGTTCATCCCAGCAAGTGCCCTCCTTAATGCCTATCACCGATTTAGCCCAACCCCCCACCTACCTCCCCTCCAGCAACCCTCAGTTTGTTCTCTATCATTAAAAGTCTCCTATGGCTTGCCTTCCTCTCTGTTTTTATCTTATTTTCCCTTCCCTTCCCCTATGTTCATGTTTTGTTTCTTAAATTCCACATATAAGTGAAATCATAGTATCTGTCTTTCTCTGACTTCTTTTGCTTAGCAAAATAAACCCTAGCTCAACCCATGTCATTGCAAATGACCAAGATTTCAATCTTTTTGATGTCTGAGTGATAATATTCCATTGTATGTATATATGTGTATGTATCTTTTTTTTATCCATTCATCAGTTCATCGGAATTCCATAATTTGGCTATTGTTGATAGTGCTACTATAATGCTATAAACATTGGGATTTATGTACACCTTTGAATCAGCGTTTTTGTATCCTTTGGATAAATAATAGTAGTGTAATTGTAGAGTCATAAGACAGTTCTATTTTTAACTTTTTGAGGAACATCCATACTGTTTTCCAGAATGGCTGCACCCGTTTGCATTCCCACCAACAGTGCAAGAGGGTTCTCCTTTCTCCACATTCTCATCAACATTAGTAGTTTCCTAACTTGTTAATTGCAGCCATTCTGACAGTTGTGAGGTGGTATCTCATTGTGGTTGTGATTTTTATTTCTCTGATGAGTGATGTTAAGCATTTTTTTTTCTTGTGTCTGTTAGCCATTTGTAGGTCTTCTTTGGAGAAATGTCTGTTCATGTCTTCTGCCATTTCTTAACTCGATTATTTCTGGGGTGTTGAGTTTGGTAAGTTCTTTATAGATTTTAGATACTAGCCCTTTGCCCAGTATGTCATTTGCAAGTATCTTCTTCATTCTGTAGGTTGCCCTTTAGTTTTGTTGATTATTTCCTTCACTGTGCTGAATCTTTTTATCTTAATGAAGTGCCAATGGTTCATTTTTGCTTTTGTTTCCCTTGCCTCCGGAGTCTAGTAAGAAGCTCCTTTGGCCAAGGTCAAAGAGGTTGCTGCCTGTGTTCCCCTCTAGGATTTTGATGGTTTCCTATTTCACCTTTAGGTCTTTCATCCATTTTGAATTTACTTTTGTGTATGGTGTAAGAAAGTGGTCCAGTTTTCCCGACAACCTTTGTTGAAGAGACTCTTTTTTCCATTGGATGTTCTTTGCTGCTTTGTCAAAGATTAATTGACCATATAGGCATGGGTCAATTTCTGGGTTCTATATTCTGTTCCACTGAGGGTATACCCTTGTTTCTAAAGGATAGTTTCCCCTAATGGTAATCCAGTACTACTATGTGGCAAGCACTTTTCTAGACTCCAGTAAATTAGCAGAAAGATAAATCCTTTACATACAAGGGTGTGTGTTGGGGTAGCAGGAATGCAAATAATAAATAAAATAACTTATTTGGTTATTAGATAATATCACTCTGGAAAAATCAGAGTAGGGTAAAGAAGATCCAAAGTCTGAGGATTAGGGAAGATGGCATGGGAAATGTAGTTTTAAATATGATAGTCATGGCAAGTGCCTTTGAGTAGATAACATTTCTTTTAATTAGGCTTCATACCTAGCCTAGAACCCAATGCAGGGCTTGAACTCACCACCCTGGTATCAAGACCTGAGCTAAGATCAAGAGTCAGACACTTAATTTACTGAGCCACCCAGGTGCCCCTGAGCAGATGACATTTGAGTAAAGCCTTGAAACGAAGTGGTTATGTGAGAAGAAAGTATTTCAAGAAAGTAAGAAACAGAATGGAAAGTCCCTGCAGTGGGATAATGTCATATATGCTTGAGAACAGTTGGCCAGAATAGCTGGAACAGACTAAGGAAAAAAAAATAGTGAAAAAACAAAAAACAAGCTAGATCTAGGGCTAAGAGGACAGAGATGGCAATTGATAAAAATATTGATTTCCATCTGAGTGTAATGAAGAACCACTGAAGTGTTTTGAACAGAATGACAGAACATAACCTAGATTTTAAAAAGTATTATTCTGGTTGTTAGGTTAATAATAATTAGGCTTTCAAAAGAGAAAGCTAAAGACAATTTAAGAGACCATTAAAATTAACCCAAGCAAGAAAGGATGGTAGCCTGGAACACGATGGTAAGAGTAGACTGGGTGAGCCAGAAACCATGGGACTTTTGTGATGGATTAGGTACACAATGTGAGAGAAAGAAGAATTAACACTGAGTGCAAAGTGTTTAGCTTAAACAACTGGAAGGGTAGAGCTCTCATTCATCAAAATGAAAGACTATGGGTAAAGTAGATAGGATACAGGGGATAATCAAGACTGTTTTAAACATATTGTTTGAGATGCCTATTAGCCATCTGGGTGGGTGACCAGTAGGCAGTTAGCTATACGACTCCTATTAATCCCAGCAGCATGTGTGATAGGTAACATTTGGGATAGTCTTCAAGCAGATGGTGTTTACAACCTTGAACCTGGATAAGAATACTAAAGGAGGGTAGATAGAGAAGAGGTCCAGGGACTGAGCACTCCAACAGAGGTCACAAAGAGGAGGAGGTATCATCATAGAAGACTAAGAAAGGGTGCAAAAAGAGGTAGGAGGAAAACCAAGGGACTTCTGGAACTCAACTGAAGAAAATGTTTCCAGGGAGAGTATGAGCAAGTCTGTCAAAACTCGTGCCAAGTAATCTGAGGATTGAGCATTTACCTTTGAAATTTAGCAACATGGAGGGCAGTGACTGTGATAAGAGCAGATTTGGTGGCAGGTCGGGGTGAAAGTCTAACTTGGATGTCTAACAGATATTTCAGACCTAATACACGCAATTATGAGAACTGAGGAGAGGAAAATGACATACCTCCCATAAGTGGAACTTCATAGCTTTTCTATAAAGGGGAACAGGGAAAAGGGCAATAGTTTCTTTTGGTCACAGGTGATGGGAATTCCAGCATCTAACTTGAATGAGGCTTGCTTGCTCATGATTACAGATCCTTCAGGGAACCCTCCATCCAGAGCCAAGATTCAAGCAGTTAAGTTTCCTGATACCCTCACTTTAAGTGCCATATCTCCCTCTTTTTTCCCCTGTCTTTCAAAGCATCACCTGTTGTCAAGTCAGGGGTTACATGGGAGACACAGATCAGATGCACCCATCCCCCACCTCTCCTCCCATATAGGCTCCTTGCATGACAAGTTAAAGCTCTAGGTTCTTAAAGATCAATGGGATGCCTCAAGGGAAGTGGCTTATTTCAATGCATGGCAAATTGTTCTAGATTTGTGCTCCTTCATTGTTTTGGGCCACGATCACTTTACTTTTTTGCGTTAAAAACAAAAAGATTTTTAAAAATTTTTCTAAAATGTTTAGATTACCTGTGCTCAGTGTCAGATATTTAGTCCATAATGAGGAGAGAAAGAAGTCTCTGAAAACATTTTCAAATGTCCCAAAGTCCCAAGCTGGAGCTGAATATAAGTCTAGAATATAGCCCAGTCAAGACAAAAGACTTAAAATGCAGATTAAGTTAAGCATATAGAATTTGTGTCTGGGACTTTCAGTCTTTACAGTGCTTTTATATGTTATAAACAAAATTTTAAGAAGGACAAAACTTAGCTATTCTAATAGTACCAGATATACACAGAAATTAATTGTTAACTGGTACAGAATTAATAAAGCACACTTTTCTCCTACATTTTTAAAATATGCTAACTCTCCTTACTTACCAAACTTGACTTTGTGTTTTAAATACAGCAGTGCAATATCAGAGCTCATATATCCAAGTCTGTTGTACTCAGGATGGATAATCATTTTTGAAACAGGAATCTTCTGTTCTTGTTTACCGTCCGGAAAGAGGTTGTGCCCCCCAGTCACAGTCAGACTCTTAATTTGCTTCCTAAAACCAAAGAAAAACGCTCCAATAAGTATAGCTGTTTCCCCCAGGAAAGACGGTCTTGTTTTCACTCACTTAAATGAAAAGTGATTAATGTAACTTGAAGCATTTCTAAGTCTTCAAAGATGTACCTTTATTGATGATTACTACCAACTATCATAATTGCCTATAAATTATAGGGATCTGTAAAGTCATGGCTTTCCATCAGAGTGTTCACATTCTGTGAACCCTTTCCCCTCTCAACAATTGCAGTTCTGCATGAAATATTTAAGAGCAGCCTCTTTTTCTTTTTCTTTTGTACTAGTCTATATATGGTCTGTCATTTTTAACAAGATACAAAAGCTGTTCCTAGAACTGTCCTTTTCTTATTATCAGCATCTCTCTTAATCTGGCTAAGTATCTGTTCTTTTCACAGTATTGTTTTCCTCCTAATGACTGAAATTCGTATTATTAAAACGTTGGAGCCTCCATTTAACAATAAATGTCAATAATTTATTAGAACAAGTAACCATCGCCCCCACCTCACCACTAACTCCACAAATTATAGAGGACATCTAGGATCTCTGGGGTCTCTAATTAGTAGAGTAGGAGGCACAGGAAATCTTGAGACAGATAAAGGTTTCCTGGGATCAGGAACGTCAGTGAGTGGGTGGACCAGGTGGAAAAATTCAGAAAGGGATGGGGATTGAACTTTGCAGGGTATTTAGAGCTTCAAATCTCTCAGTCCCATTGCTAGGAGCCAAGGTTTGATAAGTAATGGAAATCCACAACTTACTCATTGAGGCCAACCAAGCAGTGTGCTGCTGTAACAACCAGATCATCTTGGATCAAGCTTCCTGCACAGAAGCGGTGCTCGCCTAATTTTAGGGAGACCTGCCGAGAAGAAAAGTATGAACACAACTCATATGCATCTCCCCGTGATGTCACCTCCTTTAGAAACACTTGAAGTCAACTCTCCTTGTATAACATTAAGTTACCGATACAATTGGTTAGGAAGAGATTTCCCCCGAAGTAAACTTTTTGGCAGACAGGGTTGAATGGGCTTAAGAGAAAAATCACCTGTTAACCAGAGCTGTGATATTGGAAACCAGAAGAAAACGTCAGCATTTCTCATTCAAGAGCTCAGTGCTTTGGTTATCCTGACCTGCCACGGTTGTCCACCAAATGCTGAATCCCTCCAGCGAGTACTTCCAGAGAAGAATCCAGAATCCAAGACAGTTGTCCTACGTTCGGCATCAACAGCAGGGATCCCACACTTCAGCCCTGTGTGTGAGAGAGAGCACCTGTGTGTGTGGGCACGCAGCCGGAGCACCTCAGGTCAGGATTCCCTTGATCAAGACTCCACCTTCAGATTTTCCTGGCCTCACACAGATGTTCTGATATCACCGAGCAGCAGACTATCCCTCTTTTTTTCTCAAGATATTCCCAAGACTATCCCACAATTACCCCATGTTGACTAGAACTTGCCTCAGGACTCCCCTGCCTCTTTATAGCCTGAACTGCCTTAGGGAGTCCCCGGGGGGGGGGGGGGGCGTTGGGGAGGGCAGGATGAGCTCGCTTTCCCTCTGGGGATCGATTTGGGGGTTACTCTGGGAGGGTGAGCATTACGTAAATTAGGTGGTCATAGAACACCATATGTTACTCAGAAAAGAGACATTTGGCTTTAAGTTACTTCTAATTGGCGATTGTTCCGTGGAGAAGGCGCCTTAGCATAAGTGCCTAAAGCCTGGAACTCCAGAATCCAAAGAATTTCCAAAAGAAAACCTGGCGCAGGCCGGTCTTTGGGAACTTCTGGGCCTGTACCGGCCCCTCACCCTTCCCTCTCCGTGGCCGAGGGAGTAAGGCAGTCTCTCTCCCTGGCCAGCACTCAGCCCCGGGGCGCAGCCTCGGCGCCCAGGGTCCGGGGTCCGGGCTCACCTAGGCTTTGGGGGAGGCCGACGGCGAGCAACAGCAGCAGACCCGCCCCAGCCAGCGGCCGCATGGCCCCCACGCGCCGGGACTCCGCCCCGCTTCCTCCGCCGCAGCTGCGGAAAGCGGCGACAGCAGCACGCCCCGCGGAGCGCCCGCCGCGCTCTTCACTCCTGCGCGGGCGCCAATGAGCCGCACCTGCGGCGCCGGCCGGCTCACAGCTGTCTCGGCCCGCGCTCAACCCACGCGCGGCCGCCCCACGTTTCACAGCTACCCGCCTTCTGGCCTCGAGGTGGTCGCCGCTCACAGGTGTGCAGAGGGCCCTACCGTCAGATCCAGGTGATCTGGAATCTGATCAGTGGCCTGGAATCTGATCAGTGGCCTGGAATGCTCAGCGCCAGGGAATTCTGGCCCAGACCAGGGAGTGTGGCCCAAACCCAGGGGCGAGGAAGCCCCCGACTCCTGGAAGCTTACTGAGGCATTAATAGCACTGCCCCTCCTTCTAACAAGCTTGTGGAAGCCTTTGACATTCAAGAATTTCAAATAGAGTGGGTATGAGAGAGCCGGTTTACACTGTCATCCCTTTTCCGGGTGGTTGTGTCATTAGCTTCAGTGGAATGGGCCAAAGCTGTAGGATCCATCATTTAAGATCATTAAAATGAATTCATCGGTAATACTATCATGTCAGCATTATTTCCCATAAATATTACTTTGTAATACGTTAGCTTGAGGTTGAGAGAGGAACAAAGCCAGAATTTGTAATGTATGTATGTTTCATCAAAAAAATTAGAGCAAAGCTCGTGGACATTCTATATATAACTAACACCAATCTCCTAGGCCCAGTTGTCTTCTGTGAAAAATAGAAATAAAAGCTCCTTAAGGTAGGGGGTATACAGATTAGGGAGATAGGCAGTAGACAGATGGACAGGAAAACAGAAGATAGTCAAGGTGGAGGGAATGCAGGTAGAGACAGGTGAGAATCAGCTGGGGCAATGACCCCTGTAACTGTAGAAGGTAGCAGAAGATGAATGGGCACCTTTTGGTGAAAAGCTAAAAGAATGTAATTGGCCCTGAAACTTGAAAGTCTCCTTCTTATCTCATGAACCTAAAAGGGGTTTCTCGGATTTCTGTGTCCCATCTTACAACATTAAGAAGCATTGTCCGATTAGAGGCACACGTGGTTAAATTAGTAGAAACTAAAGTAAAAACATTAGTTCCTCAGTCACACTAGGTATATTTCAAGGGCTCAATAGGCATCTGTGGCTAGCGCCTACCATATTGGAGAGCAGATACAGGATACTGCCATCATCACAGATAGTTCTATTGGACTGCACTGCTCTTGAGAATAAATAGCAAGCACCATTTTATTTATTTATTTTAAATAAAGACGCCTTGGATAACAGTTTTAGTAGATGACTCCTGGGTTTGGGGCTTGGGTGTCCAGGGGACAGTTGGGAGGGAGCTCAGTAAGGTAAGCAGCCTTTCTGTGAAAACAAAGCCCTGCACCACCAGGGCTCCACGCTTGAGGACTGCAAAGGAAATTCGCAGGTATGGTGGCTGCCTGACCAATGCCCCTCACCACCTCACCTTTAAAGTTTGCTTTCACTGTAGTGATCTTACAAGGATTATCAGAGCCATCCCTTGCCCCAGACTCTCCCATAAAAGCTCAGACCCTCCGGATGGACCCAAATACCTCTTTCTTCTTAGCAAGGAGTCAGATTAAAACCATTACAAAGCTGTTACCAAACAAAATGGGAGAGGGAAAGAAAAATGCTCATGTGATGTGCAAGTATAGTTGGACCCACAGTGTTCAAGTTCACGACTAACCTTTACATGGGGCCTGCAGACTCCGTCAGTTTGCACTCTTCTGCACATGATGCACACACAGCTTTGCAGGATATTCAGTGATTTCTTTCATACCCAGAAGTCTCCATGGGGTTGGGCATGGTCTCATTTCCTGTTACAGAATAGCTCTCTTTGTTTCCAGAGTTCAACACTCACAGCCTGAAGTGAGACCTTGTCCTTTTATGAGGATTGGTCCCTTATAGGCCTACCAAAATAATGCCTTCCCATTAAATAGGAAAAGAGCTATTCGATATGAATTGTACACCTATTTGATAGGTTGTTCGTTTTAAATTTGCTAGTAAGATGATGGTTTAAGTATAAGTTGAGTTTGTGGTGATGTCACAGCATCTAAATGGAAATATGCATACACACACGTAAGGGAAGGATGTCAAGAAAGGACAGAGTGGGCTGAACTATCCCAGATTGGATTTGTGATGTATGAGAAATCTGCCTTTAATGTGAACATATCTTCATCATGGCAGGATACTCTCCTATTGGAGGCCTTCCAAGACCCTTAATGAAGCCCCACCTCTAAAGATAGTTGTACAATTAGGAGTGTTAGTGACTAACCTACGAGCAATGAGAAAATCATGGGCAGATAATGTTTTGTGTAAAAAATTTCTTCCATCCAGACTAAACCACTGATGTAAACTCTAGAACCCTCTCCCATGTCCCACAAGGGATTTTGCACTAAGATTCAGCACTAAGGGGATTATTGGTGACCTCAGAAACAGCAATTACTTGCATGTTTGTTGCAGGAACAGATCACTATGAAGCAGAGAGAATGTGAAGGATGGAGGTAGAAAAAGCAGGTGAAGACAATTCACTCAAATAGTTTGGCTGAGAAGGAAGAAAGACATGGTAGCAGCTAGAGATGAAAAGAAATACAGGAAGGACTTCATTTTTATTTCCAAATGATTTTGATGGTGGTTATCGGTATATGTGTTTTCAAATAGAAGAGAATTCACAAGAGCCAGTAGAAGGAAGAAGTTAAAGATGAAAAAGAGAGGTTAAGGGATGGGATGAAGCTTCACAAGAGGCAAAATCCAGAGCGTAGGGCCCTCTTCTTCCACTGTAGTAATAGGAGCGGGAAGAATTGAGTACAGGTGAGTTTGTAGAATGAGTATAGGATACTGAGAGAATATCTGTTTTCTACTTTCGTTTATTCTGTGAAGGGGTGAAGACATCTATTCAGCAAGATGAGAGGAAGAGATCAGGACTGCATAAGGACTGAAATCGTCATGGTGAGGTGTGCAAAAGAGCAGACATGAAGCACACAGAACAATGCAGTGAGCGAATGAATGAATGAATGAATGAATGAATCAGGGAAGGAAGGAAGTTTTTTTCTTTTAAAGCAGACCCATCTAGTGACATGGATTTCAATGGGTACTAATCACAGAGCACTTGAGAGACTGAAAGAGACATAATTATTTTCATTATATTTTATATAAAATAAACATTTACATAAATTTTATTTTGGAAAGACCTAGGCAAAGTGTACATAATTGGACTTAAATGGGAGAAATACTTTATGGGAAGTAGATTTCTAACTGGCACAGCAAAAGTAACAAAAATGTACATTTATATACAACTGATCAAAGTAGGAAACAAAAACATGAACAAAGAACAGGCTGCAAGTCATTTTCTCCCTGATAAAAGGAGGGATCTACAAGGCAAATAATTTCCACGTTAGAAAAGCAAGCCATGGCTTCTACAGATATTTTAATTCCTTAGGAGGAAATTTTTAAAAATACTTTTTCCCCAGAAACATAACAAAATCACTTCATTTTCATGTGTACAGATTGCAAAATAAGAGTAACTGTCTCTGCCATGTTAAAGCACTTGGGCAGTGCAGTCCCTTTTATGGTTGTTTGTGTATGTGTTTTGATGCGGTGATTATCTTAAGAATTTCTAAAATGAAGGGCAACACTAATCAGTTATCTCTTCGATGTAAAGGGCTTTCAATCTGGATTCAGGAGACACTTAGAGCTTGATAGTTTCACAGAACGAACTAGTCTCTCACTGGGTGATAAACATGACTGAAACACCAGGTAGCCTGCCCAGGGTGAGGCAGTTCCTCCGGGGCAGTACAGGTCTACCACCCAGATTTCCAGATTCTTGGACTGGTGCACCCCTCTTTGGGCTAGCAAGGCAACCCCAAAAGCATGTTATACACACTGGAAACTTCCCGATGTGACATAAATACACTCCACTTGCACCGCTTGAGAATGGGAAGAAACTCCAGGATTTCTGGACATAGACATGTCTTTCCATTTTGGGGTAAATGATGATCTACACTTACAAACTAATCGTGACCATATATTGTGATGGATACTGATTTTACAAGCTACATGCTCTAAAAGATTTTAACTGAAAGGATCTTTGGTGATAAAAAGAACACATTTTTATATGAGCCATTTGACTGACATGAATATCATCAATTCTGTTGCATTATTTTATTTTGCTGATATTAAACCATTCCTTTGATTATAGTTATTTTATTTCTTCCCTTTAAGTTAATGGCTCCTAAAAACAAAAATAATGGAGGAGGTGCTATTTTTTGAAGAACTGTTCAACATAATTTTTTACATCAAAACTTCAAGAATAATTATAAAAGTTATAATGTTTCCGTGTGTGTGTGTGTGTGTGTGTGTGTGTGTGTATTTGGCATTGTAAGCTTTTATCTTAATTGCAGCCTAAATGCAAGATTTCATAGGTCTTTACTCTTTTAAAATGCCAAAAGATGTCAGATAATTACATTTTGTCATCATTGGGATACCAACATGCCATTTAATCAAAGTAAATGTGATCTGGAAACTAGGTGAAAAATTAAAAACAAACAAACCGCCTACAACTACATTTGCTTTGATTGTTGTTACTAATATCCTATAGGTTGATTAACGTAAGAGGCAAATCCTTAACACATCAGAGCAAAAGTTTTTTCGTTTTCCCGTCAAAAACTGATTCTAATGAGTACAATTAAGAAATAATTAACCAAAGTTTACATGTGTATAACCAAAAGAGAGACGTAGGTTTAGGAATATACTCTATGCCATGAACACCTTCTGAGTTTTACATACTGGGTGACTTGTCTGGTGTATACAAATGGCAATTCCTCTCCATCTGAGGACCAAGAATTCTAAAAATGTAAGGTCAAATTATAGTCCAACTGCCACAAGTGCAAATTACCCTACCCAACCGACCTGTCTGTCAATCTTGAAACAATAGTCTCAACCAATCAACTGTGCCATAAATTATTCTTTAGAATTCTTTGGCTCATTGTAGCCTAGATTTAAAAGCGCAACTTGAGAAGGGTTATAAAAGTCCATTAAAGTTGTTAGCCTACAGTGGTTCCGCAGCCTAGCTGCATATTAGCATCTTAACCTGGGCAGCCAGCATCTCAGAGATTTCCAAAGGTCCCCAGGTGATCCTACAGCCCAGCCAGGCTTGAGAGCCGGTATGTGTGAGGGATTAGTTCTCAACTATCAGCTGAATGTGGCTCGTCAACCTGAGGGGCCTGGAATGTTTAATAGAGACAGTAAGAAACCACACATTTGTTTTTATTCCCTCTCCAATTATAGCTTTTGTAGGTGGGTTTGTATAGAACAGTTTGGATTTTCTCATTTAGTCCCATTGAAGAGCAGTTGCCCAGAAGCATCGTGCAACCACTATAAACCCCTGCATCAGATGAGGTATGACCTGTGACAAATGTCAGAGTCTCATGCTAGGGGCTGTGAAGTATTATAGGAAGTTGTAATTAAAGTGGCAACAATCCTCTTTGTTTTATGATAGACCTCAAAACAAATAAGCCCCGAAGAATATATCTCAGGATTCCCTAAAATAAAATTTCCTTTCCTCCAAGGCATTTGAATCTTTGGTTTAGTTTACCTATGTTACATCACGGGACCATGTTTTATGAATACAGACTGAAAACATCTGGATCATTTAAAAAATTCTGAATAATTCTTAGGGTTGAAATAAACTGGTAAAGCCATTGTCATGGTTCCTGTGTCAAGGGACTGTCATTTCCTGGGAATTTTAAAGACAAGGAGAACTGGTTCTAGGTAGGACAGAAGGACAGGTTAGATAGACTGGCAGTAAGAGGGGAACAGACATACACAAGGAACTTGAAATGTAGCTGAGAAAAAAAAGCAAATGCTGCCCAGAGTAACACAGTCACAAATAAAACTGATCACCGGATCAAGTGTTCACCCAGACTAAAGCAACTTCTGTCTTGTCCTCAGTCAACTTCCCTCCCGCTGAGGATACCCTACATATTTAAGGGTCCAGTGCAAAATGGAATTGCAGGATTCGTCGTTCAAAAATTATTAAGAATTTCAAGCAGAGCCTTTGACCAAGCATGGGTGCCTGAGTGCAGGACCCTGAGGGGCCACATGAAGTGCATGCTCATGAAGCTGGCTCTGAGACTCCATCTCAGAAAGGCCTATCAACTCTCATGCCAAGCATGCTTTTATTAAGGGCAATCTAGATAGATCTCCATGACTAGCCTGCTTTTATTGATAAGAATGCGTATTATTTTCATGTTACAAGAACCAAATAAAAATAGTTATAAAATACACTTAATATCTTTGAAAAATAACATGTGATTTATTTTCTTATAGGCACTATTTAACTATGAAAACTATTTCATTGGCTACATCTCAGTGACATTATTAAATCAGGATAAAAATATCTGACCCAACAAACAGTGCTTACTTTTAACGTTCAAAGAGTTGCCAGTGTGTGCACACAGAATGAGGCAGAGTGATAGTGAGAAGGGGAGTGGGGGGAGGGACAGAATGAAAGGAGAGATTGAGGGGAGGGGGAGAGACAGAGAGAGACAGAAAGACATGGGGAGAGAGAAAAGCACCCAAAAGAAGATAGAAGAAGTCTCCTGAAGGTCATGTGACCCCTTCCCTTAGAAACTTTTACACTGTGACTGCCATTTCAATTATTCCCACTAATGGACCCTCATACCTTTAGCAGCACTTCAAGTAAGGCTGAGAAAAAAAAAGCTTTTCAAAACTTGGGGCTTAGTCTTTTCCATTAATTTCCTAAGTGTGAGTTTTGGTTACAGGTTATTTTAAAAAGTTGTGATTAGAGTCTTAGATACTGTTTTTAGCTAGGCTTATGCTTTTCAATTTGGGGGTCGGCTGATCATTCAAAATAAACTCTAGTACATTTCTTGGCCTTAGGACTACACAAGTATAATTTTGAAGACAAGAAAAATATTTTAAATAAAATTTTGGAAAAGGTTATGATATATAAGGCTAAAAGGACTATTAGAAACCGAAGATCATAGTGGTAATACATATATTATTAGATTATTGATGCATACAAATACATGTATGCCAATTCAAATTCTGTAATCCTTTGCATTTAAAGTATTCCTTCCATCATCCCTTTCCAAAGAAGTTTTTTTTTAACTAGACTTACCTTGACAAAAAGATAACAACATAGAGGGGCAGTGTTTCCTGATACTGTGTTGAGAAGAAACAGACTTTTTACCCTGCCCTGGTCTAAGCATGTGAAATCTGAGTGCCTTCAGGCTACTACATGTTTAGGCCACCTGGCCCAGGGCTGTGAACAGCACTTGGTGGTTGTTCTTCCTCCTCCTTCTTCCCTTCTTCTTCTTCTTCTTTCTTCTTCTTCTCCTTTTTTTTTTTAAAGGTTATGATGATGGCCAAATTAGAATCAGGTGTTCCAATTTCTTCACTTCCAAAATATATTACCACCCAAACAGTGATGTCTGATTCTTAATTTCTTTAGCTTCAGCAAGTGAATAATCAATACAAAATTTTTGAGGGGCTGTTAAAACTTAACTACTTTGTAATTCAGATTTGTAATTTTTGTATGATCAGTTCTGAAAGCTACTATTAAAAGCAGTATGTACAGGAAAAAACGTGTGTACACATATATATTAAATATTTTATAAGTTATGAAATAAATAACACTAAAAAACAAAGGTCAAATTGTAAATTCAACTTTGCTACCTCTATCTTTTAAATATAAATATATATTTTTTAAATTACAAATTGAGATTTTTCCCCTAGATTTTTTCAGCATTCTCCATGAAATCTCCAAAATTATAAATACAGAACCAAGAACTCCAAGTTTCCATCACTCATGTTCTAAGCGCAGAATTCTCATTGAGACCCAGTAGACAAATCAATAGAGCTCCCTTTCCATCTGTTTATAGTCTGTGAAGATTTCTGTGATATACTGTAAAGATTTGTCAATGGTTAAATATAGTTTTCAAAAAAATAATAAATCTCTGGATGACTGAACATTAAGATAACAAAGTAGAACATTTCTCTTAGTTAATATCTTTAATATTTCTCATGTAGAATATACTATTTTTTCTCCACCAAAATAACAATATATGTGGAGGCAGAAACATTTATGATTCTAAAAGCACTTCTGAAATCTTAGAGCAGAACCACTACTCTAGTAATACTTGTAATAAAATTAAAATAATCTTAAACATTTCCATAAAGAATTAGGGGTACCAAGATCCTTGATTTTCCCCTAGGGATAAGAATACACATACACAATTCCAGAAGCTTCCTTTTTTGATATATTAGGCAACAGGAAAAGATTGCATCAGAGTGGAATTTAATTTACTCTTCAATTGGGCTCTAGGGGGATTATCCCCAGGGGAATATAGGCAGAGCTCACTTAACAAGAGCCCTTTCCCCCATATATTCCAGAAGATTCCACACAAACTATTACTCATCTCCAGTTCTGGAGAATTCAATGAGCTACCTCTTGGTGGAATTTCCCAAATGGTTATCCCAGAGATTTTATTCTCTTTGAAAAAACTCATTAAGAAGAGCTGCTCTCCCTTCGTAGCATCTCAAGCCCCTGTATTTCTGGGACATAAAAGTCTACACTAAGAGATGGAATTAGCTTCTCAGGCTGGGAAAGCAGAGAAATAGATGAAGGGAAATCTGGAATTAAAGCCAACAAAAATCTGCAAAACGTGTAGTAGTTGTTTTCCTTCCTCTCAGGCCTAGCTCTTGCTTGCTCTTTCTGTCTTCTTCCATGGAAATGCAAGTCCCTCAGCACAGAGGTGCCAGCGGGTGTCCCTAAATGTGCCCCCCTGAACGCAGAGAGACAGGAAAGCTTCTTTGTTGCCCCCCTGCTGCTGTGAAAGCGAGCCTGCATCACTTTTTCCTCTTCCAGAGGCACCAGCACTGTCCCTCGAGACTGGTTCCAGTGCTGCTTATGTTTGATCCTTTTCTCGAACTTCTTGTAATCGTTTTTCTAGGCGATCCAGTTTGGCGAGATTTTCCTGCAGCAGTTTGCTGTCTGGAACCAGCTGTAAGGCTCTCTCATAATAAGCTCTTGCGGACACATAGTTTCCCTGTGGGGAAAAGAAAGGGAACAATGATCTATTCTGACCCACTGGAACGCTCTTGGAGAACAGGGAGACTAGGAAACAGACCTTCTGGCCCAGTTGAACACATATGTCCTCAGAAGGAACCCCTGACTGCATAGGCAATTTTATCCTTATCTGTTGGTGCTTTTGGAGAATCCATTTGTTTTAAGTACCAGGCCAGCTGGAGGATGTGAGGGATGAGAGTTATAGTTTAAGGTGAAATGGCAAAAAAACTGATTTTCAATTCTAATAACTAGGGCATGAGGCTGTCATTTCATAATGGAACTATTCCTTAGTAATCACATGGAGCCATGGCTAGAACTTGAGAGAGAGAAAGAGGAGAGAAAGACGGAATGGAGGGAGATCTGTGGGAAATGTTTTTGAAACTGCACAAGTTGTGATGATTAAATAGAAATCCACTGTAACTCTTTAGTGGTAGAAGTTATTTGCATCTCCAGCTTAAGACATAAAAGCAACTTTTGCCTAATACAGGCTGTAATGGAAATGTAAGTTTTTACGTAATGAAAAGAACTTATAGGAATATGGGGTTAAATTTACCCAAGGCGTGTGACAGTACGTACCTGCTGGATCCTCTTAAAGCGGGAAGGAAGGCACGTCACCCTGGACCTGCTAAAGACACCTATCACCACCCTCTGTTGACCCCTATCTGCTTTGTTCAATGGCTTTCTAACTGGAAACCGTGTGTGCCCCGTCCCAGATGGTTCTGAGCAATTTAGTCACAATTCTTGTTTTCCAGGCCCATTTCTGCAACTAAATTTTACCTTCCTTATTTGGTCCACCCTCTTTCAGATCCGTGTCCTGCCATGTCTCCTAACTGTGACTGTTAGTGTTCTCTCCATTCCCCCAAATTTCAGTTTGCTCTATTTCATGCTCAATTACAGCTCCATGTGGAAGAAAACCGGTTACGCTCTGAATTCCCATCGCAATTTAAAACAGCATTTCTAAGTGAAAGTACTAGGTCGCGACTAGCAACTAATATTCACTGAATGCTTAACTATCTTCCAGCTGAGTTAATACATGTTAAGAGCTTGGACACTGCCTGACGCACAGTGAACACTCCATCTGATGCTACCATTGTTGTCATTATTAAAAGACCATCCAGGTTTATGCAGACACTGTCCACTTAGAGCACTCGCTCGCCATAGTGGTGAAAAGGAGGGTGGAAATGGCAGAAAAGGAAAACATTTCTTTTTTTTTTTTAATTTTTTTTTTCAACGTAAATTTATTTTTGGGACAGAGAGAGACAGAGCATGAACGGGGGAGGGGCAGAGAGAGAGGGAGACACAGAATCGGAAACAGGCTCCAGGCTCTGAGCCATCAGCCCAGAGCCCGACGCGGGGCTCGAACTCCCGGACCGCGAGATCGTGACCTGGCTGAAGTCGGACGCTTAACCGACTGTGCCACCCAGGCGCCCCAAAAAAGGAAAACATTTCTGATTATTAACCTTGATTCTCCCAAGAGGCTAAACAGAATTCTGAACAAGTGAGAACCTGGGTTTGCTACATTCAATTATTATTTTTTTCAACTCCAGCATTTAACTTCCAAGTGTCTTGTGATGTGTATCAGGCTTAGCACACACATGCAGATGACTGAACACGTGTGCTATCAAAATATGCTTGTACTTCAGCTGATCTGGAAGTTGCTCTTCCAAGAGTTTTCCCTGAATTTAGCCCTCAGTCCGGTGCGTTGGCATTTCCTTCTTTGATCACCAGCTTTCTTTATCCTTTCATATAAAATGTACTCCTAGAGTTATCTTTTCTTCCTCAAATTGCTCTTTTCTTGATTAAACTGGAAGCCTTATTATTACTCTTTAAAAGTTATATCCCTTGATTCAATTCTGAGATGCTAAGGTAGCAAATCCGAATGATCTGATTTCTAGGATTGTGCTGTCTACACTATGGGAGTCACTGCCCCCACATGGCTATCTAAATTAAAATCAATTATGATAAATTTAAAAATGCTACAGAGAGGGAGGGAGGCAAACCATAAGAGACTCTTGGATACTGAGAACAAACTGAGGGTTGATGTGGGGTGGGGGGAGAGGGGAAAGTGGGTGATGGGCATGGAGGAGGGCACTTGTTGGGATGAGCACTGGGTGTTGTATGGAAACCAATCTGACAATAAATTATATTAAAAAAAAAAAAAGAATTCAGTTGCTCAGTTGCACCAATCACATTTCAAGGGCTCAACACCCACATGGGCCAGTGGCTGCTGCCTTGGACCGTGCAGATACAGAGCATTTCCAACATCATAGAGAGGTCTACTGCACAATGCCATTCTAGAAAACGCGTATTCTTATCATAGGACAGTACTGAAGATAGTACTTTGTGGTATGGCCCAGCTGATGGAATTGTGTGTTTATAAAGAATGTATTTTAGATTTTTATTCTATCCACTCCATCCTTTATAGAGCTTCACAATAATTATCTTTTATTACCAAGCAGTATAAACAAGAGACAACTCTCTTCTCATCTCTTCATGCTGCCTCCTTGCAAAGCCTTATTCCAACTGGCAACCTCAGTATCCTAAGCTTCACCCGGGCTTGGGGAAGGAGCGAGCCTGGGATGGGCTGACACTGATGGTTGCACTCTGCTACTAAGGGCTAACTTTCTGCAAAAAGACAGAAAGCTAACGATTGCTCTTTAGGATCTCATGATAATACTTTTGCTTCCTAATGGTGGCATCGATATGACCACATCCCAATCCACATTTACACTGGATTGCATCGTATGAATTCACTGATATGAGGCCATTTTTAAACTCCAAACATGGCCATTTTATATTGTTTAACCTAATATGTGATGTTTGCAGAGATGAAAAGCTGCATAAACTAATTTTTAATCTTGTGCTCATTACATTTTAAAGTCATACACTTAACAGATCTTTCTTCAACCTCCAGACACCTTTTTAGGGGAAGTACCTCTAAATGGAAAGCATGGATTCACTTGTTAATCTGAGAGTCCAATGAATGTACTATTATCCCTGTATTTCCAGACTTTCTGGAAAAGTCTTCAGTATATTTATTGGACTTTTTACATTAACAGGGGAACCCAGCTGCTTTAAGTTGCAGACACACTCCCATCTAAAAACATACTGAGCGTGCATTATTTTAAAATGTAACTATTTAACATGCTATTTAACTATTCAAAATTATGTTACTATTTGAAAAGTAAGTTCATACTGTTGGACACCCTAGAAAATCATTAAGATCAGAGCTCAGGTTATTCTGCCCTGATAAATGTCATGTTTGGATTCGCCATCCATGTTCTTCTATTAGACCACGGCTGTCAGTCACAGAGTAACTATCCCATTATTGCCTTCCAGTTGCATAATCATGAGTCACCTTTTTGTTTTGTTGTGTTTTTGAGAATGACCAGTTTCCATTTAATAGTGAACCCTATTAGGCTTTTGTTTAAATCCTAATCACTATATTGTTATTTTATCAATATAAAGACAGGTAGAAGCCTGGAAATAGGTTAGCTAAACAAGAGTGATCCTTTGAAAACATGTCAGACCATGGCATTTCTCTGCTGAAAGTCCTCCAAGGACCCCAGTTCATTTGGCATGGCATAAAAGCCAAGGACCCTACAATCCCCCTTCAAGGCTCTGCATGTTCTGGCCCTGTGTCTTCTTTGACTCTGGCTTCTACCATTTCATCTTACTTGCCTCCTGCCTGTTCTTCAAACACAGCTGGTACTCTCATACCTGAGGACCTTTGCACATGCTCCTTTCCTGTTTTGCCACACGGTTTGTTCCCTTCAGTTCTCTACTCAAAATAACTTTTAAAGTAAGGCCTTCCCAGCCACCTTAATTTTAAATTTCAGCTCTTACCCCATGTCACTTCCTATCCTCTCTCTCTCTTTTTTTTCTCCATAGTACCATGATATATTTTATGTACGTATGTATGCATGTATGTATTTATTTATTACCAGTCTCCCCTACTAAATGCTAGCTTCATGAAGACAGACACTTTTGTCTTATTTGTTCAATGTTCTATTTCCAGTGCTCCCAAAAAGAGTACCTGGCACATAGCATGCTCTGTATACATATTTGTCAAGTGAATGGATGAACGAGTGAATGTGAGTCTTTGAGTTCATTAGTTACAGACAGCAGTCCTCCCCAGGTCATTTTTAATGCTTCTCTCAAAGGTAGCTTTTTCTTTTGGAAGAACAAAAAACAAACCCACAAGTAAACAGCCTTGTGTTTCAGTAAAAGATTAGGGGGTAAAAGGCACATTAAATACAAGAAATAGTAAAGTGATATGTAAAGTGACACTGTAGTCTTGACCGTGAGTTAAACTGTAGGACAATGAGCTACGCTAAGCTCCAACAAGGACTTAGTTCACATAAGCAGATTCCACCTGCTGTGCGATGATACTTCTCCTAAGTGCACACAATTTTCTTTATGTTAAGTAAAATCATGGGATTTAATTTGTATAGATTTATTTTTAAAATGGTCTCATGATATTCAATATCACGATAATACAAGATGAACATAAACTCCTAATTTCACTTTTAAACACCTATGTTTTTGGTATTCAGACAACTCAAAGAGGGAATAAACAATACTTTCTCAATCTTTCGAGAGAAAAGACAGAAAGAGAAAGGGCAAAGAAAAGCCAGTCCACACGGAAGTGAATTATTCTCCTACCTTGATGTGTTGGATTCCACCCATGTTCATCCAGGCCTGTGCTTGATCCGGATTCAGTTCCACGGCTGCTTTGTAGCTCTAAACATACAAGAAACATCTTCAGGCTGAGGAACGAGAACCCATGCTTCGTGCTACAGACGTGGAAACCACTTTCTTCATCAGTGAGAATTTAAATGGTTAATACAATGAAAGCAGACACCACTAGCTCACAGGTGTTCCCGTTTATTTCAATTATGTTTCAAAGTGGATGATTCGGAAGTGGAGGAAACTGAACTGTGTGATTTGCTTGCAGAGCCTGAGGACACCTGTGGGGAATCCAGGTGGTTTGATTATGGTTTATCATTTCCCTCTGGTCTTGATCTGCAAGAAAACTGCTTTGGCCTTAGTCACTGTAAACGGAGTTTGTAAGAATACTTTTCTTTTTAATAACCAGCATCTTCGAGTGTTTTCCCACTCAGCTTAGCCCTAGTGTGGCACCTCCTTTCACAATGTCACTGGCATGTTTATTCAGCCTACGCTGAAATACTTGCCGTGACAGGATGCTCTTACTTCTTTAAGGACATCCATTTTCCTAGGGGATGGTTTTAATCATTACAGTCTTCCTTTATCTTCTGCTGCATGAAAGGTCTGAAGAGAGTTACTTCTCCCTCAAATACTTCTTTTGGTCTGAAAAGGAGTATCCCATTAAATGTGATATCTGTGCGGCATATTTGTAATATTTTGCACGTTGTTTAACGTCACAGGCATGTTCTCCACTGGGTCTGCATTTAAGAGTGGTCGCCTAAATAAAGCTAAAGGCTAAGAGTGCTGCTTTCAATGTCAAAGCTAAGGATCTGTGTGTATATTTTAATGTCTTTGCTATTTTCATTAGCAAGACTCCCATGAAAACAGATTCATGAAGTAAACAGAATCTGGTCCATTCCTCCTCCACTTTAGTTTTAAGAGAAGCAAGCAAACGATAAGAAACTATGCCTTTAAAAAGCTGCTAACGTAAACCTGAAGAAAGTGTCTCGGGTTAATTTCTATCAACAGAGATGAGGGTGTAGGGTGGAAGTTAGGGTGTAGGAAGTGAGGGTGTAGGGTGGACTCAAATCCCAGCTCCATCTCTTACCCTCTGTGACCTTGAGCAAGTTACACAACCTCTGAGTCTCAGTTTATTCAACTGTAAGATGGAGACCATGACCATAGCTTTCTTCTATGACTGTTGCAAAGATTAAAATACTGAATACATGTAATCATAAATAAAAATGTTAATAGATTTTAGCTGCTACTGTTAGCCCAAGGCCCTACTCCTACCTTTCATAGATCTAGCCATTTTAATTTTTTTTTAATCTTTATTTTTGAGAGAGTGAGGGCGTACGAGTCGGGGAGGAACAGAGAGAGAGGGAGACACAGAATCCAAGGCAGGCTCCGGGCCCTCAGCTGTCAGCACAGAGCCCGACGTGGGGCTCAAACTCATGAACTGTGAATTCATGACCTGAGCTGAAGTCAGATGCTCAATCGACTGAGCCATCCAGGCACCCCAATCTGGCCACTTTAAAATGATTATTTGATCTATTAGTTAAGCAACTAGAAAATACTTTGGTTTTCAATACAATGTATAAGATACAGATATACATACCAAATAACTATTTATAATTTAATTACACATTAATCAAATTGTCATGTTAGGTATAAGTAACTTAAGGTATTAAAAAATGTTCACAGGGGCACCTGGGTGGCTCAGTCGGTTGAGCATCTGACTTCGACTCAGATCATGATCTCGCAGTTCGTGGGTTCAAGTGCCATGTCGGGTTCTGTGCTGACAGCTCAGAACCTGGAGCCTGTTTTGGATTCTGTGTCTCCCTCTTTCTCTGCCCCTCCCCCACTCGTGCTCTGTCTCTGTCTCAGAAATAAACATTAAAAAAATGTTCACAGGGCAGAGAAAAGTGCACACTTTCTGCTTTAAAAAAAATTTTTTTTTCAATGTTTATTTATTTTTGGGACAGAGAGAGACAGAGCATGAACGGGGGAGGGGCAGAGAGAGAGGGAGACACAGAATCGGAAACAGGCTCCAGGCTCTGAGCCATCAGCCCAGAGCCTGACACGGGGCTCGAACTCCCGGAACCGGGAGATCGTGACCTGGCTGAAGTCGGACGCTTAACCGACTGCGCCACCCAGGCGCCCCAGCACACTTTCTGCTTTAAATATGCCACTGTTTCTGATTTAAGGGTTCACATTCAAATTAGTTTCCCCAAATATCTTTACATGTGTTTTTGAATATTTTAGAAATCACTCACTGTTTTCAAAAACAATAATATCATTTAAAATTTTACTTTCCCCATGTTGTATTTAGTGTAATTTTATGACTTCATTAATTCCAACTTGTGGCTTTACCAGAAATGCTTGGTATTTCTATAACATTTCTATTTGCTTGCAATATCGTTTTGATTTCAAGCTGTGTATAAATTTTATTTGAATGCCTATAAGATGCAAGATGTTATGTTTTGGAACACAGAAGGAAGCAGTCCCCTTCTATAAGGAGAAGTCTAATCTAACTGGGGAGCAGGCGTTATGCACGGGGCCCGGGGAGGGGGGGGGTGGGGAGGCGGGGGACGGAGAAGACAGAGGGAGAGGAGAAAGAGACCTAACAATACAGTGTAATATATGATACTTTCAAATGACTTGTAGAGACAGTAAATGTTTTAAAAGTTCACGGGAAACAAGAAAGGATAGTCCAAGGAAAAAGGATAGGCCAGATGAGCTTCCAGAAGGAGGAGGACACAGGCTGTGTCTTAGTGGATTCTGACAGGGAATTTGTGGGGAATTGGGGATGGGGGAGTGTAGAAGGATGTTACAAGGATGTGTGGAAATGCCAAAGCTATTCAGCACTAGTCCACCCAGACTAGAGGGTTATTGCAGGCAAACAGAGAGAGTGAGGGTGGCAGAGAGAGAAACCGGTTTGAGGGGAAAATGTGGAATTGCTTTAGGTACCAAGTTAAAAGTAATCATTCAGAAAATAATGTGGAGGTATTGCAGAACTCTGAATACTAAAAATCCAAAGGCTCAATGATAAAAACTAAACATATAACATCATGGTAATTAATCAGAAAATTCACTCCACAAACATGCCAATGATCTTAAATTTTGCCACATATGCTTCATTAAAGATTGAGAGTATTAATCTGAATCCCTTCATTTAATAACATAATTTTATTAAGTGTTTATACCTCAAAAGCTTTATCCAGAAGATTCTGCTCTCTTAGTTGGTTTCCTTTTGTGAAAAAAAGTTCAGATACGACTTTAGGGTCCTTTGGCTTCAGCTGGAGAGCTTTGTCTATAGCATCGAGTGCCTATAACAGGTTTGAAAATAAAACAGAATAAGTAGATTAGATGAAGAAAAACTAACTTAAATGATAAAATGTATACTTTTTGTCCTTATGTATTAGCTGGTGTGGTAAATGACAATCAAAACACATTCTTCATTCTCTCTGTTGTTCTCACTGAGAAACAATGTGGCCCTGACAAGATAATCTCCCTATACTCCAGGCTTTCCATTTATATTAGTGACAATGAAATGTCCTTGACCATTCCATAGGAAGATCATGTGATAAAGCTGAAAGGAACCAAGATCTGGTGTCATTTGTTTTGCCCTGCCTGTGTCCATCTGGACCCCTCCAATCATGGCCTCCTCTTAGGTCCTTGGTGCCAACTGTGGCCCCCTCCCCCCCCCCCCCCCCAGCACCCACTGCCCCATCCCCTGCAGCCAGGGATCCCTTCAACACACAAACCTCACCATGCTGCTTTTCTCCATAAAATCCCAAAAGCTTGGGGTGCCTGGGTGGCTCAGTTGTTAAGCGTCTGACTTTGGCTCAGGACATGATCTCACAGTTCGTGAGTTTGAGCCCCACATTGGTGAGCTTGAGCCCTGCTTCAAGTGAGCTTGAGCTCCACTTCAGGTAAACACGAGCCCTTCTTCTCTTTTTCTCTCTCTGCCCCTCCTGAGATTCTGTCTCTCTCTGCCCCTTGCTCACTCCCCACCCCCTCTCTCAAAAACAAAAAACAAACAAAAACAAACAAAAAAACCCCAAAGCTTCTCCCAAGATATGAAACAAAAGCCTTGCCCTGGTCCCGCACGCTGTGGGGTGTTGTCCCCAGCAACCTCTACAGCCATTATCTTACACAGTGCCCTGCTCCCTTCATGCCCATCCCTCAGGCTTGCTACTTGCTGCTGCCACAGGGCCTTTGCACATACTTTATCCTGCCTAAAATGCTTTTAATTGCCCTCCTTTGTCTAATAACTCCTACTTATCATTCAGCATTCACCTTCATATCACTCTGCAGGGAACCTAACCTCCCAGATCACTCAGGTCCCTGATTATATGCCTGTGAGAACCATGTCACTCTTCATGACATCACTGAGCACAGCTATAATTTTATATCTGTTTTGCGATTGCTTTTTTAATCTTAGTTTCCTCTTCTACTATAAACTCCATGAGGACAAAAGTGATTTTTGTTTGTTTGTTTTTATTATACCGCTTTATTCCTGGTACCTGCCACAGTGTCTGGCATATAGCAGGCATTCAATAAATATCTTGTTGAGTCAGTTCATAAGTTTACTGGCTATGTTACTTTTAAAATGGAGATAAACAATAACAGTTGCAACACAGGGTCACTGACCTATATAAGGGTGTTACAAGGACTCTACAAAAATATACTTGAAGGAACATGGAAAATGATAAAGCATACAAATGACAGAGCATATAAAGTTAGTATTTATAGAGTTAGGTGAAAACAAACTGAGATAATAGCACATAAAATCTTTATTTATTTTTTAAATATTTATTTATTTATTTTGGGGGGGATGGAGAGAGAGAGAGAGAGAGAGAGAGAGAGAGGCAGAGGGAGACAGGGGGAGGGAGAATCCTAAGCAGGCTCTGAGATGTCAGCAGAGCTCAATCTAACAAACTGAAGCTCATGACCTGAGCTGAAATCGAGTGTTGCATACTTAACTGACTGAGCCATCCAGGTGCCCCTCACATAAAATCTTTAGACAAAAGATTAGTCAAGAAAATATTTCAAGGGGACATATTAGCAGTTAAGGGGATATCTGCAAAAAACATCCATAAGATAGGCCATGCCAACGGATGATAGTCAAGATTGCTCTGCCTTGTAAACGTGCAGACTGGAGAGTCAGTCAGGTGCACACCATCTTCCACCTGTGGATCCAAACGACTCCCGTGTCCCTCTACCTTGTCGTGGTGCTCCTGCTTGCTATAGATTGCTGACAACAGGCGGTAGCATTCGAGGCATCCAGTCTCCTCTGACACGATGTGGTTGGTCATCTTTTCAGCTTCTTTTGTCTGACCCATTACGGCCAAAACCTGAGCCTGCAAAACCACATGACCTTGGCTTCAGAGCCAGTTTGTCATCACTTCATCAAATACAGCATCTCTGAATAGGGGCGTGTCAGAAACACTCCAGAAAAAAAAATGTTCAGCTTCTATCTGAGATTCACAGAGGGAGCTGAATTCCCACAGTTTACAGGTTCTAATTTTTTGTTGTTCATTTCTGTTTATTTATTTAGGAGAATAATGCATGATACGTGAATAGCAGGGACACCA
This sequence comes from Leopardus geoffroyi, assembly GCF_018350155.1. Taxonomy (NCBI): domain Eukaryota; kingdom Metazoa; phylum Chordata; class Mammalia; order Carnivora; family Felidae; genus Leopardus; species Leopardus geoffroyi. The sequence goes on from NC_059341.1 coordinate 63,026,315, forward strand.
AAGACATCAGTGAAATGACTTGTGACTTTTTAAAAAAGTTGACTAAATATTTTAAAAAAAGAAATGATTTCTTATGGTTTCAACAGGACATTGCATTTATAACGAGTTTGATTTGTTACAAATCTAAAAAAGAGTAACAAAAATGCAAATTTCCAAATTGAAATTAAAAAATATTGTTGATACTAATTTCCTAAACTTGATAATCATACTGTGGTTGTATTAGAGAATGTCCTTGTTCTTAGGAACTATTTGCTGAAGTACTTAGAAATAAAGGGTGTGGGATCTATAACTGTCATGTGGCTCACAAAAAAATACTATGCGTTTGCACACATACTTAAATATGTACATAGGTACATATATGGATGCATATACACAAGGCATTGATAAACAAATTCATCAAAATGCTAAAAATTGATGGAGCTGGGTGAAAGGGTGTACGGGAGCTATTTACTATTCTTGCAAATTTTTTAAGTTTGAAATCATTTCGAACCAAAAACTTAAAAAAGTTTTTAGTGTCTGTGTGTTTGGTGAATGGCTCTAACACTGGTTACATGGATAGTCAGAAAACGGATGTACTGTAGCATCCTAGTTGCAGTTCTGAGGCTTCTGACTCCAACTCTCTGCACTGCACCCTGTGTGTTCCTGCCTCATTTTCTTTAGCAATCTACTTACCAGGGCCAGGCGGAGCTCCCTTTGAGAAGGCTGGAGGGCCGCAGCTTCCCGGTAGATCTGCAGAGCTTCCTCATATCGGCCAGTGTTATAATACAGCGCTCCCAAAGGTGATAATATCTCAGCTTTGCGGGACACCTGCAGTGCGCTAAGTTTTCAGAAAGATGAAGTGGCACTTCTAATAGGTACCTTTCGAAAGCTCAAAACGCAGATTTAGGGATGACAGTCCACAGTTGGAGACTCTGCTTCAACATGGTCTCTGGTTTTTATTTTTTTATTTTATTTTATTTTATTTATTTATTTTAAAATGTTTGTTTATTTTTGAAACAGAGAAAGACAGAGAGCAAACGGGGGAGAGTCAGAGAGAGGGAGACACAGAATCTGAAACAGGCTCCAGGCTGTCAGCACAGAGCCCAATGCGGGGCTCGAACTCACGGACTGTGAGATCATGACCTGAGCCGAAGTCAGACGCTTAACTGACTGAGCTACCCAGGCACCCCTGGTCTCTGGTTTTTATAATCAAGAAGACTGTTTTTAAAAAGATCATGACGCCGCCCTCTGACTATAAGAATGTCTCTAGTGACCTATCAATATGCACACTGAGCTCCAAGGATCGTTTCCATTAATGGTGATAGGCTTGTTCTGATGTATGCACAGTCTTTCCACCACATCCATTTTTGAAACTGCTATTTATGGCTTGGGCTGCAGTCCATAGCCTCAGAAAACAATGGACCGACCAAAGCAGGAATTACATTCCAACCTTGGTTTAGCACCGTGTTCTAACCAGCAGGCAGAAAAGCCATTCATTGGGACACCATTAAGGGATTGGTTTTATTTTCTTTGGAGATGAGACTCTGTGTTGCCTGAATTGGCAAAATCTGTTAATATTCTAAAGGCATGTCTGCTTCAATTACGTAAAAATTGGAAGGGCAACTACTGACATCCTCGGGCAACTTACAAAGTGAAGAAAAGGAATTTTACCGTTTATACCATTCTTCGGCCAAACTGTTCTCGCCCAATGACCTGTAGAGTCTCCCCAGATTCACCATAGCTACGTGATGACTTGGGCTGAGTGTGATGGCCTGCTGGTAATGGGCCACTGCCTTCTCCGGAGAGCCTGTAATCAGTGGTAGTTGGAAATAATTATACAACACACGAGGCTCTTCAATTTCTCTTCTGATGTAGATCATTCTTCTTTGTATTATTGAGTCATACCATCAATGATTCAGTGTGTAAATTAGCTTGTATTTTGACTTCATCTCCTTGCCACTGCGTAACTTTGGGCCATTTTACTATTCATTCCCACTTCCAAGGAAATTAATAGTAAAAAAGCAATGAAAACTAAAATCTATTTCTTTTATTACACGTATCATTTTAGCCAAAGTGTTTTCTGGCCATTGCCCTTGCAAGTATGATGTTTTGAGATCATCAATGATTGTTATTTATGCGAGATATTGTTGCTTCTCATTATACTAAAAAACAGAATAGGCTATTATAGAAACAAAACTGTCCTGAAACAATTTCTAAGGGTTGGTCTCAATTACTGTACTGCAACATAGTAATCGAGGCACTGCTTTAAAGAAGTATGTATCAGCCAGATCTTGAAAATCTTTTTAAAAATGATACATTCTTGTTAAATGGGATTTATATAATGGGGTTTTAATAATAATAATAATAATAATAATAATAATGCTACCCTGTGTGTATCCAATGCATTACATATTTTAAAATATTTTAATTAAATGATCTTTACAGGTATTTTTGATACTAGTTAGCTGCCTTTAGATACCATTTAGCTGTCTCTTGGGCTTTAAGAGCTACTATAAAATAAACAAAAGTATTACTTTAAAGATATAAACACTAAAGTGCAAAGTGCACTTAGGAGACTTGACAGAAATCCCAGGGCAACTGAGGATGAAGATCAGAACTAGAATCAAGCCTCTGATAAGGTCCCCAAAGAAGCTTCCTAGTGAAATCTTATCTAAGTGGCTGAAAATGGAATGTTCATTACCTGCAGACATCTTAGGCATTAAACGAGATACCATGTATGTATATATACATAGGTCACTGGTAATAGGGAGAATTTCACTAGTATAAAACACATGAATACAAAGGGAGTGATGAGAAGATACACAGGGTGGACAGTGAGATTTCTAGGGGAGTGGCATTATTTGTTGTTGAAGTAGAAGGAAGAGGGCTAAGACGAGACCAACAGGGAGGGGGTCTCTTTGGGTTTTTAGATCTTCATGACACTTAATGTATTACTGTGTTGCTAACAAACCAGCAGGTGGCACTACAAAACAATTTTACATGCAAAAATAAGGGACGTTTCCCAGGAGTTTGGGAACATAAATTTACATTCTATAAAACAGAAAAGTTTCAGATATAGTAGAAAATAAAAACCCTTTTGAGCATTCATACTGACAAAATAATTAAAGTAGAATTTTACCGCAAGGCAGATAGCCTAATACTCAATGAGAACAAAATGGTGCTTTTGCATTAAATTCAAATATCTTTTGATTCTTTATAGGTATTCATAGCATGCCAACAGCATATAGGACACAAATCATAAAGGAAACAGAATCCCTGCTCAGTAAAGTGTTGCCTTAATAAGAGGGAGTAAGTATATTTTATATAGCATCTGTCATGTAAGAGTACTCTTATCAGTTACAATAATATGGTTTCCCTAATGTATATCAAGTAAAGAATGATGGAACAATTCTGGAGGCTTTTTTATCAGATGTGGAAAAGTATTTTCCATCTGCTCGTAACCAGATTCAGAGGCAAGTTCTGCATCATTGCCGAGGAATGTTTCATCATCTTAGGTATATGAACTTGTATAAATGATACTCAAAGGACTGCTACTCATTAAATCATCAAGGCTACTTCCTGACACCTGGGGAGTTTTCCTTAGAGCTGTATGAACTGGGCAGATTTTGCTGAGCTGAGCTTGAAGATTTGGAGAAATGACAGCCCCACAGTACAATGTGACTGTCAACAGTGTGAGTTTCCTGCCAAGCCCAGAAGTGAATGGTACTTCTGAGACATTATTGGGGTGGTTGCCATTTTGCTTGATAGATAGTATTATCTAATCTCAACAGAACAGGTTCTCTTTAATTTTACTCACCGGTATCAACTAAGAAAACCCCATAGTTGTTGTGTAAGTCTGAGCTGTCTGGACAGTTCCTTATTCCAGCCTGGTATATTTCCTCAGCTTCCTTAAATCTCTCCTTTAAAAGAGAACAAAGGAAAATAAATGAGAAAGTTAAAAGCAAACAACAATAGGGGTGCCTGGGTGGCTCAGCTGGGTAAGTGTTTGGCTCAGGTCATGATCTCAGGGTGGTGAGATTGATGGAGCCCCGTGCTGGGCTGTGCTGGGCTTGGAGACTGCTTAAGATTCTATCTCTCTCCCTCTGCCCCTCTGCCCCACTCGTGTGCACACGCTCACCCTCTTTCTCCAAAAAAAGCCCCGAAATATAAAAACTACAACAATAAACTGAATGACATAAATGGAAAAGATAGAAACTAATTTACTGAGGATCTTGTATGCAATAGGCCAATAGGCACTGAGATCAAACACCGTGTACTTTTAATTGAAGTCAGTGCAATGGCACAAATTCCTGCAATTCATATTTATATTTAGTTTCTTTAGGGCAAACAAGCCTACATTTACTAATAAGGGACATCTGAAAGGATTTGCCCTACAACTGGAAAAAGCCTCAAATGGTTGTTTGAATGGGATGCCCTCCACCCCCAGTAACTCTCTGTTTGAAAATGAGGGCTAGGTCCATACAGGAGTTTCTTCAGAGGTGACAATGTGACTGGGAGCAGGGACGCCTGCGACGTTTGTCTTACAGCTGCATTGCGTATCAAGCACTCCCTTTACCGACACTGTATGGTTTATTGGCGGAGGTTTTTGAGGAAAGGGGAGGGAGGCTGATGCAGGTTACAGAGGGCTTTGCCTTGACCTTTGTTTACTCAAAATATTTGGATAGCCCACCCAACTGTTCATTCCCTCCTTTATTCAACCTGTGTGTTCCACCTCAGAGCCACACCCTCCAATGGGAATACAGGTCTTCTCGAAGGCATACCTCCAACTCCTATCCTTGTGATAAGGCCCCGCTCAACTATTGCATCTTCAATGGGTCATTTGCTAACTGTCCTGGTCTTCTTCCAAAGATTCACTTTAGCACACTAACAATTCTGAATTAGCTTTTAGGAACACTGTTCACCACCAGCCGAGATTGTCACGTCACGCTTCCTTTTACAATATCAGAAGGTAAAACCTACTTCATGAATCAAAGCTACCCAGGTTCTAACAATTACTCACAAGTGAACACTTTCATGGTTCCCTGGTCCTGCTGGGAAGGTCAGGTAAAAGGAAATGATGCGGCATAAAGCACATAGCAACTGTTCCTTTACTAGGCTCTGAGAGTGGACGTTTTCCACAATTTTATCACAAGTTACCCCTACTAAGCATTCATCCAGACACATGAAAAGGGAATGTACAGCACTAATTTCCTCAGATGTGACACCTTTGGCTTGTGAATAAAAATGCACCGGGTGTTGAGCAATAAACCAAGGAGCCTAAATTTGATTTGACCCAGAAAGATAAAGACATTTGACCCTCTGTGGAATGACTACGGCCATCTCTTTGAATCCACACATTTAAGTACCATTTAGGAAACAAGACGTGGTTTGGATTTGGCAAATTTCACTTATTTGAATTACAAATCCACAGCCCAGCAAAAATTGAGATCTATGTTGCTAAAAAGTATATGCATTTTTTTAAAAAGCATATGTATTTTTGATTGCCAAACAACAAACTGTCAGACTTAAAAAAAAAATAAAGATGAATGAAAAGCCCCAAATCATCTTTCAATCTATTAAAGAGAAGAAAAATTTTATGAAGATATCATCCAGGGGCACCTGGGTGGCTCAGTCGTTTGAGCATCTGACTCCTGGTTCTGGCTCAGGTCATGATCTCTCAGTTTTGTGAATTCAAGCCCTGCGTCTGGCTCTGCACCGTTAGCACAGAGCCTGCTTGGGATTCTCTTTCTCTCCATCTCTCTCTGCCCCTCCCCTGCTCACACTGTCTCTGTCTCTCTCAAAGTAAATAAATAAAGTTAAAAAAAAAAAAAGAGAAGATAGCATCCATTGAAGGACCAACAAATTTGTGTGTGGGTGTGCGTGTGCGTGCGTGTGTGTCTTTAGACACAGGCAGAACACAAATTATCTAAGCCTCCGATCAAGTTAATAGCTACAGAGTACTATTGCAAACGTATTCATTTATTCATTCATTCAAGACATATTTACCGCAATGGCTGTAGAGAGCATGGTATAATGATTAGGGATCAGGCTGCCAGTGTTTCACTAAACAGATTGGAATCCCAGACCCACCATTTACTCTCTATGTGACCTTACTTCCCCTCTACGTGCCCAGTTGTAACATAGGGATACCAGTAGTACCCATCTCATAGGGTTGTTGTGACAATTAAATGGATTAAAACATGTTAAGTATGTAGAACAATGCATAGCACATAGCACCTTGTCACAATAGGATATGTCATGTCACATCCTTATCATTACCACTCCTTAGTGCTGGCATTGCTACGTGTATCACTGGGAGACAGATGCCAAAAACACGCAGATGAATAAAACAAAATCCTCTGTTTTAGGAGCTCAAAGATGAGTGAACTATCAAATACAACCCAATGAGAGCAGTGTTTTAAAACGATTAAGTACAGCTGCTCTTGAGCTCAGGTGTGTTAGAGTTGTCACTGAGGCCACATGAAGTGTCATGGCCCTGTCCAAGTGGCATTTTAGCCAAGAGTTTCAAGTTCCTTTCCTATCAAATATGAAAAATAATTAACTTAGGTGTTTTCCTTTTAACTTTTCTTAATCATCTGAAACAGAGGTCAATAAACATCTAATATCCTGGAGGCAACCAGAGAAAGAATATGCTGGCTAATCCAAACCTGAGTAATCAGCTCCTGAAAATCTCAAGTTTCCTGTGTTAGCATTCAACTAGTGAGACTGTTTGACTGTAATGCTAACTTTGTGTTAAAGCAACAAATTTTGTGTATTACATGGTACTTTTAAAGCACACTAACATAGTCATGGTAAAATCAAAATTTAAAAAATCCCACCCAATTATTAAAAATACAATGGATGAGGGGCACCTGGGTGGCTCAGTCAGTTGACCATCCGACTCTTGATTTTGGGTCAGGTTATGATCTCGCAGTAGTAAGACTGAGACCTATGTTGGCTCTGTGCTGAGCACTGAGCCTCTTGGGATTCTCTCTCCCCGTCTCCTGAGCCCCTCCACCCCCCTCAAAAAATAAAGTGGGTGAGATTGTCAGCAGAGGAGATAAAAGAATATTAGAGCTGCAAACAATATTAAAAACAGTAACTCATCACCATTTTTAATTAATGAAGAAATCTGGCTGCAAAGTGGTTAAGAGACTTGCCCCAAATCTCATAGCTACACGGGGACAGAGAACAGAATTTAGGTTTTCAGTGGACACACAGGGAATGGTTGAACCCTGAACAAAAGCAGTATTTCTGGAAATAATGGTGTCTCTGGCATCAACAGAAACAATTATACTTTTGGATATCCATCCCCTCAACAAATATTTTGTGAGCACCACACACATGCCAAGCATACAGTGGAGATAGAAGAGTGAACAAGACAGACGATCCTGCCATGGCAGTTGAGTGGGATTCAGATAGGAGGAAGACCAATGTACTGTGACAGAGTCAGGGGAGGAAAAGCACAAGGTACTCGGGGCAACCAGAAGTGACATGACATCCAGACTTGAGATGAGATAGATTCTCTACACCTGTCATGATCCAAATACCCGAGAATGCTGGTTACCATTAACTCCAGCAGCTGCATCACATAAAAATGTGTTTGAAAAATATCCCTGGCTACTTCAGATCTTAGAGCCATCACTGTATAACTAAACTGTGGGAGAGCTGAAAGGTGTGTTTCCTAAAAAGAATACAACTGATGTCTTCACGTTCTAACTTGCCGAAGTCAAATACAACATTCAACAACAGTTTTCAAGTACAATTACTCCTTTACCTGATTTAATTTTGCTTTTTCCCACATTCTTGCTACTCTGAAACAGCCAGGGAGATCACCTTTTTCATCTAAAACTTCTCTTATTTGGGGGTTTCTGAGCTGGGTTTCCTCTAGAAATGCAATTTTCAAAGTCCAAAGAAGTAATGGGACTTAAAACACCATGCGTGTCAAGGGCAAGTGATCACATCCCTGTGCCTCCGGGAACCCAAGGGCTATCTCAAGACTCTGGGTCTATGAATAATGTCTTCAATATCTGTCTTTTCCTTTCGCTTGACTGTAAATTTCAAGGAATGATTAACTCCACTTATTAAAAAACAAAAGGGAACCACCACCGCGGGAGAAAAATACCTTCTAGGTGTTTATTTAAAATAAATTCCACCTTCTCTGGAAGGGCAATGCATTTATCTTAACAAGTAGTAGTACTGAATCCCTGAAGCTCTATTTCAAGCACTCACTTTTCATTTACCTCATCTGGCTAGATGTCCTGACCTAAGCTAATCATTCCTAGTCTCTACTGACTTGTGAGATTCAGAGGAAATGAATATAAGCTATTTATAGGACAACTTTAATTAAAAATGCTTGTGACCAGAGAATGGCTCTGACAAATAATACTGTCTGCTTTACACCAGAGTCCCCAAGAACCGCTGCCTCAGCATGAAATCACCTTTGAGGGTGATGGTTAAAATGGGCAGCATGCAAGCATGGGCTCCTCTCCAAGGCTGAAGCATTTTCAGGACTTTGGAAATAAAATGGGCCTTGGGGGAGAAATAAAACATAGTCAACATCTCCACTTCTTACATTCTGTAATTACCCAACACAACACGCTTTTTACCTCAAGGAAAGGAAAGTGAAGAGTAGATCTTTGGAAAAGGCACCTTGACTGTAATTTACTCTCTTGGGTCAACCGATATGTTTGGAAAACTTCTTACAGTTCAAGTTGCAGCAGCCAGGAGGACAAATGGACATGGGCTTAATGCAGCAATCCTCAAACTTCTTGGTTTTGTGGATACTTTTATACTCTAAAAATTACTGAGGACCCCCAAAGAGCTTTGTTTATGTGGGCTACATCTGTCAATATTTACCACAACAGACATAAAGCTGAGAAATTTTAAAAATATTTACTAGTTTATTTAAAATATAATAAACTAAAACATAACACATTTGTATGACAATAAAAAATATTTTTCCACCGCAAAAAAAAATACTGGCATTATTTCATGTTTTTGCAAATCTCTTTAATGTTTGGCTTAATAGAAGACAGCTGGATTCCCATATCTACTTTTGGGCTAATCTATTTTTCATGTGTGCGTGTGTGCTAATCTATTTTTATGTTTTTAGTTGAAGTATGGGAAGAAACGTTGGTCTCACACAGATATTTAATTGGAAAATGGGAGAATATTTTAATAGTCTTTCCATAATTATAAATATGTCATGTATCCTCTAAAAAAATACTGTACACTCACAAAAGAACGAGAGTAAAAAAGGCAAATGACTTGTCAGTAGTATTATGAAAACTGCATTGACCTTCTTGGACCTCAAGTGTCCCCAGTCAACACTTTGTGAACAGCTGGCTTAATGAATGGCCTGTAACGTGCACTTCCTGTGCGGAAGGTGTAAGATGTGGTATTCCAAAGTGGTGAAGGACCTACAGGGAGGAGATGGAAAGTTGTGCTAATGCCCTAACATCATGGTCATGCATCTGAATTGTTTTCTGGAAGTATTTTTATGAACACACAGAGCCATAAGGTTATTTCCCCTTTAGTTCAATGCCTTTATTTACTATGACAAACTTGGTAAGTTTAGGATCAATGGATGTTTAAACTCATGTCTCTAAGAAACTCTTCAAGACATAGGAGCTCCAAACACACAGCAGAGATTGCCTGCTTTCTCACCCTCTCCTTTGCTTTTATTTTCTTTATAAAACAGTTCTTCCACCCATCAGTCATCAGCATGGACATTCATGAGAAACGAGCTGCCAATATTTGATGTCTAATTCTCTTTCTCATCCAACTAAAATGAAAATTAACTTGGCATTTCTCCTCACCAAGGAAATGTCAGTATTTCTTAATCTTGAATTTTTTTTTTATCACCCAGCAGACTGTGATCAACACCACTCTGTAACAATTTAAGTATGCAAGAAGTAATCACTTTAAAGAAGAAATGCTAAGAATTGTTAAATACAAGCTAAAAGTACGACAAGAGTAAGCAACCACAGGTGTAAAACACTGTCAGGAGACCAGGAAAAAAAGGGGTGGGGGGAGCCCACATTTGCAGAGAATTGCAGTTCCCTCCATCTGCAAACTCTTCTCACACTATTTTGTACTTATTCTCTGTAGGCACACAATTTTCTATTAAAAGAAGAGATACCACTTTTCTTCACCCTAGAGCTGTCACACGGTCTATTTACTCTAGCCAGAAAGTTTTTCATATTCATTTTTACCTTGTTGATATCTAAAAGTTCTTTAGGAATCAGATTAAATGTCACTTTTTGGCCACTGCCCCTGTTCTCCATATGTTCCTTCCCACATTAGGTTAGGTCCCTAGAATATTCTCAATGGTACTTTCTCTTTGCACATTTGTTGTAATTGTGTTAGATATTGGATATGGATATGGGACTGTAATTCTTTGCTTAGGGATAGCCTTCCTAATATACTCTTAAGTCCATGAGGATAAGGCCCACACCTGATTAGCTCAACAATCCTAATGCTGGGGCACCTGAGTGGCTTGGTTAGTTAAACATTCAACTTCGGCTCAGGTCATGATCTAGCGGTTCGTGAATTCGAGCCCCAAGTCTGGCTCTGTGCTGATAGCTCAGAGCCCAGAGCCTGCTTCAGATTCTGTGTCTCCCGATCTCTCTGCCCCTCCCCTACTTGTGCTCTGTCTCTCTCTCTCTCTCTCAAAAAAAAAATAAACATTAACAAAAAAAAAATCCTAATGCTTAGTGGTACCTGTGCTGAATAATTAAATCAATAAATTATTAAGGTAGGGTCTAGTTCAAGTTGATTTGGCCACAATATATGTGGCTTAATCTACCCAAAGGATGGCAGGAGACTTTTCACTCTTGGTCTATATTCCTAACTTATATTTTATTGCTCCAATTTCTTTTCATTCCTATATCATGTAAAGTCATATCCCAAAATACATAAAAGAAAAATATTTTAAGTGTTATGAAATTAATTAATTGAGTTTTTCAAGAGGTTATAAAACCTGAGGCTAGCAACAATTTACAGTAGGTCAGGGTCATAAGCAGTGTTAATTTTTTTTCCCTTTACCGATAGGGTAATGCAAGCTATATAATCTATTGTAAGAGTAGGCTGGTTAAAAATGATGGTGGGCTTATAAATGTTTACAATCCTATCTGTGAAGCTGGAGTACAGCCAGCTCTGAGTGTTAATGGAGAACCAGGAGAGAACAGTAAGCCCTAGACCACCTTGACTTCGAATCTAAGAGTTTATTTTCTGTTCTCAGTCTTCTTGACTTCTTTGCTGCAGTAGACAAACAGGCATATCGGTTTTTTTTTTTTCTGGATTTTTTTTTTAATGTATCTAACATCTATGACAACTCACCCTCCTGGCTTTCCTCTATCACTTCTCTCTTTCCTTTCCACTCCCTCCACACTCTACCTCATTGACCCTACCCATTACCATGGTCCAATCATGGGACCTCGGTGTCATACAGTGAAAGAGCAGTGCCAATGAGTCAAAAGACCAGGCTTTAGTCCTGGTCCTGACACTAGTTATTTGTCCGACCTTGAGAGGCACTGAATTCTGTGAACTTCATATTTCTCTCTGTAAAATAATCAGGTTAAAAAATTCTTTAAGTTATCCACCCCACCCCCAACACACACACACTATTCTTCATTTTCCCCTCAGAGAAATTACCTACTCATAATATGGTTCCATTAATTTGAAGTCCTAAGTCCATCTTCCCAGTCCTAATCTTTCTCACTGCCATCTGCCCACATGCTATTTCCACTTAAATGTTCCACTAACATTCAACACTTAAAGGCTGGATACTGCAGGCAGGAGAGAATACTGGTATCACTCTTTCAGAAAGCAAATTAGTAATGTATCTCAAGAACAATGTAGTAAGGTATCTCACTGAAATATGTTGATACTCTTTGATGTGAGAATTCCACTTTTAGGAATCTATCATTAGAAATGACTCAAAATATTGTTTTGGAAAAGCCATAAGAAAGGAAAAGTTTGGGGTGCCTGGGTGGCTTGGTCAGTTAAGCATCTGACTCTTGATTTCCACTAGATCATGATCTCACAGTTCATGGGTTCAAGCTCCACATTGGGCTCTGTGCTGACAGAACAGAGACTGCTTGGGATTCTCTCTCTCCCTCTCAATTGCCCCTCCCCTGCTCTCTCTCTCTGCCCCTCCCCTCTTCACTCTCTCTTTCTCTCAAAATAAATAAATCAACTTAAAAACAATTAAAAAAAAAAAAGAAAGGAAAAGCACACTGCCACACACATACACAGAACCCAAGTGTACAAAAGTTGGGCTAATTTATTATGTAAATTAGAATATATAATTTTGATAACTAGTAAGTAGCCATTAAAATGGTATTTATGGACCTAAATGTAAGACAGGAAGCCATCAAAATCCTTGAGGAGATAGCAGGCAAAAACCTCTTTGACCTTGGCCACAGCAACTTCTTACTCAACACATCTCCGGAGGCAAGGGAAACAAAAGCAAAAATGAACTACTGGGACCTCATCAAAATAAAAAGCTTCTGCACAGTGAAGGAAGCCATCAGCAAAACTAAACGGCAACCAACAGAATGGGAGAAGATAGTTGCAAACGACATATCAGATAAAGGGTTAGTGTCAAAAATCTACAAAGAACTTACCAAACTCAACACCCAAAAAACAAATAATCCAGTGAGGAAATGGGCAAAAGACATGAATAGACCCTTCTCCAAAGAAGACATCCAGATGGCCAACTGACACATGAAAAAATGCTCAACATCACTCATCAACAATGAGATACCACCTTACACCTGTCAGAATGGCTAACATTAACAACTCAGGCAACAACAGATGTTGGTGAGGATGTGGAAAAAAGAGGATCTCTTTTGCACTGCTAGTGGGAATGAAAACTGGTGGAGCCACTCTGGAAAACAGTATGAGGTTCCTCAAAAAATTAAAAATAGAACTACCCTATGACCCAGCAATTGCACTACTAGGCATTTATCCAAGGGATACAGGTGTGCTGTTTTGAAGGGGCACATGCAACCGAATGTTTATAGCAACACTCTCAACAATAGCCAAATTATGGAAAGAGCCCAAATGTCCATTGATGGATGAATGGATAAAGAAGATGTGGTATATATATACAATGGAGTATTACTTGGCAATCAAAAAGAATGAAATCTTGCTTTTGCAACTATGTAGATGGAACTATAGGGTATTATGCTAAGTGAAATTAGAGAAAGATGAATATCATATGACTTCACTCATATGAGGACTTTAAGATACAAAATAGATGAACATAAGGGAAAGGGAAGCAAAAATAATATAAAAAAAGGGAGAGGGACAAAACATAAGAGCCTCTTAAATATGGAGAACAAACAAGAGGGTTACTGGAGGGGTTGAGGGAGGGGGGATGGTTAAATGGGCAAGGGGCATTAAGGAATCTACTCCTGAAATCACTGTTGCACTATCTGCTACCTTGGATGTAAATTAAAAAAAAAAATAAATAGAAAAGAGTGGCATGCTTAACTGACTAAGCAACCCAGGTGCCCCCTTTACCATTCTTTTTAAAAACAGAATAAAATTTATTTTATCTTGCAATCACCAGATGAGTCCAGCAGACTATTTTATAAATTTAAAATACATTATGGGATTTTGGTGATCTTATTTTTCCTGTGTCTTGAAAGCTTGCTATTTGCAAGGTGTTTCACCCTTACAAATTACCCTAAGATTATTTCATTATTACTAAACAATTATTCCCAACTTTGCATGAAGGAAAAAAAAAGACTAAAATAAAAGAACAGAAGAATGGTGGGATCACCTAGAGAAGGATAACTTAATATTGAAATACACTGGGGGCTCCTGGGTGGTTCGTTCAGTTTAAGCGTCCAACTCTTGGTTTCGGCTCAGGTCATGATCTCACCATTCATGGGTTCAAGCCACACATCAGGCTCTGCACTAATGGCACAGAACCTGCTTGAGATTCTCTCTCCCCACCTCTCTCTGCCCCTCCAGCACACTCTCTCTCAAAATAAATAAATAAACTTAAAAAAATTTAAAAACGTTAAAAAAATGGTATTTATGAAGGCCATGAATATGTATGATATGCATAATTTAATGGCAAGTGAAAAGGATAGGATACAAATTACTTGTGAATGTATGGACACAAAATATTTATATTGCAAGACTTGCAGGGTATTAAAAAATAATATTTGTTGTTTCCAGATATTATATTAATGAAAGGTATATTTTATTGTCTCTGACTTTTCCCCACTTTTCATTTTACATTTTCATATTACTTGTGTAATAGAAAAGGAATGTGGAAGCTGGCCTCTTTTCCTCCTTTCCTAAATTCTCCCTTCTCCTTGTCTTCCCCATGGCGTTCAGTGACCATGTGTCTTCTCAGTCCTTAAGGTGCTCTGCCCTGGAATTTTTAATTTTCTATTTTCTTTTCCTTTCAGCCTTCACCTACAAACAGTTCTTAAACACAAAGGGATTCTTTTTCCACAATAACGTCTGTCCATTCCCACACTTTGTTCCAGAAACGAGGCTCTCAACTACTCACACCGCATGGCATTTAAAAGCCTCCTCACAATAGCCCACATATTTCCACATATTTTCTTCCTCCCCTGTTTTATAACCGTTTGCTTAGACACTTGCCTTTGCTTCTTATTATCTATCAATGTCAAATTTGGGCTCCACTGTGGGCCTTAAAAGGCTCCAGCATGTAATATCTTTTCGACTTATTAACCCATTTTTCAAATTTCCCTTTCTCAATTTCTCTACCGTGCCCCAACAGAATTACTTGTTGCCTTCAGGTTCCAACAGAGCAAGGAATACAATCTTAGTCTCAGATAAATCCCAGAAGGGATTATCAGTTTTACCAGCAGTGAGGATGGGAAGAGGTGTCAACAGACAGCCGCATGCATACAGTAAGAGCAACAAGGCAAACGACACTTGTGTTTTTTTTGTTTTTGTTTTTTTTAATAGACTCACAACCTTCAATCAGGGGAAGGGTTTCAGCAGGTTTCTGACACAGTGTCTCACAACATCCAAGTAGATAAGATGAGGTGAGCTAGATGCTAATATGATTTGATCAGTTAACCAAAAATTAAATAACTGTACCTAAAGAGTCTTGGGTAAAATAGAGGTCAACGTGGAGATAAGATCCTACAAACACAATGTAGGGCTTTCTAACCTGCTACTCATCTCTGCAGCATTTTTTAAAACCAAATACGTAAATGAGTAGCTAGAAACTATTCTTAGTTAATTCGCCAAGTAAAATATCTGGAAAGGGTAGTTAATACAAAGAATGTCAGAAAAAAGGACTAAAAAGTCCTAGAACACCTGAAATTTCCAGGCTGATAATAAAGAAGTTGAAATTAAATACAGATAAAGATGAATCCTCTTATCCAGGCTGTAAAAACATTCCTGCAAAATGGGTGAGACCTGGACTAACAAGTGTTCACATTGTTTAGAAATTTCAGTTGACTATCACTCATCACCAGGGAAATACAAATCAAAGCGACACTGAGATACCACCTCACACCTGTCAGAGTGGCTAAAATGAACAAATCAGGAAACTACAGATGCTGGCGAGGATGGGGAGAAATGGGAACCCTCCTGCACTGTTGGTGGGAATGCAAACTGGTGCAGCTGCTCTGGAAAACAGTGTGAAGGTTCCTCAAAAAATTAAAAATAGAACTACCCTACGACACAGCAATAGCACTACTAGGAATTTATCCAAAGGATACAGGAGTGCTGATGCATAGGGGCACATGTATCCCAATGTTTATAGCAGCGCTTTCAACAATAGTCAAATTATGGAAAGAGCCTAAATGTCCGTCAACTGATGAATGGATAAAGATGTGGTTTATGTATACAGTGGAATACTACTTGGCAATGAAAAAGAATGAAATCTTGCCATTTGCAGCAACGTGGATGGAACTGGAGAGTATTATGCTACGTGAAATAAGTCAGAGAAAGAAAGATACCATATGTTTTCACTCATATGTGGAACTTGAGAAACTTAACAGAAGACCATGAGGGAAAGGAAGGGGAGAAAAATAGTTACAGAGAGGGAGGGAGGCAAACCATAAAAGACTCTTAAATGCAGAGAACAAACGGAGGGAGCGGCAGAGAGGGGAAAATGGGTGATGGGCATTGAGGAGGGCACTTGTTGGGATGAACACTGGGTGTTGTATATAAGTGAAGAATCATGGGAATTTACCACCGAAACCAAGAGCACACTGTATACACTGTATGCTAGCCAACTTGACAATAAATTATATTGGAAAAAGAAAAAAAAAAGAAAAAGAAATTTCCGTTGACTGTATCTCCCATGTGAGCCAAAGCATCATGTGGATGCCAGATAACCAGTATCATTCGTTTTAGGGCATCATTTATTAGACACAAGGGATGTCAAGCCAGGGAAGCATTTCTATTCCACCCTGACCTTGCTGAATTACAGTTCAATATGAGAAGTATACTGTCATAGAGAAAATGGACAGTCCAGAGGCTATGCAAAGCAACATGACCAGAAGCAAAGAATTTCGAAACCAGGGTAAAAGAGAAACAAGGTGAAAGAAACAAGGTTAGCTTTGAAAGTGATAATTAGAGAAGTGATAACATAGCTGTGTTCTTCAGCTATATGCAACAAGCTCTCTGTTAGAATGAGCTCAAAGGGAGCAAATTATAGGATGACTGACTTTAGCTCAGCGTAGGAAACCATTTTCTATCAATAGATTGGCCCACGACCATAGTATGCATGGGCCATGCATGTGTCCAGGTGACACTGGAAGGTAACCTGTTAAGTGAAGGGATGGTTTCACAAGTGTGTTACAGAGTGACCAAGGTTTGTGGTCACTGCTTTGATATACTCTGGGAGTCTGAAATGCTCAAAAGTTATTAAGTAAGGTTGTGCCACCAAGAAATGAATTCATTTGCTACTGAAGAATGTTAAGCTGGTGGATTTTTCTCTACCAGTTTCTCTGTGCCTTGCTTGTGCCTCTGAAGCCTTCTTTTATTACTAAAGAATTCAAAACATGAAGAAAAAATGTTGAAAGTCAGAGAGGGAAGGCAATCCTGAGTTATGCCCAACAGCTGTTCTCTTTGATGTTAAAATCAATTGCCCAAAGGAGCAAAGAGAAAACCTTCCAATCTTTCAATTACGTTCTTAGATCTCCTAGCATTTTACATTTGAACTTCAAGTAAGAAAGCCTGGCAAAAGATGTGACCCTTGTATGGAAGAAAATATGATGATTGCAGTTTGTTCTTCTTAAAAATTCTTCATAACTTCAACTATGTGACACGCAATGACTTTACCTCAATTTATCACTGTGGTTCACGAAAATGAAATATCCCATAACTGAATTTAAATAAGGCATCTGATACTTCTTAAACATAACAGAGGAAAATGTATATTTCTTGTCCTTTTCAAACTTCCACTTTCTATAAAATGTGTTAGTTAATAGCAAGACACTGCAGAAGGGACTGCAGGAAATTTCAAGGTCACATTTTTAGAAGAATAGGTTTTCATCAACTTGGAGCTCATTGATTTAGAAACAAAACACAAGTGAAGCTTACAGATATTGATTAAGGCAAATCACTTTTCACAGTATTAACATATTAATGCTGTATTTGTATATAAACAATAGTACTAATTACAGTGGAACCATAGAGTACTCATTAAAAAATGCCTTGGCACTAAGGGCATTGAGAGTACACGTATACTGCTGAGCACTGAGTAATGTATAGCATTATTCAATCACTATATTGTGCACCCGAAGCTAACGTAACAGTGTATGTTAATTGTACTCGAATAAAAAAAATGGTAAAGAACAATTCTAACGAATTGCCAAGTGAAATATCTAGAAAGGGTAGTTAATACGAAGAATGTCAGAAAAAAGGACTAAAAATCACTTAGTTGACGTTAAAGAAGATTAATTTCAGGCACTCAAAATGTTAATGCCATAGATGCAGTAAAGATCATCTAGAATATTTATCAATTTTCATATTTGGAAACTGGGGCCCAGAGAGGTAAAGTACTCCTCACCCAAGTCTGTGTAGTTGGTTAACTATGGAGTAAGGTCTAGAACTAGGTCTCCTAGTCCCCTGTCAATTGCTCTTAGTATCACACTACAGAGTAACTGAATCCCAAAGTAAATCAAGTGAAGACACACTGAATGACTGCATTACACAGTAAACTATCCTAAGCCCTGGAAAAGAAATAGGTATCTAAAGAAGACGCTGCTTTTCTTAAAATAACTTACGGTCTTGTGAAGAAAATAAACCTGAAAAATTGCTTAGATTATAGTTCAAGATATTAACTCAAGAAATAAAAATATGTGATTGGTTTGCATGTTGGTATGTGTTCCCATTAACATTATAGGAGCCCCGAGGAGGGGTGCCTGGGTGACTCAGTCAGTTAAGCATCTAACTCTTGGTTTCAGTTTAGGTCATGATCTCACGGTTCGTGGGATTGAGCCCCAAGTTAGGCTCTGGGCTGACAGTGCGGATCCCTGCTTGGGATTCTCTCTCCCTCCCTCTCTGCCCTTCCCCAACTTGTGTGCACTCTCTCTCTTTCTCTCTCTCTCTCAAAATAAATAAATAAACATTTTTTTTTAAAAAGGAGCTCTGAGGAAACATGACTCCCCACGAGAAGGGGAGGTGGAGAAATTTCGGAGGAAGATGTGGGAGTTGAATTGGATCTTGAAAACTCGGCAGGACTTATAGGGGATAAAGAAAAGACGGCATTTTAAGAAGACAGAAGTATATGAATATATACAAGTTCTACTCATATCTGTAAAAAACTCCCCCCAAAATAACATACTGTGTTATCACTGGTCTTAGGTAAATGACAATATAATTTATCTTACTTAAGTATAATTACTTACTTTAAGCATAATTTTCATCAAGAAGGAACAGTTAAATGTTTATTATCTGTCCTGGTGAGTTGGGGAAAAAAAGATATGAAGTGGGCACTATTGGTGGAATGCTTTATTTACAGTTGACCCTTGAACAACATAGGTATGAACAGTGTGGGTCCACTTATACGTGGATTTTTTTTCGATAAATATAGCACAGTGCCGTAAGTGTTTTTTCCTTATGATTTTCTTAATAACATTTTCTTTTCCCTAGCTTACTTTGTTATAAGAATACAGTATATAATACATACAATATACAAAATACATGTAATCAACTATTTATGTTATTGGTAAGGCTTCCAGTCAACAACAGGCTTTTAGTAGTTAAGTTTTGGGGGAGTCAGTATGTGGATTTTCAACTGTGCAGGTGGTCAGTGCCCCTAACCCCCTCATTGTTCAAGAGTCAACTGTATTTACTTACTTATACTTCATTATTCCACGAAGAAATTGAGGTAGCTTTTAAAAATTGAAAACATCCAAGAAAAATAATAGAAAATAAAAATTGAAAACAAAAACTGAATAAAATAAGGAAAATGATAAACCCAGGAGTAAAAGCAGCACATAGAGAAGAGCAGAATATACAGTCTAAATGGTTGTTAGAGGATGGGGAAAGGGGGATGGAAATACACTTGACCCTTTTCAGAATTTCCAAGATTTTTTCCTGCATTAGATTAAAAATAAAGCAAAAAGCTTGTAACTCAGGAGAAGCTGAGCCTTTCCTAACAGTGAGATGAGAGAAATTTCTCCTGAGTCCTCATAAAGAAGCCACTGAATGATGCAGCATGTGCTGTCCTCAACCCCACACCTGACTCTATGGTTACAAAGAATAATTTCTCACAGTGGTCCTCATACTGTCGCTCCGTGTAGGACAAAATCATCGCCTATAGGTATGATCAATTGCAAAACAGTGTGGCCCACAGGCTTAGTTCTACTGTAATGTAAGAATAAAATTTAGGCTATATACTGGATTGGAGGGACCATATGCTCTCCAGTTCATATGGATTCATTTATTCACTCAAAATTTATTGATTGCATATAACGTGACAGACACTAGGAAACAGCCATGAGTAGAAGAGATGGTCATTCTCATGAGTTAAATATTCTAGTGGTGGGAGAAGGATCATAGACAAACATATATGTTAGATGGTGATAAACACTTTTGGGAAACATAAGGCAGGGCAAGGTGAAAGAGAACATGGTGGTCAGTCAGGGTGAGGTTGCTAGTTAAGAAGGGTAATTGCAGACAACCCCTCGGATATGGTAACATTGCAGAGAAACCGGCATGACGTGAGGAAGGATACCCTAAGATGTCTGAGAGAAAACTTGCAGACAAAGGAAACAGTTAGTGCAGAGGCTCCAAGAGAGAAGCATGCTTGGCATGTGTGAGTAACTGCCAGACACCCAGCCAGACAGGGTGGGGCGGGGGGAGGGAGGGGAGGATAAAGGTCTTATGAAAACGAACGAGCCAGGATGAGGTGAGAAAAAGGGATGAAGACAGTCAATCTTTGTTTCAGAAGGTTCCCACAGTGTCCAAGGGTCCCTGGGTGGCTCAGTTGGTTAAGCAGAAAGTTCCCACAGTGTCTGCTTCAACACAAGCCAAAGGTAGCTGAGGACTGCCAGTGTATAACAGAACACAATCATCATCACATCAGCTTAACCACTATGCTAAAACATGCATTGAAATCGCCCACCACAGACAGACCTGAGCTTCTGTCTAAAGCCCACCTATACTATACAGAGAATATTAGAGCATGAGAACTAGTCTTATCATTTCTGACACTTAAATATCTACAGAAAGTTCTAAATTTGCTTCCTGTTGAAACATCCAAATTTTTTTGAATGCAAATTGCACATCTATGTAACTGATATCAAATCATGTATCAGTATCAAATCATTCATTACAGTTAAGCCAACTGAATGCTGCAGGGCATCTTTTGAAGGTGTTGACTTTGATTTTAAAGACAATCTGGCCAATTGTGTGATAGCAGAATCCACTGTCTATTGAGGGCACTTATATGTGTCAACAAAACTGCATCATCAATTTAGAGAAGACAGTTTATGCTTGTATCCCCTTAGCAGGGGGCATGCATCCAGAACACTGAAAAATAGTATCCACTCATTTAGACACAAGTGAAGAGAGAAGGGGAATAAGAATATCCCTGTATACCATGAGAAATGTTATCTCTTCAGAGCCTGTTCTATAAGCCTCTGCGATCTTTTAACAGGTATTGAGACACAGGATCTATTATCAGTAATTGGTTCCACATTGAGTTTGGAGATCTGACTCCATTAGCAAGTCCCCAGAAAAATATAAGAAATAGCAATAAAACTAGCAAATACCGTGTATTATTCTTGAGAGATTTTTCCCCAAAGTGATATAGAATACATGAATGACCTCTAATGACCTCTAATCTTTGTCTAAAGGCTACCTTCAGTACACAGAGAGTATTGGGGTAAGAAGCCAGGCTTATAATTTCTGTCAAGAAGAAAACAGACATAGAAATTAGTTGTTCAATATGGGGTTACAAACTGACTCACTGGTACCAAAATCTGGGTAATATTAATTTATATATTCAACAGCAAAAACTTTTACGTTTTTTTTTTTTTTGAGAGACAGAGAGAGGGCAAGTGGGGGCGTGGCAGAGAAAGGGAGAAACAGAGAATCCTAAGCAGGCTCCATGCTGTCAGCACAGAGTCCGATGTTGGGCTCAAACTCATGAACTGTGACATCGTGACTGGAACTGAAATCAAGAGTCAGACATATAACTGACTGAGTCACCCAGGTACTCCTCAACAATAAACATTTTTTAAAAATATGTGAAGTTCAAAGGAAACAATTACCTGCTCGGCCAGCAATGAAGCTAAGCTTGAATATGCATCTGCAAACTCTGGACCGTATTTAATGGAATCCTTCAATAAGGTGATAGCCTCTTCTTTTTTCTCCTGGGACCTGGAGGTCATAAAGAGGGAAAAAACAACATCTTTTTTAAAAAAAAAATTTTTTTTCGACGTTTATTTATTTTTGGGACAGAGAGAGACAGAGCATGAACGGGGGAGGGGCAGAGAGAGAGGGAGACACAGAATCGGAAACAGGCTCCAGGCTCTGAGCCATCAGCCCAGAGCCCGACACGGGGCTTGAACTCACGGACCGCGAGATCGTGACCTGGCTGAAGTCGGACGCTCCACCGACTGCGCCACCCAGGCACCCCTAAAACAACATCTTTTAATAACACTGTGTTTAAATCCTCTGATTAGATGTAAAATCTCATTTCTTTTAGCAAAGATTACTGATTCCCTCTGGATTACATTGCAAATGAATTAAACTAGATTGTCTCAAGGTACTAACAGTTTCTGTCTCTGAATTCTAAGTGGAAAGAGATGTAAATGATGCTGCAGGTTATTCACTGATTTTTCTACCTTCTATTTCCTGCTCTACACTTTTTGAGAGTTTTATTTAATATTTTACAAGTTTTGGGGTGCCTGGGTGGCTCACTCAGTTAAGCGTCCAACTCTTGGTTTCGGCTCGGGTCATGATCTCATGGTTCGTGAGTTTGAGTCCTGCGTTGGGCTCTGCACTGACAGTGTGGAGCCTGCTTGGGATTCTCTCTCTCTTTCTCTCTCTGCCCCTTGTCCATTCTCTGTCTCTAAATAAATAAATAAACTTAAAAAAAGATATTAATATGTTACAAGTTTGTTAACCAGAAAGCTTGACCACCAGAGGAGCAATGTGGAGGCACTCGAGGGAGCCGGTTTACAATGATGTGAACGATGTGCTGAGCCCCTGGCTGGGTGCCACGGTGGCCGAGCCACCCGTCAGGCACAAGCCAGCCAAACTGCTCATGTGAACCTTTGCTTTTACATTGAAGAGGGATCCATTTATACATAATTTGTGAAGTTAGGAGATACTGTGACTACTGGCTGGCAAAGAACGATCAGCTATTTTATTCATCACATTTTCATTGAAAATCTGGGCTGGTTCTGTCTTCTCCATTTTAGTCTTTTCTTGAAAGTAATTATTTCCGGTTCGAAGAGGACTCGAGGCCCCAAAGTTGTTACCAATGTTTTGGGTAGCAGTTCTCTTTCCTGCTAGTGCCATGGGGGAAACACCGGGTCATTATCCTGATATCGACATTTTGAAGCCAAAAATACACAGTGGCAGTGATCAACTTTGCTACAAATACAATTTCACAAACACTGGACACTTGCTAAGCAGTGGAATAAAAAAATAGAATCCCTGGAAGTATAGAAAGCACACAGCTTAAGAGTCCCCCCATCTTTACCAGTTACCACTATAGATTTATGTGCCTATGTTTTCACTATTTAGGGTCACCAATCACTCAGCAATGTACCATATAGACTCTGGTCAATTTTCGCATAACATTATAAATTTTCACAACAATCCCACACAGCAGGTGTTTACTGTCCTATCATATTCATTTTTCTAATGAGAAAACGTGGATTCAGAAAAGTCAAGTGACTCATCGTGTTCATATAACCAGTCTTCTGGGTCGAGATCCAGTGCTTTTCCTTCACACCACATCTGCTTCTTCTAACTACTTAGAAACCCACCTCTCATGACATTGCTGCTCCAAGTGTGAGTCCTAGACCAGTATCATCACCACCACCAGGAGCTTGTTAGAAATGCAAAGCTTCTGGCCCCATTCAGACCTCCTGAATCAAACCCTACATTTAAAAAAGATTCTCTGGTAATTTGTTCGCATACTGAGATTTCAGCAGAATTGCTCCATAAATTAGCAAAGACAGCGCAGTGTAGCTCCTGCTGCAAGCCCCCTATGGCTTCAGTCTCTGTAGGATGAAGATCTGTAGAGGAAAAACTAATATTGACTCCACAAGCGTCAGTTCCAAGTACTAGAAGCAGCATGCTACAAGGCGATTTTACCTAGAAAGGAGGCTTCTATCATAGACCTTGAAAAAAAAGACATGTTTCCAGCAAAGACCTTCCATTTAACTGTTGGGTTTAGCAAGCATCTATCATTAACTATTACGTGTTAGCCATTTCCTAAGGGAGGTGGCTGTCCATGCACTCCTCTTCTTACTGGGGGCAGAGCTAACCGGGCTCTTCCTGATGCACACTCCTGCCCCTGATGTCAAGGTGAAACACCTGCGTCCTTCAGTGGATTATCTTTGGGATGTGGCTTGCAAGTTGCAGGGTTATAAGAAATTTGCATCACAGCTGTCTTAGTGCTGCTTTTTTTTATTGATTCAATCATTTAGTCAACAAACATTTAAAGAGCGTCTGTTACGCTCTATGGAAGTCCAGGATGTTTACACACTTTGCGTTTTTAATCTAGAATATACCTTGAGGTACTTCTTCCACGGGCGCTTGTAAAGTAAAGCTTATTTTTTTAATCTTGATAATTTGACTATTGATCTCATGCTTAGCAGAACTCTTTTGCCAAGGATTTCATAAATCTTTATTAACATTAATTTGGAAATCCTCCCAAAATCCACAAAAAGATTTGGATTTAGGAAATTAAAGCTGAAGATTGAGTTCCCCGGGACATAATTGAGCTTGGATAGTCTTCAAAATCAGCAGGAAAAAAACCCACAACAATTTGACAGGAAAGACTTAATGATTCTCATTGGTCAGGCTCACATCAGTTAGAACGGCAGCTCAAACTTTTTATATATGATTTCAGTGAGATTAATGGCCACTTAATGACATCTAGGAATCTAAATACTTGAGGCTGTCCATTACCATATGACACAGTGGAAAAGTTAGCATCACAGTTATTCACAGGGAGCTTGATTCTTTTTTTTTTTTTTTTTTACATTTATTTATTTTAGAAAGACAAAGAGAGACAGAGCACAAGTTGGGTAGGGGCAGAGAAAGAATGAGACACAGAATCCGAAGCAGACTCCAGGCTCTGAGCTGTCAGCACAGAGCCCAAAGTGGGGCTCGAACTCACAAACCGTGAGATCATGACCTGAGTCGAAGTCGGACGCTTAACTGACTGAGCCAGGTGCCCCAGGGAGCTTGATTCTTTATGGAAAGCTGTACCTCTATTATTCTCTTGAGGGACTGACACATTTTCAGAAAAATAGCTCATCATGTAATTTTGTTTAGTACAGGAGTATTGCAAGATGCAAAGACCAGGCAGAAAGGACATTTCCTCTTGGCTCTGCATTCTCGGGTGATTCTGCTTTCCCCTGGGAGCCTTTGAGAGTCATTAGACCCCAACAGGTGTCAGGCACATGCCACCTTAACAGATATTTTTAAACGTTTTTACAAAAGCCCGAGGAATTGGTAAGCAATAATTTTGTTGTTGTTTTGTTTCTGAAAGGGAAAGAAATGGTAAGAAGAGGCATTTCTTCTGTAGTCTCTCTTTTTGCTCAGCCTTTGGTGGAAGCTTGTGAAATAGGTGTGGTTTTGACATAATAACTTACAGAGGATTAATCTCAACAGTACTTTCTTTGGTCATACATTACCACGTGAGAACTGAACTTCACTTCAACTCATTTCTTGTTTCAGAGGCATCCCTTTTCCAATCCACATTACAGCCATGTTTCTCTACTAATTGCCTCATATTAATTAAAAATCGGTGACCATATTACTATAATTCTATTGAATAGACTACACCTTACTCAGTTTTGCTTGCTAACACCTTAGTTCACAACCTGCTTCTAGTCCCCTCTTTCTTCTCCTTCTACTACACGCAGATAACTGACAAATACATATTTTCTACAGCGCTGCTTTCAACCCATTCCTTTATATAAAAATCTTCATTAATGCCCTGCTGCATACAGATAGACCGTTTAAAACCTTCCATAATATGGTTCTGACCAACATTCCAAACATAACCAGGTACACACTAGTCCAGCCAGACTGGGTGGACTTTGGCATTTATCCTACAGAACCTGAGAGATAACCGACTCCGTTGCTTTTCTACCCTCAGTGTACTTTAAAATCACTTAAGGTGCTTCTAAAAAGACCTTTTTGTTCTTAGGCTGGGCTTCTTAAGAGGAAACTCTCCATATGAATATGACAGCCGTTCAGATTTGAGAATTATGGCTATAATCCATCCTCCTTGACGTAAACTAGTGGGAAATGAGACTCAGAGGGCCTCAGTGATTTGCCCTGGTCCCAAGTGAAAAGGAAGGCCTCATATAGGTCTCATGGCCTCTCAGCCTGGTATTCATGCCTGACACTTCACAGATGGCTTTCCCCTCCCCTCCACTCAATGATGTTTTCCCTGTGCAATGGATTATCA
Organism: Leopardus geoffroyi; assembly: GCF_018350155.1. NCBI lineage: Eukaryota > Metazoa > Chordata > Mammalia > Carnivora > Felidae > Leopardus > Leopardus geoffroyi. Next base: position 63,052,425 of record NC_059341.1, read on the forward strand.
CCAGCTGACTCACAAGCTCAAAGCATGATCCCTCATCAGATCTACTAAACATATAACAAAATTAGAAAACATACATGTGCTGCCTTTCTTATAGTTTTCTTTATGTATCTCTGTAAGGAAAAAGATGGCAGGGGAACAGCCGTCTGGAAGCCCTGTTATGGCCTCCAAAGGGGCAGCTGCCCATTGTTCTTCAGGTCAATATTTAAAGGGTGACTGAGCTCCAACTCATTTTCTTCTCCAAGACCCTGGCACAGCACGCGAAGCACCCCTGCCCCTGCCTCCCAAGGAAGGAGCGTCTGTCCACCAGGGAGTGGCCATGTAGGCAAGTTGTTAAGGCTTCCCATTTCCTGATAGCTATTTGCTGAACCTTTACTCTCTGCTAAGGACCCCGTAAGTGATTCTTTTGCATTATTCATTTTAATTCTCCCTAAGTATAATGAATTAGGCATCAGTATTTCCATTTTTAAGATTTAGAAAACAATACCAGCAACTATACCCCAACACGAATAAACTGAGATTTGGAGAGCTAAGTGATGTGCCTTCCAGCACACAGCTACTGTGACACCAGGATTCTAATTCAGAACTTCACATGTGTCCCGTTCCGTGGAAAGGCCACCCTCAACACTTCTGCATCTACTCTCTTAAATGTTGGGCACTCTGGGACCATTACTAGGTTTTACGCTCCTTCACAGGCAAGACCCATGTCTTATTAACCTTACTTCTTTTATACTAGCGATCTGTACACAGTAGAAGTTCAATAATTTTAGTAAAGTGACCTGTACATAGTAGAAATTCAATAATTGCTAAATTAATTTTTTTTTCAACATTTATTTATTTTTGGGACAGAGAGAGACAGAACATGAATGGGGGAGGGGCAGAGAGAGAGGGAGACACAGAATCGGAAACAGGCTCCAGGCTCTGAGCCATCAGCCCAGAGCCCGACGCGGGGCTCGAAGTCACGGACCGCGAGATCGTGACCTGGCTGAAGTCGGGCGCTTAACCGACTGCGCCACCCAGGCGCCCCCTAAATTAATTTTTATAACTGTGGTTTTACTATTTTATTCCTAGATCTTTGTAAACCTTAAATAAGCATCTTGGTATTCTAATCAAATTTGACAGAGGTGGGTAATATAATCATTCATTTTATATCTCCATTTCTACAGCTCTTTCAATATTAGAGAAGCAATCCTAAGGAAGACAGAAGCATTTCAAACTTTAGAAGCATAAGAAAATTACAAGTACAGTTTTTTATTTATTGAGCACTTCCTACTTACCAGGCACAGCTAAAGCAGCTTCACCACCTTAACTCTGCATAGCAGTTAAAAGCACAGACTCAAGGCGTGCCTGGGTGGCTCAGTCAGTTAAGTGTCCGATGCCAGCTCAGGTCACGATCTCCCAGTTCATGAGTTCGAGCCCCACGTCATGCTCCATGCCGACAGCTCAGAGCCCGGAGCCTGCTTCAGATCTGTGTGTCCCTCTCTCTCTGCCCCTCCCCCACTTACACTCTGTTTCTCTCTCAAGAAATAAACATTAAAAAAAATTAAAAAAAAAAAAAAGCACAGACTCAAAAACCAGATAGACTGCCTTCAAGTTCTCTTACCATTTACTAGCTGTGTTTCTTTGGGCAAATTATCAGACCTCCCTCTGTCTGAGATACACAGTAGGTACTATATATATATTTTGGTTTTTACTATCTTGTTCAATGTTTCCAAAATCACCCATTAAAACCTATCTCCCTCTTCTTCGTTTAGTTAATTTTAAAATCAAGGAGAATGTAGTGTTTTTTGAAATTTCCTCAAAAGTAATATACGTCTACATTTCAAACTATTCACAAAAAATCAAGAGCTAGACACCAGAGTGTTTTTTCCCTCTGATACCATAATAGATTTTTAATACAACTTAAATCATAATTAAATACCCAAATGAATATGTTGCCCTAAATGTACAATCACACTTGTAAGAAACAGTCGCTACCCATGGAAACCTCATTCGAAGCCAAACACCAAGCTGAAAAGACTGCAATTGCAGGATGATGGTTCCGAATCCACTCAGCTGATGCCCGAACCGCTTAAAGGAGTGGGTCTGAATTTTTAGGGGTGGTTGCTAAAGGTGAATATTTGGGCAAGAAAGAATCAGGAGCAATTCCGAGCCTCTTCCTCAGTAAAGCCAGGAAAGCTTCTTAGAAAAGAAAGGTTTAGGCAGTTATCCCCATATGAAAAGATATAAAAGAGGCAGAAGATTTCAAATAGACATTATAAAATTTCTTAATAGCGGGAATTACTATGTACTCCCACAGTACAGCTCACCCCTGGGCCAGTATTAAAACCTACTAATACATTCATTTTGGATCCATCATAAGCAGTTTTGGGAAATCAGAAGCCCATTTTCAATGTAAGCCCCATCTATACAGGACTACTCTGCTAGCCGTTTAGACTAAATTGACAGGTTGATTCAAAAGGGGAAAAATATGGAAATACCATTTGCCTCTGAACTGACCAAGCATGTGATTGAAGTAACCAAGTCCACAGGTTGTTTCTCTGAATTACATAGAAAAAGCTTGAATTAAGTAGCCCATAACTGGTGAGTAAATGGATAAAATCAAACCTTAGCACATACCCCATGGGCATACCTTCGGTTAGAAGTCACAGAAAGGAACAGTCTGAATCCCTTTGGAAACTCATGTCACACTAAGGTCTGTCAGAGCTCCCATTAGGGGGTTCAACTGGCACTGGTCGAACTATTAGGGATCCTTACATAGGTAAGAGAAGCTGGGAGTTGGTAAAACTGTCCGGGATCAGGTGATATTTATTGCTCTCAGCATCCTCCATTTCCTTATTCACCAAATAAGGAAGTATCAAGAGACTGCACTAGTGGATGACCGATGATCTAAAATATTTTGTCTTCCCTTTTCCCCTAGATCAGTAGTCCTCAAATTTTAGTGCCTAAGAATCATTGCGTGTTCAGTTAGATGCAGAATCCCAGGCCTCCTAAGATTCAGTATGTCCAGGCTAGGGCTCAGGAATCAATATTCTTAATAAGCGCCTTAGGTGATTCTGCTGAGGGGGGCGGTCTTGAGCCTATGCTTTAAGAAACTCTGCCCTGGCTCTGTGTGGGATTTGCCTGTTCAATTGATCCTGGATATAAGGCGAAATATAAGAGGATGATGAAAGCTAGGAAGAAAGAAGACTCCCCGGGGACAATCAGAGCCAAAGACACAGTCACAGTGGCCAGTTGATTTGGCCAGATGATGGGGAGGCTGGAAGTGGGGGCAGGTGGAGGGGGCACTGAGAAATACTGCAATGGGAAGAGGCGGTTTCTCTGTCATCGAAGCTCTGTTGTGGATGCCTCTATTCCGCATCCAAGTCTTAGTTTCTGTGTCCTCCATGCGGGCATCACAACATAAATAAAAATCTCCTAATAATCTGCAAGCAAAACTCTACTCTCTCAAGTTCCCCCCAGGACCTTCCAAAAGGCTAAAAGTCCTGAAAAGGGCTTCCCGGGACCAATAACATCTTCATCATTGATTTCATGAGAGAAACATTAAGTAGAAATTAGATCTTGCTCATAATGTGCAAATTTTGCCATTAAACATTTGTAGCTTCACAGGGAATTTTCCCTTTGGTTATATAGCAGTGGGGCTGTTTTTCTCATGTGTTAAGTAAAAACATTTGCATCATCTCACTTTCCTGGCTCCATCTCAATGACAGATATTTAGCAAAAGCAAATAAGGCTTCACCATATTTTCTTTTAGTAATTAAGGACCTGTTAAGTTTGTCAATTTAGAAAACTTTTTGGATTCCTGTCTAAAATCTCATGACATATTCATTTAAACTAAAAGCAGATGCTTGCTTTGAAAAAGTATTGACATTTTGGGAGAATTTAGGAAATGCCAGCAACAGAAATAAATGGAATTGGCAATCCACTTGGCAGCAGTAAAATTTCCCATTAACCACCGTGTGAACTTGGGAGTGCTGGGGAGCTCCCTTAATTACTATTCCATTGTTGGAGTGTTGTGTTGTGGTTGTGTCCCAAAATGATGTCTCTCACAAAGGAAAAAAGATGATTTTTTTTTTAGGGTTGGGGGGAACATATAGACTTGACCAGCTCTTCTGAAAAACTGAATTGTAAAAGTCAAGTTGTAAATGTTTGACAGATGATCTTTTCAATGCATACATTTTTCTATGGTTCTACTATTGGTATTTTCTATGGTTCTACTGGATCTTACTTTGTGCAGCCTCTTTTATGTTCAGGTTTACTGAGCACATCTCTAGGCAATGCCCTGGAAATATAGTATCTAGTTTACTGGTGTTCACGCTAGTAGTTCTACATAAAAACTGAGTTTTTATGGAAGCCACACAGGAAAACTGTCTGGAGAACAGATTCATATTATGTGGTGATGAAGAAATTTTTTTCTTCAATTCAAAACTATGATCACTGTAATTAGCATTCAGAGAGTAGATCACCTGTACCTCACACCCTCCGCAACACAGGTGGGTTTGCAGGATTAGATTGAGGTCAATGCAGCCACAACTGGGAGGCAGTTAGGGTGCCCACGCTGTGCGGTGCGAGCCGTCAATCTTTGGTTGCCTTTAACACCTCTCTCCCCAGCTAAAAACTGAGGAACAGAATGGTGGAAAGTTCTGACGCTATCTAGTTACAGAGCAGCAGAGATGGAGACACAGTTCACATAAAAGACCTCATGCAGGAGCTGGCACAGCGTAGGTCTTGAGGAAATGTTCATCTGGGACCCCTCCCCTTTCACTGCTATAGAAGGCTCTTGATGTCTTGATCAGCTCCATGAGGTGGCTGCCCTGAACCCCAAAGCAGGATGCCTGCCCCATCGTGCCCCTGCCCCCGCACGTACGGAGCCAGTTCTGTGCCACGAGTGCACGAAGGTGAGTAGGAAGTGAAGGGAAATACTCCTAAGCCAGCATCACTTCGGAGCTCACACAATATCTCTGCTAAGCCCTTCCATGATTTGAAGGAATGCATAGAAACAATGCTCCCAGTGTGGTACCTGGAGAAGAAGACAGCTGAGTATAGCCTGATTTAGCCAGGATTCATTTACCCCATAGACAAGGGGTCACTGTGGTGATGCAATTGATGAATGCACATTCCTGGTTTTAGGCTCAGGCTGACTGCTGTCTAAATCCCAGCGCTGCCCTCATTAGCTGTAGGACCTGGATTAGATGGTCTACCGCCACGAGCCTCAGTGGCCAAACCTGTGAAACGTGCACACAGATCCCTACCCGCCAGGCTCCTGTTAGGGTGCAGTAAAGGCACCCAGGCTTGGAGAAGTGTCTGGCACAAGGGCAGACGCAGTAAATGTTAGCTCTACACGCTCCTCAACGTTTCGGCCAGATTCCCATCTGGAATTGCCACCGGATGCCTCACAATTTACTTCTCAGCACAAACAGAATGCTGTCCCAGTGCTTCTACTCCATCTGAAGAGAAAAGGGACTTGCAAGTTCCTTTCTGGTCTTTCTCTTCCCCTGCACTGAAGGGATCAGAAACTTGGAGTCATAGTTAAAACCACAGATTCTTGCAGCTACAGAGATTTAGGGGACCGCCTGCTCCCAGCCCTTATTTCAGAAAGGAGACTGAGTCTCAAGGAGGTTGAATATTGCCCAAAGCTGTTCAATCGCAGGGGTGGAAAATGCGTTATCTACTTCTGATTCATTATTAATTTTATACCAAGAAGCTGAGCTTCAAATTGGCAGTGGGGAATTATGTCCCTGGGCTAATAATTAATAACAGCTAAAACTTATTTCGTCTTCACGGGGGTCTAGGTCCTATGTTAAGTACTTATATGCATTCTCATGTTTAGTACTCATGAAAACAAGTCACAGTATTATTTCCACTGTGTAAGTGAGTAATTAGAGGCAGCGAAAAATAAAATTGTTTTCCCAAGGTCACACATTGCTACGTGGGTATAGATCCAAACGCACTAAGTTCTACAGCTCCTGGTCCTGAGGAGAGATGCAGACACAGCGTGACAGATGTAACAGAAAGTGCTGGCTACTGAGTTCCCACTTCACAGAGCTTACTGCTCCCAACCCTGGCAGCCCGGTTCCGTCTGTAATGGGAGAGTGATAGTGCCTGTCCCCTGCCCACCCTGAGCGGGCAGGTGTGTGAGGCCTGAGGAAGAGCTTAGTAATTCATCATTCAAGTGTCAGTTATTCACAGGCTAGTCACCTGTTGGAGGAGAGGTAGCAGAAAGGTTGGGGGGCAGAGAGCCCTGCAATGCTTCCCGGCAGACAGGTGGTACCGTATGAAAGCAGCAGGCTGGGTCCTCAAGGGAGGGGAACACGGGAGGAAGACTATAAGGCAAGCTTCATGCCCCCATGGAGCTTCCTGGCCTGACCCTGCAGGCCACAGATAAGTAGAGAACATGCATATTCCTCTTTCTGCCCTTCGTGTTTCCCCTCCTGGCTCACACAGGGCTAAAGATAGACTTGAAAGCCTTTGACGATCTTTAACAACTCACATTCCAAATTTAGCCTCGGTGTCAGGACAAAATTGATCTACTGGATTTAAGATAAAAAAATTGAGATGTTTGGTCCCCTAAGGTAACATAATGCATGCTAGGAGAAATTTCCAATGGTTACCCTCATTTCCCTCTTTTTCGAAAGTTTTTTTTTAACTTTTACAAATGTTTATTCATTTTTGGAGAGAGGGAGAGAGAGAGAGAGAGAGAGAGAGCAAGTGGGGGAGGGGCGGAGAGAGGGGGAGACAGAATCCAAAGCAGGCTCCACGCTCTGAGCTGTCAGCACACAGCCCAATACAGGGCTTGAACTCACGAACCGTGAGATCATTACCTGAGCCAAAGTTGGACGTTTAACCGACAGCCACCCGGGCGTCCCTCAAGTTTTTATTTTAATTCCAGTTAGTTAACATAGTGTTATATTGGCTTCAGGGGTACAGTGTAGTGATTCAACACTTCCTTGTTCATTTCTTTTATTCTTATAAATTGACTTGTACCTTCTTTAAGCTACATCTCCAGTGAAGAGCTGCTCCAAGTCAGCACCTGGCACAGGATCTTAAGGAGACCAGACTGCAAATGGGGGCAGGGAACGATGGTGAAGCTTAAAGGAGCGGGGATAATTTTCAGGACAGGGGAGACCGCTGGATACTCTAGCACTTGACAAAGCAGTCTGGCATGTTTAGTTATCCTCTGTCAGAAATATTTATGCAGGGAGAGAAAAAACATTCCAATTCTTTAAGAGAATGTAAATAAAACGAGGGGTCCCGTAAAGCTTGCTCTCCCTCACAGTGCTTCCTGCACAGACTGTCTTCTGGCCTCACCAGTGTTTACTGCAGCCATTACAGCAAAGAAAGGATTGAGGAAAGGGACGCTTCTTTGCAAACCATACTGTGGGTTTAAAACAACTCACTCATGCTCAATTCATTTAGCAATCCCAGCATGAATGAATAGAGCTTTGGTGGGGGAGAGATACTTAGAAAAATATTTTAACAATTAGCAATCTGTTTATATACAAATAACTTTCAAATCTTGAGGAAATAGGTAAACATTCTCATTATTTCCCAGATAATTCAGTTCCGTGCAAACATTGAACGGAAGATAAAAATGCAAATGAAACCATATTTTAGATACACTAGGAGAGTTCTCACTTTAAAACCTCCGTGATATTCCCTCAAATGAAGTTTGCAGGCTTGTATTTCACATTCGTTGACAAGAGGCCAGTGCGGCTATGCACTGCGGTTCACACGGCATGGGAGGGCGGTAGGAAAGATGCAGGAAAGTGGCAGCATTTATGGAAAGTCCTAAATGCTAAGACATTTGGACTCTGTGTGTGTACATAATGGGCAATCAGTGAATCTCTCAGGCACCCCTCGATTTATAGGGAAGGTGGGAGAGGAGCAGCTGTAAGAAATAGAAGGAAAAAATGAAATAAAGAGCTTCAAAACAGGAGGAGGCCAACATTGTCATATTCTTCACTTCAGAGACATCAGGGGAATGAGAGCTGAACGAACAGGTGAGGAGGAAGGAGAAGCACCAAATGCTAACCATTCTTGCCAATTGACAAGAGAAATTTCAGAAAGAGTTAGGAGAACAGCTTGAGGGAATAGCTGAACTGAGAAAGATTCTCTGGAGGAACCTTGTGTGGGGGAGTGGGATACAGAAATTTGTGGAATGGGAAAAATCTGAAGACCTAAGAGACAGCCCACAATAATGCATGGGGGAAGGGGAAAGAAACAAAATCAAGAACACATGTGGATTTTGCACTAATGCCTACTAATGGCTAAAATAAAAAAGACTGACAATACCAAATGTTAGGGTATGAAGCATATGGATCTCTCACCATTGTTGATAGGAGTGCAAGTGGTACAATTACTCTGAAGGACAGTTTGGCAGATTCTTAAAACATTAAAGATACATTTACTTACCCACAATTCTACTCCTAGACATTTACCTACAAGAAATGAACGTACAAAGACTGGGGGACCTGAATAGTCATAACGTGAATATTCATAATCACTCAAACCTGCAAACAAACCAAGTATTCAGCCACAAGAAAATGGATAAACAAAATTACAGTATATTAACACGATGGAATACTACTCCGCAATAAAAAAATGTAATATGGAACCACATGAATAAGACTCAAAACACTATGATGAGTAAAAATATCCAGAAGCCAAAAAGTACATATTAAGGATCAACTTTCGATGAAGCTCTAAAACAGGCTAAACTAATCTATGGTGAAAAGAATCAGAATGACTGCCTCGAGGGGGGAGAAATTACTGGAAAGAGGCATGAGGGGTCTTTCTGGAGTGATGGGAATGTTCTATGTTGTCCTGGAGGTAATTATGAAAGTATATAGAATTGTCAAAATACAGATTTGTGAATTTTTTCCATGGTAATTATGCCACAACCTAAAAAAAATACAAATAAACAACACATAAATAAGATGTAAACACTGGCCTTGTTAAGGAGGCAAGACAGTGTCTCCTCCCTTGGAAGAGTAAAAGAAGAGATAGTCTGTCGACTTGCAGGGAATTTTGAGATAGGAAGAAGGGAAGCTGAAAAAATTGACCCTGAATGACTTGAATGTTCTTAGTAAAAGAAGGGATCATCTTCTGCGTGTGTTTATGAACACGGAGGAGGGGAAGAAGGATACATGTATTAGGAAAAGGAAAAAAAAAAGGAGATATTATAGGATCATAAGGGATGAATCTCTAGCAGCTTTAACTCCTGACCCTGTTTGGTTTCACAATGCTCTCTTCAGAGTTTTGTTAGCTTTGTTTTTCATCCCTAACGCTTGACAGATTACATGACAGTCTAGAGCATACATTCCTGACAGAGGTGAAAATTGCTTCTTGGATTGGAGGTAGTGCTGTGAAAACAATATTAGATTACATATAAAAAATAAAATTAGATAGGACAATGGTTTGTGGTCTCCCAAAGCTCAACCCCTACGTAACAAATCTTATTCTTGAGTATTCATTAGGGATGGAGGTGATTAGGAAAAAATGCTTTAAAAGGCTTCGAGGGTGAGGGTGGGGGCTAATAATGAAAACGAATTGAAAAAATATTGATCTACAGAAAGCAAAATGCAGGCAATGGGGTACACTGAGTTAGGAGCCTCATCGGGCAAGTAAATGATAGTCAAGATGTGAAAGAGTCTATGTTGATGTCACATGCATGAGTAAAATAGATAAATTAGAGATGAGATTATAAATTATGAATATAAAAATCAGAGAGAACAAAGATTCTAATAATGGAGAAGAGCAGGGTCGGTAGGAATGAGGGAGTAAGAGGGGAGTAACACTGGTCGTGGAAGGCACAACAATACTAAGGTCTTAAAAGAAGACAACTTGGAGGGTGCCTGGGTGGCTCAGTCAGTTGAGCATCCGACTTCGGCTCAGGTTATGATCTCGTGGTTGGTGAGTTCGAGCTCCACTTCGGGCTCTGTGCTGACAACTCAGAGCCTGGAGCCTGCTTCAGACTCTGTGTCCTCCTCTCTCTCTGCTCCACCCCTGCTTGAGCTCTGTCTCTGTCTCTGTCTTTCAAAAATGAATAAACGTAAAAAAAATTTTTTTAAAGAAGACAATTGAACACAGAGAAGAGCTAGAAGGTGGCAGGTCAAAATCATGACCCCATCAGAGGGTTAGTAGGGACGACAGAGGGTGAAAGGTAAGAGGGGGGGAGAGGTAAGAGGTTAAGGTCAAAGAGGAACATCAGAATTTAGGTGATACAAAGTAAAAAGGTCTGTGTAAAAATCCCATGGCATGGCCATGTTGGTGGGTGCCCGAGGTAGAGTAGAACCAGAGGGTCCAGGGGTAAAGCTGGCAGAAGAAGTGGGTGACTGATTAAGTTGGGGAGGGGCTGTAATGGGATTGAGACTACACATAAATAAGGTTGGAAGTACCATGAATACTAACAGATCACCATGGCGGTGGGGGCAAGGAGTGAGATTTCACTAGAAGGAAAGGGTGCAGAACTTGCCCACCCAAAGCTGACATCCTAATGTAGCAGAAAGGAACTCCAAAAGCTTTTCTTTATCCAATGGGCTGGCATTTTGAATTCCCAGAGGCTTCAGTTGAAGAGGAGAGAAGAGAACTACCATCTTGAATGTATCAATTCCTTTTTATAAAATAAAAGGTGGTGGAGCTAGTATCAAAGCTATAAAGAAATTTATCCCAAACATTTAAATTTATTCAAAGATAATGGTCACCCTTCTTTCCATGTCCTTTTATTCTTCAGAATTTAATTTTCTAAAGGACCAGACTAAAGAAAATCAAACAAATTTTTTCCCAAATTCAACTTATATATAGTTCAATTATTGGATATCCCATTTCACTTTCTTCTAAATTTGGATTATAATATTTATTATAATACCCATTAACACCCAAATCCTCTCATGTGAATAGAAGGCAGTTCTGGCAATGAGGGAGGTATGCTATATAATTCTTTAAGAGGGTCTTTTCACATTCTGTTTCAGTAACAAACACTAGCAGCTATTTTCCCCAAGCTGTCACAAAAATATTTTCCTACGCCCTGAATGTAAATATTCGATTATATTCTCTTGAGCCATCAGGGACTTCTGCTCTTTTCAACCATGAAAAGTTTATGCTAATCTTGCCTATTTTCTTTTATGTTTTAGGCTTCAAGCAAAGCCAACAATAATTAATATAAATTAAGAATGCTGGCATGGATAGCTGCTCCTTATCAATCTGTCACACTGTACATATGCTGCACAGAATCATAATAGATTAGCTTCAAAGTCCAGTGAAATGGTCATGAAAGAGGCCAAATATATTTGGATAGCATTCATTGAAATCTATTGCTATGAACAGGTCTAAAGCTATATGTCATATAATTCCAAGAATTCAAGTGACATTTGTCCTCAGTGCCACACGATTTCTGGGATGGTCTGACAGAATCACATTTTATTTAGAGCTTCTGGCATGGACAAAGACTTAATTTCTCTCAAAGTCAAAGTCATTAATAAAGGTCTATGCTGTGCAATACAGCAGCCACTAACCACACGTGGTTACTGAACACTTGAAATGTGACTAGTCTGAAAGTAAGAAACATACACTGGGTTTCAAAGATTAATTGTAAAGAAATACACACTAGCTCAGTAATATTTTTACGTGTTCAATTTTAAAATTAATTTTTAATACGAATTACACACTAAAATGACAATATTTTGGATATACAGGGTTAAATAGAATGCATTATTATGCTAATTCCACCTTTTTATATTCTGAAATATGGCTGCTTGAAAATTTTAAGTCACAGATTCTGGCTCTCATTACATTTCCATTGGGCAATGTAGCTCTATGCTGTATCCCAGTTTTGAGGCAAGCCACAAGGAGGCAGTCGAGTGTGGTCAGACAGCTCTAGGTTCAATTCCCATACCTTCTGTTACTTCGCTAAGGGACCTTGGCACATTACTTCTCCAAGCCTTAGTCTCTTCATTTATAAAATAGGAATGATGACAGTGCCGTGCTCTCAGCGATGAGCAAATCTAACACTTGTGCCTAAATAGGTGCTTGGGTTCTCAGAATGCGTATTAAGTTCTAGATTACAAAAAAGGGCACAATTTAAAAAATTAGCTGCCTGATGAGAAACAGATAGGGCAAAAATCTTAAATAGCAAAATGGATCAAATCAAACAAAATTTAAAATATTCTTATTTATTTATTTATTTATTTTTGTCTTTGACCCACTGCTAGTAGCAGACATATATTAAGGTTAAGTAGAAACGAAACTCAGAGTTAACTAAATGTGGATTAGCTCTATTTTCTGAGTTACCTCTCTCTGCTACTGAGGGATATAATGTAAACAAATGTCACTATCCCCCCCACCCCACCCACCCAAAAAAAACCATGATGGGTCTTTCTCCCAGAAGGCAATCACATGCTGTCAAATAGCTGAATATGAAGTAATTCTTGGATTGGAGAGGTATTTGGGCAGCATGGGTCAAGGTAAGTGAATAGAATAGGAATCCAAGGGCAGGCGTTCAGTCCTAGGTCTGACAAGGCCTAGGCCAATGTCACATGAGATCTCTGAGCCTTGGTTTCTCCATGTGTAAAACGGGGATGCAGATGATAATACCTCTCACAATAGATTAAAGATTAAATAATGCATATGAAAACACTTATCTGTAAACCGGACAGTATTATATAAATGTTAGCTATTAGTGTGATTTTATTCTACTGAATTGTAAAAGGAATCTACATAGATACAGCCACTCTGCTTTCTGGTGTAAATGAAAAGAACAAAAGGCAAACAATGGTGACTTTGTACAAGGCACTCAACTTTGCAGGACCCTGGTTTCCTCTTCTTCCCTGTCTACTTTAAGGAGTCACTAGGAGGGCCTCCTCAAAAAAACATGCACTCAGAAAAGTACAGTCTTACACAAATGTAAAGCATTGTCCTTGGTTTGGATAATCATCAAAAGTTGATTTTGACAAAATCTCTGACAAAGAGAGAAAAAGTCCGATGCTCAGTATCCAGGAATCCCTCCTACTGTGAAGAGTAGCCATTGCCATGCTCCAAAAAATAATCCCTTATCCTTTTAACTCACAGATAATAGTGGAATAATATGTGAATTGAAAAAGGAAGGTTAGAGTGTGCATCTCTTGTTCAGGTCTTGGCAAGATGAAATTTAAGGACCGTCTAACCATTATTTTCAAGTAGAGGCCCATTCAGCATAATATTGTAACCATAACTGCAGGACATCATTCCTAACAAGAACTGTCATTAAAGCTGGCTCTTTGGGGGAACAAATACTCATATGGTCTTTAAAATCAATACTATGTGGCACAAAAACAGACACATAGACCAATGGAATAGAATAGAAACCCCAGAACTAGACCCACAAACGTATGGCCAACTAATCTTTGACAAAGCAGGAAAGAAGATCCAATGGAAAAAAGACAGTCTCTTTAACAAATGGTGCTGGGAGAACTGGACAGCAACATGCAGAAGGTTGAAACTAGACCACTTTCTCACACCATTCACAAAAATAAACTCAAAATGGATAAAGGACCTGAATGTGAGACAGGAAACCATCAAAACCCTAGAGGAGAAAGCAGAAAAAGACCTCTCTGACCTCAGCTGTAGCAATCTCTTACTCGATACATCCCCAAAGGCAAGGGAATTAAAAGCAAAAATGAATTACTGGGACCTTATGAAGATAAAAAGCTTCTGCACAGCAAAGGAAACAACCAACAAAACTAAAAGGCAACCAACGGAATGGGAAAAGATATTTGCAAATGACATATCGGACAAAGGGCTAGTATCCAAAATCTATAAAGAACTCACCAAACTCCACACCTGAAAAACAAATAACCCAGTGAAGAAATGGGCAGAAAACATGAATAGACACTTCTCTAAAGAAGACATCCGGATGGCCAACAGGCACATGAAAAGATGTTCAATGTCGCTCCTCATCAGGGAAATACAAATCAAAACCACACTCAGATATCACCTCACGCCAGTCAGAGTGGCCAAAATGAACAAATCAGGAGACTATAGATGCTGGAGAGGATGTGGAGAAATGGGAACCCTCTTGCACTGTTGGTGGGGATGCAAATTGGTGCAGCCGCTCTGGAAAACAGTGTGGAGGTTCCTCAAAAAATTAAAAATAGACCTACCCTATGACCCAGCAATAGCACTGCTAGGAATTTACCCAAGGGATACAGGAGTACTGATGCATAGGGGCACTTGTACCCCAATGTTTATAGCAGCACTCTCAACAATAGCCAAATGATGGAAAGAGCCTAAATGTCCATCAACTGATGAATGGATAAAGAAATTGTGGTTTATATACACAATGGAGTACTACGTGACAATGAAAAAGAACGAAATATGGCCCTTTGTAGCAACGTGGATGGAACTGGAGAGTGTGATGCTAAGTGAAAGAAGCCATACAGAGAAAGACAGATACCATATGGTTTCACTCTTATGTGGATCCTGAGAAACTTAACAGAAACCCATGGGGGAGGGGGAGGAAAAAAGAAAAAAAGAGGTTAGAGTGGGAGAGAGCCAAAGCATAAGAGACTCTTCAAAACTGAGAACAAACTGAGGGTTGATGGGGGGTGGGAGGGAGGGGAGGGTGGGTGATGGGTATTGAGGAGGGCACCTTTTGGGATGAGCACTGGGTGTTGCATGGAAACCAATTTGACAATAAATTTCATATATTGAAAAAATAAAATAAAATCAGTACCATGTAATCCAGTTACCCCAAAAGACACTGATAGGACTTTACCCAGCCGTTAAGTTATTTGGGCTCGAAGTTAGGACATAAATAGACCCAACAATGACTTTAAAAAAATGAGTCCATAGAGCTTCACATAAAGAAATAAGAGCTCATAAAAATAGCAGAGTAATATAAAAGCACTCTACTGACCTGGAACTAGTTATCTGCAATAACAGAGAACTCATTTTCCCCACATCTCTTGATTTGTTATTATTTTTAATGGGAGCTAACTGGTAATAAAATGGTTTTTCTGTCACAGTGTGTACCATTTCATTCATAGTTGTTTTTCATCAATCTCAATTTGTATCAAGTTGTAACTAAATTATCTGATTCAAAAAATTACGTTTATTTGCTTTTTGCTGACTTATAGTTTTATTTCTTTCATTTTAAGTGTATTTTCCTCACATTTACTTATTTTTGTATAGTCTTCCTTGATTTTGTGCTCCTGTAAATGGATAAAGCCATTTCTAAACATAAAACTTCAGACTCAGGGGGTGCCTGGGTGGCTCAGTTGGTTAAGCATCTGGCTCTTGATTCCAGCTTAGGTCCTGATCTCATGGTTTGTGAGTTCGAGCCTCACATCCAGCTCTGTGATGACAGTACAGAGCCTGCTTGGGATTCTCTCTCTCCCTCCCCCTCTCACTATCTCTCTCTCTCTCTCAAAATAAATAAATAAACTTAAAAAGCAAACAAAAAAACCCTTCAGATTCAGGATGGTACCTATCACATCATACCATATTAGAATGTTCTGTGATTAATCCACCCAATGCTTCTGTCCAAATGAGATTAGATAAAAACACACATTAACACACACATTAGGAGAAAGGACTATTATCTATCTATATATGTAAAATTAAAGGAGTAAACAAGAAGGTGGAGAAGCTGCATCACACTGAGTTACTGAGATAATTAGAGGACAATCTTGTTGGAGCACCTGGGTGGCTCAGTCAGTTACTCTTGGTTTCAGCTCAGGACATGCTCTCACAGTTCGTGAGTTTGAGCCCCACATCTGGCTCTGAGCTGACAGTGTGAAGCCTACTTGGGATTTTCTCTCTCCTTCTCCATCTCTCTCTCTCAAAAATAAACAAATAAACATTAAAAAAAAAAAAAAAAAGACAATCCTGTTAGGGAGAGGCCAAAAGAACAAAGCAAACCATTCGCTTTAAAAGTACCAGATGAGCACTCTAGAAATCTAGAGACGTGGAAACCAATTCAGTAAGTGTGTGGACTGTCAGCATCCTAACGAGCATCACTACAATCTCATTCCAAACATTTTCATCCTATTTCCGCTTCTGATGTACCATCACCAACATACCAAGACTCTGTATTAATAAAAAGATGCAAAAGTATCCCTGTGTGCTTCAGTCTTCAGTGACACTAATCAACCTTTTACTGGGCATTGACAGTACCCGGTGACTGGTGACTATACCCAGCAGGTCTTCCTAAGAGTAAGACTTACCATCACTAAGTCCAGGCAGACCTTACTTTGTTTTTTACTGCTAGTACACATTGAACACAAGCTGTGGTTCTGTCATTTGCCTACAGTTTTAGAGCAGATTGCTCTTCGTGGATAAGTACTTTTACAAGGTATACTCATGGAATACCTGGGAAACACCTTTCCAAAAAAAAATTGGGAAATGTCGTATTCCATATTGACTTCTTCAAGATTCACGGGGCATTTAGGATATTAAAGGTTCTTGCAAGAGGGGAGTCATCCTTGTCTAACTTGGCATTTCCTAAGTTTACCTGACCAAGGAGCCCTTCCCTATTCCTACCCCTCCACAGACAATCTGTGAACATATCTCAGAACTAACATGTCCAGAGAGACACTCTAGGGAAATACTCTTTTTGACTGATAAGGGATAGAGTTAATTTAGACAAATATGACCTCTTCTCAAAGCTTGGAAACATTTATTATCCTACTCTAAGAAGAGGACTGAAGCACGACCAAATGAGTGTTGAGAAAGAAAGGGGTGCCTAAAATGACAAGCGCACCTAATCGAAGGTCCACCTTGTACTTACTTGAGGAGATTCCCAAGATTGAAAAGAGCTCGGTTGTGCTGTGGATTTAGCTGGAGAGCCCTCTGATAGTAGATCTTTGCCTCTGCTGTGTCTCTTGTCAGCGTTCCGAGGTTGTTCAGGGCACTGGCGTGGCGAGGATACAACCTGAAAAATTAGAGATATTAAGCCAGGATTGTTCAAAAACTCCTAAGGTGGGCACAACAATTTGCTTGTTTTCCTCCCTCCTCCACCCTAGGAATGTCACAACCCAAACAAAACACTGAATTCTTCCTTTATTTTAATGGGTTGTCCACGTGAAATTTTAATTATGTATGCAGCTGCAGGCATATAAATGTGGCTGAGAAGTACATATTTGACAGGGGTATATGTAAATAACCCCCAAATGGTGCAAAAATAAACAGTATACAAATCTATCAGGTTTAACCAAATTTTAGTCCTTTGGATCCTACAATTACTTTCAATTTGCTTTGACAGAAAACCCCTATTGCCTCACCACTTCTGAGTTTCTGGGCTGGTAGGACTGCTGACCAGCTGCCCATATAATGCCCACTATGTACATAAGACGCTGGGGGTTCTTTGGATGAGGGCATCTTCATGAACATATTTGGATTGGAAGATGAGTCAGACTGCCATTATTGGGAAAGGATAATACACACGATTTTCCCATAAAAATAAACTTTACTCCCGAAATGGCTTTTCATCTTGGCTCTCTTTTTCCATTTTACCCCCTTTCTCTCCTCCTATTATAATTTGGGTGCCAACTGGCCTGAGAGAGTTCTCAGAATGAAAATCCTGACAAACACTTTCAAAAAAATTAAGTAATGCACAAGGAAGTGAAAATGGCATTCCCAGTGTTCAAAAGCAAATGTAAAGGAGGACTGGGGATACATCAGTAAGTCAAATTTATGCTGATTAAGGAGGGAAGGGAATCAATTTACTTCCGTAACTCAAAACCATAAAGAAGGTAAATCCACACAGCTACATAGTTTAGTTGTTTCTGCTATATTTAGAGCAGAATATTTAGCAGACTAAGAGGTTCACTCCATCTCTGTCACCCAGAGTACTCAGAATAAGCCTGTGAAGCTGCCTGTTAATGTAGGAAAGCTAAGATAAGGCCCAAATAAAAATAGGATGTGTGCTTGTCAAGTCTCTTGACAATCGAATGACATGCTTGGCCTCTCCCACTCTGTTCCACACCTTCTAAGATCAGTTATATTTGGGAGCAGAAGGGGGTCCTATTTAAAAGGCTGACAAGACAAGTCTCATGGTTTGTCTTTTTAAACCTTTGCTTAACCCAAAGTTTCCTAGGTTTATTTGACCATGCAATCCTTCCCTACTCCCTTTTAGAGCAGCGATGAACACGATGAACATCTCTAAGAACTAGTATTTTCAGGAAGACATTACAGGTAATGCTCCTCATGACCATCAAGGACTCTTCACAGACATGTTATGCCCTCCCAAAGCTGGAAAGCCCTAATTACTGTCAATGGCTGCAGAGGTTGTTGGAGAGAGAGATATTATGAGAGGAAGTTGGGGAAAAGAAAACATGCTGGGCCAGCACATGGCACTATTGTTTGCTTATCTCTGGTCACCTTTACTCAGGCTGTAGCCCCACAACCCCAAGCTTCACAATCCTGAAGTATGGCAAGTCCTTGGCCTGAGGGACAGCAAGTCCTTGGCTCTCTTTCTCTGAGATGCCACTATGGGACATCAGAGCTATGATGAGAGACAGAATGCTCTTGTACCTGTTCATTCACTACATACCCACAAAAGTCTCCTGAGAAGCTTATGTCTAAGAATGATTTTGGAAGTGGTTACAGAGAGGATATCACTGCCAGCACTCAAATTCTTCTAAAGATTTTTTATTTTTTTATTTTTTTTTTTTGTGCAGGTGAAGATGTTGAGCAAAGCTCTCTGACTTCCCAAAGATTTAAGGGATGTCCAATGAATGCAGTGAGAGCAGTTCTCATTTCCCTGCTGACCAGCTGTAACAGAAAGCTTCCCGGGCACATCTGTCTTCTTAAACCTTGATCTTTTCCTTGATTCTTTAGGCTTGGGAGCCCTTGAAACAAATATGTGAGGTGAAACCACTACCTATGGGAAAGGACAGTCTAAATTCAATAAGATCTTCCACCATGGGCTCACCCATCTCCTGCTGCACCCATCTGCATGGTCAAGCAACTGCCCTTAGCACTGGCTCTCAGCCCACCTTCTCAAACTACGTTCCCTCATGATCCACTGTCAAATAAATAGTCATGCACTTTCAATTTCACTGAGTACAAAAATGTTTCTCTTTCTCTCTTTTTTTTTTTGAAATCAGAAACAATATAAATCCACACCAAACTCAAAAACAAAAATAATCAGTGAGAAGGAAATAAAAAACAGATATAAGAAACAGATATAAGCACTATGAGGAAAAAGGCCTTTTTATGTCCTGTGCTCCGAGAACCTGTCTGCAACTGCAGAACCATGAGGCTTAGGACAGGGATTCATGGCCAACCACAAATCCCTGCCAACCATGAATCAAACCAGGGAAGATGCTCGGTGTTAACAAAGAGTCCTGATCCATCGAGGAAAGGGATTTCTAGCATCTACAGTGGTTTACTTAATCTAGTACCACTCATAGCCCTCCACTTGAAAAATGTGCAATATTGTTTATTCCTCATAGTAAGGGTTTGCTGGCAATATCCTCTCTCACTGGGTATCCGATTAGGTTCACCTAATCACAAGCAAGCACTGCATTATTTATAAAACAAAGCTGAATTTCATTAAAAGAGTTCTTCAATAACCAAGTCGGCAAAAAATACCACTCCTTATTTTGAGTCTTAGATAGACAGAAATTTTCTTCAAACACATACTCTTTTCTTGTTTACTGAAGATCTATAGAAGGACAAGAGTTATTTTGTGCTTTTACTTTCCAAATAAACTTGGGTTTGAATTAGCTTGGGTCTAATTCAATACTGAGGGCTCCAGGAAGGGAATTTTCTACTGGAAAAATGAAGAATTTAAGGGCTGTTTATGTTGCTACATCAATGGTCAGAATAAATTTAGCCCATCTTGACTTTTACTTCTACAGGTATGTTTTACAAAAGTTCTGTTAGTGATTGATTATTCCCTTCCCTATCTAAAAAATCTCAGCAAAAGCTTCACTGAACTAGAGTGGAGTGGTGATTTTCAAACCTATTTTTTTTCACATTTTAGTAGCTTTATTTACTTTTTAAAAGTACCCCACCCAACACCCTAGCAATCCTCAGTTTGTTCTTTCTTTTTTTTTTTTCAGGAGTAGAATTTAGTGATTCATCACTTACATATAACACCCAGTGCTCATCCCAACCAGTGTCATCCTTAATGCCCCTCAGCCCTTTAGCCTTTCCCCCACACCCAACACCCCTCCAGCAACCCTCAGTTTGTCTCCATATTTAAAATCTCTTATGGTTTGTCTGCCTCTCTGTTTTTATATTATTTTTGCTTTCCTTCTCCTATGTTCATCTGTTCTGTATCTCAAATTCCACGAGTGAAATCATGATATTTGTCTCTCTTTGACTTATTTCACTTAGCATAATACATTCTAATTCCATCCATGTTATTGCAAATGGCAAGATTTCATCCTTCTTGATTAGCAAGTAATATTCCATTGAATATATATACCACATCTTCACTGTCTATTCATCAGTCAATGACATTTGGACACTTTCCATACGTTGACTATTGTTGATAGTGTTGCTATAAACATTGGGGTGCATGTGCCCCTTTGAATCAGCATTTTTGTATCATTTGGATAAATACCTAGTAGTGCAACTGCTGGGTCATAGGATAGTTCTATTTTTCATTTTTTGAGGTACCTCCATAATGTTTTCCAGAATGGCTGCAACAGTTTGCATTCCCACCAGTAGGGCGAAAGGGTTCCTCTTTCTCCTCATCCTTGCCAACATCTGTTCTTGCCTGAGTTGTTAAGGTTAGCCATTCTGACAGGTGTGAGGTGGTATCTCACTGTGGTTTTGATTGTAGCTCCCTGATGATGCGTGATATTGAACATTTTTTCATGTGTCTGTTAGCCATCTGTACATCTTCTTTGGAAAAGTGTCTATTCATGCCTTTTGCCCATTTCTTCACTGGATTATTTGTTTTTTGGGTGTTGATTTTGATAAGCTCTTTATAGATTTTGGATACTAATCCTTTATCTGATATGTCATTTGCAAATATCTTCTCTCATTCCATCACTTGCCTTTTAGTTTTGCTGATTGTTTCCTTCACTGTTTCTTTCACTTCCTTCAAAAAGATTTTTATTTTTTATTTATTTATTTATTTTTTTTTTACTGTCATGGCTTAAGATTTATTCCAGCAAAGGATACAGTGAAGGAATAAAAGAAAAAGTATATATACAGTAAACCTTGGATTGCAAGTAACTTGTTCTGCAAGAAGATTTTTATCTTAATAAGGTCCCAATAGTTCATTTTGGCCTTGCCTCCAGAGACATGTTGAGTAAGAAGTTGCTGTGGCCAAAGTCAAAGAGGTTTTTGCCTGTTTTCTCCTCTATGATTTTGATGGTTTCCTCTGTACATTTAGGTCTTTCATCCATTTTGAGTTTATTTTTGTGTATAGTGTAAGAAAGTGGTCCAGGTTCATTCTTCTGCACGTTGCTGTCCAGTTTTCCCAACACCATTTACTGAAGAGACTGTCTTTTTTCCTTGGATATTCTTTCCTGCTTTGTCAAAGATTAGTTGGCCATATGTTTGTGGGTCCATTTCTGGGTTCTCTATTCTGTTCCATTGATCTATGTGTCTGTTGTTGTGTCAGTACCATACTGTCTTGATGATCACAGCTTGAAGTCTGGAATTGTGATGCTTCCAGCTTTGGTTTTCTTTTTCAGGATTGCTTTGGCTTTGTGGGGTCTTTTCTGGTTCCATACAAATTTTAGGATTGTTTGTTCTAGCTCTCTGAAGAATGCTGGTGTTATTTTGATAGGGTTTGCCGTTCTCTTTATTTAAGAGTCTCTTATGATTTGCCTTCCTCTCTGTTTTTATCTTATCTTTCCTTCCCTTCCCCTATGTTCATCTCTTTTGTTTCTTAAACTTCACATATGAGTGAAATCAGATGATACTTATCTTTATCTGACTGACTTATTTCGCTTAGCATGATAAACTCTAGTTCCATCCAGGTTACTGCAAATGGCAAGATTTCATTCTCTTTGGTTGCCAAGTAATATTCCATTGTATATAATACCACATCTTCTTTATCCATTCATCAGTCGGTGGACATTTGGGCTCAAACCTATTTTTTTTAAGATCAATGTGAACAGCTCCTGGATTTTCTTTCTCATAGTCTTACCCAACATTTGTGTTGTTTATGGGGGCTCTCTTGCTATTTCTTAATTATTGTCATTTTATTTCAGTGAGTTAAATTCTTAAAAATGTATGATAGAGGAAATATGTTATATTGTCAAGTAGTTCCAGGGTATAAGGAAGTTTATTTTTCCTCTTTAACAATGAAACCTAAACATAGAGATAGAGTTCCTATGAACTGAAGAGAGTTTTTTTCAAATATCAGATAATTGGTATTCTTTTTTGCTAATGTTTATTTTGAGAGAGAGATAGCATGAGCAGGGCAGAGACAGAAAGAGAGAGGGAGGGAGAGAATCTGAAGCAGGTTCTGTGCTATGAGTGAAGAGCCTGATGCGGGTCTCGATCCCAAGAACTGTGAGATCATGAGCTGAGCTAAAACTAAGAGTCAGACACTCAACTGACTGAGCCACCCAGGCAACCCTGGATAATTTATATTCTTGATAGGAAAACATCCATTTGAGCATTTAAGGGGTTCTTAATTTTTACCTAGCAGTGTTTTCTTAAGCAGGATTGATAAAATAGGTAGTTGAGGATATATGACTCCCCTTCATTCCCAGTCACCTTAACTCTGAGAACCAACATTGACAACATCACTGGGGGGTGGGGGAGCAGGAATAAAAGAAAATGGGTCCAAAGGGACCTGGGATGTATTAATGATACTTCACATTGTAGAGTACTTTTTCTTCCATTATCTCCTTTAAGCCTCCTAATTCTTTAAGTAGAATTACTGTACTATTTTAGAGTTGAGGAAAAAAATTGAGTAGGTAATAGATTAAAAAAAAAAATCTCAGACACATGTGTTCTGTTCCTGTTCCTGTAAATCTATTTATTTTCCCCAAACATTATGAGTCATTTGACCTTCAGCAAATAAATAAACTGCTACAAATTAGAGCTTCCATTTAGAATAATTTCTCCTCTTTTTCTTTGGCCAATCCATTCACCTATGATCTTATAGGAACTAGCTCTCAGTGACAGAAATAGAATAAACTCAATACTCAGGACACTTGGCTATTGAGATTCTCATGCACTGGAAAAATTTGTTACCTATTGTACAAAATAATCCTGGTACCTCGGAAAAGCATAGTATTAGAAAAAGCTATTCAGTGAGTGCACAAGATGTATATATACTCTCTCATCTACTGTTCTTAAGCTTTAACCTCCAGATCACCTGAAGATCCAGAGACATAAGATATATATGACCAAAGTTTGGTTTTATATTTTCTTTCAGTCATTTACTTGGAATTTTGTACAATGTGTTCAAAAGTTAAGGATGCTCTTAATTTTTTATCGTTTGATTACCCTATAAGGATTTCACTGTGCAAGCAATATTGTATCATATGCTTCAGTTTGCAATTTCCTTTTAGAATATACACATCGTGATTTATTTGTCTGATTTTCATTCCACACATTAATTTATTTGAGGTTAACTATGCCAAGGGCAGATGTTTATTTTCTATTTCCTGCTGAGAAAAAAAAAATCCAAAAGAAAAACATGGCTGGGAAAAAAATTCAACCATAAAATCTGAATTTCATTGGACTAAAAAAATGTCCAAAGCAAACTTTATTTCAGGAGTCAGCAGCGTATTTTCAACCAGATTGGTCTCTGGCACTTTTTAAGTGCTTTCCTGTTATAAGATTTGAACTATCATGTCACTAAAATGTACCAGGTAACACTGATTATTGATCTGCTTTTTTACTTTTTTGAAATTGCCATTAACAAACACGTCTTACCACTTTCTTTTTGTACTATTTAAGATAGCTTTGGAAAAAACCTCACAAGCAATTTTGGGAAATGTGACACACTCTCTAAAGAGGGCCAACTAAATTATCTGACCTCTCACAATGGATGACTTCTCACAGTGATCCAGAAGGACTCCGCCCAATTGATTTTCCGAGATAATTTAGAGTAGAACCCTGTTCTCTGATGCCCTCAGGAAATGAGTCATTTTAAGTGGCTGAATTTTCCTGATTCCTGACAATTTAACTCTAGAGGTTGGGAAATGTATTCAATTAAATACGTCTCTGCTTTTTGAAATAGAAAATGGTAAACATAATTTAACCTTTCTCAGAGGCTTGGGATGATTGTAGTGACCTTTGGTTTTTGTGGCAGATGGTGGGGAATTGCTCTGGTGGAGTAGAAAAAAAATAACTGTATTTGGAGTCAGAAGCCATGTGTGACTTTCTAGCTATGTGATTTTGAATTTATGTCTGTCCTTTAGTTGCTTTCTCTATAACAGTAAGGTCAATAACATAATGACCTTCTTATCTTTTCATACCCATCATCATACCTGTGCCACTACAAACATTTAATGTTTTGGGATTGGTTACAGGACCTCTGGGTAGTAGTACTTGGCTGCCCCTACAGACCTAATGAACCCATGTCAGGCTGAAGCCACCAGCTCTCCTTCTTTCATGGATTTCTCACCCTCCAAAAAAATCATTGTCTCCACTGTTGTCAATGGCCTTCAGCTTGCTCCTATCAGTCAGAATAACATCCATTATTTCTTCATCACTAATCCAGTGAACACTCAAGTCATCTTGTATCCATCTGTCTCTCCCGTGCCGTGGGTTCTCAGATGTGAAGGACACATCACTCTCTCCATTTTAAGAATGTAGGAACGTTCTTTGTCAAACCCTTATCCCAAAGTCTGTCAATCCTTCATCATCTAAAGCAAATGATCCCCACAGGCACCAGAGGCACTTCCTCCAAGCCTTTCTGATACACTGAACACCAAGTGGAATTTCAGACACATGCAATTTTAAAAGCTACATTGAAGGTTGTAAGGAAATCCAAAGTCCTACATGACAGATCAATGTGCGCATGGAATCCTTACTGTAATAACACTTTGTAGCATGAATAGTACTCTGCAGGAAAAGTGTGTCCATATTCCTAATCAATAACTGCCAATGAAGAAGATCATGAGGGACAGGGAAGGAGAAGGGTACATATCCTGAATATCCACCTCAGGAATTGGTGGTCACCACTGGCAGAAACTAGGGGTATTAAATGCCTTGTGATACATACGACAGCCCTGCATAATGAAGAGCTGTTCCATCTAAATTGTTGACGGCTCTCCCACTGAGAAACAGTGCTTATTATTACAGAGGGGTCCTGCGACTCTAAGGGAGCCTGTGATATTTTATGCATTATATTCCCTCAGTCTTTCTTTCAACAATCACTTATTGGGCACTTACTAAGGGCCCACAGGAATAAAGAGAAAGCAGCCCTTGCTCTCAAGGAGGTCCTGTGGCAGAAGAGGGAGAGACAAGGACACCAACTTACTTTAGTGCACTATGGTCAGAGCACACAGGGCAGAAAGAGACAAAGCAGAAGGAGGGGAGTATAAGAGACAGGAGCTCATGGCAGGAGCCATGGTAATCACCAAGGTGTTGCCAGGAGAGATGATGTGTTACCAGAGAGGCAGTAAGAGTTAGGGGGAAGGGGAGGAGGGGATACAAATAGGAAGAGGAAGGAAGGCTGCTTCAGAGAGAGAAAGCAAAACCAAACAGAACTCAGGAAACAAAACATTTTACTCCAGCTTAAGCACAAACTAGAAAGGAAGGCAATAAAGGAAAAGGAGCAGGTTTGGGACAAAAGGTGGTAATGTGAATCTCAGGTGCAGAGAGGGTAATTTGTGGAAATGTCCAGGAATCAGATGGACAGATGGCTCTGACAGGAAAGCTATGTGGTGAAATTACAGATCTGAAAGTTAATCAGCATACAGACATTAACTAAAGACTTTGGAACTCAAGAAATCCCTTGGGAGGAAAGCAAAGATTGAGAAAAGAAGGTGACCTAGCAGAGGGGTCTGAGGACTCCTCTATTGAGGGTTTGGAGGAGAGTCTCAAGAAATAGAAGAAAAACCATGACAGCATAAAAGCTGAAAAAGAACCTGTCTAAAAAGGAGAGAGCAGTCAACAAAATTAATGCTGCCAAGCGTCAAGTAATTTACTGATATATTTATTTTTAATGTTTTATTTATTTATTTTGTGTGTGTGTATAAGAGAGAGAGAGAGAGAGAGAGAGGGAAAGAGAGAACGAGCAGGGGTGGGGCAGAGAAAGGGAGAGAGAGAATCCCGAGCAGGCTCCACGCTGTCAGTGCAGAACCCAAATGCAGGGTTCAAACTCACAAACCATGAGATCATGACCTTAGCCAAAGTCAAGAGTCAAAAGCTTAAATGACTGAGCCACCCAGGTGCCCTGAGAGTCAAGTAATTTAATTGCCAAGCAGCGTCCTCCTCAGGAGTTACCCACCTGGAGGCAGCTGGTGTGCTGGAGGAAAGCAGTTTCAGTGGTGGAGAGGGAACCAACTGCAGTTGAGTGATGAGAAGGACACAAGGGAGAAGAAGACACTGAGACTTGCAGGAAATTTCACTACTTGAAAGGTGGGAAGAGACAGACTGAATGGCAGGAAGGGCTAACAGGAGATGCAGAGACTGGTTTGCATATTTATTTAAAGATGGCAGGGATGCCTAGGTAGCTAGTCAGTTAAGCGTCTGACTTCCACTCAGGTCATGATTTCACAGTTCGAGCCCCGCATCGGGCTCTGTGCTGACAGCTCAAAGCCTGGAGCCTGCTTCAGATTCTGTCTCCCTCTCTCTCTGCTCCTCCCCCACTCACACTCTATCATTCTCTCTCTCTCAAAAATAAATAAACGTTACAAAAATTTCAAAAAATAAATAAAGATGGCAGAAGCCTGAGAATATTTAAGTATTAATGGAAAAGTGCCCAGTAAAGGAAGGGTTTTAAACGAAATCTCTGAGGACCTGGAAATGATGCACTCCTGAGCACAGGAGTCAGCCTCAGAGGAGACAAACCAGAAGGGTAGGTAATTGGAGAGGAGGGGGGCAAGATGGGTTTGGAGGCAGATTAAATTTATGTTCTGTAGAAGCAACTAAGGATCTACTTTTGATGGTTTTTAGTTTTTACACTGTACTTCAGTTACCATTTTAAAAAAGTGGTTTAATTAATTTATTTTGATGGGGGGGGGAAGGGATAGGGGAGAGGGAGAGAGAGAGAGAGAGAGAGAGAGAGAGAGAGAGAATCCTAAGCAGACTCCACGCTCTCAGTGCAGAGTCTGACGTGATTACACAAACCATGAGATCATGACCTGGGCTGAGATCAAGAGTCGGATGCTTAACCAACTGAGCCACCCAGGCGCCCCCTTGATTACCATTTTTAAAAATTTCAGGTAATTCACATTCTTAAAAAAAGAGAGACCATAAAAAGATGTCTACATTCAGCATTCATCCATCCAACATGCATTTACTAAGAGCCACGTTCCTGGCATTGTTCTCCAGGCTGGGGGAAAGGACACAAATCTCTACTCTTGTGGGGCTTTCCTTTTAGTGGAGGGAGACAGACAATTAGCAAAATGATAAGTAGGTTAGAGGGTGATAAAGGCAGTGGAGAAAATGAAGCAAAGAAGAAGAATAGAGTACGTTGGTGGTGACTGCACTCTTAGGTGGGGTGGCCTGGGAAGGCCTTGTGACAAGATGACGTAAGTAGGGAGCCCTGAAGGAAGGGAGTGAGGCAGCTGTTTAGAGAGTGAGAGGGTGTTCTGGGAAGAGGGAACCACAAATTCAGAGTCCCTAAATAGGAAAGTGGCCTGACTGATGTGTGCCTGGAGCCCTACACGGCTGGAGCTGAGTGGTCAAGACAAGGTGCAGGAGGTGAGGTGTGAGAAAGACAGTGCAGGGCATGGAGCCAGCTGCAGGGGCCTTGAGAGACAGGAATCCAAGTGAGAGACGATGGGCCGTGGAGGTGGAGAGAAGGGTCAGATTTGGGATATAGTCATAACATATAATGAATTTATCACTGCCAGGTATACACACACTGCTTTAAGCTTTGAAATAAATTAATTATCTTATAATATTCCAACCCTATGAAGTAGGTAACACCACTATTTTCATTTTAATAAAAAATCTAAGTGATATTGTTTAAACTGTCATAATTGCTTATATACGAAATTGTAACGTAAGCTAGTGTAGTGGATGCTGTCTTACAGCACCCAGACAACACCCATGTCTGAAGCACTTGCTGACAGCTCACACGGGGGTCTTCTCTGGGCATTGCTCTCCGCCTCGGGGGAACTGCCTCACTAGAGGCTACCCACCCTGCCTGGGGCAGTGATTGGTTGATAAGGGGGCATAAAGGTTCCACTTCTTGCCTCCATTCTTGGCAACCTTGAGGGGCCCTCCCAACTCCAGAGCTTCCTAAGGGGTCAGCTGAAGCCCTGGGACTGCACTGCCCTCAACCCTCCCCCGCATTGACCATCCTGCTTCCCTGGCTTCCTTCCCTGGTGTTCCAGAGAGCACTTCTTAATAGACTTCCTGCATGCAAATCCCTGCCCCAGGGATTCTGTTTCCTGGGGAAGCACAGCAAGTTTTTAAAGTGAAAGTGGTATAAGGTAGGGAGAAGAAGAAGAAGAAGAAGAAGAAGAAAACGAGTGAAATATTTTTGTTGTTATTTTAAATGTTTGTTTATTTTGGGGAGAGAGTGTGAGCGGGGGAGGGGCAGAGAGAGAAGGAGAGAGAGAATCCCAAGAAAGATCCATGCTGTCGGCGCAGAGCCTGAGGGGCTTGAACTCACAAACCATGAGATCATGACCTGATCCAAAGTCAGATGCTCAACCGACTGAGCCACCCGGGTGACTCTGGAAATGTTCTTGAGTAGAAATTACACAACCTTCATTCAGAAATTTAGTCCATAAGTATGGCTATAATATGAGTCAATTCTAGTTTTCTAAATGAAATAGGGCTTAACTTCTTGGATTTAAGGAATAAAACTGCTATGCTTAATTAACACAAAATATATACAGTAAAGTTATTATTTCATCAACAAAAAAATAAAACTAATTTCAACTGTCTACTTGTGATACTGGAAAGTGTATTTAGACTTTTATAAATGAAAATACCACACGGGCAGAAAAGCCTATCTCCACTTGTTAAACCTGGCTAACAAATGGTCCTGGAATTTTAATTCTTTCCAGAAATACATGGCAGCTGGTATCCAAGGTCACTTTCACTCATAAGAGTTATTTTAAATGTTCACTTAAAATAGTCTGTGTAATGAAGGACTTTTAAAACAGCCAATAAATCCTGATTTAAGAAAAAAAAATGTTCACATGCTACCAGCTTTATAGACAGCATTTTTCAAAGGAATTATATAAAGCAATCTTATTGATAAACTAAACATTAGTGAACAGTGGGTTAATTACACATAGTTAGATTTCTTTAGACTCTAATGATAATGCTGTTTCTTCAATTCTTTTATTACTATCTGTTTTCCCCATGCACTCCTACAGTCTAATGGAGTCTCCTTGCAGAGTTCTGGTTATCCATGCAGGAGACAGTGCAAAGAATGCTATCCGTGGTTGCTATTATCATGACAAGTCTCTATTTTTTGCATTAAAAAAATGCAGTCAGGGGCTCCTGAGTGGCTCAGTCGATTAAGCATCTGCCTGTTGATTTTAACTCAGGTCTTGATCTCACGGTTTGTGAGTTTGAGCCCCACATAGGGATTCCTTGCTTGGGATCCTCTCCCTGTCTCTATGTCCCTCCCAGCTCGCTCTCTCTCTCTCTCTTCACCCCCCCCAAAATAAATAAATAAACATTAAAAAAATTCCAATCAGGAAGATTTTTAGTTCTATGCTGTCCCACGTGTTAGCTAATTAAATAGCTAGTAGAGATTTCTTTGGTACAGGAGCATTAAAAGCACATTTCTTCCCCTTTAATTATGCAAATAGAAAAGAGCTTGGTCAAGGACTTCTATCCCCTTCGAATAGTCCATTCATTCCCTTCAGATTTTCTGTTTAGAACATCAACAACAGATGTATCGGGAATGGAAAAGGCTGCTCTAAGGGTCCCCTGGCTGCCCAAGCATATTTGACTACCCTCAGGAAAGGGTAATGTATCTCCTGCTTGATAGGAGTATGGGAAGGTGGAAATCTCAGATGATTTACTGTGTATTTCATGTTGAAAGCATACCTGTGAGAAAGAAACAGCTGTCTGGGTGACTGAAGATCACAGCCCTTGTATTAGGAGGGAATCCTACGTAGCACTGATATCCAATCACTGGAGATACTCTGGGTGTAGTGCGCCAGGAGGAAGAGGGCATCTACGCGAACAACTGTTCCAGAGAACATGGGACAATTTGCTGCTGACAGTGGGGAGGCCTTCCTGACTCACCTGGACAAAGGTGAACTCTATTCATTCCCAGGTGGGGGGGCTCTTGATGGCCAGCCCATTTTAACCAACCAGTAACTGAGTCATGCAGGGAATTTAAATATAAAATGAAAAACAATTTGCATGACTCTATCACCTGTAGTGAAAAATCTTTTAAAATAGTCTCTTCACTATGTCATCAGATTTCCAGATGTTCTCTATTCTCTGGAAATATCCAAAACTTAATAAACTTTCTCTATAAGCCTGGGTCTTTTTCATCCTGTAAGTTGAGTTGTATGAGTAAAAGCCAGTTGTGTTTATTGACAGATTTACTGCAGTTTTAGTTTTTATTGCAACTGTACAATGTAATGAAACATTTTGCAAATTGACAAAATATAAATGTAGAAAAAAAGAGAGCTGTTATTTATGTAGAAGCTAAGGAAATACTCTGGAAATACTCAAAAAAGAGAAGCTGCTCAAGAAATTGCTGTGGAATTAGATGTAAGAGTAACTGTAAAAGACTGCAGGAGGAAAATCAGAAAAATCTCAGTCATTGCATTTTTACTCCCCTTTAAAGTATCAAAACCTGATCATCAGAGAAATGATTTATGGATGCGATTTTTGCAGATTATAATCAGTAGACTCTTACTCAAAGGAAAAAGCTTGGTTTGATATTTGAAGAGTGGTGAATGTATGTACATGTGAAACTTGAGGGTACAATAAATCATTCAAGAATGTGCATAATTTGTCTTACGATTCTCCACTTTTAACTGACTTTTGAAGCAAATCAACAGGCCACTGGCCAAGGGCACATGCAGTATCTTCTGCACTTTATCCAGGCAGGGCCACCATCTCTCCTTGTGGGCTTCCTGGATGAGTCATTTCATGGAGTTTTTGTGCAGGAAGAGGTAAGATATTGGGTGGTCTCTGAACTTTCTACTCCCCTCACGTGAGATGGAATGTTAGAAACTTTCTCCAGGTTTTGAACAATGGTCGGCAAGCTCTGGAGGCAAATGGCAGATCCACCAGTGCTGTTCTGATATTCCACCATATGGCATCCCGAACTTTATAGAGCCTGGGATAGGTATAAACATGAGAGCTGCCCCTCACAGCAAAACGAAGCTAACACTTGTGCTCACTGAGGATTTGAGAGAAGAGTTTTGCCATCTTCCTTTGCTAATTTGGGTCTTAATCTGAATCTATAACCTCAGCTGCAGCATTTTCCAGGGGAGATTTTCCTTGCACTACAGAAATATAATAAATGAGGTACACCAAAAGGGAGGAGAAGTTAGTGGTGCTTCTTTGTTGTCTAAAACATAGAATAAGGTTTAAAAGAAGCAGAATATTCATGGCATATATAATTACCAATTTAATGTAGCATTATTTCCAGCATTGTAAGCCAGCCAAAATGATATTGGTATAGATACAACCCTAATGACTAATTTCATCATTGCCTTTGGGATCTACCCAGTCATTACAACAAAAATGGATAATTGTTGGGACTGATTTCAGATAATAGCGCCGTTAGCCCTGCATTTTCCTAATCATTCTCTTTCTTCCTGTGTGCAAATATGGAAACCATCAGATACACTAAAGTTGAAACACGGAGGAAGGAGTCAGAGCGGGGGGTGGGGGAGAGCTCTGTCTCAGCAACTTCCACAAAGAAAGAACAATATTAAAATAAGGGCAGGGGTGCCTGGGTGGCTCAGTTGTTTAAGCGTCTGACTTTGGCTCAGGTCATGATCTCACAGTCTGTGAGTTTGAGTCCCACATCGGGCTCTGAGCTGACAGCTTAGAACCCGGAGCCTGCTTCAGATTCTGTGTCTCCCTCTCTCTGCCTTTCCTGTTCACACTCTGACTCTCTCTCTCAAAAATAAACATTAAAAAAAAAATGAAAAGATAAAATAAAATAAGGGCAGTCTTCCAGTCATCTCGGATAAATCATCATGAAAATGATGAATAGTCCTGGTATTTTCCTTTTCTCTCTAGCACAAAGAGTGACAGTTTATTTAAAAGCAAACAAACAAAAAAACAAACCCACATCCATTGAAAATTCACCACAGAGGTATCCACACAAAAATGATGCTACTTAAATCAGAAGTATTTTGAGCCTGGTGTGAGAGGATGAAATATTTCACTAATTACTATGCAGTGTATTTATAGCTTTAATTGTTTTTCCCCCACTTCTCAAGGGACATGTTTCTTCCAGAAGCACAGTTGCTGAAGCAAACATTTATTTTTATTGTTTCATGGGAAAAAAGCGGTAGTACCCAACCAGCTACTATAATTCTGTAAAATCAGCTGCTAGAGAATTTTATGTAATTTATACTTTTGCCCCAAGCAGTGCCTTAGGGTCTGCCTTATTTTTCTGTTTGAACTTGACAGAAAATAGTCTGCTGGAATGCAATAAATTTTAAAAGATTCTGATAATACTTCCTTTCAATGAATACTTTTCAGGCAAACTTACTGCTCTTTTCTTCTCTTCAAGAATGCTCACCTGAAATCCTGAAACATCAATTAACCATTAAGCCAAAACATACTTTATTTGTACCCTTGAAGGAATATGCCTCTTTAAAAAAGATAATAATACATGTTCATTGTGGAACATCTGGAGTACAAAATATACAGAAAAAAATTAATCTACTCACCAACCAGAGGGAAGTATTGTAAACATTTGGGTAAACTGGCTTCCAGTGAAAGAATAGAAATCTGAATTAAATCTTGAAAATGATCTTTTATTCCTAAATAAAAAACCTATTTTCCTTAAAAAAAGTTTTGTTACAATTTTCCTCTGGGACTTCCATTTCTTGGATCTTTGGAATAGTATTTGATAGTGAACTTGACGTGCACAGTTTAAAATTTTTATCATATTGAATGCTAAATAAGAGACCCTGAAGTCTAAAATATTTCAATTGATGAGTAATATACTTATGTAAGAACACCGTTCAAAAGGATAATTTAAAAAATTAGGTCAGTGACTTTCAGAATGATGATTTCAAACTAAGCTTTGAGACAATGCTAGTACATGCTTCAGAGAAATATCTATTTGTTTGGTATGCATACTTTAAGCATATCCCAAAATGGAACACTAGCCCAAAATTCAACCAAATGGGGGCCAATCTGCAGGGATATGGAAACCTCTCTAAAAAGCTTCCGTGAGTCTCACAGTACTCAATAAAAGAGAAGACTCACCTGTCTGTGTTTTGACCATTTGGAGATTCCAAGGCTATGTATAGTTCTCCTGCCTCCACATGTTCCAGATTAAAGACATTTATCATGTGGGATCTTTTAGATAAGACCATCTTGAAAGCCAGGATTGCAATTGTGAGTACTCAAGAGCAATAGAGACTGCCACTGGTAATGTAGGCTTACATTTGTAGTTTCTCTTAAAGTGACATGTAAAGCTCTGTTTAGTATAGTCTCTTCCAAATGAATACAAGGAGATGAGCACAAGAAGAGTGTCAGGGCTGTTTATACACACACACACACACACACACACACACACACACACACACATGCCCCTTATTAACATATTCCCAGCATGGTAATCAAGTGTCTTCTAGTACTCTTTCTATTGAATACAACTATCAGGGTATTTATTTCATTTCCATATTCAAATGCCTTCATATAAATCCTTTCTGATAACAGGAAGCCTGAAGTGAGAAGAATTCACTGGAATACACGTTCTCAGAGTTTACTGGTGTATTTTTGACAACCAACTCCTGTTCTCCTGCATATGTGTATTTGACCGGGTGTCACTTGAGTATCGTGTAGCAATGGAAACTTTTACAGGAAAACACCAAGAATTAGTAGCAACGCAGAGTTACCACATTCACAACAGACTTGAGCACTGAGCAGAAGATGGGGAGTCCAGGATCCATACCACCTGCAAGGAGATGTTCACTGCCCGCCCCCCTCCTCCCCCCCCACACACTGGGAGGGTGAGTGAATGAACCTGAGAAGCACAGCAGGGAAACCGTCCTAGGGCGCTTACCTGAGGGCTGTTCTGTAGTGGTAGATCGCTTCCCGGTTCCGACCTTGATCCTTCAGGAAATTGGCGTAGTTGTAGTGAACCTTGGCATTGTGGGGCAGAGTTTGAACTCCAGACCTACAATTAATACATTAAAAAAAAAAAAGAACAACAAAGAATACTAGTTAGGAATACTGTCAGTTTCTTTCATGTTTTACTCAGTTTCATGAACCTTCATTTGAAATGTCCATTGCATCCATCTAAGTCATGTTTTCCAAAATTTGTGAATCGTGTCACTTATTAAATATGCTTCTCTGGAAAATAATGAAGGCAGTGTGTGGTTGTGCACAACTAAACAAACATGCTGACCGCATATGAAGCAGAGGGGGTGGGATGGGATAATTCTCTGGAGAACAAAACTGCATGCTCAGGTTAGTTCAGTTTTTTCCTTCCTTGCTTCTTTTGTTCACTTACAATCTTCCTTTAAAAAAAATGGAGAGCATCTACAAAAATATATCATTACTAGACTGGCCTCCCTATTATGTTTTATTGGAAATTAACATTTCCCATGTACCAAGCCTGGGCTAATTAAAATAAATAAATAAACAAATGCAGGTATAATTATTATTTTACAAGTTGCAGACAAGGAAACGAGGTTTTGCTCAAAAAGGTAAAAAAAAAAAAAAACAACCTTGCTTAAATGTCACTGTATTAGTCTGCTTGCACTGCCATAACCAAATACCTGGGGAACGCCCACAGGATAGCACTGAAATTTTGGAGACGATTCAAGGGGCAAGTGGGGGCAGGAGAGGAGCCATTTCTCATTCATAACTAGCCCACACATTTAACCTGTACACAACTACACAGCTGGTAAGTGGCAGAAATGGGATCCTAGAGGATTCTAGTTTGGTTCGAGAGTCCCTCGTTCCCTCACATGCAGGGAGGTGGGGGCAGGGGAATGATGAAAGAAAATGGGTTGGAGGGCCACTTGGAAAGAAAACTTCCGGAATTCTTGAGGATTAAATGCGGGAGGGGGACAGTTGATGACAGAGAGCAAGGAGAAAGCATAACAACCTAGTTTCTGGGCAACGTTAATGCACTACTACCTCTCCCAGATAACATACTTTCATTCAGTTTTTAACTTATTTTTTTTTAGGTTTATTTATTTATTCTTTGGAGGGGGAGGGGCAGAGAGAGAGAGGGAGAGAGAGAATCCCAAGATCGCAGGGCTCAATCTCACAAACTGTGCGATCGTGACCTGAGCCAAAATCAAGAGCTGGACACTCAACTGACTGAGCCATCCAGGTGCCCCTAGTTTTAAATTTAAAGGTAAGATTAATAGAAGGATTTCATACAAAGTGTTAAAACCCTGTTGGGGAAATATGTAAGGGCACTGTAATCTCTGTTGAACGTTCAGTGAAATAACCAGCAAAGACAGTCCCACTTAAAATCCACTGGCTGGACATCTGAGGAACTCTCCAGAGGACAGAACTTACAGAGAGTGCAAGAGGCTAGAGACCAATCCAAGGGCAACATCATCTGAAGCAGCACCTACCCAGGTTGCTTCAGTGACTTCAAATGTATGTCAGGTTGCTGGGATTTTTTGGTGGGTGGGGTGTGGCTGAACACAGACTAAATCTGTATCAGGAGCAGTTAAACCTCAGATCCTCATCCCTATCCTTAAAAGCTAAGTGACTTTTTTCATTATTCTTTCCCCATCCCAGCAAAAGGCAGGAGTTTTACTCTCTAGAAAAATAGAGTTAGAGAGATCCTGCACTCAGGAACAACAGGTACAGCCGAGGGAAGGGGGAAGAGCTGTACCGTAAAGGTAGATTATGGGAGAATCTGTATTCTGAACAGTGGGATCTCAGTTTGTCCTCCTTAAAAAGCTCTCTGAATAGCCAGGATTAGACTTCTCGGGAGGAGCCTGGAGGAATTTTCTCAGAAACTGACCCACCCAAGACAAAAGATATACAAATGCTGACATTTGGGTTCTCCGGTAAAATCATCAGTATCCTTCAATCGCCCTATGGTGAGGTCCAACAGCTGCCACATAGAGCTAGAATTTTAATGTAATATTTAAAATGGAAATTACCCAAAGTGTTTTTAGTCACAGGGGAAAAATCTGGGTCAGAGTGGTAATAATGGCTTTAAAAAATTCCAATTTTTAACCAGGAAAACTTCTGATTTTTCTATCCAGAAATAAATAGTGCAAGGTAACAGCAGATTTTAAAGGTAACTTTGATTTCAGCGTGGATATAACTGGCATATTGGAATTGACCCTTCCCTCTGTGTGATTAGCATGGTGACTCTCAATTATATTTCACCCGAGGAACAGACAATTAGGCCTGTGGAAGCATAGTCCCTGCTCGGATCAGGCATTGTTTAGTGATGGCCAGAGGAAGTAATAATATTCATAACAGGCAAGCTGATGTGGGTGGAGTAACTTGAATCCTAAGAACACACTGCTTTTTCCATTGTTGTTTTTGACCTTTATGTTCTCTCTGTGATATTTTTCTGCTATGTTTTTCCAGTCTCTCATTTTACAATGACTAGTTTGTGGATAAAGGGAAATAAACAACTGGCCAAAGGCAAAACTTTCCACGTTGCTATAACTGGCCAGGCTGCTCCTGCTTCCAGAACCAGGCTTTTCTATTTGCTCTCTTGATGCTATGGTTTCATAACCCCAACTGTTTAAGTGGAACCAAGCAACTTATATGCATTTATTCTACAAAGACATGCAGTATTCATTAATTATACAGCTGGATCCCGATCCCGATTAATAATCCCAGTGATGATTACAAAGAAAAATCTCCCATTCAATTCAGGATCCTAATTCATGTACCTCATAGTTCTCCTCCATGCCTCTTGAAAAATAACAGAAACAGGGGAGCAGGGCTGGCTCAGTAGGTAGAACGTGCGACTCTTGGTCTATGCGTTGTGAGTTTGAGCCCCATGTTGGGTATAAAGATTGCTTAAAAATAAAAATCTTAAAAAAAAAAAAGAAAATGAACAGAAACAACAAGAAAAGCCACTGCTCTCAGGTGTATCTCCGAGTTTATAGAACATCAATTTGTTTTATTGGTATCACTGGACAATAGGGCACAAGAACCATCCCCAAATTCCTGATTAGAAAACAAACATTAAAAAAAATTAATGAGCAGCATCCAACCCAAGGGTAACAGGAAAGGAAAGTAAGAAGGATTTGTGGTTCTCTTCAATTCCAACCCTGCTTTGACCTGAGGCAGCACAATGCCTCACTCAGGATGGCTGGTACTCACAGAATGGAATGCTCAGTTTGAATCAAGTTCTGGGCTGAGCACCCATTTCCATGGACTGACTGTCTCCTTTTATCCCTTCAGTAACTCATTGGTTGGGTAGAATTATTGTACCTCCATACTACAGATGAGGAAATTGAAGTTCAGAGAGATTAAGACCCTTTTTTCTAAAGTTACAGACCTAGAAAGCAGTTGAGAAGAGATTTCAACCAAGGCCAATATGTGGTCAGAACCATTCCTGAAGCTGATCAACACTCGATGCTAAGCCAGAAAGGTACCACAGGATATAGTAACATTATAATTTTACTATCACAATGTTTATCTTATTGGTAAGCAAACTATGGCCTTGTGGGCCACAGGGGCGCCAATGTGTTTGCCTATTATTTTTGGCGTCTTTCCCGAGACAACAGCAGGGTTGGGTAGTTGCAAAAGAGACTGCATGGCCCACAAAGACTAAAATATTTACCGTCTACTCCTTTACAAAAGAATCTGCCAATCCTCAGTATATATTCTCTGCCTTGGGAGGTCTGCTGATCTCTGGCTTAGCAATTCAGAAAGCAAGAAACACAAATGTGTTTCCTACAGAGATGGAGAATAATCTAGGCCATAAATTCTTAATTGATGGTCCATAGATCACTTAAATACTTCATGAATGGGATTCAAAGAGACCCTTAACTACATTGCAAATAAAAGAAAAATGCAGCCTCTGCCTTTTCAGGTATTTCTAACATTTGGGGCGTAGAGGGGATTTTACCAAATTGTGTTAGTACAGTAT
This sequence comes from Leopardus geoffroyi, assembly GCF_018350155.1. Classification (NCBI taxonomy): domain Eukaryota; kingdom Metazoa; phylum Chordata; class Mammalia; order Carnivora; family Felidae; genus Leopardus; species Leopardus geoffroyi. The sequence continues at coordinate 63,090,715 of NC_059341.1, forward strand.
TTTTTACTCCAAACAATATAAAATTGTGGACTGTTACCAGGCTCAGCTGCAGCTATGCAGTTACCCTCTTTCCAGGTTAGGATATCAGAATAGTTTCTTGGCACAAAGAATTAAAGAAAATATACCTTGCAGCTATTATTATGAACCAATCCCTCCCCCCACTCTCCCACTCTCCCTCTCTCTCTTTTTTATACTAGGCTTATGTAAGTTAGAAAACATAAAGTAAAAAATGGGTGTAGCAAAGCTTACATATTCTTGTATATCAAACTTGGGTTCAAATCCTGGTTTCTCTTCACAGCTATTTCAGTTTGGACCAATTACTCTCTTTGAGCCTCTGATAAGACACAAGTTCAGGCTTCTTACGCTTTTGTGTGTACGATTCTTGCCAGTGGAACTACAAAGCCGTGAGGGGGGCCTGCATCTGTATCTCCTAAAAATACATCATATGGTGAGATCTTTTTTTGTAAGAGGAGGCCTCAGCTGGAAAGGCTGGGGCTTAACTGAAAGTTGGATTTTCTCCAACGCAAAGGTCTGTCCTAAGACACTCTGTAAGACTGTTCACAGCATTGCCAAGCAAAACCACCCCATGTAGTAAGAGAGGCCTTAATGAGACCATATGTCCAAGGGATGGTCAATGAGTTCACTGTTTAGAACAGAGGAGTAACCAGAAGCAGGGCCTCTGACACAGGGACATCGCCTTATCTAGAACTATTACAAATTTTTCTTACTCAATACAGCCAGTTCTTGGTTTTGATCATTATGGCTAATTTGGGTTGTTTTCATCCTTACATACTTGGTTCAGGTTTACGAGACAACAGTTCATGAAGGGCCTGCGCTGTTCTTAGCACTTACGCACTGTCCTGCTCTACCTCTGTCTACCAGTGGCTACATTATGTTAACATGTGTTTATGTGTCTGACCCTACACAGACTTCCAGCTCCTCCTCCTCTTTCCCTCTTCCCCCTGTCAACACCAAACTCTTTCATACCCTAGAACAGAGCCTACAGCCATAACTTGAAAATTTACATAGTGTTTACCATACTGCCTTCTGCATCTTTTACATAATCATTTATTCTTACACTACACCTGAAAGATAAACATTCTTGTTATTACTCTAAGTTTCAAAATAAAGAAAACTAAGGCATGGAGTCGTTAAGTAACTTTCCCAAGATCATACAGCTATTAAATGATGGTACTTGGAGAAGACCCAGAAAGTCTAACTCCAGCCCCAACACTCAACCAGTAACCCTATCTTCCTTCAAAGATTCTTGATACATGTTCACTCAACTGATTCCAGCATGACTCAGCACAGATGAATACATACAAATATCTGGTCTTTGAGGAGAAAGAATATTCTTAACGTCTCAGATTCTTAAAACTTTTCTTGGGACATACATAAATTATAATAGGCCAAGTTTTCAAAGAACTATCAAAAGCTTTGATTTGCATGTTATACAAAATTCCATTTGATCACCAAAGGCCTCTTAAGGGCACAAAACCTTTTCAAGCACATATGTGGAGTGGTTATGTTTTAGTAATCCACTGTCGCTTACTACATGCTTCCATCTGGAAAAACAAAAACAAAAACAAAGCCTCTGGATGAAAAGTCAATGAGCTTTTTGTTTTTCTGTTTTCAAACTGCTGGCATCAGCCGTAGAGTGTTGGAACATGAACTTGTTATCCTTGAAATAAACTGCTGCCTGCCAAAATCCACCCCCAAAGTTGATCTGATTAAGCAGTAAACATAATTAGAAGACACGACCTCTGTTAGTACCTTTATTCAAGCAAGGGGTTTAGCACAGGGCAGAACCATTTTAAAGTTTCTCATAAAAGCACCAACTGTTGAAAGCAAAAGAAAAAAAAAATTGAAGCCAACAGAGACTAAGAGGAAGTTGTATCACTGGATGTCCATGCCCCTGTGTTTGCAGATTGACCTCAGCATGGGTAGAAAGAGGGGACAAGTCCTTTGTGGTCTGTGGGGACCGCATTGAAGGTGAAGGACGTGACAGAGACTAAATGGAATCTGGATCCTCAAAGTGAAAAAACATTAATTAAAAAAAATCTCCACAAAAAACTTTACATGCCAACAGGTCTCTACAGTATCCACTGTGAAAATGATTATGACATTGACAATGGTGGTGATATAATAATAATAATAAACCAATAAGACTTGTATGACAAACTAATATTTTTCTATTAAAAAAAGTTAAAAAGTTAAATTGCCAAGTAGCAAAATCAAATATATTGTTTTGAAATAGTAAAAAAGTGCAGTGAACATTTATCTTATTTATCTGTTCGTTCATCCATTCATTCATTCCTGGCAGCCCAGAGTCTTTGCCCTCCTCCAGTAGTTGGATTCCCTGTGGGGAGTTCTCCCTTGCCTCACTTTGTGAAGTCTCAGTGGTACCCCAAGGGGCCAGGCCTGCCCTAACTCCCTCAGTGGAAGTCAGAGGGGTTCCTTTGGCCAATCATTCATTTCGGTGCCTGGTGGAGACAAAGGGCAGGCACATGACCTAAAGCTCAAGCCCAGCCAGAGGACTTAATTTCCCTAGGACTTTGATGTGAAGATAAAAAACAACTTGGTAAAAGTCTCCTCATTTGCTTCCGGGCGGGCGCTCAGGTGCTCTCAAGACACCATCCAGACGTTTTTCCCATCTGCCACATGCCGGCTTCTTCACCGGCCCCTCAATGCTGTGCACTTCCCTATACTCTCCCAATATGTTCCCTTTTATTTTCTCAAGTGATCCTAACTCTGTTTCAGTTGTTTGCTCCCAAAGTAGAAGTCTTGGGTATCAGCTGGCCAAGGAACCAAGTAAAAACCACAATGACCTAACTGGGCAACTGGGTCATAAGTGAGGACAGAAGCTGGAAGAGGGGACACAGATGGGGAGGATCCCTAGAAACTGGGAACATCAGCTGTGGCAGTGCCAGGGAGCCCAGGTGAAGGTCACTGGGGCAGTGGCATTAGGGAGACAGCCTAAGCTCCAGAAAACAGAGCGATGAGCAGGAGTCCCAGAGAATAGTTTATACGTCACAGTAAATTCGGGGCTTTAAGTTGACATCGTTATTTTCAGAAACAGCTTCTATACTACATAAAAACCTACCAGGAGATGAAAAAAGCCTCCCATTTCTTTGTTCACAATTAATGTTCAGAATAAAGCAACTAGATCACAGATCACAACTTGATATGCTGGAATATTCTAAAGAAAATGCATTGCATTTCTCTTCCTTCCTGCTGTGTGCTCACCTTTCTCATTTTCTTGTCTGCATAATGAAGTTAGGCTTATCATTTCATTTTGTTTATAGCTGATTTTACAGCCCAGCTCATCATTAACGACTGTCTCACAGACCCAAAAACCTTCCCGTGAGCCTTATTTTCATAAATTCACTTAGAATGAGCTCACATTAAACTTTATACAATACCATTTAAAAAACTAAAGCTAAAACCCAAAATAAAATTACATCTCCCACTTGAAACTTTACTAAAAAAAAACCTGTGGGTTAATGATTATTGCCAGACCCACGTTACCTCATTTGTTTGGAAACAAATATCTAAGCAAAAAAATACATGGGAAGAGATTTGCTTTTATCCACCTAATCGTACCTGAATAGGGACTCTCTTGACAGCCAAATTTCATTCTGTTTCACCGTTTTCCAAGAGAAAAGCAACAGCAGCAACACAGTGGACACAGTCAGGGTGGTGGCCCCGCATCGATTCAGCCAAGTGCACAGCTTGCTCAGTCCATGCACAAAAAGGATGCAGTAGCCCATGCTGGAAAACAATGTGGGAGAAGCAGGATTACTCTGGGGGTGCAGTGGAGGCCCCCTGTGTATTCTGTCCCATATAACTAGCTTTCACATGAAGCTCATCCTGGGATGGAGAAACAAACATAAACACCCCTCTCTCACACACATGTCGGTTCTCTGATGGGCTGTACCAGCACATTGCTAGTCCTTTGGTACTTGTGTGGAGAATAATAGGTTCATCGTTTAGGCTCAGACTGCCCTGGATTTCAGAGCTCAGACATCATGAGAAGTCCCTTATGTATGTTCTTGGGTCCTGAATAGACCCTCTGACTCTTGCTTCCTTATATCACTGACATCATATAACCATATTGGTATCATGTTGTCTACATTTACTGTGCTGCAGCCGGTCACATCATGGCTTTGTGACAGGCAGTCCCCACGACTTCCCTAGCAGGTCCTGGGAGGGATGCTGGTTACCAAGGAGCACTGGTGTCTGTCTCTAGGGATGTGCTGCCTGCTGTGTACCCACTCTGGTCAAAGTCCTTATGCTGATGGAAAATCATCTGTCCACAAGCCAACTCCTGAGCCTTGCAGCTTGGAGCTCATCACAGACTGACTGTGTCGATACGATTTTCTTGCTGACTCTGGCTCAGCTTTCTAAACAGACATAAGAATTGCTCATTATCTGAGTGGCATGTCAGTATCACATTTCTAAAAGCCTCTAGCCTGGTGGATGGAATGTGGTGCTTCACATTATCTGTGCAGCCACAGAGATGCTTCCTGCTTGTTGACTGGCCTCAGAAAAACACAAACATTTAATTTGTACCCATTATTGCCACAGGCATTTTAGTTAAAACCCACTTCTTTCCAAAGATAATAAACTACAAATTATAACAGAATATTTTAAGGATGAAACAAGACTGTGTAAAGAAATCCTACGGGGCGCCTGGGTGGCTCAGTTGGTAAAGCGTCCGACTTCGGGTCAGGTCACGATCTCACGGTTCATGAGTTGAAGTCCCACGTCAGGCTCTGTGCTGACAGCTCAGAGCCTGGAGCCTGCTTTGGATTCTGTGTCTCCTTCTCTCTGCCCCTCACCTGTTCACACTCTGTCTGTCTGTCTCTCTCAAAAGTAAATAAACATTAAAAAATAAAAAAAAAAGTAATCCTATATTAGACATTAATGCTATAAGAAGTCCAAATTAATACAGCCCATTTACTTGTTCAATTATTTACTAGGCACTAAGGATGCAATTATGAATGAAACACATGTCCTGCCCTCAACTCCAATCTACTGAGGTAGGTTGGGTTTGTAAAGGAAAACACTTAAATCATCTCATTTCTAAACACACCTCCTTTAAAAAATCTCTCCACTTTCCTTCTGTTCACCTTTCTGAATACCTGTGCTTTTGTCTCAAGGATTGAAAAACAAGAGAAGCATCTGAGGTTTCTGATGTGGAGATGCTGGGAATCAGTTCAAGTTAGAGCTCCAATTCCATACTTCAAATCCCATAAGTTGGTTGGTCCAGCTCCCTAAAGTTTTGGGGTTCACTGTTTAGCCAAAGAGAGTCATCATCCCACTTACCAGTGGGAGACTGTGGTTCGAGCTAAGGAGGCCCATACCTATTTACTGGATTTGACTGCCATAAACACTGTGCAGAAGCCTTGAACATTCCAGAACACAGAGTCACTAGTGCAAAAAACAAAACAAAACAAAACAAAACAAAAACTCAAAACCTCTTTCCACTTTCACAACAAGTCAGGTTTGGCCTCAGAGGTATCAAGGTTTTCTAAATGTCTCTCATTCTGTACAACTTGCCATGCTGATGCCATTACAGGCCATCATGGTTGCTCAAGTTCATGTGGCTGCTTGCCATTTGTCCCTCTAGCCTCATCCGGATCCCAGCCCTAAGTGAGCAGGATGTAGCTCTGGCCACAGGAAAGCCTTCTGGGCTCCATTCTTCCATTCAACAGATATTTAATAAGCACCAACTGTGCCCTGACATTGTTACAGGCACCAAGAACACATCGGTGGACAAAACAGACAATAATGTTTGTGCTTGTGGAATCCACATGGGTGGGGAGAAACGGCCAATAAGCAAATAAAACACAGAGTATGCCACACAGCAGGGTGTGTTACATGGGGGAAAATCTACCAGGAAAGAGGAAGAGGGAGTCCAGGGTGGGGAGGAAGTTGAGATTTTAATGAGTGGTCAAGAACAGAGCCATTGAAAAAGGGACATGTAAACAAAGTCCTGAAACACATGAGCAGTGCCCCGTGCAGACACCCACATCTCTAGTGCCAGCTGACTTCTCCCCCTGCCTTCATAAAACAGCCCCACTGAGAACTAATATTTACTGAGTACAATCTTATGTGCCAACCACGTTCCATAGATGGGTTCAGCCCATCCTCACATCCCCGTGGGTCACTCACTGTGTTTAACCATAAAGACACTGACAAGGAGAAAGGTGAACTGATTTCCTGAATTGGGTCACATGGCTCGTACATAGAGAGCAAAGATACAAACCCAGGAATTTCAGATTTCAGAACTCACACTCCATACGCTGTCCTGCTCGTCTGGGTTCTGACCTGACTAGCTGATTCTTGTGTTCCTCACAGCTTTTTTTTTTTTTTAATGTTTATTTATTTTTCGAGAGAGAGAAAGACAGAGAGAGACGAGAGAGAGAGAGAGAGAGAGAGAGCATGAGCAGGGGAGGGGCAGAGAGAGAGGGAGACACAGAATCCAAAGCAGGCTCCAGGCTCTGAGCTGTCAGCACAGAGCCCAATGCAGGGCTCAAACCCACAGACCGTGAGATCATGACCTGAGTCAGACAATTTACCAACTGAGCCACCTACGTGCCCCTTGTGTTTCTCATACCTTAGCACACAGCTTCACGTACTTCCCTCCTAACCACTCCATTCATAAAATTGTAATAGTTGTTTTCTGTCTCCTTGTAGGAAAAAGAGCTGCCCATCTGGCAGAGCACTAGGGAAGGAAAACAGTGGGATCTCCACACTGGATCTCAGAGCCAGGGCCACAAAATGGCAGAAGACAAGAACAATGAAGACAACAATAACAAAAAGTAATTAGCTAGTTTATACATTTATATGTTTATACTGAGTCCTTTCTATCTGTCAGGCACTGTGCTAAGAGCTTTGTATGGGCCTGTCCACAGGATAAGGACGGTATTGGCTTTAAATATATCATCTGATTTATGGGGCATTTAGGTGGCTCAGTCTGTTAAGCATCCCAGCTTCAGTTCAGGTCATGATTTCTTGGTTTGTTAGTGTGAGCCCCGCGTCGGGCTCTGTGCTGACAGCTCAGAGGCTGGAGCCTGCTCTGGATTCAGTGGCTCCCTCTCTCTCTCTGCCCCTCCCCCAGTCGCGTTCTGTCTCTTTCTCTCAAAAATAAACATTAAAAAAACATATCTGATTTAAAAATATAATCCTCAGTATTTTACATTTCATAGATGAGCAAACTAAAGGTAATAAGTGTTAAATAACTTGCCTGTAGCACCCACAGCTAATAACAGAGTCAGATCGGAAGACCCATGACTCTAACACGACGCTGTACTCCAGAAGTTGGCAAACTTTTTGTGTAAGGGGCAAGAGAGTAAATACTTCAGGCTTTTCTGTCCTTCCCACTCTATCTTTGTAGCAGGAAAATAGCCATCGACACTATGTAAACGAACGGGCATGGCTGTGTTCCAATAAAATTTATTTATAAAACAGGCGGTGTGCCAGACTCCACTCAGGAGCCACAGCATGTTGACCCCTGCTATAACCAAAGGAAGGAGAACGCCATTCCTTTCCACTCAGCACAGGCATCAGTATCAAGTAACACGGTAATTTTTTTTGGAAAGTCCTTGTATTGACATATGGTTTAAAGAAATGGTAAGCCATATAAAATAATCTCTACTTAGGTTTGCAAATTTCTTAGAGAGTATCACATTCTTAAAAACTTGAACACAATATCACAAAGATTAAGATGCTTCTCTATTATGACATTTCATCCTTCAACATCTGCTTTAATACAGATCTCAGCAGCAGGGGGTGGGGGGAATTTCTCTCTCCATTGCTAGGGGCAGGGCAAGTCCTCATTTTGAAAGCAGAAAAATCAAGCAAATGAGAAGCTACATGCTTTTGTGGCCTCCAAGGAAATGAAACCAGACTCCAGATTGCTTTAGCTAATCTGGGTAAGGGGAAATCTGGGCTCTGAACAGAGACCTCTCCACAGAGCATGAAGGAATCAGTGCAAACCACAGACATGTGACAAAATCGTAACCTGAAGAACCAAGAGCCAAACTCTGGCTGCTGATTGGCTTAGCTCATTACTAAGATGCATTTTTTTTTTTTTAATGCTTATTTATTTTTGAGAGAGACAGAGCGTGAGCAGGGGAGGGGCAGAGAGAAAGGGAGACACAGAATCTGAAGCAGGCTCCAGGCTCTGAGCTGTCAGCACAGAGCCCAATGCAGGGCTTGAACTCATGAACTGTGAGATCATGACCTGAGCCAGTGTCCGACTGCTTAACCGACTGAACCAGCCGGATGCCCCTCCTGACCTGAGCCAAAGTTGGAGGCTTAACTAACTGGGCCACCCAGGCACCCCGCTAAGATGCATCTGGAGAAGCACTGCTGCTTTTGTGAATGGAATAATTATCTGATCTCTCATCCACAGGCTGAAGGTATCTCCATTTTAGTGCATATTATAACTAGAGACACGGGCATCTCTCCTTATACTTTTATGGTGCACATCCAAAGGGAACTGAATAGGAAATGCAGGTCAACAATGTTGGTCCTTTCATATTAGAAAAATGTTTAAACCTGTTATTTGAGAACTTTGGGAGAAGTTCATCATTGTGTGAATAGTACAGACGTACTTTCATGAACCTGGCCCAGAAGCTCTCAAGCGATAAAAGAAAAACACTTCTCCTTCCTGTTCACATCAACCTGAAGAGATGACAATTTTCTATCTCTGGGGCAAGCATTTTATGATGCTTACTATAGCTTCACTTTTTGTTTAGTTTTATGGAGCAAAGAGAATCTTTTCACTGTTAAGTAGAACTGAAATTCTACCTTTTAACAAACTCAAGCCACTGAAAGTATCTATAAATAACATTAGCGATATAAGAGAGACACAATCTCACCATTTTATTACTTAAAAAACATTCCCAACTTTAGATAGTTGAAATGAAACATATCCCCGGTTAACTTCATTCTGGTCTGTTGAGTCCCCACCTGGCAAATTATGGCAGTAAGATCTTACTCTGGTCTCATGGATGGTTAAACAATAAAGCCCTGGAATGCTGAGCCCAGAACAGGTGTTTGATGCTGCAGCCGGGAAGCAGCAGGGAGCCAATGGTGCCGCCTCAGATCAGATTTAACCCAGGGGAGGCTGCCAGCTTCTGGTGAGCCAAGGCTCCCCCCCTGTTCTTTTTTTATCTCAAATATTTGATGGGTGGGAAAATTTCTCACAAGGTTGAATATATTTGGATGGGAGTTTATTCATATTCCAAGAAAATGACTCCAAAAGCATTTCTTGTACATTTCCCTCTTGTGCAGCTACTTGTCCTATGTGCTGGGCTCCTGGGGTAGGTATGAAGAGCTTCTTTCTATTGACTTCTCCACGAAACAGGTTTCTTCTGTTCTTTCCTCAGCGTATCTACGGAACACCTGGGATAATAATGCCATTGCTTTCACCTTCCAAGAACCTGATTCTCTTTTATCTTTTTGAAGATGAGATGCTCCTCTGAACCTAACTCACCTACTAGCTCCAAATTTGTAAGACTTCCTGGGTTAAATAAGGCAGGGGTCTGGCGTCAGAAAAAGCCCTGTTTGCATTTCAGTTCTGACACTGTTGTTTGATCTCAAATTAGTTAAGTTCTCTAGTTATTAACAGTCTTATTTGTAAAAGAAACTAATTTCACACTGTGCACAATGCTTGGTAGACAATAAACAGCAAATGATAACATGAACACGATGTTATAATAATAATATTGCTAGGCAATTGTTTTCTGCTAAATAGAGTATGAGGCAGGAAAGTTGTACAGTCTGCACGTAATCAGGTAGAAACCAATGTCTCTCTCTGCCAGGCTCCTGTCAATGTAGTAACTTCCTGGGGCCCATAAAACACTAAAGGCTGCTGTGGAACAAAAGTGTTTTAGCGCGAACTTCAAGTCTGGGAGTTCACAGCTAGGAAAAGGAATTCATTGGAGAATGAAGAGTCTGGAACTGGGTCCGAGGAGCTGGGTTCTTCTCTGACACTTGTGAGTTCTGTGGCTCCGGGAGATTGACTCAACCTTGTGAAGCCTTAGTTGTTTATTGTACAAGAGGTTAATATTGCCTGCCTTAGACACCTTAAAATACAGCTACTTTAAAGGGTTGTTGGTTGGAGTAAATGAAATCAGGTATGTGGACATAGTCCATGAACTGAATACAATGTGTCAGTGTTTTCAAGTGTTTATGTGTTCATGTGTGTATTTAGTATGCCATATGCTATCACATCAGTGAAATGTACTGTGCATATCATGAAAATATGTGATGAGATCTGGAAATATAACTTGAGAAATCCAGTTTATCAACGTCCAGATAGACCCAAACTATGTAATTTACAGGACAATATAAGTCTTTTAAATTTTTTTTTTCAACGTTTATTTATTTTTGGGACAGAGAGAGACAGAGCATGAACGGGGGAGGGGCAGAGAGAGAGGGAGACACAGAATCGGAAACAGGCTCCAGGCTCTGAGCCATCAGCCCAGAGCCTGACGCGGGGCTCGAACTCCCGGACCGCGAGATCGTGACCTGGCTGAAGTCAGACGCTTAACCGACTGCGCCACCCAGGCGCCCCAATATAAGTCTTTTAAAAGCATTCACAGACAGGGCCTGGAAGGCTTAGTCAGTTGATCATCTGACTTGATTTCAGCTCAGGTCATGAGCCCAGGGTTGTGCCAAGTGCGGAGCTTGCTTAAGATTCTCTCTCTCTCTCGCTCTCTCTCTCTGTCTCTCTCTCCCTCTGCCCCTCTTCCCCACTCCCACACTCTCTCTCAAACAAAATAAAAAATAAAAATAAAATATTCAAGGAAACTCCCTTAAAATTACAAACTTCTGTACAGTATCGTTTGCTTCAGAAAGGTTTGATTGACACATCATTTTATAGAACAATACACTGCAGAAAGTAAGATACACTTGTAGTGTGTTAAATATATGTAGCTATGTATTTCCACTAATGTGCATTCATAGTTCTGGAATTCAAAAAGCACTTAAGCAAATCCTCCCTTATACTCATTTCAAATCTTTCTCTACTCTATCTTTGTGAATTAAAGGAGAAAGAAGAAAGGGAAGAAAACACAAACTATAATCTCTCTAATGATTTAATGCACAATAAAGAAGCTTTTCTCTTCAACTTTCATATGAAATAAAGTATTAACTGTTTGAAAGTTCAGGTTGGTTATTTAAGGATAGAGTAACATTTTATTCATTTTGCATCTTGAGCATCAGGTATGACAGGAGCTGTTTCACAGGTGTGGTTGAACAATGAGGTTAAAAGTATCAGAAATTAACATGGAAACAAACATAAACTTAAAAATGAATCAACCCAAGTCAGGGGTGAAGATTTTTAAAAATTAAATTTTTAAACATTTTAATGTTTATTTTTGAGATAGAAAAAGAGAGAGAGAGAGAGAACAAGCAGGGGAGGGCCAGAGAGAGAGAGGGAGACACAGAATCTGAAGCAGGTTCCAGGCTCTGCACAGAGCCCTATGTGGGGCTCAAATTCACGAACCGTGAGATTATGACCTGAGCCAAAGTCAGATGCTTGACTGACTGAGCCACCCAGGCACCCCGATAAGACCCACTTTTATCACCAGGAGAATTATCCATCTACAGAGTATGGATGTTTCCCCTTGGGAGCCTTCCCCCCAGGCCTGGCTTACTTCCCTCCCAGCCTGGTGCAAACAGTCACAACCAGATTTTCTATCTGGGCATGAGACGCCTTTCAGCCAAAGCCAAAGACCTCCCCCAAGTAACTCTAAAGCTACTCCTAAAAAGTTAGAAAAACCACCTTCTCTCTACCCTCCCACAGCATGCCCATCTCTACGACCTGAATTCTATCATTTCTTCTTCCGTAACCCACCGTATTCAGCATCTTCACTTTTGAAGTGAAGGCATAATGGACAATCCATTAGTTGTTGCTGCCCCCTCCTCTATTCCGTGTGTTAACACAGAGCTGACCGCACACGTGTATGATTTGTCATGTGTCCAGTGTTCTTTAACTCTCCACAATCCTCTTTTATGAAGCATCTGTTGTGCTGGGTACCATAAGAAAACACAGACATACAAAATGGTGGTCCCAAACCTCACGAGAGAAGAATACTCCAGGTTTCCAAAAAGAGTAGGGAGGATATTTTAAGATTACTAAAATGTGTAGAAGTCACTGGTGTAGTGGTAATCATTTGGCCATGTATAAATGTATCAAATCATGTTGTACACCTTAAACTTACACAGTATTGTATGTCAATTGTATTTCAATAAAGATGAAAGAAAAAGAAAAAAAAAAGAAGTCACTGGTTTGAGATGCATTTCACTGTGCAGAATCTGAGAGAAAAGAAAAGAAATGAATTCACTTATAAGGACAAGATGGCCACACTTCAGTCAGTCCTGTGTTTCAGAACACTAACCTGCGAGGGTAGGGCTGCAGACCCAGGGGAAGAAGAAAAGAAGGAAGGAGAGACCCTTACCTATGTTGCTTTACTCTCCTTCAACTTTGCTTCCTCCAAACTCCTCGTTTGCACAGGGTAGACTGAAATAATGACTTGCAATTACCTAGCGTAGCTTATGGTATTTTTCACATACATTATTCCATCTAGGCTCATCTGAATCCAAGTTATACTCTCCAAATTTTACTTTCAAATTGTGGTTTCCAGACATTTGCTGTCCATCACTTAGGACTTAATGGACATAAACATTCATCTTTTATAACTAATAGGATTCTGTAATATGAAGGTCATGATTATAGTTCAGCAAGTAACTGCTCAAGATTACCCTCCTTTCCTGCCCCAGGCCACCCTGAAGATTGGCCAAGTGATCTGCGGCTCACAAGCACCCAATCTGCCCTCAGCTCACTTCATTTTCACTGTGGCTCTCTCTGTTCTGTTCTGTCTGTGATCTACAATCTCCAGTTTTAGTTGTTTTTTTTAAATGTTTTAATGTTTGTTTATTTTTGAGAGAGATAGGGCACGAGCGGGGAGGGGCCGAGAGGGAGCGAGACACAGACTGAGCCACCCAGGCGCCCCACACCATGTTTTAGAAGAAAGCTGAGTCTGTCCTCCTCTGCTGCTCCCCCTCCCCCCATGTCTCCCGTCTTCAATGGGAGACACCTCCACTGTCATGCAGTCGGAGGCTTCTTGCTGGTGTGATAGCCTACTCTGGGTTTCAAAAGTTGATTAAGGTTATCCTTCAGCATATGATGGAGTAAGGGTGGGAATATCTTCATGTCAGGTTGCTTGTCTCTTTCCTCTTGCTGTGCCAGAATACACTGTTCCATCCAGCCCTCTGACACCTGAATTCAGAAGAGGTGTGAGACCTAGAAGCCAGGTCTTGTGCAGTGAGGCTGCTCTCGAAGGCAGTGCCCAGGTAGGAAGGGTCCTTGCACCAGGCTTGTGCAGGGCTGTGTGAAGAGCACGACCAGGAAGGAAAGAAGGAGGGGTTTACTGAGGGACTCAAGTGAATGTGTTCTAAAACTAGAGGCTGTAGGGGCGCCTGGGTGGCTCAGTTGGTTAAGCATCTGACTGCGGCTCAGGTTGTGATCTCACAGTTTGTGAGTTTGAGTCCCACATCAGGCTCTGTGATGACAGCTCAGAGCCTGGAACCTGCTTCGGACTCTGTGTCTCCCTCTCTCTCTGTCCCTCCCCCATTCTCTCTCTCTCAAAAATAAATAGACACTAAAAATTTTTTTTTAAATATGGTGCGGGACACAGAAGACACTGGATTTAAAAGGATTTGAATACCTCTCCAGAGTAAAAAGACCTATTTACTTCTTTATTCAAATCTTGGAGCTTCCCACTGTTTCTTCTCCAGTGGTATCACTGACCTTCACTCTTTCTCTTCAGATCATTTGCTGACATCACTTTATTGCCCCTCATTTAATAGTGCACTGCATTTCTGCTTTTCCTTTCTCTGCTCTCCTTATGAGAGAACTTTATCTTAAGACGACATGATAGAAATACACACACACACAAAATGGATTCAGAGCTAAAACTAAGTAATGATTGAGAGAGTTTGGGTAATTTAGCCAACACATATGCACACCTATACACAGGTGTTCTCAGAGAGCAGGTGCTCTTGACCTTGTAACTGAAAACTCCTTCTCAACCTAATGTTTAGGTTTTTGGCAGAGTCGCTCTTTGCCAAGCCCAGGGTGCTTTTCCCATCCCTCCAGTGCATAATACAATGGGAATTTCAAACAAAAATCAAGCTAAAAAGCGAATATCTGGCTTTGCCTGGTTCCTGGGTTTTCTACTATTTTTGTGACTTGGCTCCATCAAAATCTAGTCACTTGTGTCCTCTTAAGTGACTCAGTCTTGTCACATTCCTATCAGCCATGGCCTCCAAGGGGCTCAACTTGCTCTACAAGGTATCAGTTACCTTGGGAGCAATCTTACTGGTACTTCAAGCCCCTGTTAAGATTCTACTAGGCTTCAACCCAATTGAGCCGCTTTCCGTGACATCATGTGGATGGGCAAATTTTTGACCCATTCTCATGGACTGCAACCTCTCTTAATAAGCTGCCTGTACAACTGCTCCTTGGAAAAGGAGGTCTGGCATTGCTCTTATTGCCATGGCCCCATTTCCTCCTGACATAAGTTCCTTCTTGATGCTTTCCCCACAAACTTCTAAGCATCAGCTATTCCTGCTGCTTATGAGGACACCCCATTATCTCAGAGTAGGGGCTCCACACCCGTGCTTCCTGACCACTTCCTGGTACCCACCTCCTGGCCCTGCAAAGTGCCTGTCCCCATGGCAAGTGTACTGCCTTCTTTTCTCCTTCCCACCAGGGGACCCATTGCCCTTTCGCTACTAGGCCCAGCCTGTTGAAAAAGAGCAGACAGAAGTGATCACATTCCAATGCTTGACAACAATCTTTTTTTAAAATCTTAAGCAGCTGGGGCGCCTGGGTGGCTCAGTCGGTTAAGCGGCCGACTTCGGCTCAGGTTGTAATCTCACAGTTTGTGAGTTTGGGTCCCACATCAGGCTCTGTGCTGACAGCTCAGAGCCTGGAGCCTGTTTTGGATTCTGTGTCTCCCTCTCTCTGACCCTCCCCCGTTCATGCTCTGTCTCTCTCTGTCTCAAAAATAAATAAACGTTAAAAAAAATATTTTAAATCTTAAGCAGAAAAAAAAATTCATACTCTCCACAAGATTATTCTCAATCACAAAACATTTGAACTTGGGAGCTGAGAGAGACCTTCAAGATCACGTAGCCTAGTAGTTACTGGAATTTTAGGTTTCCCAAACCTGTAAAATTTCTTTTTTTTTTTTTTTTTTAATTTTTTTTTTCCAACGTTTATTTATTTTTGGGACAGAGAGAGACAGAGCATGAACAGGGGAGGGGCAGAGAGAGAGGGAGACACAGAATCGGAAACAGGCTCCAGGCTCCGAGCCATCAGCCCAGAGCCCGACGCGGGGCTCGAACTCACGAACCGCGAGATCGTGACCTGGCTGAAGTCGGACGCTTAACCGACTGCGCCACCCAGGCGCCCCCCAAACCTGTAAAATTTCTAAGAAAGGGGAGTTGGGTGCAACCCCTGCTGCTCTTACCATCTTGTCATAGGAGAATATTTTAATGCCAAAAATATAAGAAAGATATAATTCCATAATTTAAAAACTGCATGGATTTAACTTTATGGAGCATTTATTACATTGTCTTTCTCTCTCTCCTCACCCCCTAATTTGGCCAGAGACCAGAGAAAACTCTGTCACAGAGATCTAAGCAGCACTTGGGGACCACTGAGCAAGGCCAACCCTCTGGTTTTACTGGTAGGAAAATGGGCTACCCAGGGCTGCCACGTAGTAGGGGACAGATGGGGCTGTGCTGATTCCCAGTTCAGTCTTCTTCCTACCGGATTTGCCAAAGTAAGCTTGGGTTGATGTCAAATGACGGCTCTGCTGATTTTAATATTTGGCGAAACTTTGATTTGGTCTCAAATAATCATCATTCTCCTCCAGGAAGTTTGAAGAAGCCTATGCACATATGGCTTATCAGAAGGGGTTCCCAGTATCAGATAACGGAAACAGTACGATTTGCCGGGTATGGTTCCTCATTTTGCATTCTGAGAAAGGAATACTGCAGTATTGCTTTAATAGCTACCTGTGTAAAATTAAAAATTCTATTTCAAATTGACAGGTATGATTTGAAGGTATTTCTCAAAATCCATAATGAATGGGAGTCATTATTTTTCCAATTGTCTGTGTCTGATGTGTCCAGAAGCTTAGGGATTATACAAGAGAAATGGCATCTTTCTAAGAGTAGGGTAATTTTTTATTTTCCTTTCTTTCTTTCTTTCTTTCTTTCTTTCTTTCTTTCTTTTTTAAAAATTTTTTCAATTTTTTTAATTTATTTTTGAGACAGAGAACAACAGAGCAGGAGCAGGGGAGGAGCAGAGAGAGGGGGGGACACAGAATCCGAAGTGGGCTCCAGGCTCTGAGCTGTCCGCACAGAGCCCGACACAGGGCTTGAACTCACGGAGTGTGAGATCATGACCTAAGCTGAGGTCGGACGCTCAACCGACTGAGCCACCCAGGCGCCCCCATTTTTCTTTCTTTCTTCCAACACATGTTATCTAACTTCTCCTTCTGTGGTCTCAATTCTCATTTTTTTAAATAATGTATTTTATTTTATATTATTTTATTTCATTTTATAAAATAGAGAGAGAGAGGGAGAGAAAAATTTAAGCAGGCTCCATGCCCAGTGCGGAGCCAACACAGGTCTTGATCTCACGACCATGAGATCATAAACTGAGCCAAAATTAAGAGTCAGGTTCTTAACCAACTGAGCCACCCAGGTGCCCCTCAATTATTCTTGATCAATGCTATCCACAATATTGTTTCTACCTTCACTTATTCCCATCCATTTCTTCTCTCCACTCATTCATGTTTTCTTAAAGTAGCTTAGAAATTTGCTCTTTGGTGCTGAAGTGAATAAATCACCCTTAATCTGGCATGTAAATGGATATCTATCTGATCACTTCCTGTGACTTCATTTGAGAGCTCTCAACAACTATTTCTGCTTCATTGATTCAAAGAAATTTTAGTCCTTTGAAGCATTCTAATGTGGTTTTTATAAAATACAAAAAAGTAGCCATAAAATTATATCCCTCTCTGGAGATAAGAATAAGAGATCAAAAGTTCTGTTAGAAAAAATGATTTAAGCACCAAACTCTCCTGCCTGTTCAAAAAGGAAATCCACAAAATAGGCACATATCACCAGAAGAAAAGATTATTCCAATTTCTTTTGGTGGTGAAACTCTGACCCTAAAGCCATGCAATGACAGATGGATAGCCTATTTCTGTCCCTTTTATCCATAGATTTCAAAGTGCAAGTGAGAGGAAGGTGATATTTTGGGTCTTTTCTAAGTTAGGTTGGAGGGAGGACAGAAGCCTGAAGATTTGAGTGGCTTGTTCATTGTTAGGCATAATGGCAGAGATAAAAGACCACTTAGTCTGACTCATTCTGGGCTGTCTTATAAAATAGCCTAATCAGCTCCTGGGATGGATGGGACTCACCCAGGCTTCAGTGAGGGTGTACATGACTTCTGTGGTTTCATGGATGGGATCTAAGGCCAGGATTTAGCTCCAAATAATTTGAAATAAACACTTAATGACTAGGAAGTTCAACTTCCTCAGAAGAATTACCAATTCAGCTTTTTACTTTATTGTCCTATTGCTTGCTAAAGTTTTTGGGACAACACAGATTTCTGCATAAAGATGACTGAGTGTATTATCAAACTGCCACTGAGGACACTGTGCATATGCTTTCTTCAAAGACCCTGGAGACTTAATGCTGTGGAAATTGGCTGTTTCTTGTCAAGGACAATAATGCAAGGAAAGTCACGCAGAGAAGACTCCTGTGTGTATAAAAGGCTTGGGAAATGTTCTTCACCATTGCCAAAGCCAATGTGTAAGCATAATAAATGCAACAGGCAACATCCAGTGTTCTGACACTTTCCCAGGGATGCCTGAAGCATGTGCAAAATTTTCTGTGGCCCCAAGGCAACTTTCAGCAGCTCTAATGACTACATCACAGCCAGTTTATAATACTGACAGTTTTGTATGAAAATGGGGGACTTTCTCTGGAAAACATTTTACCCAGCAGAGACCAGCGGCCCCATCTCAGTGGAGAATAGTAAATAGTTGGGCAAAGACCTGCTGAAACCCTTGGAACATGATGACTTAATGTCAATACTGCAATGCATAGATGCAGGCACTTGGGGAGAAAAGACAAAGACAGTCATCTTTTAAATGAAGACCAGCTTATTGACACTGATTTTGGAGGACCCAGCACCAGGTATGCAAAATGCAGCAAAATCCAAGTTGTTTCTGAGAGGCGGGCACTTGTTCTTGGAAATACTGAGGTCTTCTTCATATTCAGAACTTTCATTTTTTTTTTTTTAATTTTTTTTTTCAACGTTTATTTATTTTTGGGACAGAGAGAGACAGAGCATGGACGGGGGAGGGGCAGAGAGAGAGGGAGACACAGAATCGGAAACAGGCTCCAGGCTCTGAGCCATCAGCCCAGAGCCTGACGCGGGGCTCGAACTCACGGGCCGCGAGATCGTGACCTGGCTGAAGTCGGACGCTTAACCGACTGCGCCACCCAGGCGCCCCTCAGAACTTTCATTTTAATCCAAATGAGCTTAGTCCTAGCTGGAAAAGGGCAGGGATACTACTTTATTTTAAAGAAAAGAAGTAAAGTCAGAGCAAGGTCTATTGAAGATATGGCAACCCAAGAAAAGCCAGAGCAGGCATGATTCTGCAGGCGTTAGGGAGATATGCCTACCTTGGCGAGAGGAACCCCTTATTTAAGTAGGACACCCCACAAACGGTTGATAACAATACTATGGGCTTTCATAATGTTTATAATAAAGATCTCTTCCAGAAAAAATGACATTTTAACTTCTTGTTTAAAATTCCTGCCTCTGGGGCACCTGGGTGGCTCAGTCGGTTAAGTGTCCGACTCTTGGTTTCAGCTCAGGTCATGATCTCCTGGTTTGTGAGATCAAGCCCGCATCCAGCTCTGCGCTGATTGTGCAGAGCCTGTTTGGGATTCTCTATCTCTCTCTGCTCCTCCCCTGCTAGTGTGCTCTCTCTCTCTCCCTTCTCTCTCTCTCTCAAAATAAATAAACATTTAAAAAAATAAAATAAGAAAATAAACTCTGGTACTTTATTCCCTCAGAAATTGTTCTCTCATCTCTAGATTAGACAAGTTTACTGCACATGTAATTCTTTGTCACCCAGACTCACAGATTCCTGAGGATTTATAACACAGGACTCTTAAAGTACAAGTCCTAATTACCAAATGGAGTTGAGCTGAAAGTACATTACTATGTTCAGAATTTCTCCTTCTTTTCACTTAGAAAGAATACTGAGATGTTACTAGCAGAGAAGCAATACAGTTCAGAGGTGAGAGGATCCCTGACTTCAGTGGGGAGCTATGAACCACTACACAAACAGTGTGAATTCACTGACAAAGTAGAAGATGTTTAGCACAGTGACTGACACAAAATAGACGTTCAATAGAAGTTTTGATACAATTCATGTTATTTACTGCTTATCCGAAGTTAAACCCTTTGAGGGCAGAAACTGAAATTCAGTTATTTTTGTAGCCTCAGATTCCAGTACAGCCTGCAAATGTGTTCCGTGAATGCCTGTTAAGTGAAGAATGAACACAGATTCCACTTGGAATCCTCAGGACTACAGAGAAAAGCTGACTGAAGCCTGTTTCAGCTGGTCTAAGCAAAAACATATAGAACAGATACCGATGTCCCCTTTGCCCTTCACATCCCCTATTACTGGCAAGCCTTTATAAGCCTGTTATCTTAAAGCAACATAGAATACAAAGAATTTGTTGTATTTTTGTCCTAACGAACAGTATTTTTCAAGAAATCATTTCCTTCCCAAATTGTATTAAAGACACATAAAGAAAATTAAGGACTGCCCTCTCTCCTTGACCAAGTCAAAACAAGAAGTTGCAAAGACTTTGAGAAACTGTTAGGCACTTGGTTTGGGAGTAATCAAACGTTATGAAATTAATTTCTAATTATACATATGTAAACTTCTAACTCAATGTCAATTAATGAAACTAAATTTTATTGATATTTAAATTATTTTTAAAATAAAATGTAAAGTTAATTAAAATTCCTAATTCAATACCAATAAATAAAATAATGATTTCCTTATAAAATTTTGGTTTAGGATACTGCCTTTTATAAAAGTTCATTCTTATATGACATTCACGATACTACTTAATTTTAGGAAGTTTATTAAAATCCCTATTTTAAATATGAGACAGGGTGCCTGGGTGGCTCAGTCAGCTGAGCGTGGGACTCTAGATTTTGGCTCAGGCTGTGATCTCAAGGCCCTGTATATGGCTCCATATACAGGAGCCTGCCTGGGATGCTCTCTCCTACTCTGCCCCTCTCCTGGGCTCTCTCTCTCTCTCTCTAAAAAACAAATAAAGATATAAAAATAAAAATGAGAAAGCCTGGGTTCAAAAAAGCTTCATATCTTGCTCAACGTTACACAATGGATAAATGGCAGAACCATTTAGGGGACATTTCCAGACATCTGAAAAGAGACGTGGCCTTGAAACACTGACATTTGAATAAGACAAGAGAACAGACAAGCTGCAGCACAGTTCAAACATTCAGAGATAAGTGGCATTATGTAATCACATATGGCTGAATACCCTTTATAATTTTTAACCATTTTTTTCTCAAGGACAAGTTTTCCTGAGATTGTTCCTATTTTTAAAATAAAAGAACAAAGAGAGACAGAGAGAAAGAAGGAAAAAGATAGAAGTTAATTACAATCATGCTACTTAACATAGTTAATAACTTTATGCAAATCAAATATTTCTAGAAAATTACTACAATTACATTTAATGAAACATAGATGTTGTGGTAAGTGCTGCTAAAATCCTGAATATACTCAATACTTCATATTACCCAGCCAGCTTCCAACTGGAGGTAAGACATTGTAAACCAGGGAGTACACGTGCGAACTTGATCTCCCCCAAACTTCTCTGTGGCTGTTGTTAAAGCTGAGCTAATAAACACCTCTGCTCCACAAGGACCTAATTGTTACATGCGCAAAGGACCGTCCCTCTGGAACTATCCGTGTTGGAGACAGAGGGCAGGTCTCGCAAAGAGGAAATCACGAGCAATAATTACCTAGGCATGTAAAGGACTCTCTCGGCCACCACAAAACCCACCCTGAAGAAGAGATTGCTGGCTGGAATGAACGGGAAAACCAGGAACAACAAGCCCACTAAAACTTCCTTGTGCTCCAGTCTCTGAAACACACAACAGTGAAGGACAAATTAATTTTTAAAAAATTTCACTCCAGTCTGCATTTAACCATCTCTTTCATTCTCAAGTTCTCATTGAAGGCATGAATACATTAGACAATGTAAACCTTTTGATCAGTGTGCTGAATTCGTCAGAGAAAGCCCTCAGGCTAAAACCTCTGGCACGTCGCATGTTTGCCACCCAGAAACATCGGATAATTGCACAACACGATCAGTGACCATCACTCCTTGTTCTATGCCTGCCCTACAGCAACCCTACTTCTTGGTTCTGGACCCTTTCAGAATTTCTGTCCCCCCCAGGCAACTGGTTTCCAGAGAGTAAAGCAGCTTGATAGAATCCAGCTCACTAGGACATTACTGTCCTCTCAGAAATAGAATGCATTAAAAAAAAAAAAAAAAAAACACAAAACACAAAACCTAAACACAGAGCTCACCAGGAGCTTAACATAAATGAAATTAAATGCAAATATGGTAAAATTCAGGGAACCAATGAGAGATCATTAGAGCTGAGGAATTTTTAACTCAATTTAGCCAGTATTTATTCCATGACATTTTTTGGTATCAAAAATCATTACAGTAATTCATTATATTGACAAAGCACCTTTCTCTAATATTACATATATTTATTGTGTATATTAACTTGTAAAGACTTTCCTGTCACTTCTAGTGAACAGAAAAAAAATATGTGTTACTAATAATTTGTTGTAATGGACACTGTAAAAATTAGTTTGTATTCCATGAATATATAGTATGGACACATTTGAAGGAGGTCTATTTAAAACAAAACTTAATATATGGATGAAATTATATTTTCTTTTTTAAAAAGCTTAAGAAAACCAAATAGAACTCTGCATACTATAGTCACAAACATTTCACAGTCTATTATTTTAATAACTGTAAAATACTAAATAAAAGAATTTTAAAAATATAAATAAAACCGCCTAGCAGAAACTACCAATGCTTTAAGTGTACAAAGATTTTTAACATCTTGAGAGATCTGTCACCTGGATTTTATTAAGAACTTTGTTTTGTTGACTATAACATATAGAGTAGTAAAATTTTAGAGAGCAATTCCATACGAATAAATGTGATCTGGACGATTTCTCTTAAATAATTAACAGTTCTATAAGTTCCAATCTCATTTTTTAACCTAGCGGAACCATCTTCTTTAGAATTAAAAGATGAAAGAAAAAAAAAGGCTCTCGTAACAAGCCTTCAACTGAAATGGATGCAACAGGATGTTATATTTTCTTGGAACATCTAAAATTGAGGGAAAAAATAGGTGAGGAAAGTAGCAGGTTCATCATATTTAAAAGCTGCAACCTATTTTTTTAGTTTAGATTACACGTTGAGTTTACAAAGTACATTTCGTCTCAAGAACTTAAAGTTTACATAATTTAAAAAAGAACCAACATAAGAATCCTGTGACATCAAAAGCACGTATTTCTTGCTAAAATTGAAAATGAATCCCAGAGAATGAGTGTCTTGTCCAGTGCCCTTCATGAACTCCCCGCAAATTACTGAGTACAGAACTGGTGTTCTATTTTTATAGATGCACTTTTATTTTTTAGCTATAGTTGAATACTTCGTTCAAACCTGTCAAAAGCTGAAATATTTTTTTACAAAAGAATTCACATATTGTCCCACAGAAATTTCCAGAGAATTTAGTATGCTCTATTTATTAATCCTATAGAATTATGAAGAAAAGAGTATAAATAGAACTCCAACCAGGCCATCATCCATGTCCCATGTAACATCCATAGTGTTACAGCCAATAAGTCACCTCCCTGCCCCTCTTCAAGGTTATCAGAAAACGGTCCCCCTGAGATAACCTTGAGGGAGGCATCACTTACACCCAACTCATACCCCCCCCCCACTCTTCTCCCAGCCCTGCAGGGGGGCAGGACCACCTTCCCCACCACAACCTCCCACCCCCTGCAGAGCTCTGGACTCCTGGGCACAGGGAGACGAGAGGGGAGAGTGGAAGAGTCCCTAGCCTCCTCTGGAAGACTGACTTGCACACTGAAAACTCACAACCCCACGTATTCGTTGTTCCCCCACCGGGCTCTTCAGGCCCCAAGTGCATCTTTATTTCCTTCATGGCCATCATCCCAGCTGTAATGACACATTTATCTCCGTATTTACTGTCTTTAATGTCTGTCTTCCCCAGCAGACTGTGAGCCATGAGGGCAGGGAGCTGGTCGGCTGTGTTCACTGGTGCACGACCTATGCTTAGCTCAGTGCCTGGCACTTAATGGGTGCTTAGAAATATTTGCTGAATAAATCAGCGAATGGATAAACATACTGGACAAGAGAGAAACTGGATGTGAGAAGGGGAGAGGGTAGACAGAGCATCTTGATGAGGTGATGATCTGAATTTAAAAAAGGAATGCATGCTTACGAGGCAGACAAATGTGGTTGTGGTTGGGATGGGAGGGCAGGTCACAGCTGGGCACACTCCAGGGAGAAGATGTAGCATGTACAAAACAAGGAAAAGACTAGACATGTTGGTGGGCGACAGAAAGACAAGCAAGTAAGTCCATGTCCAGGAGTTGATGTCTAGATTCAAGTTGTGGCCCTGCCACCAACACACTATGAGTCACCCTGAGCAGGTCTGTCAGCCCTTTCACCCTGAGACTATAAAATGAGACACATGAGGCTTATGGCTCAGTGGGCTGGATCATCCGGAATATTCCTTAGTGAACGGAACCCCACATCATTGGACGTGTGAGTTGTGAGCTCAGAGGCCACGGCTCCATACTGCTGGTAGGGGGGGCTGGTCCTATAGGGGGCTTTTCTGTTTTCAAAACATTCAGTTGAAGACAGCACCCAACCTCAATAAAGTTTTATTATTTTATTTTGTCTTGAGAAAAATAATATTCACGAAAAACTCTTTATTCTCAAATTAAATTGACCATAATGCCCTTTGTCTTTAAGCCTCTTCTGCATTCAGACAAAAGAGAGAGAAAATATTCAGAAACGTATTTCTTTAAACTGCAAGTCAATCAACCAATCAGAAGGTTGTAAAGTTGGGGGAAAATGTCATGGACGTGGCTGAATTTCCTAGAATGAAAAAGACTGGGAGGGAATCCAATTTTGTATCTTGTGGATTACAGATGTGACAAAATTGGCTAAATAATTTAAAGCTTGTTTTAGCCTAATAGATTCAGATGAAACTCAAACAAAATATGAGTGGTGGGGGGGGGGGGGGAGAGAAACTCTGTGGCACTTTCCAAAGTACACAAAGTGCATTCCACTTCTAAAATAGAGGCAAATGGAAATTTACTTATTCAAATTACAGTAGGGCATGAAAAGACAGGATTAAAAGGGCTAATAATATGGCCATTGATAATACACATTATTTGTCCAATTAACCGTCCAACTTCAGAGAAATTTATTTCTTTTTTTAAATTAAAAAAAAATTTTTTTTAACGTTTATTTATTTTTGAGACAGAGAGAGACAGAGCATGAACAGGGGAGGGGCAGAGAGAGAGGGAGACACAGAATCTGAAACAGGCTCCAGGCTCTGAGCCGTCAGCACAGAGCCCGACGCAGGGCTCGAACTCACGGACCGTGAGATCATGACCTGAGCCAAAGTCGGACACTTAACCGACCAAGCCACCCAGGCACCCCAGAAATTTATTTCTTTGAGCTTTAATTTGATGATCAGTAAAACAACAGAAAGCATATTGATACCCATGGCATCTGGAGGAAGAATGTGTGATAGATTCAGTATGACAGACGTTAGCTTTGATTCTTTTCTGCTTTGGGACAATGTGGAGAAGCATGCCCCTGAGCTGCACAGAGATGACGACCTTGCAACACCTCTCTTAGGGTGATGGCAGAGAATTGACTGACTGCCATCTGCACAGCCACATATCTGACCAAGCAGCTAAGGCAAGAGCCGTGGTTTTCTCAGGATCGTAATTGACCTCAGAGGAAATGTCGCTCTAGAATCCAAGTGTAGCCTAGCCTGGCAGCTTCTTGTTTATCTCTTCCCCTTCTCACTCTCAGTTCAGTTCTCAAAGCATATGTCACAGATAAGGACACAAACGCACCTGTGCACTGTGGCCACAGCACCCAGCAGGGTGTGAGTGAGCGTTCAGGAGAAGAAGACCCCTTCGTGCCCCATTCAAAACAGACATCTACTGCAGGCTGTCCCCTTCCAGGGAGGCAGAGAACGGGCCTCATTATGGTAATTTTTTATAAAAAAATATTTTTCAAGTTTAATTTTTTATTTTGTTAATGTTAATTTTGAGAGAGAGAGAGCACATGCACGCATGCAAGGAGGGGAGTGGCAGAAGAGAGGGAGAAGGAGAATCCCAAGCAGCTTCTGCGCTGTTAGCATAGAGCCCCAATGGGGCTGGAACTCACGAACTGCGAGATCATGACCTGAGCTGAGATCAAGAGTCAGACGCTTGACTGAGCCACCGAGGCACCCCCATTTTTTTAAGTAATCTCTACACCCAATGTGGGGCTCAAACTTAAAACCCCAAAATCAAGAGTCGCATCCTCTACCAACTGAAGCAGCCAGGTGCCCCCTCATTATAGTAATTATCATCATCATCATCATCATTATATTTTCTCCCACCTCTACAGTTTACAGAAAAATGCTACAGTGCCTTTAGGGTGAGAGCATGTTCTCCTAGTTCTATGTGTAGCACAGTTATATTTCAGTCCTAAAGATGTATTTGGCAGTTTTGAGCTCTAGCTGTCTACATCTAATTTATCAATCTTCAGGGAAGCTGATGACAGTCAAGCTCCCCTCTTCGGCCCCAGGAGTAAGGCATTTGCCAAGCTGACAACCGAGATGGCTGAATACTTATGATGCCCTCCTTTTTCCTTCTGCTTATGGGTCTACTTCTTCCATTAGACTATGAATTCCTTGACGACGGTCACTATCTCATTTAAATCTGTTACCTAGATACCTGGCACACACATAACTGGCATTCAACAAGTATATATTGTGGTAGTAAAGATCAGCGATGAAAGCTGGATACACATCGCCAGGGTTCTTGAGCACACCGACGGCCATTTCGGGGACTGCCCACTAAGGAAATCTTTTACTTTTGGTAACCCTCTGAAACACAGTTTTTGCAACATTAATTTGGGGTGAAAAGTCCTCAGACTTTGAGCATCCAAGAGCATCTTGTAAGGGTCTGGCAGTACTGACCAACAGCACTGAGGTGTTTTAATCAAAATACACGCACACCTTGGGGTGCTGGATGACTTAGTCGATTAAGTGTCGGACTTCGGCTCAGGTCATGATCTCATGGTTCGTGGGTTCAAACCCCGTGTCGGGCTCTGTGCTGACAGCTCAGGGTCTGAAGAAGCCTGTCTCGGATTCTGTGTCTCCATCTCTCTCTGCCCTCCCCTGCTCGCGTCCTGTCTCTCTCTCTCTCAAATATAAATAAATATTAAAAAAATATATATGCACACCTTCTGCACTGCTCTGATTCCGTTCACTGCTACTTATTACTACTCTGTCTTGCCTGGTCATATGACTTGTGTGCTCCAGAAAAGTAACATCTTTCACTTTACGGACATTCAATTTTAATTTTTAAAATACTTTAACTCATTAAAATATCCAATAATATTACTATCACTGTCATTGTGAAAGTTCTTTTTAATTGAAGAAGACAAGTTATTTAATCCATTAGAGTCCCCTATTGTTTTATGTGACCGTGCAGTACTGCCTCATATCTTGTGAGGGGCTTGTCCTAAATTCCCGGTTACGGAGCTGGGCACTGACTTAGGCTCATCATCTGGCCAAGTGACTTCCTAACTGCAACCTTACAGCAACCAATCCGAATTTGTTCAAGTTTAATGTTTATTTTTAGTTTTGAGAGAGAGAGTACAAGTGAGGGAAGGGCGGAGAGAGAGGGAGACAGAGGTTCCGAAGCAGGCTCCAGGCTCCGCACTGACATCAGAGAGCGCGATGCGGGGCTGGAAGCCACCAACTGTGAGATCATGACCTGAGCCGAAGTCAGACGCTTAACTGACTGAGCCACTACTCAGGAGCCCCCAAATTTGTGCAAGTTTAAATAATGATTTAACCTTATAACAACTCTGTGGAGGTTTCACTACCCCTGTTGTAAACCGTTATATATATGTCTTAGACCTTTGGTCCCTTCACTAATAGCTATAACCATAATCAGCACAAATGCCAGAGTTCCTACATGATTTCTGTGAGAAATATTTCTCAAGGTTGCACACAACTTCAGATCTTCTTCCTGAAAAACTTGTGAACCTGGGCTCCCCCTGTGCGGCTTTTGTACATTGTAACAATTCTTTTGTGGCCCAACACTTCTGCTGTCCACAGGAAATGGATTGGTGAGTCTCCACTTGAGCAAATCGGAGGCTTAGGTTTATTTAAAACATCAGGGATTTTAAATCTACAAAAGCCCTTAGACACTCTCAAGGATGGTGATAATACAGACTGCATCAAATGAATATAGAACTGGTCCCAAAACACTAACCCAGAAGCCACAAAGGATGATTTCGAGACCAGAATGGGAAGTGTCAAGTGAGAAGAAGAAAGACAGAGCTTGGCTGTTTGGGGCAAGAGGATTCTGTCTGAGCTCTGCACAATCGTACCTTGAACTTATTCCGCCTGAGTCGTCCTCGAGTCTACCTGATGTTCAGTCCTGTCTGTGTTTGCCTTTGAGTTTTACAGCCCCTCCCTCCTCCACCTCTGTCTGGCAGTGGCTCAGTTCACCCATCTTCAGGCATAGCTCCTGCCTGGGGTTCCTCTCCGTGGTTACAGTTCTTACCCCTTTGCTTCCTGGCGGCAGTCTTCTCTTTTGCCTCTTTGGCCCATCTAGTAGGTGTCACTTTGCATGTTGGTCCGTTTATCACTACAAACGGACCCTTTGTAAACTCTTCAGTCAGCCCGTTAGCCGTGCCATGTACTTCCTGCCGGGATACTGACTGACAGATCGGCTCAGAGTGGAGGCTGCAGGGATGGAAGCAGAGCTGTGGATGCCAAAGAAGGATCAGAACTCTGGCTTTTGTGAGCTGACAGGAGCCACCTCCAGCCCACTCTTGACTTGGTCCCATCCTTACATTGTTATATTTCCATTACGTTCCAGCCTGTGGCTAAACCACTGACATTATGGAAGATTTTAAATGTTGTATAAAAACAGGAAAGACAAATACCAACCCGAGAGAGCTTTTTATCTGGCAAATGGGATTGAGACCAATCTCTCAATAGCTGAAGAGGAACTTTTGAATTTTTACTGCTATCGCAATATCCAATACAACAGACTGCTTGTTATACCTCAGATGAGACCTAGAATCTAAACTCCGTAAGAACAATGCAGGAGGCAAGAGGAATCTTGGGGCGGTCTTAAAGGTAGAGAGAGTAAGGAATATTGAAAGCTGATTCTCAGAGCTTCAGTCACAGTGGCCAAATCCCTAGGATTGTATCTTCAACTGGGACCCTGAGTTAGATCTAAAGACCACAATGCTGCACTGTGAGAGGTTGAAGGACAGTCCTCCCATGACGTGAACACCCCTCACACCTCACATGTAGGCATGGAAAACACCACTTGTGATGTTTCTCTCCTAGTCTGAGATCAACGGGATAAGCTGAGCTGGGACAGAAAATGGCGTAGATTCAGGATCTCAACGGCATAGCTGCCAACCCACACTCTCGCTGGCTCGAGCTGGGGATGTCATTTCCTCACTTCCATGTGCTCTAAAATGTACTCATAAATGCACAGGGAGAAAAATTGTTAAAGGGGAAATGAATGAAGAAATTATACCCCCTCAGAGACAAAAGCAGATCTGTACACTCCGTGTCTTCTCTGAGCCAATTTAAACACTGAGTCTCCCCACGCCAAGCTTTCCTTCACCAAGAAGCTCTGCCAGATGCACTAATGACCAGAGCCAAAGGCAGATTAAAATCAGAGCATTCATAAACGGACATTTTCGATTTCTGGTCTTTGGTTCTGAACTTCGTTTTTCTGCGCCGTTTTTGGTCTGATTTGTTTTTAATCAACAGTCCGAACCTCCTTGCCAACACTAGTTCCTGAGATTGAAATTCCTTATCTCACAAGAGCACACAAGCACGTTTCAAAGTTAAATCAGGTGGAAGGGTGAAACTCTCAGATTACCTTACTCTAATTGAGGATAAACTAATTCATAACATTATTGGGAAATGGATGGTACGTTCTGCATACACGTGTTTTAAATGTTTAAAGGAAAGTAAAAGCAAAAATCTTTTCAAAGGCACTTTAGAAGAGGCACGATCGGTAAATATCAGTCTAGTGCAAAAAACTGCCATCCACTTCATCACGCATTACTAAGGAGTTAAAAAGGAATTAAGTAAATTAGAAAATGTTGTTCAGGAAAGCTTTCCCTGATTAGAATGAAAATTTACGAGAATTTTTGGAGACACGGGAGAAGTCACAGAAAGGAACTTTCTTCATCTCTATCTGTGGTTCTGAACAGAAATGGAAAAGGCACTAGAAAGCCACAGTAGAGGGATGAAAGGTCACACCAAGAAATGATGGTCTGTGTGCTATCACCCATGGGGAGACATGTGGTGGCGGAATGAGAAGGCACCTGGTAAGTTGCAAATGGTAGAGGATATGGGGGAAACAAGTACCTCTCAAGCACAAACCATATGCCAGACCTTTGGCTGAAATTTCCCCACTGAAATCGCATGCTCATATTGAACACAGGTAATTAACCCCAGTTTTATAGATAAGGAAATTGAGGCACAGAGGCCTTAAGACAGATCTAAGGTGATACGATTAGTGAGAAACAAGGTTTCAAACTGAAGTCTGGGTCACTCTAAAGCCTGTTCTCTCCCAGAGTCCAACTGGTTTTTGGAATCCAAAGTGTGTGTTGGGGGTGTGGGGGGATTTTAGCCCTTCACTGCCTTCTGGTTTTGCAGCAGAAATACACTGACAGCAGATGAGACCCTGCAATTTGGAGGTGACCAAGTAAGGCACTGCTAGGGTAGTCTAAAAAATCATACCCCAAGGCCTGCGACAGAAGGCACCACTGATTCACTTTGCCAGATCAATGCAGATGCCAGTGTTCTACAATCTCCAGGAATGCAGCAGGATGTGTGGACAGAATACGTGTTCCCTGTCAAGTCTTAGGCTTGAATTAATGGTTTCAAGCGGTCCGTCTACTCGTTCTGCCAGCCAGCCTCTGGAAGAAAGGACATACCCATGTCTACCGGCTGCAACAGAATAAGACATAATTTATTTGACTGATCTTGGTTACTGAATTATAAGTCAAATTTATCTTTGAGAAGTGTTGAGGGGGAAATGATGGTTTATTTTGACATAAGAAATCAAATAATGTAATGAAACTGCCCTCTTTAGTAAGGAAAATAAGAGAACATTCATATTCTAGTGACCACAGAGGCACAATGAATAAACTAAGTGGGCAGCTAAGTGGGACAAGCCTTCTAAATTTTAAACCTATACATGCTCTGTAACTTGTTACTGCTCTAAGCTTCCATTTTTAATATTCAACCATTTATCTGTGAACTGTTTATGCATAAGTCTTCCAGGAATATAACAACATGATAACCACTTACTCTTATAACATTATATATTATAATATATATAATATATAATGTCATAATATGTTATATATTATATAATATGTTAAAATATATATTATATAATATGTTAAAATATATTATATATATTATATATAATATGTTATAAGAGTAAGTGGTTATCACATTATATATATTTATATATATAAATAAAAATCAGGATTTGGAAAATCAACAGTGGTGTTGCTCTGAGGGGTGTGTGTTTATATGTGTTGAGATCGAAGCTCGCTGAGGAGGAAGGAGAAGGGGGAGAGGAACCTGAATCGCCATCAGACACCCCTGGCTTCAGGGGAGGGGCCCTGTCCAGAGGGTCAGTGATGCACTAGACAAGATACCTGTGCAAAGCAAAGACAGAAATATCAACAGAAGCTCAGTCTTGTGCCTGGAGCCTGCCCAGACAAAGTGGGGAAGAGAAAGAGAGTATGATGTCTGGAGGCTCTGGTCTCCGGTCATGTTCTCTATGTCCAGCTCTGGCTGGCAAAATGGAGATGACACAAGTAACTCCCCAGAATCCTGGGCAACTCCATAGGGTGACCCGATGTGGGAGGGAAACAGGAACAATGAAACCTCCCCTCAGTGAGGATTCGGTTAGGGACCAGGATGGATTTAGCCAAGCAAGTAAAGTCAGGAGTGAATTTCACCTGTTTCAATTCGTGTTGATGAATTCACTTGTGTGAGCAAACAGAAACACAGAATCAATTAGAAGCGTTTTCATAAATCGCTTTGCTCTGGGGCTGCTGGGTGGTTTGTCAGTGAGGCATCCGACTCTTGATTTCGGCTCAGGTCATGTTCCCAGGGTCATAGTATCGAGCCCCACATTAGTCTCCAAGATGAGCATGAAGCCTGCTTAAGATTCTCTCTCCCTCTCCCTCTCCCCCC
Source organism: Leopardus geoffroyi (assembly GCF_018350155.1). NCBI lineage: Eukaryota > Metazoa > Chordata > Mammalia > Carnivora > Felidae > Leopardus > Leopardus geoffroyi. The sequence continues at coordinate 63,122,501 of NC_059341.1, forward strand.
CCCCTCTCTCTCTGTCTCTCTCTCTCTCTCTCTCTCCCTGCCCCTCCCCCACACATGTGCTCTCTCTCCCTCTCTCTAAAATTATACAAATAAATAGTTTTGTTCCTAGGCAAGTACATGTGCTGGGCCGAACTGGGTGGAAGTAGTTTTCTACCTATAGCTACTGCTCAAATACTTCTGTTAAGGAGATGTTCCTCTGCCAAAATCTTCCAAAGCAGGATGCCATAGACTTATTTTTTAGTTAAGAAAAAGACAAGGTGTTTTACTTTTTCACACAGTGAGTCACACTCACTAAAAAGTATGATTCACCTACTCACTTGGGAATGTCACAGAGGAGACAGACCTTCCCTCTGCAATCTAAAATAAATAAGAGGAAACCACAAAAATCCCACAGTTTCACACAATAAAGATCCAAATATTTTAGAGCAGCATTTCTTAAAATAACTCACCATACTTTATCAAACAAATTACAGAGAAATATTCGGCTTGCTTCAAGCTTATAAAATATGGAGTAATAAGAAATTTAGAAGGCTTCTCTCTTAGCAGATAAAAACAACAAGAAAGTAAGATTTACTTGTATAATTGAGTTCTTAGAGGAACTACTATTAAGAAGTGGATTTGAATCTGCTTATCCATCAAGGTAGTCATCCCCAAATCAAAATATCTTCTATAAGCAAAATATGTGGTGGTATCTGACTGGATAAGACCCACTTCCTGCTTCTGAAACATTTAGTGATAAAAGCTGGATGGATCATTTTGTTTCATCAGAAGTCATTGAAAAGCTTTTTCCAAGCAACCGGCATGATTAAATAATGCTCTTCCCTCATCCCTAACTATGCATTCAAACAGCCGACCTACCACAGCTTAAAAGGACAAATTTAATAGACTAATAAAAGCAATGAAGGATAGAAACAAAGGCTGTGTTTTAAAATAGTTTTAAATATAGACAGACCCTGACTTCGGATGGTTCCACTTACCATTCTAGACTTTACGATAATGTGAAAGTGATAGGCATTCAGTAGAAATTGTTCCTTGAATTTTGCATCTGGATCAGTTCCCGGGCTACCAATACACGGTACTGGTAATACATAATACACGGTATGGTCTTCTCTGTGATACTGGGCACAGAACTACAGCTCCTGGTCAGCCACAAGGGTAAGCCAATGATCCACTGACAACCATTCTGCACCCACACAACCATCCTTTTGCTTTCAGTATAGTACTCAATACATTACAGGAGATATTCAATGCTTCATTATAAAATAGGCTTTGAGTTAGGTGATTTTGCCCAACTGTAGGCTATGTTCTGTGTTCTGAGCCTGCTTAAGGTGGGTGAGGCTATGCTGTGATGTCCAATGGGTTAGGTGTGTTAGATATATTTCGACCTATATTTTCAACTTGTAACAGGTTTATCGGGATGCAACTCTATTTATTCTAAGTTGAGGAAGATGTGTACTTGTAATTCCAAGTTCAGAAATTCAGACGCCTATTATTATTGTTTCATTAGGACTGCTTTCCACCAAACAGCAACAACAACATAAATCTCCGAAGTATATACGGGAGAAGCAGTTTAATATATCTATATGAGGCTTAACAAAAAAATTAAAGAATTTGACCACATAATCACTAATTAGGAGCCATTTTTTCTCCTTGGTTAATTCTTACAAGGTAATAGGAAAAATGTTTTAGACAAAAAACACAAAGAATACAAGTTTTCCTCCAACAAGCCCTGGCCTGGAATTATTCCCAGGTGAAAACACCGTCATTGTGAGGACCTAAATGTGTAATAGGCAAAAAACCAGAGTTCACTGCCAAAGCCACCCAAATCAAAAGAGACTGTGGTACGCTGTAGTGGAGAGAATTTTCAAGGCAATGCCAGAGAGCCTGACATTAATAAACATTCTTCCTAATTAATCACTTTTTAATACCAAATGCCAGAGTCCCGAGTCACAAACTGATGAAGCCAATTTGGCCATTTCAAGTCGCCAAGTCCTTTTGTAAATACTGGTGGCCTCTGGTGATTAGACCCGGACAGGATACAAAAATGAACGCAAGTTTTAGAGAAAATTCTGCCAAAAGTGCAACCATTTATTAGGAAACAGTCACACACGCTGGCTTGTCACAGAGCTCAAGGAAGTCCTTTGTCCGCCAGCTCTCCTACAAGGACCACCCATGAAAGGAACCATATTCTGAGGCAAGAACTACTCAGGGAAGACACACAGCACTGTCTCAGGTGGCTTCTTGTAAATCAATGCCTAAGCAGGTAAAGACAGAATTTTTAGCTTTCTCCAGATACAAGAAAAACCACATGTGGAGAGATATATGTGGTGTCACTTTGGTCTTACCTTTGAAACTGCCACTTAACATACCAACGAATCGAGGTGATACTTGCTTCCCCAAACTGTAAAATTTTATGGATAGCCTTGTAGTGTCTCTCATCCCTCACCAGTCACAGTCACTGTTGTATCAAATGCCCACATACGCATTTCAAATTACAGCCTCAATACAGTGAAAGCCAAGATTCCACCGATCTTTTATTTCACGTACCGTTGACTGGTTGTAAACCCTAACTCTCAAAGAAATGGTTTCAAAGAAATTCTTTTTTCAGGTGGTATTGACTCCTAAAGGGATAATAAACAGGAAAACTCTTTTGATGATGCTATGGTGGTGGTGGCTATTGTTTTTGAAAGTACAAATAAGGCAAAAATAAAAAAAAAATGTTCAAACACTGCCCACAAATGGACTCTTAAAAGTTCACTCATCCACCTATCCTTAAATATTTAAGTCAACACTTCCCAAAGAATATTACAAGAACACTGACACTTGAAGTCCCTAATAAGGCTAGCAAATTCAAATAAATTTGGGAAATGCCATTCACTGTACCCCACATTTGGAAACTCAAAAGACTTAGAGCACAGTCAAGGTTTTTTGAAGTCCTCCAGCAGAGAACTATGTTTAACTTTTTAAAACCTAGTGCTTCTGAAATGCAGAATCTTTATTTAGAGTAACCTTACTTAATGACCTGGACGATGCTATTTTGAAAAATGGTGGTATAAACCGATCATGCAGCGTGGAGTTAAAAGGAAAGTTTTTGCCTTTGGAGTTTTTATAAGCAGTACCAAAAACTATCTCGCTGTCTGCAAACAGAAAATTTTCCCTGAATCTCAGCTGTGGCCTTTATGCTACAGTCAAGACACATTTTTTTGCTACTCATTTTTGGTAGATGTAGAATAGCCGACTGCCATTTTCTGAGTAGAAAAAAAACACTATATATTTAAAGAAATTTATTAAGTCATCCACCTGGCTCTAACCAGGATAAGTCTTGAGAGCAGAAAGGTTTCTCGGCAGCTCAGAGGCATGTTTAGATCATATCTGTATTTAGAAGAATAATTCTCTCAGAGGTGGGGGGATGGAATGGGAATAAAGAAAACTGAGTTCTTCAAGCAGCTACTGGGTTTTACTCTATCTTTATTCTCCAAATTCAGCATATTGTTTGGAACCAGGGAGTGGTCAGTAAGTTAAATATCTAATATTCTGTCTCGCTGTTTTCCTCTAGGCTTTTCCTCTTTGAATGCACCTTCCTACATCTACATATTCCCTACAAATTTGTTCTGCTTATCTCTAAACGCTTTGTTGGCTTTTGAGACCAGTTTCCATTTCTATCTCATAGCTATATACATGGCTGCTCACTGTGAGTCGTCATGCAACTCACCCCCTGACCTCCTCTGAGAGACACACAAAGTGCAGGAGCATCAGGGCTACTATTGGACACTTCCCCCAATTCATTTGCCTTGTCAAAGTATCCTTGAAAACTTTCCCATCCTCAACAATGGTGCTCTTGGTTAAACATGGTCACTGATTATTCAATCATTCAACAAATACACACTGTTGCCGCCTCTTTTAGAATCTCTTTGGGCATCGTGCTTATAAGCAGTCGCTTCAAGAATTCAGCAATTGCTTCTATCTCCTGGTTATTTTCCAGTCACTATTCTAGGTTCTTTGGAATGCGTCAGTTGGCAAAACAGACCAAAAAAAAAAAAAAAAAAAATCCCTGCCCTTCCAGAGAGGGAAAAAAAAAGAGAGCAAGAGAGCCTGATAAAGGGCGTGTGCAATATGTGGCGGGCAAGAAGTGGGTTGCCATCCTAAACATGGTGGTGAGGGCATTCCTCATTGAGAAGCTGGCAACCAAGCAAAGGCTTGCAAGAGTTAAAGGAGTCCATAAAACTCACTTCATAGCAAAAGAGTTCGGGAAGGAACAAGAGAGATGATGAGGTGGGGCCAGAGCACACAGAACCTTTAGAGCCGTTATAAAGGTTATGATTTTTACTTTGAGAGCAATAAGGAGCCACTGAAAGATTTTAAGCATAAGAGGGACAGGCTCTGATTCACATTTTTAAAGAATCATCTGGTCACTCACTGTGTTGAGAAAGTCTGGACCAGTGGCATAAGGATAGAAGTAGGGAAGACCAGTGAAGCAGTTCTGGCAATAACCCAGGTGACAGATGGTGGTGGTTTGAACCAGGATGGCAGCAGTGAGGGTGGAGAGAAGTGGTCAACTTCCAGATGTATTGTGAAAATATGGTTGCCAGTATTTATTGACAGATTGGATCTGATACTGGAGAGACAGACACACAGAAGAAACGACGAAACCTCAAGAATTTTGGCTTGGGCAACTAGTAGAATGCACTGAGATGGCAAACATTGTTAGGGAAGCAATGAATAGGCAAGTTCAGGAGTTAAATTTTGGAATGTTGACTTTGAGACATCCGTGTGGAAATGCACTTGTATAGATAGCACTTCCTTCCTGAACAACGGCAGGTACCATGTACATTACTTCATTTATGTTTATTAGATTCAAAAAGAAGATTGAAGACCTTACCACCAACATTTTAATGTACAACAACATAAATATATAAACATTTAAGCTCATATTACAAGTATGCTTGCTTTTCTGGTACTCTGTGCTGCCTCTTTAGACAAAGCATATGTTAAAATAAGTATTCCTAGGTTTGTGTGAAGGGAAGGGGTTACTCTCCCCAGGTTGTGTTTGTCACCACTTTATAGGCTTTATTGGCATTGTACTGATAGCGAACCACCTAAAGAATGTGAGTAATGGGCATTGAGGAGGGCACCTGTTGGGATGAGTACTGGGTGTTGTATGGAAACCAATTTGACAATAAAATTTCATATTAAAAAAAAAGAATGTGGCAATCAATCACTTCAGTCTCCTTTGTATTTTCCAATACAATGGCAAATTCCAATGGACCTTCTGTTCACAGGGACTTGTAGCTCCTTTTATTTCTGAGAGTCCTAATTACACATTTCATGGTTTTCTTACAAAACGATGCTCCTTTAAATAGAAATTTCATGTCCTGAATGGAAATAGAAAGGACAGAATGACTCTAGGAGTTACAAAAATGTCTTTTGACCTTGGTAAAAGTTTAAAACAATCAGAAGCATTGCAAGGCTTAGTAGAAACAAGTTGCTTTTATGAGAGTATGAATCATTAAGAGAAATTAACATGTTAAAAAAAAGTGTTAAGATTATAGGGGTGCCTGGTTGGCTTAGTTAGTAGAGCATGCAACCCAGTCTCAGGGTTGTGAGTTTGAACCCCACGTTGGGTGTAGAGCCTACTTAAAAAATTTTTTTAATTAAAAAAAATTTTGAAGTGTTAAGATTATCACTCAAAAGGTGTCAATTATTCTGAGTAAAAGCCTATAATAACATCAACTATGAGATCTTGCCAAGAATCATAAAGCATACATTCAAGAAAAAGAACTACAGCTGTTACTGATGCTTGAAAACTCCTTTTTCCATTATGCAACTATCTAACGCTTCCATTAATAAATCCAGTGACTCTTCCAACTGAGGTATAAACATCAAAAGGGTAGGTAAGCCATTTTCTTATTAAAGAGTGTGGCTTGTGAAAACATAATTGCCTGGTGAAGGCAAAGAATAAAACAAATTATTTAATGATGTGGAAAAACTCCTGCCAGGCCTAGATCAAAAGCCAAGCAGAGCACCCCAGGTACATTACATAGAACATGAGAAAGAAGGATTTGTATAAGGTTCCGATCCTGTACAAGGAAAACGACTTCACACGTGACTTATTAATAATGGACAGAAAGGAATGCCTGGGGAAGACTTTGCTCAAGGGCCTCTGACTTTTAAGTAGCCACTGAATAAAAAGGTGCATTTCTAGTGTCTATTTTGCTCCAATGGTCACCACCGAATGGAATGGAGAAATCCAGCAATGACAGGAAAAGGTTTGAAGAACAGCAACAATAAAAGAAAATGATTTCTTTCTTATATCCTGTCTATTTGCTAAACTCTCAAAAACCTTTAAGGACATCCACTCTATCTCTATAGTTTGGACATTTAGATGATAACTCCAATATTCACTCACAAACAGGTCAGTGATACTTGCCACTATTTTCTTCCCTTAATAAACATTCATTTATTATTATTATTATTACTATTATTATTATTATTTTTACTAAGAGTTGTTTTATATTAGGATTCTGCCCTTCTGTTACATTTCAACATACCTACTTACAAATTCCAAAATATGCTGAAGCATTAAAAACTTGTATGTTTACTAGTAAACATACTAGTAAAAACTAGTATGTTACTACCATTAGCTCTTAGGTCAAGAATTTAATCTCTGTTACATAGGATGGGGGATAAAACGAGGTTTGGTGGGCGGGGGGTGGGGGCGGTGGGAGATTAATCTTCAGTAGCATTACAAGTGTTTTTTTTTATCATGAAAAGCATGACTGTATATTGAAATATACAGAATCAAAAAGTCAGTCCAGCTGGATTATGTTTATTTGGTTTTTGGTTTTAGTTTTTATGATTATTCTTACAAATAAAGATGAGAGATCTAATTGTGCTTCTGACTTTAATCTGTGACAATTTCATGATGGTGGTGGTGATGATGATGACGATGACGATGACGACGACAAGGACTACAAGGACAGCTGAGAGGTATTCTGGGTTTCCCATGTGCCCGCCACTGTGCTGAATATCTTATGTGGCGTGCCCCGGTTAACTACACAATGACCCTACACCATGATGTAGGAACATGGCTGCATGAGGTGAGCCCACCCAGTTAGTCAGTGGAGAGCCTGGCCTGAGATTCAGGTGAGTGCTGCTAATCACTCTACTCCAGACTCCCTCCTCCCAGTCTCAGAAACCCTTGATCTAGAACTCAGAGCAGCTTTCTCCCATGTGCATACCTGGGCTGCCTCCAATACGAAAGGGATTGGCTCCCATTTGAGGATGACAGTCATGAATTGCAAGTAGACTACCAAACAGAAATTAAGAGACGGAACAGAAGTCAGAATTTGTATCACATACAGCAAAGTGATGACATAAAAGGATGTGGAAAGGGGCGCCTGGGTGGCTCAGTCAGTTGAGCGTCTGACTTTGGCTCAGGTCATGATCTCGCAGTTCGTGAGTTTGAGGCCCGTGTCGGGCTCTGTGCTGACAGCTCAGAGCCTGGAGAACACTTCAGATTCTGTGTCCACCTCTCTCTCTGTTCTTCCCCCACTCACACTCTGCCTCTCTCTCTCTCTCTCAAAAATAAAGATTAAAAAAAAAAAAGGATGTGGAAAAAGGCAGCTGCAATGGATCTTTCAGTATTTCCATCTTACAGTGAGGTGCAAATCTAACTTTTCTAATTTCCAACACTACATCTGATGAAGCAGGAAGCTTATGTTCACATTTTAATCAGAAAAATAATACAAACAAAAATTTCAGCTTTGGAGTATGGCCTAAGGGGCCAAAGTTGACTATAGCCACTGACCTGAAAAACTATGCCACTAAGGAGTAAGATGCTATCACCATGGGTAAAACAGTGGCAGGTGGAAAAGCTAGCTGAGAGCAGTGACAAAAAGCTGGATCGACTGATCTGGTCAAATGTGAGACAGAGAGACACCCCAGACAATGGCTACTCCCACGGTACTGGTGGTCAGGGACAGATGGACCATGTCAAAATATCATTAGGATTTCTGTCAGTGATTGCAATGGTCCCAAAGCAGGACAAACTGGATGGGTAGTAAATGGGCTAGAAAGGCTGGATCTATAGTAGTATGAAGAGGATTTTCATGAATTGAGGATAGAAAAGAATGGAGAACATGGTAGTCTGCAAAAAATGAGAACAGAAAAGAGAACTGTAGGCCAGAAGTAAAAAAAAAAAAAAAAAAAAAAATCAACCATGGCTCAGAGCCATTCACCATTAAATGCAATCTTCATTCCTCAAGTTCAATTTTATTTTACCACTTGGCATATTAAAACAAGATGCTTATTTTACCAGGTTCCATAATGGCTATTCTGGAATTTAAAAGAGTTGTTCCACAGTGACCCATGCACCATGATAATTTAGCCTATTATCCAGCTGAACTAAATGCAAAATAATATCCAGAAATCTGAAAGCTTGTTCAGTTCAGCTGCATGGGTCTGTGGTGGTACAGTCCACAGTGGCAGAGGTGAATAGTTGCGATGGACACTGAAGCTCCTAATATTTACAGTTCAGTTCTTTTCACACACAAACACACAACAGTTTTTCCATCTCCACTGTACTGTAATTATAAGCTGCTTCAGTTCTTTCTGAAAAAAGGTAAGAATGTCAATGAGTAAATAATCACTCTCCAACAGCGGTTCTTATTCTAATCTTACCTCTTTGTTGAGATGTGTGGGCATTTCAATGAAAGATCTAAGGCTCACAATCTGTTTGTCCATTGGATATCTGTCTGTTATGTTATTGAGAATGTTGATGGAGGTTGTGATACAGACTAGCACAGAGGTTAATCAAGGGCAAGGCTGGGGGACAGGCATGAAGGGTGGTCCCCGAGATAAACATAGCCACCTCTGTAGATGAAGAGATGCCCCCCCATTTCTACCAAGCTGTCACTGGAGGTCACCTCCACTGGCCAGGCTATAGATTTGTCCCCATGTAGACTTAAGAATTTGACTTGTTTTGAGGCCCCTGGATGGCTCAGTCAGTTAAGTGGTTGACTTTGGCTCAGGTCATGATCTCACTGTTCATGAGTTCGAGCCCCGCATCAGGCTCTGTGCTGATGACTCAGAGTCTAGAGCCTGCTTCAGATTCTGTGTCTCTGTCTCTCTCTTCCCCTCCCCCACTTGAGCTCGCTTGCTCTCTCTCTCCAAAAAATAAATATCAAAAAAAAGATTTTTTTTAAAGGAATTTTACTTGTTTTCCAGGATTCAGAGATATGGCCTATGATTTATGTTGGTTGCAAGGGAATGATGTGTAAGACTGGGAATAGACAGACTGGGACAAAAACTGTGACCTCTACTAAAAATGAAACAAACAAAACAAATAAACGAAAACACAGCCCTGAAAGCCACATACCTGGAAGAGGGGACCTCCACTGCCTAATGTCCATTCTTAAAGGCATCTCATGGTTGAGGTCATTATGGGAAAGTCAGGTATCACTAAATTCTCTCTTTTTTCTTCAGGTTTTACTTTTACAAGTCTGCCACAAGATTATAAAAGATATTTAAAATAGCTTAAAATGTCTAGACACCCTGTGAGAATGTAATGAAGAATCAATAACAAATAAATTACTCTTAAATATGATTTAGTGATATTTCCTCTGTAATGCAGGGAAATCACATTAGAGAGCAGGGGAAAAGGGCAACTCTAAAGAGTAGGACCAACAGTATTGATTCCTTTAAACAATCCAAATTACACGGGCTGCTTTCCAGATATATATCACTATTGCAAGACAACAGTCTAACATATAGTCTGTAAGAGGAATAATGAAAAACCTAGGTGCATTTTCAGCCTATGGTTCTCCTGGTGCATAAACAGTCACTATTCATAAAAAAAAAAAAAGAATAGAATAATAAGCCTTCATGGTTTAAACACTCTTTCTCTACTATACATACTTCCCAACAGAGTGATTACCCTCAACACAAAGAGTAAGAGCAAATTAGTTCACTTTAAAGTTCCCTGTTAAAAAGAATTCAATGCAATAATGAATTTGTAGATTGTTCTGTACATCATGTAATGTAAGTTCAAATGCATTTTTGGTGAATAAAGGGTGTGAATGGGAGGCGGAGATGGAGGGGAGGCACAGAATACAGCAAATTCTACATTTAAATTTGCAAAGATGCCAAGTATATTCTTTTATGATAAATAATAAACTACTCCTTGAGTACAGTGAAATATGTACTGCCATGAAATCAGAGCAGATTAGAATCAATCTCTAAATTCATCCCGCTGTTATTGCTACAGAAAGAAAGCTTAGCTTTAGCTTCTGTGTCCTAGCCCTCCCACTCAGTCGTAGACAAGAGTGTGTCAGAAGTCGAACATCTACTCTTTGAGCTGCTTCCTGCAGGAATACTCCCGACTGCGTGTGGAGGTGGCCTGAAAGAGTCTGCAATCTGTAATGGCATATGACTTAACTTACTTGCATAAAGAATTTGTTTTTGTTTTCAGCAAGTGTAAAAATGTACAAGAACAAAATGTTCAAAGAGGGCCTACAGAGGGTGGGATTGGGGAGCAGGGTGGGTGGGGATTGGGAAGTAACACACCTGCTGTTTTATTCATTACAAGTGTTAATTTTTAGCTTTGTAAAGTCAATGATTAAAATCGTCAAATAAGTGCCAATATAACCGTAACAGGGTAGATTACGCCCCCCTCCTCCAGAACCCTGGTTAACAACAAAGTAGGATGACAGAAGAAGAAAACCAGACAAAACCCACCTGACTGTCAACATAGCCACAGGCCAAGTAGAAGAAGCACAGCAGGAGAGGAGAAAGTAGTCAGAGACTTAGAAGATAAAGGCTGAATCCGCTGTACACACACACACACACACACACACACACACACACACTCCATCACCTCTTTGGCATCATTTCATTTGGCTCTACGTTTGGCCCACTCTTTGCCACCCATGTCAGCTTAACTGGCTGTTCTGTGAACACTCCAGGACTTTTCCTGCCACAGGACCTTGGCACTTGCTCTCCCTCTATTTGAAAAGCTTTTCCCTAAATAGCCACATGGCTCACTCCTTTACTTTCTTCATGTCTCTGTTCAAATGTCACTTTATCTGCGACGCCAGCCCTGACCTCATTCAGAATGCTTATCAACACCTAGCAAAGAGTGACATATTTTAAGTATTTAAATATAATCTCTATATAGACAAGATCTTCGTTCTGTTACTGCTCTAATCCTACTAACTAACAGTCACTCAATCAACATTAAGAGAATTAAAGTTGTGAAGCTAAATAGAAAATATTCTCCCTGGGGCGCCTGGGTGGCTCAGTCGGCTAAGCGTCCGACTTCAGCTCAGGTCACAATCTCACGGTTTGTGGGTTCAAGCCCCGCATTGGGCTCTGTGCTGACCGCTCAGAGCCTGGAGCCTGTTTCAGATTCTGTGTCTCCCTCTCTCTGACCCTCCCCCGTTCATGCTTTGTCTCTCTTTGTCTCAAAAATAAATAAACGTTAAAAAAAAAAAAAAAAAAGAAAATATTCTCCCTGAATACAAGCCAGGGTGTCTGTTGTACAATTGAGAATTAGAGGTGAAAATTAAACAAACAAACAAAAAAAATGCCCACAATTTCCTGGACTCAATGTCTAGGCCTCTTTATCCAATGTTTCCCCCGCCCCTGCCACACACACCAGTAATATATTATATGGCCTCACTACCTCAAAATTTAAGGACACTGAAAATAATTTCAACCCCCGCCACATAGAGATGCAATACACCTATCACTTGGGAATACTCTGGATGGAAAAAGCCGTGTTTCTTTTGCTGCCATTATTACAAACATTTTATCCATTGTTTTCTTTTAGCACAGGAAAACATCCATAAAACAGGACTTCTATTTTCATAAAAGCTTAATCCTACTGTTTATTGTCTTGGGAGTCAGAGCTCTGAAGATCATGTCCTTAGTAACTGATCACCACATCGAACAACTAGCATTATCCCCATTTTAAGAGGTTATTTACTAACCAGCATAAGAATTTGACTTTTAAGACTTTCTAGTGTGTTAGCAGATCAAGAACAGAGCACAAATATGAGCTAGATGCTAAACCTCTGTGTATGAACTATGAAAGAAGAAAATGTACAAAGTGTAGTGGCCTCCAAGAATTGCTAGAAGCTTCAGTTAATGTTTGCAAAGAACTTTCAAGATGAAAGCCACCATCAAAGAGCTGAGTCTTACTATTTCCACAGCTGGAATGCTTTGCTAATTTTTTTTCCTGATGCATTAAAGGGATTTTGGAACAAATTCCATGAAAGAAAAGGATTAATAGCCTTCCAAAGAAGTTTCCATTCATTCATTTTGTTATCAAAGACACTCTCGAGAGGGCCAAGGTTCGCCTGTGTGTGGGGTCCACTGTCATCATGGAGGTTCATATTTAATACACCTAACCAAGATGACAGCCTACGAATACTCAATACTACCTTTCATCAGTTGGGAGAAAACCCTTACTGACACACCAAGCCAGGGCTCTACTACATTTTCTCCTGTACATCAATAACAATATGGCAGGCATGTCAAACTATGAGCTAAGGCCAGATTCTAATAAAACAAACCTCATCATGACCCCAAACAGTTCATACTCATATTGTGTGTGGTCCTTTTATAGCCTTTAAAAAAAAAGTTCTGCATTCCAAAATATAATTGAACAGAGTTGCTAACTCTTTATAGTTTTATTCATTTAGATGATATATACTGAGCAAAAACAAGAAAATTTAGGTGATAAATATTGGATGTGGCAAGCTCTTGATGCTAGAAATGTGGCAGTGAACAAAAGAGAAAAAAAAATCTCTGTCCTCATGGGGCTTACGTTCGAGTTGGAAAGAGACGTTACATAAAATAACAAAGTTATACAGCATTTTAGAAATTGGAAGTATAGCGAAGAAAAAAGTTAAAAGAGAGAAGAGTGGAGGGTATATGATTGCATTCTAAATAGAGTACATATGGTAGGCCTTACCAAGAAGGTGAAATTTGAGCTCAAGTTTATGTAACTAATTGGCATGCTAGAGTTTCTTGAGGATAGTTATTCATACCATATTTGCTTTATCAACTTGATTTACAAAATGATTAGGAAGTGGATTACTTTAGGTAAGGTGTTTGGGGGGAAAAGAGTTTCTTGCAGAGATAAGTGGATAGCTACCAGCAAAAAAAAAAAAAAAAATGAAGCTCAATTCCCATCCCACTACATATAAAAAAATTAACTCAAAAGGGATCAAGGACCCAAATATAAGAGCTAAAACTATAAAATTCTTATATTAAATAGAGTCATAAATCTTCATGACCTCAGCTTTGGCAACGGATTCTTAGGTTTGAGAACAAAAGCAATCAGTAACAAGGAGAAGGAAGAGAAGGAAGAGAAGGACGGGAAGGAGGAGAAGGAGGAGGAGGAGGAGAAGAAGAAGGAGAAGAAGAAGGGGGAGGGAGAGGAAGAAGGGGAGAGAGAGAAAGGGAGAGGGAGAAGGAAAAAAAGAAAAGAAATTGGACTTTATTAAAAACTTGCGTGCATTAGGGGCGCCTGGGTGGCGCAGTCGGTTGAGCGTCCGACTTCAGCCAGGTCACGATCTCGCGGTCCGTGAGTTCGAGCCCCGCGTCGGGCTCTGGGCTGATGGCTCAGAGCCTGGAGCCTGTTTCCGATTCTGTGTCTCCCTCTCTCTCTGCCCCTCCCCCGTTCATGCTCTCTCTCTCTCTGTCCCAAAAATAAATAAACGTTGAAAAAAAAAATTTAAAAAAAAAAAAAAAACTTGCGTGCATTAAAGGACACTACTGAGGGGCGCCTGGGTGGCGCAGTCGGTTAAGCGTCCGACTTCAGCCAGGTCACAATCTCACGGTCCGGGAGTTCGAGCCCCGCGTCAGGCTCTGGGCTGATGGCTCAGAGCCTGGAGCCTGTTTCCGATTCTGTGTCTCCCTCTCTCTCTGCCCCTCCCCCATTCATGCTCTGTCTCTCTCTGTCCCAAAAATAAAATAAAACGTTGAAAAAAAAAATTTAAAGGACACTACTGAGACTGTGAAAAGACAATCTAGAGAATGGGAGAAAATATTTGCAGATCATTTAGCTGTTGGGGATTTAATATCCTAAATATATAAAGAACTCTTACAACTCAACAACAAAAAGACAACCCAAGTGAAAAACAAGCAAAGGATTTGCACAGATATATCTCCAAAGATACACAGATGGCCAATAAGCACATGAAAAGATGTTCATCATTGGCCATTAAAGAAATTCAAATCAAAACCATAAAGATGTATCTCTTCTTACCTACTAGGATGCCTTTAAACAAAGTAATGGAAAATAACAAGCATGGATATGTAGGAACCATTTGTTCCATTAATCCAGGTAGGAAATTAAATGGTGCAGCCACTATGAAAAATAGTTCCTCAAAAAGTTAAGTACATAATTACCATATGACCTAGCAATTTCATTCTTAGGTACATATCTAAGAGAAATGAAGACATAATGTCCACACAGAAACCTGTACACAAATGTTGTAATATAGCAATACTCATAATAGCCAAAAGGTGAAAACAACCTGAATGTCCATCAACAGATGAATGGATAAACAATTTGTGGTGTATATATAGCCAATGGAATATTATTCAGCAATTAAAAGGAACTAAGTATTGGTATATGCCGCAACTTGGATGAACTTCAAAATACTATGCAAAGTGAAGGTCACATATTGTATAATTCTTTTTATACGATATATCCAGAATGGGCCAATCCATTGTGACAGAAAGCAGATCAGAGTTCACCATGGGATAAGAAGGGGAGAGTTAGGACTAATTGGTGCTTTTAGTGAAGTAATGAAAACGTTTTGAAATTAGAGAGAGCAGGAGGCACCTGGGTAGCTCAGTTGGTTGAGAGTCTGACTCTTGGTTTTGGCTCAGGTCATGAGCCGAGGTCGAGGTTTCTTGAGTTCAAGCCCTGGGTTGGGCTCTGCACTGGCAGCGTGGAGCCTGTTTGGGATTCTCTCTCTCTCCCTCTCTTTCTGCCCCTCCCCCACTCGCACTGTCTCTCTCAAAATAAATAAACAAACTTATTTAAAAAAAAGAAATTAGGGAGAACTGATAGTTACACAACATGATGAATACATTAAGTACCACTAAATTATACACTTAAAAATGGTTAACTGTGTGTTGTGTGAATTTCTCCTTAATATAAAAAAAGTTTTAATATTCAAACATATTTTTCATCAAAGTTTCAGGATCATGTGTTTATGTTTTATATTCAATAGTCCTGTATTCATTCCTGCTTTTGATGTTTGTAACATTTTAATCTTTTTAAAAAACATAGCTTTATTGACATATAGTCCACATACAACAGAATTCACCCATTTTGCATGTATATTTATTTTGGTGAGTTTTGGTGAACATAGGTCGTTTAGCAACTACCACCACAATCAAATTTTTAAAAAGCAATCGGGGGGCGCCTGGGTGGCGCAGTCGGTTAAGCGTCCGACTTCAGCTAGGTCACGATCTCGCGGTCCGTGAGTTCGAGCCCCGCGTCAGGCTCTGGGCTGATGGCTCAGAGCCTGGAGCCTGTTTCCGATTCTGTGTCTCCCTCTCTCTCTGACCCTCCCCCATTCATGTTCTGTCTCTCTCTGTCCCAAAAATAAATAAACGTTGAAAAAAAAATTAAAAAAAAAAATAAATAAAAAGCAATCAGTATCTTAGCAAGTCCCCTTAAGTCTTTTTACAGCCACATCCCCCTCTGCACATCTTTTCAGTTCCCATTCTCACATATTTTGTCATAATTCTGCCTTCTCTAGCACTTCTAGGCAATTCTAGAAAAGGTAGAATTACAATGACAGACATTTTGTATGAACGGAATCTTACAGTAGTAGTTTTATAGGTCTGACTTTTCTTTTTTTACTATTTTATTTTTAAGTAAACTCTGCACCTGATGTGGGGCTCAAACACACAACCCCAAGATCTAGAGTCACATGCTCCATAGACTGAGCCAGCCAGGCACTCCTGTCTGGCTTCTTTTATTTACTAAGATATGTTTGAGGTTCACGTATGTTTTTTAATGCATAAGTAAATTATTTGCATATGCAAATAATATGCATAAGTAAATTCCTTTACATTTCTGAATAACTTACTATATTAAGTTTACCCGTTTACATTTTGAGATCCACTGGATTGTTTCCATTTTTCAGCTATTATGAATACTTACAAGACTCATATGGACCTCTTTCTATCTTTCTTTGAGGAGAATTGCTTAGCTTCATATTTAACTTTTTAAGAAACTGCCAACATTTTCCTCATCAGAATGAGGGTTCCAGTTGACCCACATTCTGGCCAACACTTAGTCTCATAAATCTTTTTAATTGCAGTCATTCTAGTGGATATGCAGTGGTATCTTTTTGTGGCTTTAATTAGCATTTCCCTAATGACCAATAATGCTAGGCATCTTTCTGTATGTTTATTAACCTTTGCATACCTTTTTCTGTGAAGATTCTGAATCTTTTGCCTATTTTTATTTATTTTTTAATTTTTTTTTCAACGTTTATTTATTTTTGGGGGGACAGAGAGAGACAGAGCATGAACGGGGGAGGGGCAGAAAGAGAGGGAGACACAGAATCGGAAACAGGCTCCAGGCTCTGAGCCATCAGCCCAGAGCCTGACGCGGGGCTCGAACTCACGGGCCGCGAGATGGTGACCTGGCTGAAGTCGGACGCTTAACCGACTGCGCCACCCAGGCGCCCCTCTTTTGCCTATTTTTAATGAGTTATTTGTCTTATTTCTAAATTTCAAGAGCTCTTTAAATATCCCAGATCCAAGTCCTTGGTAGATATGTTTTGCCAACACTTTCTCCCAATGTGACTTGCCTTTCGAGTGACTTAACATTATCTTTTGACGAGCAAAATTTTTAATTCTAATGATGTTCAATTTCTCATCTTTTTCTTTTATAGTGTGTACTTTACGTGTCCTAAGAAATCTTTGCTTAACCCCAGTCTGCAAAGATTTTTCTCCTATTTCCTTTTAGAATTTTTGGTATTATTTAACTCTTTTGTTTAAGACCACGAGCCACTTAGAATTCATTCATAGGTATACAGTATAAGGGAAGGGTTAATGTCACATTTTTTTTTCCTTATTGATATTCCATTATTTCAGTACTTATTATTTAAAAGACTACTCTTTCCCCATTGAATTATCTTGGTCACTTTGTAAAAAATCAAGAGCATGTAAATGTGAGCTTACCTTTGGATTCTCAATTCTATTCTGTTTTCTACTTACTATTCCCAGCACCCCCCACCCCGAGTTTGAGTCACACTCTCCTGCTCCTTTACATGTCCAGAATCTGATAAAAAAAAAAACTAGGCATTGTGTGTCATACATTGTAGTGACTCTATATTCCATTCTGTTCGACTGAAATCTGCTGGTTTTACTGTTTTAATATATAATGAATTTGCCTAGACTCAAAATGAAAAATCTACTTCCTCTGCAGAGAGCTGAAATTTTTGCTCAGTTTTTTATTTTTTCTTTTGCCCGAATCTCTGGGGGAATCTCTCTTGTGCCTACACAGCTTTTTGATCACACAGTGATTTCAACAGAGGTTATACAGTGACAACTCAGGCCAATGAAGCTTCCCCTCTCTGCTGACCAACCTGCGTATGGGTTAAAAAATTCATTCAAATTTGCAGCAAATAAATAAGTCTCCCCAGGCTTTCAATTTTGCTTGTGCTCCCTGGGGAGGCCCACGTTGTTTAGCAGCCAGCCACGAATGCATGCAGAGTATATTACCTCAGCCCTTCTATAGCTCTCTTGTTTCCAAAAGCTCCCCCTTAAGTTTTCTGCTGCTATGCTATGCTCCCAAACCAAATCAGCCACCTCTAACCAGTAAATTTCTGGTTTCTTTCACACCAGCTGGTGGGGGTGTGTGTGTAACAGAGTGGGGTGGGAATGGGAAGACCCTTCGGCAAGAAGCATCTCATCCAATGCAGTAGCAGTTTTTCATAAGTAAACATTTTCAAGTTCTTTGCTGTCTTTGGTCATTTTTGAAATGGTTGCATTTGGTAATTTTTTTTCCAGCTTTATATCATTTTTTTTTGAAGTGAGAATCACCCAACCAACTCAGGCAGTCAGGCAGTCATTAGTGGGAGTAGCATCTTAACCATATTTTAAGCACTTATGAATATATTATCATTATCTCATTTATCATTACATGAAATCAAACAAGTTACTTCAAAAATTAGTCAACTATAGCAGGAAAAAAGTTTCTTGTTTGCAAATATTAAATTTCAGATCCAATTTCTACAGGCTTGGTAGAACAGTAAAAGATATCATATAATTAAGGTGGCCATGATCTGTTAAGTCTACTAAGGTCTTTAAGACACATATTACTTACCTAGAAAAATTTAAATTTTTCAGGTTTTTAGACAAAAGAGTAGATTCAGTTTAGACCCAGACCCCTGTGGGGGGAGGCAATACTAAGTAAGTTTAGAGTGTCTGTCTTCAAATGCTGAGAGTTCATCTGGATCTTAAGAAAATTACCTTGAAGGCTGCTAAACAATGAAGGCTCAGTAAGGTCATCACAACTGCCAGAAGGATGGTGGCCAAGTTCCGTGTGTCCCATATGGTCTCTACCAGGGGAATACTGCCCACCTGCCAGTCATAGCACAGGGTAACAGGTGCAAGCAGAAGCCACACGTTGAAGGCCAAGAGGTAGGAGTAGGTAAGGAACCTACAAAGAGAAGAAGAATCATTGAAACACGACTCAGGGTCCATAAGATTTCACAAACATTCATTTACCAAGGTTTAATTAAACAGCATTTGTATACTGTCAACAGGGTCTTACAGAAAAAGACAAAGTAAGGTGGAAGGCCGTTCATTTAGTCATTAAGTAGATCATTTTTAAATAGATTTACTAGTGCTAGGCACTGTGGTAGGTGCTGGTCTTTAAAAAGTGAACAAGTAAAGACAGTTTCCATGACATATATTTAAAAATTATCATATATACATAAATACATTACAACCTGAGATAAGCGCCAAAAAGGAGAAGTCTGATGAAAGTTTACGACAGAAATGCTGTCCTGCTACGTATGATTCCCTGGATAAGAGACATTTAAACTGTCCTTTTTTAAAGTGCTCAGAAAACTGCAGTAGATAGTAAAATATGTCATCATCTTTATAACAGATTGATCCATACTGAATTATTTCTTTTAAAAAATCAGAATATCTATGGTAGGGAGATGAAGTCTCTTATTCATAAGTGAAGGTGCCAGGCTTCAAGAAAAGGGAAGTACAGCCATCATCCCTGCTAAGGAGAACGGCCAGTTAGACCCAGGGAAGGAAGGAAAATAACAAACGCAGGTGGTGCTCCGGTCTCCTGGCTGTGTCTAGGCACTAAGAGAAGGTGAAAAGCATTCCAACTGACCCCATTCCTTTTCAGGGTAAAGGGAATGGAATTGATTTAAATGTGAATTTATTGGGGCGCCTGGGTGGCTCAGTCTCGGTTGAGCGGCCGACTTCGGCTCAGGTCACAATCTCGCGGTCGGTGAGTTTGAGCCACGCGTCGGGCTCTGTGCTGACAGCTCAGAGCCTGGAGCCTGTTTCGGATTCTGTGTCTCCCTCTCTCTGACCCTCCCCCGTTCATGCTCTGTCTCTCTCTGTCTCAAAAATGAATAAACGTTAAAAAAAAAAAAATAAAAAAAATAAATGTGAATTTATTAAAAAAAAAAACACCTGAATTTATTTACATGTGTTCAGTCAACACAAACTCATTAAGTGGTGGTCTAGACCCTTGAGAACTGCAGAACTTTCAGCAAACCACAAACTTCACGCAAACCTGTGCACCAGGAGACACCAAACTCCAGCGTGGCGTCTAGCGACATGAGGCTCATCCCGAGGAGGACCCCTGTCCCCCATTAGAACCGTGGCCTGAGAAAGCTCAATGCCACCGGGAGAATTTACTATTGGCTCTAGCCGATACCTGACGAAAGGCCTCTGACCTCTCTGTCTCAGATCATTTTCTCCAAAGGGTTCACAATTGTGAATACGTATCTCCTACAACTCACAAGTCTTTCTCAAGGACCTGAGAGCCATTCCTTTAAAATGCAATCATCAGGAAGGAGAGGGCCTGCCTCCCTGTGTCTGCAAGAGGATAACTGCCAGCCAGCAGACACAGCCAGCCTAAATGCACTTAAATGACCATTCCTTTGTAATTTTCCACTTCTTGGCCTCTTCTGAGTCCCAGCTTGCCCTGCTCTCTCACTTTCCCTCTAAAATGCCCAATCACCTCTGCACAACTGAGAATGGCACTCAGCTCTCTCCCCTGCTGTCAGCAGTTACTGAATAAAATCTATTTTCACTGCTTTAACCGCTGTGTTTCTGCTTGACACCCTATATTAAATAGGGTTAAATAGAATAATTAGATACATTCCTTGTCTTCACAAAATATATAATCCAGTAGTGAAAACAAGATATACAAAATTAAAGAAGCAGAATGAGATGAGCACTGAAACAGTATAAAATGTGAAGGTAAGTCTTCTGTCAGTTGTTGAACTCTTGGAGAGATTCTTAGATTAGCAAAGAGATTAGCTCAAATAACTTCTAAATTAGCTTCCAAAGTAGAGGATTACTTCATCTTGAGTTCCTCTCAGCAAGTAGCTACTGGTTGGGAACAGCCTTCTCAGACCCTGCCAACTCATCCTCTTCCCTTTCCTCCTTTCCCTCCAAAGTTGGCAGTAAAAAAGTCATCAATGATAGCCAGGTGAGGCTCAAGTGAGTAAAGCTCAGGCTTTACTCATTGCCCCAACACTCAAACCCCAACAGAGAACTGGGTTGAAAGAGTGGGGATATTTCAATGGTGTTTTCCAACCCCTTCCTCTCTGTTGGTATTTTTAATAAAATTTTAACGTACAAATCGTGCAGTATACACTGAAAGCTTGATGAAGTCCAAGAAAATAAAAACAAAAATACTGCCTTATCCCTTTTAGGCTTGGGGCTGAGAAACTGTCTCCTGAGAGAATACTAACTCCACAGGAGGATGATTGGGTCACTTTGGGCTTTGTTTTTTCACAGAGCTTCTAAGCTGATGCAATCTACTTCTTACTTTGGAAAGATTCTCTGTGACTTGGCTTTAAAAAAGAAGGCAGAACCATCAAACTTAGGAAAATCACAACATTTTGTCATTCAGTTACTCTCCAGGTCTTAAAAATTACTTTTAAAAATGGTATCTCTCCTTCTTGATATAATAATTACCAGCAATGATTATAAATGGCTGCTAAAATTATTAGGTGACGAGCTGATAGGATACTTCATAATGGATGGATCAGGATAAATGAGGTGCCTAAAGCTGACTAACCAATTTTAACATCATAGAGAGGGAGATTAACATCCAGATGTCCTCCTGATGAATACATATGTCACTACCTATGAAGTAGTCTTGTCTAAAAAAAAATAAGAAAGAAAGAAAGAAAGAAAGAAAGAAAGAAAGAAAGAAAGAAAGAAAAGAAGGAAAATTAAACTTGAGCAAGCCCTTTATTACCAGTTTACATCAAATACAAAGAACACCAGAACACGTTACATAACGCCACAGGGATGCAATGTGACAAATCCAGAAAGTTGGCATTCCACAAAACAAATGATGTCAGGTTCTTCAACAAATATATTGTAGTAGGGGCAGGGGTGGGGGGAAGGAGGGAAGAAAGAAGAGGGCATCTGTAAGTTAAATGAGACATAAGAGGGATTCTGGGTGGCTTAGTCAGTTAAGCATCTGACTTTGGCTCAGTTCACGCATCTCATGGTTCATGAGTTCGAGCCCCACATTGGGCTCTGTGCTGACAGTTCAGAGCCTGGAGCCTGCTTTGGATTCTGTCTCTGTCTCTCTCTCTCTCTCTCTCTCTGCCCCTCCTCTGCTCATGTTTTGTGTCTCTCTCTTTCAAAAATAAACATTTAAAAAAAAAAGTTAAATGAGATATAAGAGATGTATCAAACAAAGTGCAGACATTGTTTAGATGCTATCTCAAACGAACCATTACTAAAAATACCCACTTATGAGCAGGAAAACTTGAAGCATTGATTGGAAATATGATACTAGAGAATCATTGTTAATTTTTAAAGTGTGATAATGGTATTGTGGTTATATAATTTAAGGATCCTTACCTTTCAGAAACCCATACTAAAATATATCCATAGGAAATGAGATGATGTCTGGGATTTGCTTCAAAACGAAGTACTGGGGGCAAGGACACAGAAGAGGGTGGGGGTATGAACAAAGCAAGATTGGCCATGAGTTATGATTGTTGAAACTGGTTAATGGGTGTGTAGAGGTTCTTTATGCCCTCTGCTCTACTTTTGTACATATTTGATATTATCCATAATAACAACTATTTTTTAACTCGTGGAAAAAGGCAACAGAATTGCAACAAGAATACTTTCTTATGTCTAACGGCAGCTTGAAGGAATAACCGTAAGTGCTAATGTGGAAATTTGTATTTAAATTCTGAAGTTCACATTTTGGCCTTACCCTGCAAGTTGTCTTCAGTTTCTTATATTTTCTAGACTTGCAATGCCATAGTAACAGAAAAGAAATAATAAATAATATTTTTTCAGTTATAATCTCAGTATTGTAACTTGGATTTTTAAAAAAAATATATTTTTGGGGCGCCTGGGTGGCGCAGCCGGTTAAGCGTCCGACTTCAGCCAGGTCACGATCTCGGGGTCCGTGAGTTCGAGCCCCGCGTCGGGCTCTGGGCTGATGGCTCAGAGCCTGGAGCCTGTTTCCGATTCTGTGTCTCCCTCTCTCTCTGCCCCTCCCCCGTTCATGCTCTGTCTCTCTCTGTCCCAAAAATAAATAAAAATGTTGAAAAAAAAAAATTTTTTTTAATATTTTTACACAGGCTACAACCCAAATACGTTTAAAAAGTAAAGTAAACCACAAACCTAAAAGCAACTTACCCTCCTATAACACTAGGAAGGTCAACACTGTTAACTTACCCCTTTTAATACATATGTATTGTCTCCAGAAACTCAAGAGACATCACCTAGTGCGTATGAATTCAGATCAATGTTGCTAGTAAACTCTTTGAAAACTATTTGAAATACTGAAACAGCGTCAGAAATTTTTTTGCAGGGGACCAGAGGGAAGATGGCGGCGTAGGAGGACGCTGGGCTCACCACGCGTCCTGCTGATCACTTAGATTCCACCTACACCTGCCTAAATAACCCAGAAAACCGCCAGAGGATTAGCAGAATGGAGTTGCCGGACCCAAGCGCAGACGAGAGGCCCACGGAAGAGGGTAGAAGGGCGGCGAGGCGGTGAGCGCTCCACGGACTGGCGGGAGGGAGCCGGGGCGGAGGGGCGGCTCACCGGCCAAGCAGAGCCCCGGAGGCTGGCTTGCAAAAGCGGAGGGGCGTGACGGACTGTGTTCCGACAGCAAGTGCGACTTAGCGTCTGGGAGGTCATAAGTTAACGGCTCTGCTTGGAAAGCGGGAAGGCTGGAGGACAAAGGGAGGGAGAGCTGCTGAGCCCCCGGACGACAGAGCTCAGCTTGGTGGGGAACAAAGGCGCTCACCAGCGCCATCTCCCCCGCCCACCCCCCAGCCAAAATCCCAGAGAGAACCAGTTCCTGCCAGGGAACTTCCTCGCTCCCCGCAAACACCCAACTCTGTGCTTCTGCGGAGCCAAACCTCCGGCAACGGATCTGACTCCCTCCCGCTGCCACAGGGCCCCTCCTGCCCCTGTGCACCTTGCCTACCCACCCCAGCTAATACGCCAGATCCCCAGCATCACAAGCCTGGCAGTGTGCAAGTAGCCCAGACGGGCCACGACACCCCACAGTGAATCCCGCCCCTAGGAGAGGGGAAGAGAAGGCACACACCAGTCTGACTGTGGCCCCAGCGGTGGGCTGGGGGCAGACATCAGGTCGGAGTGCGGCCCCGCCCACCAACTCCAGTTATACACCACAGCACAGGGGAAGTGCCCTGCAGGTCCTCACCATGCCAGGGACTATCCAAAATGACCAAGCGGAAGAATTCCCCTCAGAAGAATCTCCAGGAAATAACAACAGCTAATGAGCTGATCAAAAAGGATTTACATAATATAACAGAAAGTGAATTTAGAATAATAGTCATAAAATTAATCGCCAGGCTTGAAAACAGTATAGAGGACAGCAGAGAATCTCTTGCTACAGAGATCAAGGGACTAAGGAACAGTCACGAGGAGCTGAAAAACGCTTTAAATGAAATGCAAAACAAAATGGAAACCACCACGGCTCGGATTGAAGAGGCAGAGGAGAGAATAGGTGAACTAGAAGATAAAGTTATGGAAAAAGAGGAAGCTGAGAAAAAGAGAGATAAAAAAATCCAGGAGTATGAGGGGAAAATTAGAGAACTAAGTGATACACTAAAAAGAAATAATATACGCATAATTGGTATCCCAGAGGAGGAAGAGAGAGGGAAAGGTGCTGAAGGGGTACTTGAAGAAATAATAGCTGAGAACTTCCCTGAACTGGGGAAAGAAAAAGCCATTGAAATCCAAGAGGCACAGAGAACTCCCTTCAGACGTAACTTGAATCAATCTTCTGCACGACATATCATAGTGAAACTGGCACAATACAAGGATAAAGAGAAAATTATGAAAGCAGCAAGGGGTAAACGTGCCCTCACATATAAAGGGAGACCTATAAGACTCGTGACGGATCTCTTTTTTGAAACTTGGCAGGCCAGAAAGAATTGGCACGAGATTTTCAGTGTGCTAGACAGAAAAAATATGCAGCCGAGAATCCTTTATCGAGCAAGTCTGTCATTTAGAATAGAAGGAGAGATAAAGGTCTTCCCAAACAAACAACAACTGAAGGAATTTGTCACCACTAAACCAGCCCTACAAGAGATCCTAAGGGGGACCCTGTGAGACAAAGTACCAGAGACATCACTACAAGCATAAAACATACAGACATCACAATGACTCTAAACCCGTATCTTTCTATAATAACACTGAATGTAAATGGATTAAATGCGCCAACCAAAAGACATAGGGTATCAGAATGGATAAAAAAACAAGACCCATCTATTTGCTGTCTACAAGAGACTCATTTTAGACCTGAGGACACCTTTAGATTGAGAGTGAGGGGATGGAGAACTATTTATCATGCTACTGGAAGCCAAAAGAAAGCTGGAGTAGCCATACTTATATCAGACAAACTAGACTTTAAATTAAAGGCTGTAACAAGAGATGAAGAAGGACATTATATAATAGTTACAGGGTCTATCCATCAGGAAGAGCTAACAATTATAAATGTCTATGCGCCGAATACCGGAGCCCCCAAATATATAAAACAACTACTCATAAACATAAGCAACCTTATGGATAAGAATGTGGTAATTGCAGGGGACTTTAACACCCCACTTACAGAAATGGATAGATCATCTAGACACACGATCAATAAAGAAACAAGGGCCCTGAATGAGACATTGGATCAGATGGACTTGACAGATATATTTAGAACTCTGCATCCCAAAGCAACAGAATATACTTTCTTCTCGAGTGCACATGGAACATTCTCCAAGATAGATCATATATTGGGTCACAAAACAGCCCTTCATAAGTTTACCAGAATTGAAATTATACCATGCATACTTTCAGACCACAATGCTATGAACCTTGAAATCAACCACAGAAAAAAGTCTGGAAAACCTCCAAAAGCATGGAGGTTAAAGAACACCCTACTAACGAATGAGTGGGTCAACCAGGCAATTAGAGAAGAAATTAAAAAATATATGGAAACAAACGAAAATGAAAATACAACAATCCAAACGCTTTGGGATGCAGCGAAGGCAGTCCTGAGAGGAAAATACATTGCAATCCAGGCCTATCTCAAGAAACAAGAAAAATCCCAAATACAAAATCTAACAGCACACCTAAAGGAAATGGAAGCAGAACAGCAAAGGCAGCCTAAACCCAGCAGAAGAAGAGAAATAATAAAGATCAGAGCAGAAATAAACAATATAGAGTCTAAAAAAACTGTAGAGCAGATCAACGAAACCAAGAGTTGGTTTTTTGAAAAAATAAACAAAATTGACAAACCTCTAGCCAGGCTTCTCAAAAAGAAAAGGGAGATGACCCAAATAGATAAAATCATGAATGAAAATGGAATTATTACAAACAATCCCTCAGAGATACAAACAATTATCAGGGAATACTATGAAAAATTATATGCCAACAAATTGGACAACCTGGAAGAAATGGACAAATTCCTGAACACCCACACTCTTCCAAAACTCAATCAGGAGGAAATAGAAAGCTTGAACAGACCCATAACCAGCGAAGAAATTGAATCGGTTATCAAAAATCTCCCAACAAATAAGAGTCCAGGACCAGATGGCTTCCCAGGGGAGTTCTACCAGACGTTTAAAGCAGAGATAATACCTATCCTTCTCAAGCTATTCCAAGAAATAGAAAGGGAAGGAAAACTTCCAGACTCATTCTATGAAGCCAGTATTACTTTGATTCCTAAACCAGACAGAGACCCAGTAAAAAAAGAGAACTGCCGGCCAATATCCCTGATGAATATGGATGCAAAAATTCTCAATAAGATACTAGCAAATCGAATTCAACGGCATATAAAAAGAATTATCCACCATGATCAAGTGGGATTCATTCCTGGGATGCAGGGCTGGTTCAACATTCGCAAATCAATCAACGTGATACATCACATTAACAAAAAAAAAGAGAAGAACCATATGATCCTGTCAATCGATGCAGAAAAGGCCTTTGACAAAATCCAGCACCCTTTCTTAATAAAAACCCTTGAGAGAGTCGGGATAGAAGGAACATACTTAAAGATCATAAAAGCCATTTATGAAAAGCCCACAGCTAACATCATCCTCAACGGGGAAAAACTGAGAGCTTTTTCCCTGAGATCAGGAACACGACAGGGATGCCCACTCTCACCGCTGTTGTTTAACATAGTGCTGGAAGTTCTAGCATCAGCAATCAGACAACAAAAGGAAATCAAAGGCATCAAAATTGGCAAAGATGAAGTCAAGCTTTCGCTTTTTGCAGATGACATGATATTATACATGGAAAATCCGATAGACTCCACCAAAAGTCTGCTAGAACTGATACATGAATTCAGCAAAGTTGCAGGATACAAAATCAATGTACAGAAATCAGTTGCATTCTTATACACTAACAATGAAGCAACAGAAAGACAAATAAAGAAACTGATCCCATTCACAATTGCACCAAGAAGCATAAAATACCTAGGAATGAATCTAACCAAAGATGTAAAGGATCTGTATGCTGAAAACTATAGAAAACTTATGAAGGAAATTGAAGAAGATTTAAAGAAATGGAAAGACATTCCCTGCTCATGGATTGGAAAAATAAATATTGTCAAAATGTCAATACTACCCAAAGCTATCTACACATTCAATGCAATCCCAATCAAAATTGCACCAGCATTCTTCTCGAAACTAGAACAAGCAATCCTAAAATTCATATGGAACCACAAAAGGCCCCGAATAGCCAAAGGAATTTTGAAGAAGAAGACCAAAGCAGGAGGCATCACAATCCCAGACTTTGGCCTCTACTACAAAGCTGTCATCATCAAGACAGCATGGTATTGGCACAAAAACAGACACATAGACCAATGGAATAGAATAGAAACCCCAGAACTAGACCCACAAACGTATGGCCAACTAATCTTCGACAAAGCAGGAAAGAACATCCAATGGAAAAAAGACAGCCTCTTTAACAAATAGTGCTGGGAGAACTGGACAGCAACATGCAGAAGGTTGAAACTAGACCACTTTCTCACACCATTCACAAAAATAAACTCAAAATGGATAAAGGACCTGAATGTGAGACAGGAAACCATCAAAACCTTAGAGGAGAAAGCAGGAAAAGACCTCTCTGACCTCAGCCGTAGCAATCTCTTACTCGACACATCCCCAAAGGCAAGGGAATTAAAAGCAAACGTGAATTACTGGGACCTTATGAAGATAAAAAGCTTCTGCACAGCAAAGGAAACAACCAACAAAACTAAAAGGCAACCAACGGAATGGGAAAAGATATTTGCAAATGACATATCGGACAAAGGGCTAGTATCCAAAATCTATAAAGAGCTCACCAAACTCCACACCCGAAAAACAAATAACCCAGTGAAGAAATGGGCAGAAAACATGAATAGACACTTCTCTAAAGAAGACATCCGGATGGCCAACAGGCACATGAAAAGATGTTCAGCGTCGCTCCTTATCAGGGAAATACAAATCAAAACCACACTCAGGTATCACCTCACGCCAGTCAGAGTGGCCAAAATGAACAAATCAGGAGACTCTAGATGCTGGAGAGGATGTGGAGAAACGGGAACCCTCTTGCACTGTTGGTGGGAATGCAAATTGGTGCAGCCACTCTGGAAAGCAGTGTGGAGGTTCCTCAGAAAATTAAAAATAGACCTACCCTATGACCCAGCAATAGCACTGCTAGGAATTTATCCAAGGGATACAGGAGTACTGATGCATAGGGGCACTTGTACCCCAATGTTCATAGCAGCACTCTCAACAATAGCCAAACTATGGAAAGAGCCTAAATGTCCATCAACTGATGAATGGATAAAGAAATTGTGGTTTATATACACAATGGAATACTACGTGGCAATGAGAAAAAATGAAATATGGCCTTTTGTAGCAACGTGGATGGAACTGGAGAGTGTGATGCTAAGTGAAATAAGCCATACAGAGAAAGACAGACACCAAATGGTTTCACTCTTATGTGGAGCCTGAGAAACTCAACAGGAACCCATGGGGGAGGGGGACGAAAAAAGAAAAAAAAAAAAAAAAAAAGAGGTTAGAGTGGGAGAGAGCCAAAGCATAAGAGACTGTTAAAAACTGAGAACAAACTGAGGGTTGATGGGGGGTGGGAGGGAGGAGAGGGTGGGTAATGGGTATTGAGGAGGGCACCTTTTGGGATGAGCACTGGGTGTTGTATGGAAACCAATTTGACAATAAATTTCATATATTTAAAAAAAAAAAAAAAGAAAGAAAATTTTTTGCAAATTTAAGTGTAAAGAAGCCATTTGAAATCATGCCAAAAGCTAATTACATTTTAGGGGGCTAGTTGAACTAGCTGTAATCAGCACCTCAAGTCTTTTAACTCACTGACTATGAATTACATTTTAAACTAATCATCTTGTTTATTTCTGCTAAAATTTTAAAAATGAAATAATCTGTTGAATATCTCTGCCCTGCTGGGTTCTTTTTTTAAAGCAGGAGCAAAACCAAAATGAATTATTCACCAATTTTCTACCACGAATGCTGCTAACAGGAGGAAAGCCGCTAGAATATCTTGCCAACAAAATGGATGGAATACACAGGGATTCAGCTTGAACAATTTAGTCATGTAGTTGCATCACCAAGCCAGGAAACATATGTGAAAGGGAAGAAAAGGCTTTGGGGGAGCTGGCATGTATCAAATGGCACCAAAGGAAACTGGGTGGCCCTGAAAATGTAAATCTTCATTTTCACCAAGAAAAACATGAGAGTGTTGTAAGGGCAAAAACATACCTGGAATCTGTTCTTTGCCTTCGAAAAAACCTTTTTGGCTAAGAAATAACACGAGCCTAACATAATTCCTTATCCTAGGAAGATGTCTATGATAGGTACAGATGAAAAAATCATGCATCGCAAGCACAAATATACAGCCCTTGCTTGTTTGATATAAAATGTTACTGCTCCAAGGATCTTTCTTTCTCATTCACCAAAAAAGCCCTTCCATTGTTTCATAAGTACAGGACATTGTGTCTACTGTATACACAGAGTCTTCCTGGGAAGGACACCGGCTAACACTGTTGATATACCTGCCTTAGTATAAACCACCTCTACCACCACAGTGATACCCCTCATTGCCCAGACTGTGCCTCTAGCCCCTAGGTTTTGGTGATCTGTCTTACCTGTCCCTACACTGTCCCCTATTTTCAACTCTTGAATTACCCCTGATGCTTCAAAAGGGTCTCCACGGTCTTGCTGTGCCCCAGCAGTAACAACAGGCCTTTTTCAGGCATAACCAGCTTGTTATTATCATTAGGATCTTCTCCTACCTATTACCTTCTCCAGAACTAGCCAAAGAAAGCCACTTCCTGTACCACCCTTCTCCATAGACAGGACATCCTCACTGGAATCTAATAAATGTTGACTAATTACTCTGTGCACTTCTCTAGGTGCCAAAGGGTAATAAGATCTAGTCCCCTGCCCTCCAAAGGAGGACATTCAGCATTGGTAGTAAGAATGCAAACACGCGTTACATGGCTGAGTAATTGTGAAATATAAAGGTACGATTTCAATGGAGTTCTAAGAAATGAGAGATTAATGAAAAACAAAGGATTAATGACATCCTAAGGGGGCCTGGGTGGCTCAGTAGGTTAAGCATCCGACTTCAGCTTAGGTCATGATCTTGCAGTTCGTGGGTTCGAGCCCTGCGTCAGGCTCTGTGCTGACAGCTCAGAGCCTGGAACCTACTTTGGATTCTGTGTCTCCCTTGCTCTTTGCTCCTTACCCACTAATGCTCTGTCTCTGTCTCTCTCTCAAAAATAAATAAACATTAAAAATTTTTTTAAATGACATCCTAGAATCTATGGAGAATTTAAATAAGTGGAAAGATGGGAGACAGAGTCCAGGCAGGGCCACCAAATGGCTTCAAGTTGTAAATGAACATGACACTTTCTGCAGAGTTAAGGATATGGATCACATTGGGACTCCTGGGTGGCTCAGTCAGGTAAGTGTCAGACTTCAGCTCAGATCATGATCTCATGGTTCATGGCTTCAAGCCCCACATCAGGCTCTGTGCTGACAACTCAGAGCCTAGAGCCTGCGTGGGATTCTGTGTCTCCCTCTCTCTCTGCCTCTCCTTCACTTGTGCACGATCTCTCTCTTTCTCTCTCTCTCTCTCTCTCTCTCTCTCTCAAAATAAATAGACATTCAAAAAACTTTTTTTAAAGAATATGGGTCACACTAAAGTAGAATTAAAAATGTGTAATATAAAAAATTATAAAATGATTCCAGCTAAAATGTCTAAAATGAAAAATATCACATCAGTGTTGGGGGAGGATGTGCAGAAACTGGAACTTCGAAAAACTCCTGTAAATTGATGAAGCCACTTTGGAGAACTGCAGGGAGTTTCATGAAAGCCTAATAATAAATGCACGGATGATCAACCAAGTCTACTCCAGAGTTCATACCCAATAGCACTGCAGACAGATGTTGACCAAAAGACATGTATTACATTGCTCACAACTCTTCTTAATAGCCCCAAACCAGAGATAACCAGATATCCATCTACAATAAAATGGACATATACATACACTGTCGTATATCCATTCAAAGGAAATCTATTCAGGGACAAGAATGAGTGCAACAACAGGGATCAAGGCCGTAACACAGACCAAAATACAGAACAAAAACAGAAGACACTGAAGAAAAGGAAATCATCTACAGACAAGGGCAGGGTGACTGGAAGCAGGACCTGGCCCCTGTGACACAGGGCTGGGGCAGAAAGCCACAAGGCAACCCCAGCTACATGGACTGTGTAGATGGTGGTTTGTCCCCTCATCCCCTTGCTCCTCCGTAACAACAGAGTAGAAGGTTCCAGGACCTTCCAGGCATTCTGGGACCAAGGCCCAGCAGCAGTACCACTCAATACTTGTTGCTTCAGCAGCTGGGAAGAGAAACAGCAAGCCTATTTCCGAATGGTGAATCAGAAAAGAGGTCCAAATGACTCATACCTTCTTGTGTTTTATTTTTAAAGTTCTCCTGTATTAAAAGAACCAATGGTCTAATCAAAGCACCTCAATTTACGGTAGGGTTATTTTTTAAATTTGCGTAAGAATCTAAAGACAGGAAAGTAAGAGTATAACCAGGCTTCTCACAAACCCAAACCAGGTACATACGGGAAAGCAGGGCAGCACCCTACCCTCCCTTTGGTCCACAGGCCTTCCTCACGGCTGCCCTGCTTCCCTCTGTCACATGGGGGCTTCTTGCACCCGTTCGGAACTGAGGCTGGAGTATGGTCAAGAGGGCAGCCCCTTCTCCTTTTCCCCTGTCCTCACACACTTGTCACTACAGTCTTCACTCTCTCTGGTGTCCAGGTCCTGAGAGCAGTGCCTGTCAACTCCCCTCACCTTCTGGGACCAACTCTTACAAGTCGCTGAACTCCAGCCCCCGCTGACCCTTCCGGTCCCGGTGAGGATGTCACGTCCTCTGACAAACCTGCCCTGTCACAGCCCACTGCTAGGCCAGGCGGGTCCCTCTCTGCGCTCCCACATACTGCTCACACTGCCATCCCACATACTCCCCATACTGCCCGATAACTGCCTGTTCACGTGCCTGTCTTCTCAGCAAAGCAGAAGCTCCTGGGGGACCAGGCTGTGTCTTGTGGGTAGCTATTTCTCCTGCACCTAGCTCTTCAAATGGATGGATTCTGTGGGTTTTAAAAAATTAACCTGATATTAAAATAACACCTAAAAATCTGAAAATATTCCCGTTTTATACTTTTGGTTTTGGCCTGAGGCAACCACACAGTTTTCTATGGTCCTACAAAGATACCTGCTGGGTTTCTAGTTGTCCAGGTATGTAGCTAAAGGGTCCAAACTGGAGATTCTGCTTTTGTGTCTCCCTACCCCCTCAGTACATAGCTCATGGCATACCATCAAATAGTGAGGAATGTATGACTAAACACACCTCCTCTCTTATGCCACAGAAGCATCATTAAAAAGCGATGCCAGCCTTACATTTTCTTATTTTACATTCAACTGCAACGAATATAGTTTAGGTGAGAACTCATGTTACCATGGATAAACGATAAAGTGAATCTGAAATGTCATTAAGTCTCTCTGACCTTTTTAATGTGCCATTAATACAGTTATCTTATTAGCAGAGACAGCTTCATCAGGATAGAAAAAATGAATTTCAACATGGAAGACTGTCAGCAACAACTTCTAACTCGTACACCCATTTAAAAGAAGTAAATAACACCTTCTGCAAAATAAATACTTGGTTCATTTCTTACCTAAGGTCTGTTTCTTTCTGTAAAGCATTTAACAAACACCTTTATTTCAAACCAACATGCTTTCTCTCATCGAGCACAGGTTTGCCTTCCACTGAGCAAACATGTACTAACTGCTTACTATGCAGCAGGCGTAGATTTCCAGATTTCCATACAAGAATTCTGTTGGTATACTAATGAACCACATCCAATAGTATTAAAACTATCTTAAACATGTACAGCGTCTTCTAGTTCTCAAAGTATTTGCATATAAGGATTAGCTGATCCCAACACAATCTCTATGAAGTGGGTATTACCCTCGTTTTTTGCAGTTGGGAAACAGCCTAACGGAGGCTGTGACTTGTTCAGTGTCCTGCAGCAACCCCACAGCAGAGCCTATACACAAGACACTGTTTGGGGACTTCACATGGAACCCCCCACCCCCACCCCCCTGCATCATACAGTCTTCTGTTAGCACATCTTTATTAACAGGGAGAACAGAAAGGAGATATAATGGATCAAATATTGGTGTTTCATGGAGAAGAGCCTGCCTGAGACCCTGACTTATTTCTTGAACAGTGAAGCCCAGAGGAACTTCAGTTTTTATATAACACAAACAAACAAACAACCAAAACTCTAACTTTTGGTTAAAGAGGGGCTGACAAAAACTTAAAACCAGTGTGTGATCCCAGCTACAGCACAGTAAACAGATGACTGCACTGATATAAATGTTTGTCAGAGCACCACACAGCAAGAAATAGAATCCTTACATAAAAAGCTGAGGCTTGGCATTTTATTCATTATGAAAAGCAATTTTTGTCTTTATGTTCTAATGTTAGGAAAAAAGAAGAGAACTGTTTCTTTAATTTTTATCAGCTTCTCAGGGATTTAAGATTATAATGGAAACACTATGTAGATTTTTTTTTTTACTGTTTATTTATTTATTTTGAAAGAGAGAGAGCATGAGTGGGGTAGGGGCAAAGGGAGGAGAAAGAATTCGAAGCAGGCTCTGACAAAGGGCCCGAACTCATGAACCATGTGATCACGACCCAAGCCGAGATCAAGAGTCAGATGCCCAAAGACTTGTATAGTTTTTTGGTTTGTCTCTAGATGTTTATTTATTTACTTATGAGGGACAGAGAGAGAGAGAGAGAGAGCACAAGTCGGGGAGGGAGGGAAACAGAAGGAGACATAGAATCTGAAGCAGGCTCCAAGCTGTCAGCACAGGGCCTGATGTGGGGCTCAAACCCATGAGCCGTGAAATCATGACCTGAGCTGAAGTCAAAAGCTTAACAACTGAGCCACCCAAGAGCCCCTTATAGTGAAGTATCAATAAGTGATCCAGACCAACAATTTCCAACAACCTAGAGGTAACGTGGGCTACCTCCATAAGCTGCCCCTTCTGGCTGCCACCCTTTCTTCTTCCTTGTATTTTTCTCCTTCATTCCAGAGTCCAAGATAAATTAGGTCAACTACTATTACATAGAGCCATTTCAGTTGGGAAAACTACTCTCAAAGCCTTGATAACCTCTTTCATCCCAAAAAGTTACTTTCTTTTTTTTAATGTTTACTTATCGTTGAGAAAGAGAGAGAGCACGCGTGCGAAAGAGAGCACAAGCAGGGGAGGGACAGAGAGAGAGGGGGAAATACAGAATCCGAAGCAGGCTCCAGACTCCGAGCTGTCAGCACAGAGCCCCATCCGGGCTCGAACACACAGATCGCGAGATCGTGACCTGAGCTGAAGTCAGAGGCTCAACTGACTGAGCCCCCCAGGCAACCTCCTACAAGCTACTTTCTATGAACGTAATACAAAATCCATAATGGAGACAAGAGTCTCCTTGCATAGAGGTCTTCAACCACAGAGGACATAGTTTACACCTGAGGGTTTCAAAGAGGGCGACACACCTGCCTCCAGAACCACTTAGGCTGCTGGTCAAATCAAGACTCTCTTACCCACTTAATTCTTTCAGAATTTCTGTGACATGAATTAGAAGTCTTTGCTTGTAAATACTTCTCCGGGTAATTCTGATATTCACCCTAGTTTGGTAATCACTGATTTAAATATCAGAATGACTTCAGTTTCATTTTAAAACACACACACACACACACACACACACACACACACACACACACAGTTTCATTTAAAAAAAGACCTTCTAAAAACAAGGCCCTGCTAATTGCTAAAGCAAGAACAGAGCATCTCATTTTGCATAGCTCACCTGGAACACACAATGCATTTTAAAATGATAATTTAAATTTTAATTCAATTTGTTCAGAGTTTATTATGAAATAGCCCTTACATTAGAGAGAGCTATAAAGATTAGGACGGCATAGTGCCCTAAGACTGTAACAATCAAAACCTAAGGTTTTGTTTGTGCCTATTTAAAACCACCAACTGAAAAAATGGAAAGAGAAAAAAAGAAACTTCTTTAGAAAGAAGATGCTGAGTTCTACCTTCATCTTATTATTTTGTATCTTGATGTTTTCCTACAAAGTAATACAAGCCTTTGTCTATGTTTCTGAACAGCAGAAACAGATCTACCCACTTAAGTAGATACATTCTATTTGCTTATCCAGGACCACACCTCATGAAAATACATGATGCTGATAGGGGGCCTTTATATTCTTTCACTGAAAATCCCATTTTATTTATTTCCTGGATTTGAAAGACAACCATTTACAATATTATAAAGGCAATACTTCCTCCATCAAGTCTACATGGCTTTACCTCCTGTCCCCTTCTAGTCTGTGGATGGAAAACCAATTACTAGGCAGGAGCCACCAAGAGGGGCCTTAATAGAGGATCATTACAGTATTTCTTCTGCAGGCTCCAGCCCTATGCAGAAGCCATACTTATCTCAGGCTTTTGTTCTTATTTTTAATCCAACATTTACAAGATTGAATGTCGAAGTATCACATTTCTAAAGAGACTTCCGTAAACAGATGAGTAAATCCTGGGCCAAAAGACAATTCTGTGCTGGAACAAATTGCACGAAAACCTCTTCCATCATTTCTCAAATGCAAGTGCACTGAAACCACTGAAGCAGAATCTTTGGGCATTTGAAGCAGAATCAACCCCAGAATTGATACTTCAGTGTGATTCTCAGGTGCTTTGGAGGCACATGCAGGTTTGGCAATCCGGCTGGAGTACAATCATAAAGGCCCTGGATGGCTGCAGTCAGGGCACAATTTTCGGTGGTAATTTACAAGAAGCATCATAAGTGTCCGCGGTCTTGGGTTCTAAAGGACATTTTGTTCAGATGGGACTCAAATTCTAAGTGAACCTTCACACTCAAAGGTGGAGTACAGTGCAAATCCTCCCACCATTCAGAATCAGCTGAGCTGGCAGATTGAAAGAAACCACCCAAACCAGAGGCAGAGGAAGGCTGTGGAGTGTGTGGTGTGGGCTCCACACACTGTTTACTCCTCGCCACCCCGCCCATCCTTTGTCCTCCTGTGAGGAAGAGACCTCCGGAAGAGACCCAGTGCTGGTTCTGGGCCAGGGCTGCCCAACGGAAATACAAAGAACCATGCATCATTTCGAATTTTCTATCAGAGTAAAATTTACGCAGAGTAAAATCAAGCATGATTAATTTTAGTAATATATTTTGTTCAATGAATATACTCAAAGTATCATTTCAACATATAATCAATATAAAAATTATATTGTACTTTCTTTTTTTCTTACAGGATTTCATCTCCAAAATCCTACATAGGCTTTTATTTAATCACAGCACATTTCAATTCAGGTTAGCTACATGTGAAGTGCTCAGTACCCTCATGTGACCCGTGACTCCTGTAGTGGCCAGTGCAGATCTAGACATCACACTGGCCCTCAGCCCCATCCTTCACCTCTCCCATACTCAACTTTTCTTTCAGGATTCTTGCTACAAACCCATAACTCAATCCTTGGCTCTAGCCACTTTCCACTCTCAAATCCAATCACAAAATTTTCCAACCTCAAATTTCCCAAATCACTAACCTGATATTTATTTTTATTTTTATTTTTATTTTTATTTCTTGTCCCTCTGTTTTAGAACATGTTTTTGTTTCTACTCCCTCTCTTTCACCTTCTGGCCCTTGTTCCCACTGAAATTCCATGTGGGATGGGAGGGATGGAGGGATTCGGACATAAGAAGGCAAAATTTCCCAAACTGTAAAGTGGTTTAAAAAGTCACAGCTATAGCCAAGCTTTCTAGATGTTCAAAGTGCGAGAACCGTGAAAGCACAGTTGGTTAAGTAGGAGAGCCAAGCTGACAAACAGGAGGGGGACAGAGGGTCCCACAGAGCGAGTTCCCTTAGACACTCCTGGCTAAGGGCTTCACCACCTCACAGTGAAGGAGATGAAAATTAATGCCAGAGCCACCACGCTGTATTTGTATTGTTGTGTTATGTGTAATCACGCAAATTGACCAGATATCCCACAGCATAAATCCCATCATTCTCAAGGAAACATTTTGTTGCTTTTACGAAGTTACAAGTAAACAAACCCTTACAGATATCTTTGAAAACAGAAAATTGAACAAGGCATTGAGTTGGGGGGAGGCTGCAACTGATAATTACAACCACACTTCTCGTGTTCCTGAAGGGAACTACCAGGTGTGCAACAATCTCCTCAGAAGGCATCTCAATGAGGCTCACTCCTTTCACTGGGTGCTATAACCAGGACCACCATTCATCCAGTCAACAATACACTCAAGATTGATTTTGTGCCAGGCTCCGAGCTGAAGCCTAGTAAGATGATGAAATAGCATTAAGAGTCACCAAGGCAGCCATTGCTCACAGAGCTATGAGCAAAACTATTCCGTACCCCAAGTCTGCTTTTAGAACACTCTCCTATCCAACTTCCTGATACCTTCTTCTGTGAAGTGGTCACCTCTCTTCTTGAATGGAAGACACCAGCCCCCAGGTCACCCCAGCCACTTACCCTAGACCTATTCCTCTGACAAATTCTCCCACTGCAAAGCTGCCAGGCTCCAGGCTCCCTCTCCCTTCTAAATGTCAAGAAAGGAGCAACCTTACTGAAGCAGTTCACGCTCTGGTAGAAATAACTAAGTGTACAGGCTGCGGGAGGTGGGCAGTCACTATGAGTTTTCTATCAGGGAAACCTTCCTGCAAGAGCTAGCACTTACCTGAGCCTTCATGAATGGGTTGGGCTTAGACTGGGAAACAGATGTCACAGGCAAACAGGAAATGGATGGGGGGCTGTGAGGGCCCCAAGACTCTGAGATGTTCTGTTTTAGTGGTTCAGGAAACATGCTTGAGAATCATTATGGATGCATGATTATAGTGTGTGTGTGGGGGGGTAAAGAACATGTTATTAACATGTTTTTTATTTTTTTTTCTTTTCTTTTTTTTAAGAAAATACCATCACAGGTTATATCAGACACAAAGCTATGTACTCATTAAGTCTGTTTAATTCTCCTTCCCCTGAGTACTGAGGAGACTCTATTTCCCAGTACCTGGGGCAGGTGCCATGAATCTCTTGAAGCTTAAATGATATTGACAAGGTGTATGGCTAAATGAATGCCTG
Organism: Leopardus geoffroyi; assembly: GCF_018350155.1. Taxonomy (NCBI): domain Eukaryota; kingdom Metazoa; phylum Chordata; class Mammalia; order Carnivora; family Felidae; genus Leopardus; species Leopardus geoffroyi. Next base: position 63,161,032 of record NC_059341.1, read on the forward strand.
ATGATACTAAGGAATTAATGACAATATTTTTAGGATATCATTAAGATATGGTAGTTATATTTAAAAAAATTTTTTTTACCAGTTATTCATTTGTGAGAGACAGAGAGAGACAGAGCATGAGTAGGAGAGGGGCAGAGAGAGAGAGGGAGACACAGATTCCAAAGGAGGCTCCAGGCTCTGAGCTGTCGGCACAGAGCTTGACACGGGGCTTGAACTCATGGAGTGTGAGATCATGACCCGAGCTGAAGTCGGGCGCTTAACCGACTGAGCCACCCAGGTGCCCCTGGAGGCTATATTTTTAAAAAGACATTCTATTGCTAGGGTATGAATGTCTGTGTGAACCCCCACCCCCGTCCCAAAGTAATATGTTGAAACCTAATCCCTAATGTCATGGTATTAGGATGTGGGGCCTTTGGGAGCTGATTAGATCAAAAGGGTAGAGTCCCTAGAAATAAAATTAGTGCCCTGGGGTGCCCGGGTGGCTCAATTAAGTGTCTGACTCTTGACTGTGGCTCAGGTCACCATCTCACGGTTTGTGAGACAGAGCCGCATGTCAGACTCTACACTGACGGGGAAGAGCCTGCTTGGGACTCTCTCTCTCTCTCTCTCTCTCTCTCTCTCTCTCTCTTTCCCTCTCTGCCCCCCCACCCCTGCTTGTGTGCACTCTTTCTCTCTCAAAATAAATAACCATTAAAAAGAGCTAAGATTAGTGCTCTCATAAAAGACATGCCACAGAGCTCCTTCACCTCTTCCACCATGAGCAAACACAGTGAGCAGGAGGGGACTAGGAACCAGGAAGAAGGCTCTCACCAGAACATGATCATGCTAGTGCCCTGATCTTGGACTTCCAGCCTCTGGGACTAAGAGAAATATGTTTCTGTTGTTTAAAAGCCACCCAGTCTATGGGATTTTGTTAGAGCAGCCTGAATGGACTAAAATATTTATGTTTTAGAGGCACTACACACTGAAATCATGATAACTGAATTGACATTATATGTGGGACTGGTCTCAGACCTGTTTGGTGATGGTTGGGGAAAATGGAGAGGGGTTCTAAGTGTGAGGGGTTTGATGAAACAAGGCTGAACACAGTTGATAAAGGCTGAAACTGGGTGATGGGAACAAACATGGGAGTTTGTTACAACAGTCTCTACTGTTATGTATTTGAAAGTTTCAACATAAGATGTATGGGACCCTCCGACTTTCTCTTCTTCTGCCTACACTGCCATAGTCATTCCAGATGGTGGGACTCTAAAATGCAAGCAGCGTAAAACCCAGGGGCTGCGCTAGGAAGAGAGCTTCCCTAGGGAGTGGCAGAATCCACAGCCATCTCCCTATGATCAAAAACTAAACCTTCTCAACGCCAAGCCATTTCCATTTTGGAGCTTACTATTACATCAGTATATATGGTTTCAGAGATGATTTAGCCTGAGATGGCCTATGCAGTCTAGGGTTGTATAAGAAATTATTAGAAATTTGCAGGGAGGAAGAAAAGAATAGGGAATAGTAGGCAGGAGGTAGGACTAATAATAAATAATATATAACTGAGACCAGAGACCTGATGAAAAAAGTCAATGAGAACTCCCCAGGGGAGGAGTAGCTGAAGGATTCTGTCATACAATGATGTCTACTATAAATTATTTGTGTATGGCTTTACAATATAGTTCTGCTCACTTGTCCCCACATTTCAGTAAAATCTCTTATATGCAAATGCCTTACATGAGTAATACTTCAGTGGATATTAAGGTGAAAGGCCTATGATCTCTATCTTGGTTGGCACAAGAAAAGGAAATGAGAATGGCCACAAGCAGTAAAACATGGGTGAGGTGGGAAGTTCAGCAGGAAAAGGAAAAGGAAATGGGAAATGCCCATGAAAAGATAAGATTCTTGGGAAGCATTAAACATCAGGAGAGGGTAATAATGGACACCCAGCAGGTGGGAAAAGACTTGAGCCAATTTTCTTTAAATCTCAAAGAAAAGTCAACATGATATTGGGGTTCCATAATCACATGCATTTTTAAATATGTCATTACATTGTATGGGTCATTCTCATGATGGAGCAGAGTTATTCTACGATGCCTTATGACAAAATGAGTAAGATTACGTTTTCCATATTGGAGTGTACAAAGGCATATCCAGCTGAAAATGTCTTAATGCCAAAAAGCAAGGCAAGGATAAATCCAGAGGTGGTGGTTTGAAGTGGCCATTAGAGGCAGAAAGGTAAATGTAGGTATCATGTTTATAGATGCAACAGACGTATGAGAGTAGATTTAATCATGTCTTCATCTATTATACAATAAACAGTTATTGTGGCTCTGCCCTGGGCTTAGCACTGGCTAATATGCTGGAGATCCAAAGGAATATGATATGGTCTCTGCCCTTGAGAAACATATATTTAAGTGGGAAATAAAAATTAGTAAATAGCCCATAAAGTAAAGTGTAATAAGACACAAAAAAATATGTGGCCAAGATTTGGAGGTAAGAAGGTTCTGGCAAGATCTAGAATCAACAATGGCTAAAGAATGAAGGAAAGGGCATTATAGGACTGGAAAAGCACCATGTAAAAAGACTCTGAGGTAAAAGGCAGGGCTGCATTTAAGGAACTGAAGCAGATTAGGATAGTTAATGGCTAAGGTTAGGGAGGAAGGTGGTGGGGTACCAAGAGATAAGCCTGAAGAGAATAGCTATGGCCAAATTCCTACTGCTTATTCTAGAGGTACAGGAAACCACTGACCTTTAAAATAGCAAGCCAGTGAGAAATACATCTGGAAATAGTGTGGAAGATGGATCCAAGGAGAGCAAACTGTAGGAAGAGAGACAAGTTACGAGGATTTCAGTAATACAGGAGAGAGTCCATGAGGACTTTAATGAAAATGGCAGCAGCAGGGGTGGATGTAAGTAAAGAAATTCTAGCAACATTAAGATCGAAGGGACAGGACTGTGTGATGGCTTAGAGGTGAGGAATAATAGGAAGGTAGTAGTCAGTCATGATTACTAGGTTATTTGGCTTGGACAATTGTGCCTGGGGGAATCTGCTTGTCCAGAGAAAGCTGTGCAATCAAACTACAGTATCTCCTCCATTCTTTAAATTCTTACACTTTTCTTCTCAGGCCTAAGGTAGAAACATTTAATTCAATCTCATGCCAGTCAACTGATCCACATAATCTCAATTAACTATGAGTTGAAAAAGTTATTGATCAGTCACACAGAATTCTTGACAGCTAATACAATCTGAATGTTTGGGTTAAAATGGAAAGATGAAAAATTAAGAGCCTCATTACCAGTGTATCGTGATAATGATGATCCTCCAATTCTTTATCAATTTACCTTGTGCTCTGACATGCCCAATGATCAAATGTAAGAAGTCAAATGCTAAATGGCTTCCAAACTACTGTTAACATAAACTGTACCAATGTACGGTTTTCAAAATATTTTTAAAAACCTTAATCCTTATACAAATACACAGTAAAAATAAAGGTGTGTATAACTTTTTAGTAAGGGAACCAGAAACTTGATAAAGTCAGTTTAAAAGAAAATTTGAGGACGCCTGGGTGGCTCAGTCGGTTAAGCGGCCGACTTCGGCTCAGGTCATGATCTCTCGGTCCGTGAGTTCGAGCCCCGCGTCGGGCTCTGTGCTGACAGCTCAGAGCCTGGAGCCTGTTTCAGATTCTGTGTCTCCCTCTCTCTGACCCTCCCCCGTTCATGCTCTGTCTCTCTCTGTCTCAAAAATAAATAAACGTTAAAAAAAAATTTAAAAGAAAATTTGAGTTAGGCAAAGCCTTCTTAGATAGAAGCACGAGCAACAAAAACAAAATAGATTGAATTTCATCAAATTTAAAAACATTTGTGCTCAAAAGGACACCATCAAGAAAGTGAAACAACAACCCACAGAAAGGTAGGAAATGTTTATAAATCATATATCTGATAAGCAATCTATATCTAGAATATATAGAAAACTAATACAGCTCAGTAATAAAAAGACTCTAATAAAATAATAAAATGCCTCAATAATAAAAATAATTAAAAACCGGTCAAAGAATCTGAATAGACACATCTTCAAAGAAGATACAGAAATGGCCAACAAGCATATGAAAAGATGCTCAACATCATTAGCCATTAGGAAAATGCAAATCAAAACCATAATGAGATACCATTTCATACCTGCTTGTATGGCTGTAATTAAAACAACAGAAAGACAATCAAAAAGACAAGTGTTGGTGAGGATATGGAGAAACTAGACCCTCACATAAGCCCTACAGGTGTGTAAAATAGTGCAGCTGCTTTGGTAAATAGTCTGGCAGCTCCTCAAAAAGTTAAATACAAAGTTAATACATATGACCTAGCAATCCCACTCCTAGGTACATGTGTAAGAGAAATGAAAACATACATTCAAACAAAAACTCATACATGAATGTTCACAGCAGCATTATTCATAGGGGTCAAAAAGTACAAACAACCCAAATGCCCATCAACAGATGAAAGGAAAAATTAAAAAGTGGCATACCCATATAATGACATATTACTGAGGAATTAAAAAAGAATCAAGTATGAATACAAGCTACAATATGGATGAATCTTGAACACACTATGCTAAGTGAAAGGAGTCAGTCACAAAAGATCCATGATTATTTGATTCCATTGATATGACACATCCAGAACCGGTAACTCAACAGAGACAAAAAGTTGTCTAGGAGTGGCGGACAGCTAAAGGATATAAGGTTTCTTTCTGGGGAGATGAAAATGTTCTAAAATTGATTTTGATGACGGTTGCACAATTCTGTGAGCATAATGAAAATCACTGAATTGTATACTTTAAATAGGTGAATTGGATGCCATGAAAATTGTACCTCTGCTGAAAGGGCGGGCCTACATCGGCCGACTCCATCTTGTTCTGTGTCCTTCACCTTGACCACGCCTCCTCCCCTTGAATAAACTCCCGCTCACTTGCCTAACAGGACTCCGACCCTTCCCCAGCCAATCTGCTGAGGCCACAGCCATTACCTCACCAACTGCCCCTAGGCCCCAATAAAACCTTTGTCCTTTTGAAACTTGCTCTCTCTCCCTGGTATCTCACCGCTGCTGCATCGGTGCAGGTAGGGGATTGAGCTCGAGCTAGCTCAAATAAAGGCTCTTTGCTTTTGCATCGGACTCGGCTCCCTGGCGGTCTTTGGGGATCACGAATTCTGGGCTTAACAGTGCAAAGCTGTTATTATGCATATATATATATATATATATATACTTATATCAATATATACAAATTAAATTTGAAAAACTAGTGTTACAATGTTCATGAAAAACAAAAAGGAATGAGATTGGTAAATTAGATACAAGTTTGTCCAATGTCCTACAAGGCAATAGAACTGTAACATTTGAAGCCTTATTTCCTAAAAGAAATAATCAAAGCTATCATATTTCTGTATGTTAAGTTCTAAGTTGACAGAGTTGTAAAATATAGTAGTATAGATATAAATAAGTCAATCAAAGTTGTATTCCTCTAGGTTTGTTAGACAATGTCTTACATTACAGTAAATGTCACACAGTCATCTGTTGTCTTATTCCCTCATCTTTGATAATTTTTAACAAACTATTCTCAAGAGCAAACCACAATGATTTTGCATCCCAGTGTTGGTAAATAGAAAATGACAGGGTATTTCCTCCTGGCTAATTAAATGGAAACAGATTATGTAAAAGTGAAGGAGGGGTGCCTGGGTGGCTCAGTTGGTTAAGCGTCTGACGCTTAGGCTTAGGTGATGATCTCACAGTTCCTGGGATTGAGCTTGCCCAAAATTCTCTCTCCCTCTCTCTCTGCCCCTCCCTTGTGCTCTCTCTTTCTCTCAAAATAAAGAAATAAAACAAACAAACAAGCAAAGTGAAGGAATCTCAGAACTATAAAGTCACAGGAAATCATTTGAAACAAAGGAAAACTTGACCAAGCAACTCTTAAAACTATTAGGATTTTTTTAAAACTACATGGAATTAGTAACTATAGCAATTATTAAAGAAAAAGTCTGAAAACTCTCACCTGATAATAGAATAAGTTATTATATAAACTTTAAAAGATAAAATACTTGCAAGATGGAAGCAAAGATACTACAAAAGTTGTTCGGAATTTATAAACCCAGTGAAAGAGGTGAGGCATTAATGAGACAGATTGACAAAGCTGAATGACAAACCTGTGATTAGTAATCACTAATCATCACAGAGCCAGCCAAATCATAGCTAAATTGCACAGCTAATGAGAAGAAAAGAAAAACCAACAGGACTAGGAAACAGACCAAGGTAATCCAATTTAAGAATCATCAGCCTACCAGAGGTCAAACAATTATTCAAGCAGAATAGAAACCTTACTTGAGAAAGGAATTAAAGACAATTTTCTGGATGCTCAAAAGAGACAATTATAATGCAGCTATCTTAGAGGAATGTGAAAAGCCATTTAGAGGAACTGTCACTGAAATGTCCCTGGGTTTCTATGCATTTTAAGCATGAAACACAAAAACAGAAAGATATGTTTTTTAAAAGAAAAAAAAAAGAGGATATTGTGTTCTATCACATATTGATTGAATCACCCGAGAACAGTCATTTAGATGGAGTCATATAAAGTCCTAAATGAAATATGTATCAGGATACATATGCCTTGAAAGTGAAAGACAGAAGCTGGCAAGTGACTGGCCCAAGGTACTAATTTTGCCAGAGGTTCCACCAAAGAATTTTTTTCTGCCACCAGAAGAGATAAAAAATGCAACCGGCAGCTAAGCAGTACAGGTAGGAAGGCAGTGAGTCAGAGACCAAAGGCACCTTGTCCTGACACTAAGGACCATGGGGCAGGCACTTGTTTACTGATGACAGAGATAGGAATGAAATAATTGGTTGGTGAGTTCAGAACCTTCTGTTCTGGAGGTCAATGTAGCTATTTAAGGAGGTACAGAAACTGAAACAATTTATCAATGAGCTAAAAATATCCACAAATGGATCCCAGAAATTTTGAAAGCCAGGGAGAACTAAAAAGGACAAGTAGATTGCAACATTAATAAAAAGTGGGTTAAAGATGTCATGATTAATCAAACAACGTTTTTAAAAAGATAAGGTATGAACAATAATGTATAAGGCTCCAGACTACCTCGAAGAGATAAGCCAACACTAGAGGCTGGATATCATATGGTTTCTGAAGGCAGAGTCAAGATTCTTTAATATAAATACATGACAGAAGTAAATAGAAACAATTGTGACATAATGTTTTTGTAAAAACGGATTAATCACATTGGAAGTTATCTTTTTTGAAAGGGAAACTGTCTTTGAAAAAGAAGAAAGTAAAGAAAAACATAAAAGGCAAAGCAAGTAGAAATGTATTAATTAAAACAAATTAGATACATGAGTCAAATAAAGCAAAGATCACCTCCGGGCAGAGAAACAGAATCCAACAATGTGCTGTCCCTAAGATAAAAGTAAGCAAATGGGCAATAGGTTGAGGTTTAATTTAAGTTTTATTGTGTCTTTGCAAACACACAAAGAGTGAAGGCTACAATTATGAAAATATTATATGTGAAAAGGTATATATAAAACTATAAAAATTTAATAACGGTGCATCTTAATGTTTTAACGTAATAGCAGCAATATATCCTGAAGAAAAGTCATGAAAATTGCCAAATATAATTATATCTGAAAGCCTTAGCAGGACACCACAGCTGACTGAACAGGTAAGGAATTAAAAACCTTTTCAATAAATCAGATCCCCTGATCAACATCACTTCTTAATCCAATATGTCTAAATCTCTTAAAGACAAATAGTGTGATAGAATTGCTGTATCTTAGCAAAAATTGTTCATTTCTGTTTTCCACTTTCAATCTCTCCACTGATTCTACAAATAGTTTTAATATTCAGTCAACCTCTATAGGCTTGGCGGTGCACTGTTCTGTAACATTTGCCATATGGGCCACTCAGTAGACATATACCATTGATCATAAGTGCTCAACAAAATACTTGCTGAATAGCCAAATACATACCAATATGGGAACAGTAGCAATAAGCCTGGCAACACAGCACCACCCACTGAAACGAATTCCAAATGTATGAATAGTAGTTTCCCCCCCACCCCCAGGATGGAATACAACCCTTCTTTCCTCAAAAGGCAAAGGCAAACTCTCATTTAAGATTATTTAAAACAGTTGAATGAGTACCACGTTAAGTTAAAAAAAAAAAAATATGTTTACTGACCTTGTAAGAATGTAAGGCGAAAATGAAGCTGGATTATCCTGCTCTGAAAAGAGGGGCATAGATCCTCCCATTATCCACAGACGGAAGTACAAAACGACAATCACCTTCAAAGAAAAGGAGATTTGGTAAGAAAGTCATTGCTCGCTGGGCGTAAGCCCCACCTTTCTGGAGGACGCTTCCAGATGCTTTACAAATATTTTGTTTCATAATGAGCACTTCTATAAAATCCTAACACTCAAGATGAGTACACAAGATGAGAACAGCTGGGTAAGGAGAAGAGTATAAACAATGAAGGTGTTGAGGGAGAGGCAAGCAAATTCTTAATTACAGCTGTCAGTATCAAGCATTTATCAGCTGTTATCCACTGAGCTAAAGACTTTCCATCTTCCCTGCGGCCTCACAGAACCTAGAGGTAGGTAGTTTACCTAGAATCCCACAGTTAATAAACTGCAAGATCCAGGAGTTGAATCTATGTCTTGTCCAACCGCTTTCTTAACCATTCCATTTAAACAGCCCCATGAAAGTTAATTTAAAATACAATAAACAATACTGCTGGGTTTTGGATAAACACATTTGAAGTGTTCCAACCCTCCAATGCCCTGAAGGAGAACATTCATGAAGGGTTATTTCAACAAATTCTGGGGCACAGCTTTTGTGTCACCCGCTGGAATTCTATCACTAAATGGTGCTATCCTGTTGCCAAGGTGAATAAGAAAGCCAGAAGGAGAGACATTTCTGTGGGGAGGAGAGTTCGCCCAAACAGGCCTTCCAGATGCTTCTCATTTCAACAGGACCAATTACATTGTTTTTATTAAAGTCAGAGGAAAACCTTTGCTTGAATAAAAAAGCTAAAGGATTAATTTTGGAGGTAGTTAAGGCTGGATTTTTTCCCCCATGAAAATCACTGACTTCCTTTATAAATATCTTTTATATAAATAACCTCAAATCTAAAATCCTAAAAGTATGGTGTCAGCCAAAAGCATATCAACAGTAAACAATGCCTAGGCAGCCAATTAAAAATCGTCTTAACACTCGCAATGTCCTGCTCAAACTGAAGTTAAATTCTTACAGGCTTTATAATGGAAAATATGAACTACAAATGTAACAGCACAAGTATCCTGAAAGAATATAAATTCCCTAAAATACTATGAAGAGGAAAAAAGCCATGATAATTAAACAAGAAGAGTAGGAAGATAAATAGTAGAAAGGGCTTTGATAATAAATTTTTAAAAGAACAAAGGGATTAATAATTTACAACTTTCATCACTCCAATGATGTCAGATTACTTGCATTCCCATACAATTCTAAGAAAATAAATCACTTCTGAAACCAATGATGAATCATCCTAGCTCTGTGCAAAGATACTAGGGAACACTTTAGAGAAACGTTTTGTCCCTTTTGTTGAGACCGTCCAGTCAAGGCTCTCCACCTTCATTGAAATTTTCCATACTCTTCTTCCATAAACACGCGTTAGCATCAAGAAGAAAATCACATTAATTGGTGACATTACAATTCAAAGACTTTTTTGTAAGTTTCCTATCAAAATTTATCATAAATTTTGACAGAAATTTATGGGAGACAGCAGTGGCATAACAGACTGATCTCCTAATCATGAATTCTTGAATCCAAGAATGTAAGAAAATAATTATTGGGACTGTCACCAGAGATGGCCACCAAAAATTCCTGCCCCCTTTGCATGTACATTCTGCTCTTCTCATCAAGAATGAAGCCAACTGCCCCTCCTCTTAACTCTAAGTTGGTTTTGTGACTTGCATTGACCAACAGAATGTTGTAGAAAGTGCACTGCATCAGTTCTGGGCCTCACCCTTGAGAGGTCCTGCAACTTTTGGCTCATTCTTTTAGAACCCAATTGACATGTTGTAAAAAAAAAAAATAAATAAAAAAGTCCCGGCTACACTGCTAGAGGGAGGTCACAGGGAAAGACCCTAGAGAAGGAGATACCACAGACAGACAACCTCGCCCAGCTGACAGCCACAAGAACCTGCCTGTGCAACCCCAGTCGAAAATCATGATGAGCAATTAGAACCATCCAGCTAGATGCTGTCCAAGCTAAAGCATTCAGGGTAAATATATGTGGTTGTTGTTTTAAGCCACTAAGTTTGGGGGTGGTTTGTTTTGCAGCAATAGATAACTGATACAGCCAGGTTTGTGCTACTGAGACAATTCAGGATCAGCACCTTGAAAGGGACTCATAAAATACTATAGTTCATCCGGTCTGTCTTTGAGTTACCATATTCCCAGAAGGCTTTCATACATACCTTCCAAGGCGTTGTAACATTTATGGCATGTAAACTCTTTGATCCTAACATCATGTTGTTCGAATATATTGCTGATTCTATTAAATAATCTGGATCATGTCTCTGAGCCAAGTTAAAATAAAACACTTCTTATCAGATATTCCAGAAGCATATCTATACTTACATAAGTTATGACCAAAGTGGCCCTTTTTAAGAATGGCCTCATGGTAAGCAGGAAATTTCTATTGGTCCTTGCTGTCAAGTACCTGAAACAGGACAGAAAAAAAAAAATTAAGTAAGTTTTAGAGTCCACCACACATAATGTTCTCCATTCAATGTGAATAGGTCATAGCTTGAAAAAGACTAGAAAGGATCATAGCTAAGAGCATGGCTCCTGGAGTCAGACCACCTGGGTTTCAGTCCCACGACTGCTTACTGTCTGGAAGGCCTGGAGCAAGTTTCTTAACTTCTTTGCACATCTGTTTTCCTCACTTATAAAAAGGGGGATAGTAGTAATATCTACTCCACAAAAAAGCTGTGGGCAAAAATGAAAGAATAAATAGAGCAGGACCTAGCACTGTTAGCTATGAATATTACTAGCCCATCTACCCAAATAACCCAGGCATTCTGGCAAATATAGGGTTATACTGGTCAAAGGGATGATCTTAAACAAATTAAGAGTTTAGCTATTTAATTTAATTTGAGAGACACTACGTCTTCAACCTACAAAATATCTCACAAATATCTTACCCCTAAAAAAATAAAGATGCCAAGGTTGCCCAAGTTAAGAAATTTACCCAAGGTAACAAAGGTAGTCAGCATCAGTGGTGGGATCACAGCTCACCAATATGCAGTGGGCAATTTTCTCACCTGCCTATGGCCTCTGGAACCAAACTAGGTTATAAGAGTGTCAACTTCTAGGGGCGCCTGGGTGGCGCAGTCGGTTGGGCATCCGACTTCAGCTCAGGTCACGATATCGCGGTTCCTGAGTTCGAGCCCCGCGTCAGGCTCTGGGCTGATGGCTCAGAGCCTGGAGCCTGTTTCCGATTCTGTGTCTCCCTCTCTCTCTGCCCCTCCCCTGTTCATGCTCTGTCTCTCTCTGTCCCAAAAATAAATAAACGTTGAAAAAAAAATTTTTTTTAAAAGAATGTCAACTTCTAGAGGGGCAGGAAGTTATAAGGACTCTGCGTCTGCCACAGCTCACTCACTTGTACAAAGTAGGAGCTCCATATTTCCACATATAAGGCACATGATTGGCTGGTTTTAATAAAGACTATGAAAGGGAAGCCAAGAGAAAGTTATTAACAAACCCCAAGCAAAAACCTAAAGCAAGTCATTTCACCTACATGCAAATTTCTGTATTTTAATCTACAAAGTGAAGGAAACAAGTCAAATCGAATCATGTAATCCAGCAAGCAGTTCCCACCTCATCCTTATTTTCCCTACCCTTTTTCATTTTTTTCTTTTACCCTACTTAAGAGAGAAGGTAATTTCTCTTCAAAGTATTTCTTCCCAGAATCTCTTAAAATCTGCACTTGAATGAGGTCCCTTTACACAACGGGAATATTCCCATTATTCCCAATATCCCCAATATTCTATTGGAGAGAGATCCCTTTATAAGGCCTGAGAGGGTTACTATCAAAAAAAAAGCGTCTATCTTGACAACTGCTTATAAAACATGTATGTCCAAATGGTACTGCAAGGAGGTACTATAATGTCACTCAGAAGCAAGTCCTCTCTTCTTGCTTCCCTTTTCCTCTTCCTGGTTCAGAAACAGCTGTGGATCTGACCTTTCAAGTTTTTAATGAGTGGAGAAAATGAGGTGAGCCCCCCCCCCCAAAAAAAAAAAAACCACTAGAGTCAGCTTTTAGCAAAATCTGGACTGGATCCATCCCCAAGCACTGCACTTAAACCTTGGCAAGGAGGAAGGCCAGGGATACTGTCTGCTCTCACAACACAGGTGCATCACTAATGTCCCAAAAATAGGCTTAAGGGAGTCCACCACCTCCTGAATCTGTACACAAGATTTGTGTATGTTTGCATCTGTGCATTTCTCTGAAGCAAAATCCTTGGCTTTGATCTTTAGTGTCAACAGGATCTATGATTCCAAAAAGGTTAAAGCACCGGTAAGTGTCTTGTCTCAGCTCTGCCTCCACTATTACTATCATTTTCAGGATGACTCGACAAAGATCAACCTGGATATTTCTGCTGTTCCTTTACAGGATGTAACGTAAATGGCAGCAGGGAGGGAATAGCAATGCGGGAAGGAAAAAGGTGCTGGGGAGGCCTGAAATTGCAACACATATGAATGAAAAAGTGTTTCTTGGGTTGGTCTGCTCTTGGAAGCTTCATTTCTCAGGTTCCCTCTGTTGCTGCTTTATTTTAGCACAGTGTTAAAAGTTAGAAGTGGCTTCCTCTCTATAAAACAACAAACCATAGGGTTTAGGGTGTTGTTTTTTTTCAATGTTAAACTTAGGCAAATTCCCAAATTCTGCATTTTGTTTCACTGAAAGCTCACTACAATGGTTATTTCAGGGAATGATATTTATAAAGTGTCCCTTTGTTTAGAAATTTTCCCTCCCTGATAAATTTCATTTCCTTAAGAGGTTAAGCTCTTTCAGACATCAAATAATTTGTTCTTTAAGATGTAGTACCCCAAAGCAATGAAAGCCTAGAATGATACATACAGCACTGTTGAAAAATGACCTCTTTGAAGATTTCTATTTCTAGTTTCTGTCCAATATTAAAAGAGAAAATAAGCCAAAATGATATGGGGCCTTTTTTGGTAAACACTAGGTCAGAGGCTGAGATTCCTAAGCTCATACAGGAAGTACTCCAAGAGCTGAATTCTCTGTATCCCTTCCTTCTACCCAATTCACAATAAAATTAGATAGTGAAATTCTCCCCACAAATTTATGACATACGTATGGTCTGTAAAGTAGAATCAAACATCAACAACAAATAATGACAATATTATTATTAACATCATAAAAATGCCAAATAATTCATTATGCCAGACACAAATCTAAGTGATTCAATTGTAATTATTTACTACTTACAACAATTCCGTGAGGAAAAATATTATAATTCCTTTTTTACAAAGAAAGAGACCAAAAAACTAGAAGTAATAATTAGCTATTCTATCAGATTCTCTCAGCTATTCATTTCAATCACAAGCTTAAGTATCTGTAAGTGCCTTATAAACAAAAGGCGCTATGCAAATACCACCACTGATAATGTTCAATTTCAGTCTCTGCTGTTTTCCCTGTGACCCAGAGAACGTTCCAACAACAAAATCAAACCACTGAGGAACCCTCTAAGATGGGAGCTAAGGGTTCTACTCCTGTGCTTCCAATTCATTGGTTATATGACTTGTAACAAGTCCACAAGGAGCTTTGTTTCCTTCTTTTATCAGCGAGTGTTGGACTTAAATGGTTTTAGTCTAAAGTACTGTGATCCTTGGATGTTCTCACCAGCTGATGACATCATAAAGTGACAACTGAAGAAAAACAGAGAGAACCCTACTGAAAAATTTAAAAAGAAATGCCAAGGGATTAGGAGGAAGCAATTGTTAGTTCAAGTGTGAGACTTGAGAGACCCTTCATAATCTGCAGTTGCACATGAAAAAAGTATTTTAACATCAGTTTGGGGTGTTGGCATTATCACCTCTGCATTTTTAACAATTTCTGATTTTAGGCAAATAAAAGCAAAAGACCAAGATTATCCAAGTAAATTCCCTAACCTGTGCTCCCCTACATCCTGTACTTTCTATTTTTCTGACATCAAATATTCTATTAACATTTACCTTCTCAGTTGATTGCGTTCAAATATTCAGAGCTAAATGGGATTTCCTGAAGATTTCCTCCATAGCTTGTCAGTCATCAAATCCCAGGGAGGTCCCAGCTGAGACCAGGACAACCAACCACCCTGGATCACCCACCATAATCCTGAGTGTTAAATAAATGCTCATTATTTCAAGCCATTGAACTTGGGTGACACAGAATTATTGTGTCAGTGGATAATTTATATAACACAATGATCAACACATGCTTACAGACCCAAACCGAGTTTTTAAAATATTTACCTGCCTCCACTCAACTTCCCCTGCCTCTCTCTCTTTTTTTTTTTTTTTTTTTTTTGTGTGTGTGTGTGTGTTCCTTATCCTCCAATGGTAGACCAGGGTGCAAAATAAGAATGCTCAGTTTGGGATATAGACAGCAAGCTGGAGGAGGAAAATCACGTGGATGGTACTATTTCCCTTAGCCTTAAATCCTACTGGTTTAAATAAAATGTTATATTATACTTTCCAGCCCTTCTAGGGATCTATAAAAATCTGCTTATTTTTGCCTTAATACCAGCTCCTGTGGCAGACATCTCAGATACAAAGAGTTGCTACTTTTTAACATTATACCAATAAATTATAAACTGCTTGAAGGGGAGCAGAATACATGACCCTAAAATTCACCACTTTGTGGATTATTTTAAGCTAAAGACAATCAAGACCCAGCAGACTCCAGAAAACCTTTTATTTCTCCCTTAGAGAGGGGGTCTTCCTCAGAGAGAAAGCTATATCAGAGAACTGAAAGACCTATCTGTCCGAAAGAGCAAATATGTAATTACCAAACATCCTCTCTTCCTATTGTCTTGTGAATTACCCTTCTCCCCTTCAAAGTGTCAGGCTCCTATCCAATTCCTTAACTCAGGAAGGCAAGTAAGCCTCGACTGCCTGACTTGCCTGTGGGTCTCAAATTTTTATGGGGCTCCCACATATATGAAATGAAATTTGTTTTCTCCTGTTAATCTATTTTATGCCAACTTAACTATTAGAGCAAAGAAGCTAGAAGGGTAGAAGTAAAATTTTTCCTCCCATTAAGCTATATACAAAATTCCTTCTAGAACACCAGTCATACAATTTAATTTATCTTGTTCATTCAAGGTAATAAAGGAGATTAATAAAGAGTCATATACTACAACCAATTGTTTTTTTTTTTTTTTAATTAAATTCAGAGCTCTTTAAAATAGGAATTCAGGAATGTGCTTCCATTTGAAACACAAGGAAAATGGTTTTTTGTTTTTGTTTTTTTTTTACTTGACCAAAGTAGCAAAGACAAGGCTCACATTAGAAAAGATTATCAGATTAACAAAACAACAAAAAGAAACTTATGTGTCTTTGGGTTCTTCTTTAATGCACTCTCCTTGAACCCACAAAGTGCCTCATCTAAATCTTAAATAACCAAAGGCATTCTGAAGAGGAGTGAAACAACCTTTGATGTGTCCTTTGATATTCAAATGCAGAGTCTGAAGGAAAGGTGCTAACAATTCTAAGAAGATAAGATGCATTTCTCAATTCCAGCTATTCAAAAACCCCAATTGACCTTCAATACCCCATTCTGTGGCTGTGGTAAAGTTTCTTCCAGAAATTTTAAACTCTAACCTCTGTGTTATATACAAAGTAATATGTGGAAATAAAGACAAAGAAGACATAAGGGAATATCATTTCAGTTCTCTTAACCATTCTGAAAATCAAAGTTAAAACTGGAAGGGATCAGAATGGCTCAGGTCGTTTTAGGGGGAAAAAATGAAGTCCAGAAACTGATTTGCATAAGGTCAGGGTCTTTAGGTATCAAAAGTCAATGAGTTTAGGCTTTATTAATTAAACCTAGGGTCTCCTTTATAGTCCTTCTAAAATGAATTTAGTCTCCAACTAGATTTAGTCTCTGACCCCAATTTTTATTTCTTCTACATGTAACAGCAAAAATTCAGTTCTGATGATATCATCCTGGTCTGTCATTAACAGTCCCAGAAAAGTTTCAATTCATTCATAATAGGGAATACTTAATGCATTGAATATGTGCCATTCACTGTGCTATGCACCTTTTTTGTTTCATGCAATCCCACACTAGCCCATGAGCCATGCTCATCTCCGTCTTGTGAATGAGGCTGAAGGAAAAACTTCTTCAGGATCTTGGAGCTGGCAAGTGGCAGAGGTGAGATACAAATCTAAATCTGAAGCATCCACTACTCACTATAGCCATGTAAGTAAAATACAGCTGGTTTATTTAGCACACTTTCAACATAGATTATTTACAAAGTGCATTTCTGCATGTAAACAATACAATGACTTCTACTTAAAAATGATCCTCTGCATCTTCAACCATTCTATAAGTCTACAATGAAACTTTGAGTACAGGTTTTTTCATTCAAATGAATGAACTGAGGCAGTGCATAATCTTTAAAGGGTCTTTCATGAAGACCCTTCATGTCCTTAAAGGTGAATGCATGTAGTGGTTACTGCAGGTTGAAATGCAAGCTCCATGTACTGTGGGCTGATTCAGAAATTCTAAATGAGAAAAGGTGGCCAAAAGGAGAGTGTGAATAGCTCTGCAGGTGTCACTGCACTGTGAAACAATCAGCCAGCCAGCCCACAGAGACAAGTGGCAAGCAGGAACAGAGAATTAAGACAGAAAAGGATGCCCCAAAAGAGTGACAATGAAGCTGACACCTGAGGAAGATGAGAAGTGAATTAGGTGAGGAGAGAAGGAGGATTGAGAGAGGGCAAGCAAAATGAAGAAAATCAAAGTTCATTCTAGCTGCAGGATCTAATACTGGCAGAGTGGTGACAGACAGGGAGGCTGCAGAGGCAGGCAGGGGCACTTCATCGTTGACCCTCACATGCCACTGTGGAGTTCTGACTTTATTCTAACAGCAGTGAGCAGCCTGTGAAGGGCTTCACATAGTGATGACCCAATCTGATTTCTGTCAGAAACTGACACTATATGATGTTGCTACAGCAACCACTCTGTGGTCCATAACAAAGAGCAAAGGGCCCAGCAGTCCCAATGGGGGAATGGTAGGCAGCAGTGATTCTGGAAGTTTCTGAGATATCAGATTCAGATATGAGAGGTTCTAGTCTAAGTAGGTAGGCTTTATGGTAGGGATAAGTAAGAAAGTATGTGTTATTACATTTATTTAGCAGTCTAATTTACTGTTAAGTGTTTTCTTAATGTATTTCAATTATGTGTTAATTGGCCATTAATTTGGCATCTATAAAAACTTTCTACTAACCAGAATATTAAGTTGCCAAAATAAAAACACATTACAAGAATATACATATTATGCATCTGTATGGCATTTTCTATGTCAAAGGGCTTTTCAGTCCAGTCTAACATTTAATCCTTGAAAGATCCATATGTCGTTGGCAGAATAAAGAATACCATCCCCATATATCTAGACCTAGTGAGCAGTGGATCCTGAACTAGGATGTTTTATGGCCAATCCATGCCTTTTGGCCGCATCACCAAATGCTGTCAAACAGCATTTGCTGTGAGTTTTCCCTTATTTCTACCAGTCCAAACTTCTTGCACATGAGAGACTCTAAGGAACCCATGCAAATGAAATCACTGCTACTTGCAATACACATTGGTGTGGGTACACAAGTAAACTTTTGCACAAAGAAGATTACAAACAGCCAATGATACTATAATCATATTTTTCTGAACCTCTTATTGGAATATATGGGCTGATAAATTCAAATACAATTCAGCTAGTGAAAAAGAGTATTTGGTATTGGGACTGTCCTGGTAAACCAAGGAAACACATTTTCTGTTAACAATGACAACAATAAAATAGCTGACGTTGAGTAAATGCCTATGGTACCCAAGCACAGTTTCTATGTATAAATCCTTAGCACAATCCTAGAAGGTGTGCACTATTAATAGCTTCATTTTACCAATGGGGAAACCAAACTATTAATGGTCAAGAAACTTGCCCCAAGCTCCCACAGGTAATAAGCAAGGAGAGTCAAAATGTCAATCTAGCTTATACCCTTAATTACCAATGCTCTGCCAGCTCTCACATTGTTGCCAACTAAATCTCTGTTTTCACTTTCCCTTTGCTTGGATTTCAAACACTACTCTGATGTACAAACATGTCAATAACACATGTTTAAAAGGATAATAATTCAGGATACCATACATACCTGATCAATTTAGAAAATTAACAAAAAGCCTTCTGCAACTTTATCTCTATGAAAAATGACAAGCTATTCCAACAGTAATATTTAATTGGAAAAATATTGGGCACTGAATTAGGTCCTATAAACAATATATCAAAGAAATAAAAGCAGACATTTAACACTTAAATAATAGCTAACATTGAATGTACACCATGGGCCAGAAACTGTCCTAACCACTTATATTAGCTCTTTCAGCACAAATAACAAACTATGAAGCAAGTGGGTTTTTTTTTATGCCTTTTTATTTATTTTTGAGAGGGAGAGACACACACACATACAGAGCAGGGGAGGGGCAGAGAGAGAGGGAGACACAGAATCCGAAGCAGGCTCCAGGCTCTGAGCTGTCAGCACAGAGCCCGATGCGGGGCTCGAACTTACGAACCGTGAGATCGTGACCTGAGCCGAAGTTGGACACCTAACTGACTGAGTCACCCAGGCACGCCTGAAGCAGGTGTTATTTCCATTCTCATTTTATGGAAGGGGAAGCTTGGGGTGCCTGGGTGGCTCAGTCGGTTAAGTGGCTGACTTCAGCTCAGGTCATGATCTCACGGTTCGTGAGTTCGAGCCCCACAGTGGGCTCAGTGCTGACAGCTCAGAGCCTGGAGTCTGCTTCGGATTCTGTGTCTGCGTCTCTCTCGGCCCTTCCCCTGCTCATGCCCTGTGTCTCTCAAAAATAAACATCAAAAAAAATTTTATAGAAGGGGAAGCTGAAGCATAACGAAGTGAATGAACTTGCCTGGGGCCACAAAGCCAGTAAGGAACAGAACTGGGAATTGTACTCATGCATTTTGCTTCCTGAGCCTGTTGCCCAACACTCCACCACATGGCCTTTCTGGACTTGCTGCCCTGCCCCAAGGACAGACGCACACAATAAAGGATGAAAAGAGATCTGGAAGGTAAGAAGTCAGCATGGGCTGGAAAAGGAGAGGAAGCTGTGGGGAACACGTGAGATATGACCTGGGCCTGGAGGGACAGAGAAGATGGAAGAGCGGGGAAGGTAAGAGGGGCCCAGAGGAGAGGTGCCCAGGAAGCTGCAGAGGGACCGGGAGTGAGCACACCGCCCAGGACAACGACGCTCCCTGCAAACACAGCGCAGCAGCCCCTCTCCTGTATCTGGTGCACCCTCAGTGTGTCAGAGTCAAGTGTCTGCAACGTGAATAAGGAAATGTGGAAGTGGAACTTTCAAAACCATGGCAGCTTGAACAATAGTAGAATATCCCCATATATAATTGATGTCATTTCCATCTCCCTTTTACTCAGCCACAAAAATGGGTAAGGGATCTCACCCAGGCAGCTCCCTCTCCCCTAAGCCTTCCCCAGTCCTTACCCGGCATCAAGCTTGTCACATGGGCTCTTTTGGTACCTGGAGCAGGACTGTGTCTCCCCATGGTCCCATCTGTGACCTCCTCCTTAGGTGTTTCAAACCTTAGAGTCAACACCCAGGACATAAATTGGGCCACCATACCAGCAGGGGTGGGGGTCATCCTATGCTGCAGCTCTCCTGGTCTCTCTTGCACTTGTTACATCCATGTAAAACGCAGGCCAGGTCAGCCCAGCTGGGACTCTATCCCACTTTTACGCTTGTAAGTGGGTGAGTAACTTAGGTTAGGGTGTGTGCTACAGATGCAGACAGCTTAGATTTTAGACATGCAGCAGAAAAAGTCTCAAACCTTTACGAAGCCACTGTCTCCAATCCAATTCCAAGACAGGGCCGTCGGGCACATGCTCTGAAGCAACTTGCAAAAACAGACAGTAAACCCTGAAGCTCTGTAATACATTTGGTTTCGTGTACAGAGTTCGTGCAGAGGCCAAAGAGGACATTTGGCAGCCTGGGCTTCCTGCAGACACGGGCTCCTCCTGAAATAGATCACCTCCCTGCAGCCAAGGCCATGTGCGGTCAAGATAGGTGGCCTAAGAAAACACAGCACCACTCACAGGGAGGTGAGCAAAGTTGATGCCGAAGAGAAACCTTTTCTTGGTCCAAACAAATTCATCCAGAGAACAGCCCATTTCCCTGGACCCACGCCCTAATGCCATTTAGAGGGAAGGTCAGAGGGCTGACTGTGACAGCTGCAAAGGCTAGAAAGTGGAGACTGGTCATTCCTGCACAATCTTGGCAAACACCTTTAAAATTCACATTTCCTCCAAGAATCTAACTTTAGGGAGATTCAAGTTTTATTTCACTTGGAACTCTTTTTTATGCTGAGGACAAATACGCTACATTCTTTTAAGGTTTAATTCTAGGCACTTTGGTTTTAAATTCCAGCACTCATACATGTTGAAAGCTCCTAAGATTTCAGAGTAGAAATAAGAATCACAGTGGCTCTTAGCACAGAATATACATAACATGGGAACAATCATTATTCAGGTAACTGTCATGGTTTTAATGTTTGTGTAAAATGTTTACCAGTATTGCGGAAGTTAGGAATACATAATAATGAAGTCTATTTTTTTTTCAAATACATGCTTCTTTTGGTTACATCATTTTTAAAAACTTTCTCTTGATTTACCTGTAGACCTGAGTCTCATTTTAAAACATAACATAAAAAGCTATAGTAGGAAAGTTGCCAAAGGAACTAGAAACTAGAAATGTTTACCAGTATTGCGGAAGTTAGGGATACATAATAATGAAGTCTATTTTTTTTTTCAAATACATGCTTCTTTTGGTTATATCATTTTTAAAAACTTTCTCTTGATTTACCTGTAGACCTGAGTCTCATTTTAAAACATAACATAAAAAGCTATACTAGGAAAGTTGCCAAAGGAACTAGAAATTTCTAGTCCCAAAGGAACTAGAAATTCCGAATCCTCCCAAAAGAGCAAAAGCATATTTTTTATATATATACTCATATCCAATTATATTTGTCTATATTTTTCAAAGTAAACATTAGAAAAAATGTAATAATGTCAGTTTGCTAGGTCTTAATTATCTCTGGGTATGATGCCTTGGTTGCCAGAGGGATCTCTAAAATAGCCTCTCAACAAACTGAGGGTTGATGGGCGGTGGGAGGGAGGGGTGGGTGGGTGATGAGTATTGAAGAGGGCATCTTTTGGGATGAGCACTGGGTGTTGTATGGAAACTAATTTGACAATAAATTTCGTATAATAAAAATAAATAAATAAAATAAAATAAAATAAAATAGTCTCTCATTCCAAACAGCTCTCAAAATATGATGCTCGTGCTGTAGGGGTAGCCCAGGTGTGGTGAAGCAACCACAGGCCATGGGATCACAAAGAATCCTGGCTCTGTCAGTCACCATCTGGAAGACTCGGCAACCCCTTTAGCCCTCTGGGGTCTCAGGGACCTCAGCCATAAAGTGGTCATCATAATTTCTACCTTACAAGTTCATCGAAAGGATTTCTTTTTTTTTTTTTTTTATGTTTATTTATTTTTGAGTAAGAGCGAGACAGTACAAGAGGAGGAGGGGCAGAAAGAGACAGAGGATCGGAAGCGGACTCCACACTGACAGCAGTGAGCCCAATATGGGCTCAAACTCACCAACAGTGAGATCATGACCTGAGCTGAAGTCGGAGGCTCAACTGAGCCACCCAGGCGACCCTTGTTGAGCAGATTTCAATGAGACAAAGTGTGTAAGTGGCTCATCACAGCACCCAGAACACAAAGGCACCCAAAGTAGCCGCTACTGGTGCAGCGATCACACCTCAAATGAAAATTCTAAAACCCTATGGGCTGTATTTCATGGCCACGCACAGAAAAAGGAATGAATCAGTGAATTCAGCTAGGTAAGTACAGAAAAAAAGACTCATCTCCCTCAAATTCCACCAGCTCCGTCCTTCCCAAAAGGAGAAGGGAGAGAACAAAATATTTTCCTAGAAGACTATGCTATAATTTAACTTTTAACATTCTCATTCACTGGTTTCCTCTAATTCAGTTTGGATACTGAAACCAGATACCCAAATGTGTTGTGTAGGTTGTGCCCACACGAGGTAGGCAGCCAGGTGGAACAGAGGTGGCCTGCAAGGGCTGAAATCCAGTGCATGTGCCCTTCGACAACCCATGAACCCTCACGCCGGCTGCATCCGCCCTAAGGAGGTGGCAGCCTTTTCCGAATCCTCCCAAAAGAGCAAAAGGTGCCCTCAACTCAAACATCATGCACCCGCCATGCCACACACTCACAGCTTTTTTAACTTCATATAAATATCCGCTATTGGCCAGCAGCAGCCTGGACGCTTTTCTTTAATACCCATTAAACAGTTTCATTGTCCTAATGACTTTCACAGCAACTTGCTAAATATAGTGTTTCCATTTTCTTTGCAGCCAATTTTATTTTCTCATGGACATACTATCATAGTGCTGCTATATTTCCAGTCACCAAACCCAGTGCAAAGTAACTTAATGTTAACTAACATCCGTTTCTGTATTAACTCGGCTGAGTTTCCCTTGCCCACTCCCCATGGTATTTGATACTGTAGGAATCTCACTCATCATACCAAATTTTAAAAATTCTTAAATCATAGAAGTCTTAACACTGTCTTTACAATCCCCAGCAGTACCAGGGCCAGATGTGGGACTGTCAAACACATTTTTACTGTCCTAAACTGAACTCAAGCCAAACCAAATCCTTTGAAATTTTCCAGTCTACATACAGTTTTCAGATTCTAGAGGTTTTATACACGAGACTGAATTGTCAGCAGGGTAACCAAGCAGTCCAGTGTTCCTATTACTAAGGAGCTTGCTGGAACCTGGGACTTCCAGTGATGACATTAAGAAAATCCTGGGAGGGGACGCCTGGGTGGCTCAGTCAGTTAAGCATCTGACTTCAGCTCAGGTCATGATCTCACAGCTTGTGAGTTCAGGCCCCACATCGGGCTCTGTGCTGACAGCCCGAGCCTGGAACCTGCTTCCGATTCTGTGTCTCCCTCTCTCTCTCTCTCTCCCAATCTCTCTGCCCCTCCCAGCTCACACTCTGTCTTTCTCTCTCTCTCAAAAAATAAATAAACATTAAAAAAATTTTTTTTTAAAAAGAAAGTCCTGGGAAAACCAGAGTGAGCTGGTCATCATCTAGCAGGTTAGCAGGGCACAGTAGAATTAATTGCTATCAACCAAACCATTCGTTCTGCAAAATCTCAAAGAAAATAATTGGTTTCTTTCTCTTGCCTTGGGCAGCCACACCCACATGCGTGTATACACACGTACATACATACACACACACACACCCCTCTACCACCACCACATATACCCTCTTACCCATGACACGATTCCTTATAAATAAGAGTTTAATCAAAAACAAGTCTTTCTCTGGTGGAAGATATTTACTAATTGACTGATCTGGTTAATTCTGAAAATATGAGAACTAGAATTTTCTCACCCACACTTTCCAGCTGTCAGATAAATCTTTACTACTTGGATAAGCCAATATAGGCTATTCTTTATAGTGGCATTTTATTACAGTAACAAAAGGAAAGGGAGGCAGCAAGAAACAAGAATTTAAAATTTCTTTTAAAGTTTATTTGAGAGAGAAAGAGAAAGAGAGACAGAGAGAGAGACAGTGTGAGCAGGGGAGGGGCAGAGAGAGAGAGAGACACACACAGAATCTGAAGCAGGCTCCAGGCTCTGAGCTGTCAGCGTAGAGCCCAACATGGGGCTCAAACCCACAAACCCACAAACCATGCCCTGAGCCAAAGTCAGAAACTTAATTGACTGATTCACCCAGGCATCCCAGAAACAAGGGCATAATAACCACTAAGACTGTACAGAATTCACTACATATGCAATCAATGGAACTGTAATGACTTTATTTACTAGACTATAAAGCTGCCTGGTTGATTACAGTAGAGTTGATATTTTAAGGGCTAAATTCAAATCAAACTTATACCAGTAATTAAAAGGAATTTAACAGTCTTGATTTTAAAATGCATCATATCCATAAATGACAGACACAGTAATACCTAAAATGATCAATCTTAGTTATAAACAAACAGAACCAAACATTCAAGCAAATCTCAAGGTCCAAAATCTCGTGGCCTGTAATTCTGATATTTATCTCTTTATACTCTGCGTTATGTAAACATCACAAATTCATCTTTATTTTTAAATACCAGTGATACTTAGTTTAAAAGTTTATGAAAGTTTTTCTCTACTTATATGCCCCTCTTTTTTTACTGTCTTTTCCTTGTATGCAAGGTTTAATGATGACAAAATTATTTAAAATCATTCCCATTGTTTTTAAACACTAAGGTTTCAATTTCCTGGGCCCTATTACTAAAAACACCATACTAAATAAAGCTAAAAGCAGATTTTTCCACCGTTCAGTGATCTCCTACTCAAGTAGAAGAACCACATTATGAATATTAAGGGAATACTTTAGACTGACAAAAACAACAGACGTTCATCATGAAGAAAACAAACTCCAGAAGAATCTATTTTGACACATCTCTTGCCCAAGTAAGAAACCGTGGTCCCTCTGCCGTGGTCACTCAGTGATTTGTTTCTAGGGGTCCCATCTACAATCTACCTCCAAGCCAAATAGGACAATTCCAGGAGTAACAAACCAGGCACAGCCTCTCTTCAAGATGTGGCAGCTGGTGAAATTCTATTAGGCAGGTGATTAAGAATCATGCTTGATCGCAATTTCTCTAACAAGCACTTTATGAGAAACCGATAGAAAGTGGGTACCCCCAGGTGGTCAACTGAAGCATGTCCCGGACATGTGGATGGATGCCTTAAGCGAGGCCTCACCAGTGTGGACAGCTGGGGAATCATTAAGTCCTGACAGAGCTGGCTGGTATGCTACAGTGAACGAAAAAGAAGAACATCTTGTCCTCATATAATATGATTTGGTTGAGAACTAAAATAAGACAATTCACATGAGGCCCTTCTGGTCCTTTGTGAGAAAAGAGGTACAGGCAGGGAAACATACCCATCTACCTAAAATCATTTACCATTCCAGAACCCTTAGGATTTTTCAGGTCCACCTTCAAGAAAACAGCATAAAAATATTAACTGGCATCTAATTTTGCTATGTTCTTCTTTCTTAGCTAGTTCAATCTAATGGATTTCAGGATCAAGGTTATTGCAAATAAAAGGAAAATCAAATTTGCAGCATGAATAACCCCTCTCCTGCATGGCTGTTTTGCACACTGGATTGTTTTTGTTTTCGTTTCTTTGTATTTACACCATATCTGCACAGTATCAATGAGCCTATTCTCTGATAGACACTTACCTTGCAATTACTTCAATATACATAAAATGTGCCCTTAAAATACTCAGAGGACCACAAGCAATCCAGATAAGGTAGGTGAATTAATCCATATTGGATGAGCCATTTTTACACGAGATGATTTAATTTTTTCATTTGCTAAAGACAACCACTTCTATCATTATACTATTCTACAATCTTAATAAACAAATATTTCTGCCATATTCAGAAACTCATCTCCTAAACAACTTCCTCTATTGGTTATACATACAAAAATCAGAGATGAACAAAAATTGCTTATGAGCGACCAAAACTGATGTTTCCAACTCCCAGTCATCCAGGTTTCATCCCTGAAGCAAAATCAAACCAGGCAGAAATGTTGCCACAGAGAAGTACACCGTCACAGCGACTGGCTTGCTGTTCCCCAGATCCTGTTTACTCTTCTTCCTGAGCACATAACTTCTCTGCTTCACTGACGGTTAGAAACGGCCACATGACTGAGTTCCAGCCAGAGGAAGGTGAGCGGGAGTAACAGGCACAACTTCCAAGTCTGGCCCTTATCATCTTCCTGCATTGGAACACCTCGGCATTTTCCTCTCCCTGCTTTACGCAGCAAGCCCAGAAGCTGAAGTCACTGCTTGAAGATACAGAGTCACCAATGGAGGGAACCTGGGGTCCTGAATCACAGTGTGGAGGTAACCTGCCCACCAATCAAGAACATGTAGTTCAGACTTAATGTGAGGAAGAAATAAACTTCTATCACATGTAAGCCATGTTCGTGGCTGGTGTTATCTCACCAAAGGGAGATGCCAGTAGCAAGAAGTGGCATCTAAAAGCAAGGAGAGATCTACAAATTCATCTTTGGAAACAAATCTGAGATATTCTAAGGAATTTATGTAAGGAACATTAGTGTCTCACTATTTATAAATACATACTAAGTTTTTGACAACTATAACAGAATACGGTGTTGGCATGGGCTCTCCGTGAGACAGACAAAATGGTCGACTTCTCATGGGAGTGAAAATTTGTGAAACCCCATGGACTTTTTTCTGAATAGCAGTTTGGCACCATACAGCCAAGCCTAAAACACTTTTCCAACCTTTGGTAATCACACTCAACTCAGAAATGCACAGAATGAATTATGTTCACATCAGTGAAAAACTGGGAACAACCTAAATATGTAATTATAGGGGAATAATTAAATAAATGTTACCATCACCAAACATTGGAATAACACCATTTAATCATTTGAGATTATGTTTAAAGAATACTTATGTATTTATTATTTTTGGAAGAGACAAAGAACGCAAGCCGGGTAAGGGACAGAGGGAAAGAGGAAGAGAGAGAGAGAGGGAGAGAGAAAATCTTAATTTTTTAAGCAGGCTCCACACTCCAGCATGGAGGTCAACACAGGGCTTGATCCTATGACCCTGGGATTATGACCTGAGTCAAATCGAAATGGATGCTCAACCAACTGAGCCACCCAGGCACCCCTAAAAGAATATTGAAAGATATGTATAAACACTCATACATTGTTAAATAAATATAAAAGAAGACGATCAAGAAGCACACACAATATGAATGAATCCAGTTAAAGTGTGTGTAAAAGACTGGTGAGCTATGCACCTGTTACTGATCGCATGTTTGTATCCCTCTACTGAATTCACGTGTTGGAATTCTAGTCCCTAGTGTGATGGTGTTTGGAGATGAGGCCTTTGAAAGGTGATTCGGTCATGAGAGTGGAGCCTTCACGGTGGGATTGGTGCCTTTAGAAGAAGACACAGGAAAGAGCTTCCTCCATGCTTTCTGTCATGTGAGAATACAATGAGAAGGTGGCAGTCTGCAAATCAGGAAGTCAATGAACTATACCAAGAACTATATCTGCCAGCACCTTGATCTTGGACTTCCCAGACCCAGAACTGTGAGAAATAAGTATCTGTTGGTTAAACCACCTAGTCTAGGGTAGTTTGCTAGAGCAGCCAAGTAGATTAAGGCAGTGCCAAAACACTAATTGAGGTTACCCTTGGATATTGATATGAGGCATGCCTTTTCATGTCTTCTTCATAATTTTCTGTAGTTTGGAATTTTTCAGCAGTTAACATGAAATACTTTTATAATCAGAAAAAAAGGCAATCAATTCCATTATTTAAAGATTTTTTTTTAAGGCAAGTTAAAAATAAGAAAAGAGGGGCACCTGGGTGGCTCAGTCAGTTAAGCGTCCGACTCTCGATTTCGGCTCAGGTCATGGTCTCATGGTTCATGGGTTCGTGTCCCACATCGGGTTCCACACTAACAGTGTGCTTGGGACACAGAGACAGCCTGCTTGGGATTCTTTCTCTCCCTCTTTCTCTGTTCCTCCCCCTGCTCGACTCTCTCTCTCTCTCTCAAAATAAAGAAATACACTTAAAAAAAAAAAAGAAAAGATAATGGGCGCCTGGGTGGCTCAGTTGGTCGAGTATCTGATTCTGGATTTTGGCTCAGGGAAAAGATATGGGCACCTGGGTGGCTCAGCAGGTTAAGCGTCTGACTCTTAATTTTGGCCCAGGTCATGATCTCACAGTTTGTGGGACTGAGCATTGCACTGGGCTTTGCGCTGACAGCATGGAGCCTGCTTGGGATTCTCTCTCTTCTGTCCCTCTCCCACCCACTCACGGCATGCCTGTGTTCTCTCTAAAATAAAATAAAATAAAATAAAATAAAATAAAATAAAAAGCTAGAATCTTTAAAGAACTGAAGGCCAAAGAGAAGATGAAAGGAAATCCTTTGGGCCATCTCAGTGATTCTTAAGGAGCTATTATAACAGTTGCTCAATAAGCAATGTTTATAATGATGATCCTAATATACTAGGGTCTAGGATACATTATTCAGTTAAAAAAAAACAGCAGAAAAGTATATATTATATGCTAACATTTATCTAAGGTGGGAGGATGGGGGGGTATATTTTAAATTAAAGCTAACACTAGAGATGAGAAGGAAAAGGAGGAAGAGAAGGAAAAAAGAAGAAAGGATTACCTATAGGTGAAGTGAGGTGACAGGGCAGGGAGGATTGGGACAGGCCTCTCTGAGTACACCTTATTTTGCAGATTTAGAAGCAGTGTTTATAGGGTTATAAAACAAATTAAATCCAAGAAAAAAAAATCCTTCAAAATCAAAAGCAACATGAAACAAGTCAAAACTACACAAAAAGGAACAATATCAAGTAAGTTTAAAACACGGGAATTTTACTGTATATACCTAGTACTATATACTTTAAAAGCAAAAAGCATTATAAAAAATTCACAAACTACTTTTAATAATCATATTGTTTCTGGTAATGTTGGTATTGTTATTTTGAGACTGTTACATGAGTAATGTAGGATAAAAAGGATAAAACAAATACGTAATTATACCTGTGTTGTTAGGAACCAGAATTTTCAGTGGCAGCAAAAGACATACCATCAATGAGGTTAGGTAAATATCCTTGTAGTTCCAAATTTTAGCTGAAAGTGTTAGCTAGGGTGCAATGGGAAGTTACCCAAATAAGAGGGTTGCAAGCCATGGGGAGAAAGGAGGAGGGGAAAGGACAAAAGCAGGGGAAAGGATGTTTTGCAAAACCAAAAGTTCCAGCCAAGGAGGAGTAGCTCAACTAGGTGTTTCTCCTGGGACCCCCCTGCTAGGTGTGTTTCACCTAGAGTGACTTACATGAGCCAGTCTGAGCCGGACTGGAGCTGGGTACCCGTGCAGTAGCCCCCCTGAGTTCCTGAAGTTATCTTTAGTCCATTATAAAACTAAGACCCACCCCCATGGGTGGGGTTTTCTGCCATTTTTTGAACATGGATATATGCACTAGCATGCTGACATCCTAGCATGCACAACTGAGCCCAATTGTTTATGCAAGCTCCCTGCCCCCATGCCCCACACACCCAATAAATGCTTCCTGTACTAACCCCATGGGGAGACAGTGCTTCTGAGACAAAGAAACTGAAGGGACCCCATAAAAGACTGCTTTTCTGGCTCCTTTAATTACTTCTATTCTTGCTAGGACCTATACCCCTGCCTTACACACACCTTATAGAACAGATAATGCATGTCCTCCTTGTAAAGGTCAAGGTGTTAATACTTCTTTAGAGTTTTCCAGCACAATAGTTAACATCTAAGGAGTGATCAGGCAGGGTGTCTGGAATGTTTTCCAAGACAGCTGACTCACCAAGACCCCCTGGATCTTGGGCTTAAGTGACTTAGAGAGGTCACCTTAACACTCATCCTTGTTCTTGGATGCCTGAGAAGGTAAGTGCACTGGACCACAATCCTCAATAAAACCCCAGGCCCCAAGCAAAGTCGAGACTCACTCGCCTCTCCTTTCCCAGATGCTCCTTCTGTATCTGCCCTCCATGCCTTCAACAAACTGCTCTCACTTCCTCTTCACTCATGTTTGATTTCTATTCTGCCTGAAGCAAAGGACGCTTTTCTCCTTGGACCCAGTCAGCCTGCATCACTTTGAGACCTATCTCCCTGTCCCCTTACTTGCAACAATAATAACAAGTTCTTTGCTTTCAACATTTCCTTGAATTGTGTTCAATTTGATGCACCCCAACCAGAAAACCACCCTGAGTTCAATTAAAAGAATCAGAATGAACTCATAACCTGTTTTCATATTTTAAAGATAATTGATTTTGACAGAACTTGCCACTGAAAAGGCCTGGAGACACAGTGAATTATCCACTAGCAATGAGCACCACAAATGCCCTGATTTTGTTCCTAAAAATCATTCCCAAATAAAAGGAACCAAAAGCTCTTTGGAGAAGTGGATGTTTCTAGGTCTGGAGTAGAGAATGAATAAGATAAACATGGTATATCTAGAATAATAGGGAAGAGAACTGAAGTCACATCGAAAGGCCTTAAAGGCCAACTTGAAGAAAGCTTCACCAAAATGGGCATTTGAACATCAACAACAGAACCGGCAAATAAAGTTCAAGAATCAAGTGTTTGTCCTGTGTTGCCTATACAAACTGTATCCTCAGGATAACCAAATATTTCATGGAGGAATGTTTTTCTTGATAGATATTCTAGCAAATAAATGAGGAGAGAATGATAGAATTAGAATAGCACATTTTTCAATCCCTACTGAAATAATGGGTCTAGGTATATCGTAACTCACTTCTCCTGAAAGTATGTAATGCTGTCTATGAAGTATTCTTACCCAAAATAGAAAAACTGAATGCAATCAAACTTCTAAATCCACCAATTTACGGGAAATATAGTGGACTGACGAACTGATATGTTCTTCAACTGATATGTTGACATCATGGAGATGAAATCAGCAAAAGGCAGACTGTGGGAAGCATCACAAAATGAAAAGAAAAAAAAAGTAAAGAAAACAAAACAAAACAAGGCAAAATTGTGAACTGCAAAGCATTCTCAGCATCACACTGCATTCTAGCCGCGGACTGAGACCTGACCCAACTAACGTGGCTTCTAACAACCTAACACCGAGTTTGTGGAATGAGCCAGTCCCCTTTTAAGTTCCTCTCCAGAAGATCAGAGTTGTCAAAGGATTTCATGTTTGTTCTAATTAACATCTTAAGATAAGCTCCTGACCTGCCTTTCTTAGCACATTTAATAAAAAGGGTAAATAACTGTCAATCCTTCCTCAAGTCTTTTTGAGATGCAGCAGAGGCATCTCCTACAACCCAGGAGTGTCTTTCTCAGGGATCTGAGAACCATTCCTGTAATACATTATCATCAGAAAGGACAGGGCCTCTGTCTCCCACTCTCTGCAGGGGGTTAAAATCCTCATTTCAGTAACTGCTAGCTAGCAAACACCACTAGCCTGACCGCGTTTACACTGACCAAATCTTCGTGATTTTCCAGTTGAGTCTTCCCCCTCTCTCCCACCTCATTCTCCCTTTAAAATCTCCCAGTCACCTTTGCATAAATTGGAAAGGGGTTCAGCTCTTTTAGCAACTAAATGAAATCTGTTTCTATTGCTTCAATATCCAGCTGTATTTATCGCTGATAAAAGCAAACTAACAAACTCAAAAAGAACAGCATTGGAAGCGAGAATTTATGGATTAACAGACACTTTAGAGGCTTATCAACCAATTGCAAGGTACAGATGGACATTATTTGTATTCTGTCTAGAACAAGTGAAAAAGTATCAAAAGGTGAAATGTAATGACTAATTAGCAATTTGATGATATTAGGAATTAGTGTTCTTTTAGATATGACATGCCATTACGGTTGTGTTTAAGAGAAGAGTCCTTATATTTTAGAGCCCTACTGAAATATGTATATATGAAATGACATGATGTCTGGAAACGTGATTCAAAACAATTTGAGTGTGGAGAAGGTACTGTTAATCATTAAAGAAAAGTAAGGTTCATTATACAGTTTTATCTAACTTTGTGCAGGTTTGGAATTTTCCATAATAGTTGTTTTTTTTTTTTTTAATTAGGAAAGTCATATGACAAAGGGCTAGCATCTATAGTATATTAAGAACTCTCAAAACTCCACGCTTAAAAAAAAAAAGCAACCCAATTAGAAAATAAGTGAAGGACATGAAGTGACATTACATTATGAAATATATATATTTCATAAACATATGAAAAGGTATTCAATGTCACTCGGCATTAGGGAAAGGAAAATAAGACTACAGTGAGATAACACTATGTATCTTAGAACAGCTAAAATTCAAAAACAATACCAAATGATGAGAAGGATCCAGAGAAACGGGATCTCTCCTACGTTGCTGGAGGAATACAACGCAGTACAGCCAGTATGGAAAATAGTTTGGCAGTTTGTTTAAAATCTAAATATACACTTACAAAATGACCCAGCAACTACTCTTTTGGGGCATTTAGACCAGAGATATGAAAATTTATGTCCACATAAAACCTGTACATGAATTTTCACAGTAGCTTTATTACAAATAAGTTTTTCAAATAAAATTATTAAATTTTATTACAAATACAAATTTCATTGTATTTTCAAACTGAAAACCAAAACAAAAAAACTCAAAACATTCTTCAATAGGTGAAGGTTAAAAACTGTGGCCCACCCATACAGCAAATCCATAGGGTATAATACTACACAGCAATAAAAAAAGGAATAAACTACTGACATACACAACTTAAGTGGGTTTCAAAGACATTATGCTCAAGAAAAAAAGCCAACCTCAAAAGGCCACATACCATATGATTCCATTAATATAACCTTCCTGAAATGACAAAATTATAGAGATGGAAAACAGATTCATGGTTGCCAGGGTTTAGGGCTGTTGGCAGGGTAGAGAGCACGTACAACTACAAACAGCATAAGAGACATCTTTGTTGATAGAATAATTTGGTATCTTGATGCTTATAATTTGGTATCTTGATGCTTATATGAATCTACAGGTATGATAAAAACAACTTAGAACTATATGTCAATTTCCTGTATTTGATACTGTAGTATGGTTGCATTCTAAGTAACCTTTAGGAGTAACTTGATGAAGGGTGAAGGGGACCTCTCTGTGCTATATTTGGATCTCCCTGTGAATCACAAAGTGTTTAAAATAAAAACTTTTTTAAAAGTCCAGGTAATCTAATCCTAAATCCCATGTATATCTCCCTGTGCCATACTACCTCATCAATGAAGAACATTAAGCTCAAAACATGAACAGGTGCTAAAAAAGAAAAACAAAAAACCAAAAAACCTCACAGGTGCTCATGCAGCCAACACAGCGGACACCCAGGACTCCAAGATGGTGTCAGTCATATCTGTGAAAGAGAAGCAACCCATGGAGAGCTCCATGGAGAGCTCCAAGCTGGATACTGATGGGGGATACCACCCCTAAAGGCATTGCTGGAGCATTTGAGGTTATTGCCATTGTCACAAGTATGTCAATGTGAAAAAAGGGAGGGTTGCTAGCATTTCTACACTTGATCTTAGTCCAAAGGCTGAAAAGCGATTCTTTACTGGGAATTCTAAATGATTTTGAACTACTGCCCTTCTTACAAGGAGCTCAAATATGAGTGGTTAAACAAGTACCAGTGAAAATGGCTCAGTGTGGCAGGTGCACTCTGCATTCGTGACCATGACCTTTGCCTGAAACCCCCAAATCCTTTCATATCCCAACTGAGAATTAACACCCAATAAAAAATGACTGGCACCAAAATAAAACAAAAACAAAAACAAAACAAAACAACTCCCAATAACTCATAGATTCACCATCTGAAGTTCCCTTATTTTGAAAAGGAGCTAGCATAGGCTGGATTTGGTTACTGTTCTCAGCATCTGAATTATCAGAACTTTTGGCTTCCTTCCTTTAATATACCAAGTTTAGGATTCAATTGCCCAGAGGGTTTCAAAGTGCATAGGGTTTACAACTGAAATCAATGGAAAAATTGACTATTAAGAAGCTAAGTCAAACTTACTTATATCACTCTTCCCCAAAAGCATCCAGAAACTTAATATAAGACCTCAAAAACTACAAGAGAGAAGATGTGTAAAATTGGGATAAACATCGTTATTCTAAGCCAGAGAGAAGTAATTTAATGAAAACCCTCAAACATCTGAACCTAAATTATACTCACTCAAACTCCCCATAGACCTCAACAGCTAAAAACTGACATATGTGTATATATATATATGGAACAGTCAATTGTGTGTAACATAAATAAACACTAAATCATAGTCTCTCGTTGGGGCGTTTCTGAAAAGTACTGCTAAATGTAACTGTACACTTTTCTCTTTCAGACAATTCAAAAGTTCAAAGAAAACAGAAAGCCCAACACAAGAAGGGAAATAATAAAAACATACCTGAAAGAAGCTAAGCGCGCAAACAACCTCTCCTAATTATTACACAGTTGAGATGTTTTCACTAACAGGGCAGTCTACAGGGAAACTGAAAATAATTTCTTTCTCATCACTTTGAATAGGAAAACAAATGTAGCGTTAGTAGAACAGAGCAGTCAAAAAATAAACACCAATTTTCCATTTTCACTCTTTTTCTGGGTAAAGCATGGGATTTCCAGAGCAGCTCTTAATGACCAGTTAGAGTAAAAGGAGGCTAAAAAGAAAACTTGAGCCTTGTGAACTCTTAACAGCTTGAGTAAAATTAATAGTAAATAATTTCAAACACACTTTCTCATATCAGAGGAAATATACATAGTGTAATCTCATTTGACTATACACATCACATCCAAAAATGATAATTGTGACAACAAAAAGATGGCCTTCTCTTTCTTCTTAATCCTAAATTAGTACTAAATTGCTTTGAACAAAGGCACATCTGTTTCACTTCCTAATGTTAAGAAATACCAAAAGGAGGGTCATTGGGAAATGGGTTTTTTTTTGTTTTTTGTTTTTATTTTTTTTTACCTTATTTCTCACTCTTCTAAAGCTACATTGATCAGACCTCAGTGTGAATGGTGTGTAAGATCTCTGGTTCTAGAGTCAGGTAGATCTGGCTTTAAATATTGACTCTACTACTATGAGCTATGAGTTGTAGTGAGGATTAAGTGAGAAAATACAGCGAGAGCATTTAGCATAAGGCATGGGGGACTCACACACACACACACACACACACACACACACACACAGTAGGGTATCCTCATTATTTCCTAACTGTGTTACTGCAAATGACTGGTTATAACGGACATAAAGAATTTTTCCAACTCAGTAGTTACACAGAAAACATGCTAACATGCCCCTTGTTGTTCCGATGTGCCATGCTTTTTTTAAATAAAACTCCAAGAACATTTTCCTTTCTGTTACAAACAGTGCTTTTCTACTGCCCATCTAAGAAACTTTTTAAAAAGAGCAATTGGGCATAGGATGATAAGATCATATCTTTTCAATACACATTTTTATTTCTACAAGTAAAATGCATTCACAGACATTGTAAATGAAACGCTGTTCAACACTAAGAAAAGATTTCCCTGACTCAAATATTTATCATTCCGTGGTAGCAAATTAAATGAACTTGTGCTCTATTGTTGGCACAAAGGTTCAGAAAACAAATTCCCTGGCTTAGTATAAAACAGTCTACAACTCAGAATTTA